>NC_141157.1:6054337-6776837 GCF_053477565.2 Lygodium microphyllum | reverse complement strand
AGAGAGAGAGAGTGTGTGTATGAGTGACTGAGTGAGTGAGTGAAGGTGGTGGCAAAGGTAGTGATGGTGGTGGTGGTGTTAGAGCCAGTGATAGCGGCAATGGTGGTGGTAGTGGCGGCAATGGCGATGGTAGTGGTGGTGGAAGTGGAAGTGGAGGTGGATACATCTAAGGTTGGAATAAATGAACTATGTGGAATAAGAATAGAGGGGTTGCCAAAAAAAGGTCGCTCAAAAGCTTGCAAAAAAAACTCGCTTCTTGCCCTTCCCCACCCAATGCTACATACACTCATGCTAGTTGACCCTTCAAGGTGTCTCTCCATGAAAATTGTGGCCCTTTTGAAAGTAACTCCCAAGTATACATACTATCTAACAAACTCCATTGGCTCTCCATCAAAAGTAAAATGATGCTTGGATCTCATCACCTAAGTGATTGAGGTGTTGAACACCATAACCTTAGTTTTCTCAAGGTTCATCTTATGGTATATATCTTTGCAAAAGGTCAATAGTCCATCCAAATGTCTCTATAGTCCCTTAGCTATTGAGGCAGATATAACCACAATGTCATATGCATAAAGCAATATTGATATCAACACTCTATCTAAACTAGCTCCAACTCCTCCTCCTCTATCAATATAATCTAGTACCTCATCTATATAGAGCCCAAAAACAAGGCGGGTGAGAATGGGTGTCCTTGTTTCATGCCAATATTGTTTTTGACTAAATTTGAGATATCCCATGGTGCCCATTATCACTGTCTCATATAGAGCAAAGATGTTCCATTGTATCTCCTTAGAGACACCAATATCTTGTAGCCTCCTCATGTGTTTGGCACATGGCACCATATCAAATGCCTTGTAGAAATCCACAAAAAAACAATATATGTTTTTTTTCATGCTCGACCTTCCTCAATAATGGCCCTTAGAGTGAAGATATGATTGAGTGTGGTATATCCCTATTTGAAACCAGCTTGACATGCCAATCTCATGCCATGTATCTCAGCCCAATCACTCAAGGTTCACTCCATAATAGATCCATATATCTTAGCCAACATGTGACCGATCAAATTGTCATGTAATTACTAGCTATCATAGGGTCTCCACTCTTAAAGAGCGGTAGAATCATACGGTTTAACCAATTAGCTAGAAATCACTCACAAATTTCTATATTAGAAATATGAGCCAATGTTGGTGCCAAGATATTGTAAGCATGTGTGAAGTGTGTTCAAAAAGGGCCAATCATAGGCCTGGATTCCAAAAAATTGATGGCCCTTTACTCATAGTCTTTGTGGCAAACATGCCTATTTTGGGGAGCATCCAATGCCTCTCCTACACCCTATTTTGGGCTTGAATAGGGTGGGAGCTCCCCTACCTTGTTGTGTCTGTTGGGGGTAAAGGCACCTCTGCCTAGCCGCTCGTGTATTATTACACTGACAGTACTCGCCACTGCACACTATAGGTGGTGGGCACCTGTCACCGTCACTTTATTCTTTATTCTTATAGTGATAGTTTGAGTAAAGGAAGGCCTGGTCACACATTGTGACTGTTGGAGTTTCCATTTGGTTCTCTCTCTCTCTCTCTCTCTCTCTCTCTCTCTCTTTCTTGCTCTTGCTCTCCTGCCATAGCTCTTCCAAGAAATCTTGGATCCTTCTCACCTTTCAATTGGTATCGGAGCATGGTTGCTCAAGCATTCCAACTTGTTTTGTGACTCCTTCAGCTTTCTATAGATTACCTACACTCAATGGGTCTCCTTCTTGGCAGCCATAGCCGACTCTCCCGAGCTCCCGTCACTCCTCGGTTTCCCGAGAACCTACCCAACACATTTGGGCACCCTCAGGGCATTCCTTTAGAGGTATTGAAGCTCTCTTTTTTTATTTTACTTCAGTTCATAGGTTCTGTGAAGCAGGGCAGCCATGTCCTCTTACTTCTTGTGATGCCTACTCTCTATTGATGACTTTTCCCTTCAAGATGGAGCTCTTGGAGGTCCTTCACTACTCCCCCAACCTTGCCTTGATCACCTTGCCTAGCCCTTCCATAGGCCCCAAATGAATTTGGGCCAGCTTGAAGGCCTACAAAAAATTCATTTTTTACTTCAGTCCTCCCTTGGCAGTCATTGGCAGCTTGAAAACACTTCATTTAACACTTGGGAACACCCCCTTGATGCTTGACATTGGTGGTTATCATTGGCATTGATTTGTAGATTGATTTACCTCAGTCTAGGACTATTTTCCACAGTCCACAGGTAGCCACAAATAGTGTTATATTAGCACTTTATGTTTATGCTTGGTTAGCATTGACATTGGTTGCTCGGTTGTCTTGAATGCGCCTCAAATTCTAGGGAAATGTATGCTTATGATGTGAGATGATTTTGGGGATGAATTTACTCAGTCATTGAGTATTTTACATAGTCCATAGGCAGCCCAAAATAGGGCAGCCCTCTTTCATTACACTTTATGCTCATGCTACATAGTCATTTGATGCCCGATTATGCTCGATTTGTGCCTATACGTATGGGAAAGTATGCCTATGTTTGTCTATGGTTTCAAGCTTGGATTGAGCCATTGTTTGCTCAGTTTTGGATGTTTATTTGCTACTGGAATATTCAGGGCTAAAGCTTATTTGCTTATGTTTGGATATGCATGTTGCATTCGGGCTATGTCTTGGATGTATACATTGATGTAGTGACTCTCGGCGATTGACATAGAGCTTGGATTTGCTCTTGAATAATTGGTTGAGCTTGAGCTCGCTTTGCATAGCATTTGGATCTTAATCTCTAATGTACTTATGGCATGTAATTTGCTTATGTCTGACCGGTCTTGACATGCTTGGCCTATGCCACTACTATATGCCCGTTACATTGTTTGGAGTAGTTGGATGCTAATGAGCCTTGCTTTGGCTTGAAATTTGATTTCCTAGAGCTTGCTTTGGCTATTTCTTAGCTTGCCAAAGTTACAGTTTGGATGTATTTGATGTCTATGGGTACTATGTATAGATGCTACACGGCCTATATGCTCATGATGTCTTATTGATGCTTGATCTTGGATCTTCTAGCACTGGTGCTATCCTATGCCCTTGTTGATCTTCTTTTCTTGATATTTACAAATTTTGTGCCAGTGGGAGTGTCTTGATATGCTTGACATACATTGAGCAAGTGGTTTATGCTACTTGAGTATTCAAATACTTGAGACTAGGATCTTCACTTGGATGCTGCATGGTTGATATGTGGTGATGCTCACAGATGTATTTGGGCTGATTTGGGATTTGCACTCCCTGAGCATATACCTCTTTATGTCAGGTATTGCTAGTGTTGTGTACACTTTTCCCTATTATACAAGGGGTGTGCCAGTTTACTGAAGGATTCATTTGACATGATTGGGTGTTAGCTCGATGTCCGTATGATTGCCACATGCTGATTTATGCCCACTTGATGCTGGTTATGCTTTGACAGTCAGTGGTTGACTTGGTGCATTAATTTTGCCTACAATTTGCTCTCATTGTACCTGACTGTAATTTATTATAGCAAGCAGTTATGCATGGACTGATGTGGAATTTTCATACTGAATCATCATGATTTTATGCACTTTTGATTATACTTGGTGGGCAACATCATTAGCTATCAGTTTGTTTTTGAACTGTCTGCACCATATTGGAAGACAATATGGCATCTTCTTCTATTGACAGTGCTATCTTCGACATCACTAACCTTGATGGTACGAATTATGCCTACTAGAAGAGCCAAGTTTGGTAGGTATTGGTGCAAAAATCATAGATAAAGCCACTAAGGATACATGGCGAGCAGCCTAAAACTATGACTGATGACGAATGGGATGAGCTTGATGAGTTATGCAAGTCCACCCTCATCTTGTCTCTTACTGAACATGTGCGTTAGAATGTGGTTGAGGAAGCACAGAGTGGTTGGCAGCTTTGGGATAAAATTAAGAACCTCTATGACAAGAAAATCCCAGCAAGTTAGATGCATTGGCTGAAGCAGCTTATGGACTTGTGCATGAAGGAGAGTATGACAATGTCTACTCATTTGAGCCAGTTCCATACTATTCTCAAGAAGTTGACTTTGCAAGGCATTACCTTTAATGATGAGATTACTCCATTGGTTTTGCTTGGGACTTTGAGTGAGTCATGGGATGTATTCTGCACTACCTTATGAGCTTGAATAATCGTCAATTTTTTTTTGTTACAGGATGTACATCATGTACCTACACTTACACACAGTCTTATGTTTGCAAGGCAGCTTGATGATGCTGGATTTCATGTTTCATTTGGGGATTCTACCTGGAAGATCACCCGTGGCATACTTGTGTTTGCTAGAGGTTCCAAGACTAGCAACCTCTATCCTATCGTAGTTGATGGGTCCTCTGTTGACCATGTTTTGTCAGTCAGTTCCATCCCACATGTATCTCTTTGGCATGCCTCTTTGGGCCATATGTCTTTGAAGGAAATGAAAATGCTTTCTGGTTTGCAGTACTTACCGCCCCTTGACTATGCATGTTTTGATTCATGTGAGCATTGCCTTTATGGCCGACAGACTAGGAATACACATGAGAAGTTTGGTAGGACACGCATGAGTGAGCCCCTGGCATTGGTACATTCAGATGTCTGTGGGCCATGCCCTATCAGTCTATGGGTGGTGCACTTTTGTGACATTCATTGATGATTTTTCATGTAAAGTCTAGGCTTATCCCATTAAGCTTAAGTCAGATGTCGTAGCTATGTTTTAGAGATGACTTGCATTGGTTGAGAACCAGACTAAGCATAGGCTAAAATGTCTTAGAACTGACAATGGGGGAGAATATGTGTCATGTGCCTTTGAGTAGCTATGTGATGAGAGGGGTATTAAGCATCGGTTGACCGCCCCTATACCCCACCCCAGAATGGTTTGGCTGAGCGGATGAATAGAACCATCCAAGAGCATGTACGCAATATACTTAGCCATGCAAGCCTACCACAGAGCTTTTGGGCTGAGGCAGTCAATATAGCTATGCATGTCATCAATAGATCACCTTCCAATGGTTTGGATTTCCAGGTTGTAGAGGAGGTATAGACTGGGAAACCTCTGCCTTATGCACATCTACGTGTCTTTGGATGTGAGGCATTCTACCATGTGCCCAAGGATAAGAGGACTAAGTTGGATCCTAAGAGTATCAAATGCATTTTCCTTGGCTATGGAGATGCAGGCAAGATGGGTTATCTCCTATGGGATCGGCAAGCGTGGAAAGTCATCCATAGCCATGATGTATTCTTCCATGAAGACAAGATGCATAGGCAGCCTACGAAGGTGGTAGAGATATGTAGGGTTATATTCCAAGAGGAGCAATGCGCTCCTACATAGCTAGTTGGACAGCCAAAAATAGCAGTTGGTACACATGGCCAGTGTGTTGGACAGGCAGTAGAGCCTGTCGTCGTAAGAGGGTCTACTAGAGATAGACATCCACCTGATAGATTTGAGCCTTTGATGCATTATGTCTTGGTTACAGATGCAAGAGAGCCTCTCACCTATGATGAGGTTATGCGCAGGGGTGACAGTCACTCCTGGGAGAGGGCTATGCAGTCTGAGATAGACTCCTTGCATAAGAATATGACTTGGGATTTGGTTGCATTTCCTAACAGTAAGAAGGCTTTTCCATGCAAATGGGTGTAGAAGCTGAAAAGTACCCCTGGGCACCCGCAGACGGCTTATAAAGCAAGATGTTGCTAAGGGTTTTAAGCAGGAGCATAGAGTTGACTTTGATGAAGTCTTTTCTCATGTGATCAAGTTGACCACCCTACGCTTGGTTTTGGGCTTAATCGCGCAGCTTGACTTGGACATGTATCAGATGGATGTCAAGTCTGCATTCTACATGGGGATTTGCATGATGAGTTTTACATGGAGGAGCCCAAGGGCTTTGTAGAACCTGGTAGGGAGCACCTAGTGTGCAAGTTGAAGAAAAGTCTTTATGGATTGAAGCAGACACCTAGTGAGTGGTATCATAAGTTTGATGCCTTTATGTAGTCACAGGGCTATAACAAGAGTGCTATAGATCCACGTCTTTACACAAAGAAAGATTGTGATGGCTCATTGCTTATTTTGGTACTTTATGTGGATAATATGTTGATAGCAGGGAAAGCTCATGATGAGCTAGATGCTCTTAAATCTCAGCTAAAGAAGAGCTTTGAGATGAAGGATTTGGGACAGGCCTCTCACATTCTTGGTATGCGCATTTAGTAGGACATGCATCACAGACTACTCTACCTCTCACAGAGGGAGTGCATTCATTAAGTCCTTGAGTGTTTCCACATGCAGGACATCAAGCCTATTGGATGTCCATTACCTTCTCATGTGAAGGTCTCATAGGCCGAATGTTCACATATAGATGAGCAGAGGGCTGAGATGGCCAAGATCCCTTATGCATTAGCTGTGGGCAGTTTGATGTATGCCATGATAGCCACTCGACCCGATATTGCCTTTGTAGTTGATATTGTGGCACGCTATATGGCTACACCTGGCAAGAAGCATTGGGATGCCATGAAGGGTATCATGAGGTACCTGAAGGGCACAATAGACATGTGTATTTGCTATGGCAGCCAGGATACAGGAGTTGTGGGGTACACAGACTCTGATTATGCAGGACATGCAGATAGTAGGAAGTCCACTTCTGGCTATGCATTCACCTATGTTGGAGGTGTTGTCTCTTGGATATCTAGGGTTCAGAAGTATACGGCTCTCTCTACCACTGAGGTTGAGTATGTTGCAGCCATTGAGGCCTACAAGGAGGCCATATGGTTAGGCCATTTGATTCATGACCTTGGGATTGATCCTATACCTACACTACATTCGGATACTATCAGCATTATTCAGCTAGCTAAGAATCTAGTCTTCCATGTAAAGATGAAACTCAATGAGGTGAGGTATCACTTCATACGTGGGGTTGTGGAGGATAGTTTGTTGACCTTGTCAAGATCTCCAGAGACAAAAATCTTGTAGAGCTCACAAAAAGCCTCACTACTGAGTGCTTTGCCTTTCTCAGGAGATTGATGGGCGTTGGATGAGATGACATTTTTCCTCATCCTGTTGTACATGTGTACATTGTACTATCTTTTATTTTTCTTTTCACTCCTCACTAGGACAGATTTTCCTTTAAGTAGGAGGTTGTTGGCAGTAAAGGTGCCTCTTCCTAACCACTTGTGTATTACTATACTGACAGTACCTGCCACTGCACACCGTAGGTGGCGAACGCCTGTCACCGTCACTTTATTCTTTATTCTTTTAGTGATAGGTTGTTGGGGGTAAAGGCACCTTTGCCTAGCCACCCATGTATTACTACACTGACAGTACCTGCCATTGCACATTGCTGGTGGCAAGCGCTCATCATCATTACTTTATTCTTTATTCTTTTAGTGACAATTTGAATAAAGGAAGGCCCGATCACACATTGTGACTGTTGGAGTTCCCATTTGGTCTCTCTCTCTCTCTCTCTCTCTCTCTCTCTCTCTCTCTCTCTCTCTCTCTCTCTCTCTCTCTCTCTTTCTTGCTCTTGCTCTCCTGCCATAGCTCTTCCAAGCAAGCTTTGATCCTTCTCACCTTTTAGTGTCTACCATCATTAGGATCCAATCAGATTTTATTTACGAGCCTTGAGAGGCAATGAGCTGACCATTTTCCCTTCTCTTCATATGTAGGTCTCTATTCCCTATTCAATCTCCTACTCATCATTGAACTACTACTACTTCTTGCTCATCATCTGATGCCAAGCTTAAGATTGCTAATTTCAAAAGCTCCACCATTTAAGGAAAAAGGTCCCTGCTGTTGCCTAAAAGGGGTTCTACAGAAATATTTTTTGAAGGCTCTCTCTCTATCTCTTTCCTTGTTGCTTTAATCTCATAGAAATATTTCATAATAATTTGGGTTAGAAGGTGCTCTCTCTCTCTCTCTCTCTCTCTCTCTCTCTCTCTCTCTCTCTCTCTCTCTCTCTCTCTCTCTCTTCCCCCTCCTCCTCTCCCTCTTCCCCCTATATGATCTTGTTGTAATAATAGGCATTTGGTGCATGATGTGGATTTGATGATCAGGCCAATGGTGCATGAAGGCCATATGATTTGATGAGATCTCCCCCTACATGATCTCGATTTGAGGATTGCCTATTCACGCTTCTGAAGATACACCTCCCTTGCATGAACATTAGAAAATTTATTTGGGAAAGTTTAAAGGTGATCTCAAAAGATGAATAAGAGCAACAACCAGAATTATTGATATGCTAACCTCTGGTGAGATGGTGCTGCTATCATCACACTCCCATGCTAGATGCAACTCCATCATACCTTGTCTCAAAAGAAAACAAGCCATCCTCTATCTATATCTACTTGCCCCATGGCTTATGCAATTATTGCACTCCTGCCCCATCAAAAACATCTCCATGAGAAGGGGAGCCCCTCCATCCCCCGGCTCCCCTTTTGATCCTTCCTTCCATGTTAATGTAGCTTCCCCAGTCTTATCTTGGTTTAGAGATCCTCCCCCTTCCCTCAAGCAAGAAACCCTTGTAGAAGATCAAGAAGCTACCCTTAGTTTCATATCCACAACATGAAAAGGGTTCTTTTACCCTTTGGCTGCTTGCAAAGTGCTGAATTGATGGTCCTAGATTGCTTGCCTCCCTGCTAGCTCATTGAATCTTTGCCTTTCAATGAAGCTTATGGATCATGGAAATATTATGAGGGCAATGATTAGGGATTGTAGATTGATCAGTCTTGCTAGGGCAATGTTCCATGATACGATCTCTACCTCCAAGCTGCTCTAATTTCAATGATCATTCTAATTGTAGTACCGTATAGGTGCAAATGGCAATCTTCATTGAAACTAGTTGGCTACAATAGTAATCAAGATGATTATCATTTCAAATCAGGGTAATGATCTAGTGGCAATTTTAATCACATTGTTGATGATAGGTTTTTTGATCGTATGAGGAGGAATATAGGGCCATTGCAAAGATTAGACTGGAAGGACGATGACATGAAAGGAAGGAAGATCAAATAGTCGGTGCTCTCTCTCTGTCTCTCTGTCTCTCAGTCTCTCTCTCTCTCTCTCTCTCTCTCTCTCTCTCTCTCTCTCTCTCTCTCTCTCTCTCTCTCTCTCTCTCTCTCTCTCTCTCTCTCTCTCTCTCTCTCTCTCTTTGCACCAAAAAAATGATTCATGCCAAGGAAAATTTTTATCCTTTCTCTTTTCTTTTTCATGACAAGTGCACTCCAATATAATCAGTTTTTGAAGCCACAAAGTTTAGTTTCTGAGGCCAGAAGATAGGTGCTCCAATATAACCAATTTTTAAAACCAATAAGACAAGTGCTCTCTCTCTCTCTCTCTCTCTCTCTCTCTCTCTCTCAATTTGTAAGAATCATCTATTGATGCAAAATCATCATCATAAGTTTGAAATCCATTTATGGTCTTGTATAGTATGGAGTTGAAATCATTTATGCATTGCATCATCATCCTAACTATCATGTATTGATGCAAAATCATCATCATAAGTTCATAAATAATTTATGCTCTTCTATGATATATGATTGTGGATCATTTATGCATTGTAAGTATCACACATTCATGCAAAATCATCATCGTATGTTCATAAATAAGTAATAATGGACTTGAAAGATTTGTGGTTGTGTATCATGTATGCGTTGCATTATCTTCATAAGTGTCATGCATTTATGGCTTCAAATGGTGAGTCTAATTGTTCAACCTATAAAAGTTTGTAAATCAAGAAAGACTTGTTATTCTTTGAGGACCCTAAACCTTTTTCAATTGATCATGCTTGCTAAGAAACAACTTTCTAAAACAATCTATAATGATTTTTCATACGTACAATTGTTGTTATAGAATGGAATGCCAAAATACCAATCCTATGGAAGAGTATCAACAATTTATGTCCTTAGGCCCCCATGATAAGCAATGATCTAATAATGTATTTTCATGTGGCACCACAAGATCCCCATATTTCAAGCCAAAATGTATGTGTAGGAATTTCAAAGAGTTCCTTTCCAATTCACCCTCCTTTGATTACCACTTGTCCTCAATTCACACCATTTCAGCATCCTAGACAACTAGGCATAGAGGAAGTCATAATCGCGCACAATAATGCACTTGTATGACCAATACCACATAAGCCTTAGCCTAGTCCTTCAAAGATGCAATAGGTATCTTCTCCACAAGGATCAAAACTATAAACTCCTTTAACCTAATACACATGTGATGAGGTTGAGGTGATTGAGACCCCTGTGTCCACAATGCCACAACCCAGAAATGCCGATAAGTAGTGCACAAGACAAGGCTCATCTGAGTTTGCTACGTCAAAACCTCCTAAACCAAAGAGAGCTCATAAAGGAAATAATCGAGAAACTTCACTCCAAACACAAGATCAAACAACAAAAAAAAAAACAATTTTCTCAATGGAAGGATGCTTGGATAGTACACCGCAGTCACTTCTGCCTCCTCTATGTCTCGTTCCTTAGATGTAATCAAGAGTTTTAAGAAATATTAATCAATGGCTTGAGCATGAATTCTTGAGTCCTTGTCTATTTTGAAATGTAATGTATAATTACATGGAGTCATTGCAGAGTTATCTCATAAAGTTCTATTGTTTTATATGACAAGTGAATAGATGATGACAATGTGCTAGTAATTTGTGCCATCGTGTTGTAATTGTTGTCATGGCAATGTTTGAGTTATTGTTAAGTGGTTCAAATGATGGTGATGAGGACATTATGTGTTTGGATTTTTTGACACAGTGCATAGCTCAAGGTTTCACTACTTGTTGCTCTAGGATAGTGCATCAAAGACATGATCGTTGATCATGTTGGGTATATCATGGACCACAAAATTTTATGAAGCAAGGGTTGTCAATGAGTTATTCACATCAAATTTCTAAGAGTAGATGAGTTAGTGGGAGCATATTTGGGTACCTTGTTGTGAAGTTAGCACCATAGATGCAACACAAGAATATGAATTATTAAAGAGTAGTCCTTGTTGAGAAGTACTTTTGTGTGGCCCTGCATTGACTTGTAAGTGGCTCAAATTTAGGACTTATAGCTTATTTATATGGGGTTTCAACATTGTTTACACAAATGGCTATTTTGGATTTTTGTGATACATTGGTCACATCCATCTGGATTGCTTGACACATACGTAAAGACGCCAAATGCACAACTAATGATAAAATTTGCAAATGCATTTTTAGGCCCTTTGAGACATGCCATTTATGGTTGGTGTTATAGATGGCAGTCATATACCAATCATGATCCCAAGACAAAACCATGAAGATTATTTTAATAGAAAGGGTTTCCACTAAGCGATTGTTCAACTTAGCATAAAAATCAATTGTGTTGTTTGGGATTATGGTATTGGTTGGGCATATTCAATGCATGATTGGAATGTTTTCCAATGCTTAGATTTGGGAAAGTGATGCACAAACAGAGCATTGGGTCAATATTTCCTTCTTGGTGTTTGTGCTTATCCTACACACTTTTTGATGTTGCCTCCATTCAAGGGTAGCAGGAGGATGGACTCTCTCCAGAACGTTACTATTGGAACTACATACAATCAAGCAATCGTATGCTAGTTGAAAAAGCCTTTGGAATCCTTAAAGCTCAATTCACATATTTTTGAAGAGATGTGATATGCTTCTTCAAAATGTCCCAAAGATGTTGGATGCATGCCTTGTTTTACACAATATGTGCATTGTGCATAAAGATAGTTTTGATGATGCATGGATACGTGAAGCAACAAAAAAATTGAAAAGAGAAGCTAATACACCTCATAAGGATATAGACCAAAACAACAATTTGAGGAATGGATTAGTAGAGGTTGCTGCATTAACTAGCAAAGATACCACACAACACAACCTTGAGCGGTAGCTCGAAGGGACAACATTGCTTGAACCATGTTGAGAGAGAGAGAGAGAATACAATGTAAGAATGATATTTGAAGATGTTGATTCAGTGGAAGAGATTGATGATGAAGATAGTGACAATTAAATGGAGAGCATCTACATTGTAGGTGAGAATGTGGAAAGAGTGGTGGTGTCTCAATAAATTTTCCCTCTTTCCACCTTTTCACAAAGAGCTAGGTAGATCCATGCTTCAATAGCATGGTGAAGGGGTTCAACTCCCCTATTCTCTGTTGTTCAATAGAGTTGGTGCCTTCAACAAATCAGTCAAATGTCAAATTGGATTATAAAATATGCATGTTAATTTTGTAAATTTAGTGTCTTGTTTGAATTAATTGTCTTAATTTTTGTTTTTAATGGTGTTAATTGTATTAAAATGATATTGTTATTTTTAGCACTTGTGACAATGGTTGATCAATTTTGATTAATGTGTCGATAATAAAATATTGACTAGTGTAAAATCTTGGTGTTAATTTGATTAACATTGATTTCTTATGTTAAGGTAGGAAGTGATCGATAGCCAAGTGCTGAGTGGTATGTAAACACCTACTGATGGCATGACATACAATTGCTAGGTAGAAAAATGTTTGGGCGCCCAGTGTATAATTGCATGGACAAATGTCTACCCGAGTCAAGTTTTTTTGTGCTCACAAAGTGGGTGCTAATTGGGTAGGCACTAGCGATGTGTAACCAACCTAAGCCATCATGATCATGAATTATCCCATCCTTTAATTTCCATAAGACATGTTTGCCTCTCTTTTTTGATGAAAGAATTGCAATATGTTGGCCTTGAGACTGAGGGGAGAGGCACATGGTCTTGAGCTGGAACATCATAAAATATGCAAGCACAACCATGCCAATCCTCTTGTCTAGCAATCTGTATTGGGGGTCAACTCTCATGATGCATTATCCATGCTCTTTTTCTCTCTTGTCCCAAAAACATGCAAGCACAACCATGCCAATCCTCTTGTCTAGTAATCTATACTAGGCGCTTTGCGCCTAGGCTCACCCCGGTGCTTCGCGCGCCGGGGCGGGCATGATTTTTACGGGGGGCGAGTGCTGGACGCGTGGCACCCGCCCCCGCGTTCTCTTTGTTTTTTGTGGGGGAGGTGGGGGGCTGCCACATGGCACTCGCCCCCCACCTTTCCTTAACTAATAGTATAGATGGGGTGTTGACTTTCATGAAACCTTCTCCATGCTCTTTTTCTCTCATCCTAAAAACATGGAATACGTTTTTGCATCCACTCTAACCAATTGTTCTTGTTTCTTTTTCCACACTAGGCATCTAAAAAGTGTACAACTTGCTCATGTGTACGTACACCAAGTGCCATTTCTTACTAAAATGTGTGCATGTCTCTCTACAAGCATTATCACACCAACCAATATGTGGGGTTGAGCATATTGGTCACATAGGCAGATGGCACCATATGTGGAAAGACGTTAGCCATTAAAGATGTTAGCCATTAAAGTATCTTGGTCACATAGGTAGATGGCACCATATGTGGAAAGACGTTAGCCATTAAAGTATGTAGTATTCTAGCCACATATCTCTCATAAAATAAGCTAGTGGATATTGCAAATCTAAGACAATTGGCTTTAGACTATGGTGTTGTGTACATGTGAGGTTGCCTCCATTAATTCATTATGTGGGAAACTAGGTACATATGATTGTGCCTCATGTACATGATCACATGCTAGTGTGAAGGTCAAGATAGAATGGTATATTGCTAAGCCAATTAGTCTACATGAGATCACAAAAGTCCTAATATCTCATATTAAGCTGAGTGAACCAATCAAGTAATGTGCAATAGTCACCCCCTTCTTATTCTTATGGCATAAGAAACCATTTGATTATCGCCATTGTGATAGTCCATTGAGGATAGCTAGGTCATGTGTATTCCCTAATACCAATAGGTGTGTTATGTCAACTCTCTATCTTAGGTTGATTTGAGTAATCTCACTTCATCCAACACAAGCTCTTGGAACATCTCATTACTTAAGTCATATAAAGTAGATTGACTATTCCCTATTGGGCATTGAAATCTCTTGCCAATAAGATATCTTTGATACTCATGAATCTCATGATGTCCTCATAAATTGATACATATGTGATCTTTCTTTAGTGGTGAATCTAGAGTATGCCATGGGAAAGTAGCATATTGCAATATAGATATTCGTATGTCTATCTGTGCACACTTTAATCCACCTGTATATCTTGCTTTCACATTTTTATGCGTTATGTGGACCAGATCTCACAACCCTTCTCTAAACAAAATAGCTATAGCACCTATCCCCTTATCCCCCCAAGCCTTTTGATTGAGGTTAAATGTGCTTTCCCATTTGTATCCATGTACATCAAGTAAGCAGCTACCCACACATTGGTGTGTCTCTATATATCTAGCAATGTCTGAGTTCTTGAAAGTATCTTCAAAGAATCTTGCATCAAGTCTTAAAGCTAATTACAGTTCCAAACTGTCATGCACAATTCTCATAGGCTACACATCATCATGCATGGTGTTCTGTAATGATCACTTTCCCATCATGATATACAACATACTTTCCTTCCTTTTGCACCTCAATTATCATATGCCATGTGCTCTCTTAGGTGGGAGTAAGATCCTCATCTAGGGATATTTTTTTCCCCTTTGAGTGCTTTCCCGTGTATTAAGAAAGCTTTCTTTTATCTATTCTTCAAATTTTGGGACTAGAATCTTCCCTCAATCATCCCCATCTTTAGCAACGTGCCATGCATCCATAATGGGAACCTTTGTTGCCCCCATTTTACTACTTTAGTGACTTTGCATCCTCATGTAGAATGCCTTTCTTAGCCCATCCTACAACCCATACATGGAATGCATGTATCTTTCTTTTTGCTTCTTTCTCAAGTGTATCATTTTTCACTTCCACTTTATTTCCTAACACTCCTTTGTGATTCTTGACTACTTCTATCCATTAGGTATTTTCCTTCATTAGATTTCTACATTTTCCATCATTTTCTTCATCCCTTTCTACCGCATCTACCCATGTATGCACGCCCTTTTTCAATCCATGCATCTCTATTTTTAGCTTTGTCATGCCTACCAATTCCCCTTGCACATTCAACTCTTGTTTTGTATGTGCATTTATCTCTTCTTTTAATTACAAGATTTCTCTCCTACAAGCATTTATGGTCTTTTGCATTTCAGTTCTCATTGTATCAAATTTGGATGTTGCTTGCATTTGTATTCCCTTTCCATACTAGTTGTGTTTATTTCTTCATACATTCTTTTTATCTCAATTCATTTCTTTCTCCATTTATTGTCTCATGATTCACACAAATCATGATTTGTATCTTTGTGTACATGGTTTTCTTTATAGTATGAGAGGTCTACTCATGTCTATTTGATAAAAGGGAGATGGTTCATTCTTGTGCTTTTTGGGAGGAGTATGGAATACTACTTCCATTTGTTGGATATGTTATCCATGACGAGAAGAGAGAGAGAGAGAGAGAGAGAGAGAGAGAGAGAGAGAGAGAGAGAGATTATCCTTCATTATTTGACATAGATATTCCTAAAAAGCAATGCTCTACAAGGCTTTTACAAATTACAAGGCTTAAGGGGGGTAGTACACATGTGCCATGTAGGACTAGGAAAATTTTGGTATTTCTTTCAATTAGATATTATATAGATGTTTGTCCAATATGCTCTCTATGCTAATATGGTGTATTGTATTTCTAATTGTCAAAATAAGACAACAACTTCTAAGAAAAAGCCATGTAGTTTGAAAAAATGTGACAATGGTAATTTACAAAGCTCTCTTAATCATGCTAACATAAAATTCTAGTGCATTTGGCGATTCTTTCTATCAATCCCACAAGATGCATGCTTGCTTGTTTTAGCGCATGAGACCAAGGGAGTTTTTGGGACATGTAAAACACTTAGGTTTTTGTAGTGGTTGATACCTTGCCTTCCAACTAGTCTAGGCAAGGAGGGTAAAGAAATCCATAGTAGATGCTCATGTTCAAGGATACTATTAGCTCATAGTTGAGGATACTCTTAATAGACCAAGGTAGGGTGTAAACATAATCACCTCCATAGCCACCAAGTGCTAGATAAATCACATTATTTCTTAATATATGATGCAAGAAAAGCAAAGAAAAAACTCTTGCTAATGAACCTATATTGAAACAAACCATATTCCAAACTTCTAATCATTTGGAGCCCAAGATAGAAGTTAAAATGGAAACACAAACATAGAAAATGAAGGAAGCATAATGGTGTTTCAGTAGGGATTTCCATTCCATGAGCAACCAAGAACAAGCATAGCCAAAGAACAAGTAACCATAGGACCAAACACATCAATTAAGCGATTGTACAATTGCACTTGAGTTTGATTTTAGTATCCTTGTAGGACTATAGTTAAGTTTGGGGAAAAAACAAATATTAAGGCACACTAATAAAAATTTTAGACTTGGATAGAATTGAAAAAACCACACAATGCCTCTCTTGAGGGAAAAAGATAAAATATATTAGCATGATTAAAAGAAGACAATGTTTTCTTCATAGCTACTAATACTTTTTAATGAAGTAGAAAAATAGCTTGCACATCCATAGTCCTTCATTGACAAGGAGAAAATCAAATTTCAAAAAACTAGTTTCCATTTACAATCACCCCTAAATGCCAAAAAATGAAATAGAAATGGACAATGCTAGCAATAACCTCTCTATTATTGTGTAGAAAAGCATCACAAACCATCGTGGCATTGCTAGGGGCTTGCATGATAGCAATAACCCACCAATGATTGGAATAGCTTGAATTTTGTCATAGTTTATTGGTGCATAAAATCATGGATATGCTTCATCAAGATTTAGAACTTGTAAGAAGATGTAGTTCATGTCCTTGTAGGGGAGACAATTGCATGTTTTTCTTCTCTCTTTTGAAAATCTGGACAAAAGAAACTCAAAAAATCAAATAACATCACTACATAATGCACTCCTTTTGCTCAAGATCCATCTATGCTCACATGAAACATCTATGCTCAAGATCCATCTATGCTCACATGAAACATATGACACTCCTTGCAAATGATGATTTTCTCTATTACAACAAAGGAAACAATAGAGCGACCTTTCGATATAGTGTCTCTAAACTCCTTGGTGAGTTTAGAATGCCAATGAACAACTTTTCCACTTCCATACTTAGCATTATTCCTCTTTGAGAGGGCACACCCCCACTATTACATGTGATGTCATAGGAAAAACCATATTTGTCTCCATCAAGAACCTCATCCTCTTCAAATCCTCCACGTCTTCTAATGTTCAATGTCCATCCTCATCAAAATAAGCCATACATTAGGACCTAGCCCAAGTGGCGCAATCACCCAAGTGCTATCTAATATATGGATCCCTCATGAAAGCCCCCAAGGGCACATGTAGATGTGGGATAGATATGTCGATCTCAAAAACAAGGTATCGAGAATGCACCACATTGTTATTTTGATTCCTTAAGAATACCAAAATATTTGACTTTTGATTTTGGGTTTGTCCTTTTAATTGCCCAAAAAGTCTTAAAAACCACTTTTTCCTCGATAATTAGCAAGAATCTCTCGACCCAACCAGTACCTTTGTCATTTTCTCTTTTTTCATTGTAGTTACTACATACTCTAGTCTATGGCTATCATCATCTACCACAATGCTAGGCATAGAAAGCACTAAAAACTTATGCCTTATAGACTACTCTTGAATAGTCCTCTGTCTAGGCAATCACAACTTCATTCATCACACTATGGGTGTCAAATTAATGAGTCATCTAGTTGAAGTTGATTCTCACTATTTTGGTATATCCACCCACCAAGTGCACATTAGCATGTGCACTTTGTAACATAACTGATATTGCCTCATATAAAGGTGAGTGCTTTATATACCTAAAAGTTTCTATCATATTGGGGTGCCTCATTTCTGCTAAATTTGTTGTGAGTAGAAATGGACCACTTTCTTCTTGAGTTAAGGACCATGAACTCCAATACATTGATCAAATCTTGCACCAAGAAAGCCATGCCTTGAGGGTTGGCAACTCAGTTGTAAGCTCCTTGTTCACCTCTATCCAATTGGATTCCATTCCTCCATAACCTCATCAGCCTCAATAGTGTCTTCTCACTAAATTCTCATTAGTCCTAGTGTCTCTAAATTGGATCCCATCCCTCCATAATCTCATCAGCCACACTAGTGTCGCCTTGTTAGCATGGATATAGATAGAAACAATAAACAACCCCTTTTGTGGAGCATAGCCCTCCTTCCCAAACTCAATCTTCTATATGGATACATCATCTCTAAGCCTTAAATGTTGGTAGATGGAGAAGATGATATAAGGGTATAAGGGGATACTCTTACAATTAACAATCCTGGTTCTTTTCAAAATCCCCTCACCCTCAAACATACTCATATCCTCTTTATTTTTTGGTTTGTCTTTAATCAATACCTTTGGATGGACCACATACAGGACTATTTACAAGTGCAACTCAAGATTATCAATACTAAGATCCAAGTCAATGTGCTCTTCCTCAAGATCAACTTGATCCTTGATGACATTTTCCTCACACATATCTTCAACTATTGCTTCAATAGTGGTCATCCTACCCTTTGTAGAGGGACATTGGGACTGCAAAAAACAAAACTCAAAGAAAATGAAATACTCACAGTAATCGTAGAATACCTCTCCCGTGTGGTATTGCAACCAATGAAGCACCCTCAACCTACATTAGAGTCATTTTTTTTCTTTAGGGTTTTTCACATTGCACAAAGACACTTGTCAATGCCAAATAATGATGATAACTAATTAGCACCATGTTATTAGATTTTCCACACAACCTATATCATGCACACTTCATCTCAAGCATTTGGATTCGCTTTGAAAGTAATTAGTTCCACTAACCACTAGTTTCAAGGTAGATGGGGCAAGAATTCTTGGACCACAATGTTATTGGACTAGAATGATTCATGCGGACTAGATTTCTAGTAATCATGCATGCCTTAAAAACTTGCAACAGAAGGCTTGGTATGACAAGCATGTGCAACAAATAAGCTTTGTAAGGTTGACTTAGTGTCTTCTATATTTGGTCAAGGGGCACAAGAAAAATATAAAGTTTGAAGGACTAGGTTCTTTTTGAGTGACTTTCATAAGAAAATTAGGGAGCATTGAATTGGAAACCTTGGAAAGAGAAGGGAAAACATTTCAACAAAAGTAAAATCAAGAAGTATTTCATGGAATGCTCAACATGAACTACTAATGGACATAGAATGAGAGATAATTGTAATGTTCCGCATGGGAAAGGCCCCCCCATTTTAAAATTATCAAAAAATCCCCCCCCCCCCCCTATTGTCACTGATGAAGGGTGGCGAGGGGGGGGAAGGGAAAAGGACAAAGGAAATGCTGCATCAGCTGAAGTGGGGGAGATGACGATGCCGAGGAGAGGAGTTGCCAACGTAGAGGAGATGACAACAGTGCAAGGGGAAGTGAAGACGATGATGATGTGGGAAGGTGGTGACAATAACAAGGGGACAGAGGCCACATGTGCCACCTCACTTCTCTTCGCCCGCACCCCCCCCAATCGTAATGAGAATATATAGGAAGCCTTAGAGGAGCGCCCAGGATGCTGTAGGGAAGAAGAGGGATAGAGAGAGAGGAGAAGAAGAAGAAAAGGGAGAGAGACAGAAGAAGAAGAGAGAAGAAGGGAAGAAGAAGAAGAAGAGAGAGGGAGAGAGAGAGGAGAAGAAGAGAGAGGGAGATCAGAAGAAGAGAATGAGAAGAAGAAGAAGAAGAAGAAGAAGAGAGAGAGAAGAAGAAGAAGAGAAGAGGAAGAAGAAGAGGGAGAGGGAGAGAGAGAAGAGAGAGAGTGAGAGAGTGAGAGAGAAAGAGAGGGGGAGAGAGGTGAGAATATATGGAGACAAAGAAGAAGAAGAAGAAGAAGAAGAAGAGGGAGAGAGAGAGAGAGAAAGAAGAAGAAGAGGGAAAGAGAGAGAGAGAGAGAGAGGGAGAAAGATTATTTCCCTTCCACTCCGAAGAGGGTGGCCACATGCATCTTTTTCCCCTGTAGCCGCGAACCTATACCCGTCTTGTGGGATTATCCCACACTCGCAAACTCAACTCTCTCCCTAATTGGCCCCACTAATTGAGCACAAGGTGTGGGAGTCTCATGTGACTCACAAAGATTGAGGAAGCGGAAAATGATATGCGTGGATGGAAACCCCACAACGAGCAAGAAAGCCCCGAGCGAGAACATCACTACCCATCCAACCGTGGTACCAGTAAGTAACATACTTCTAGATTGATAAATGCTTACTTTGATTCCCACATGAGATGCATTAGAACCATGTTATGCCATACGGGAATAGGACATTAAAAATGATAAAATGCATTGTAAGTGTTTGAAGGATTGAATTTCCCAAATGCACATGACCAAATAAGTCAATTGTATTTAGATACCATGCGATGAATTCATAAACAACATTTAAGGCTTCAAGCATGTCCTCGCAATAGTAGGTGCGTTTTCCTTGCTTTGAAGGTAGATATTGCAACTTGCATGCCTAAAGAATTGCATGGAAAATAGCTTAGTTTAGAAAAGAATCGTTATCAAAGCTCTAGACTGTTGTCCAAGCTCTCGTTAATAGCTTATGTTTGATAGATTGGGAGTCTTAATGTTGTGCATAGTCAACACAAATGGCAATCATAAGGGCTAAAACTAAGATGCCTTGAGACTCGACTGATAGCTATGATGATATTAATCCTATTTAAGGACTGGAATAGATACAAGCAACTCTAGGCCTCAAAGGCAAATGAAGAGCTCAAGGGTTATGAAACCCTAAGGCAAAGGAAAGACCAATGCTTTTGTACTCGTTAGGAAGAAGGTTCAGTTATCAATCAAAGTAAGGGATTATTAGAACTCATGTCTTGAGCAATGTTGAAAATTTGACATATGTCCTATCCGAATGGAGGAAGTGTTAAGTAAAATTTGCATGGAATCACTTAGATACCAAGGGGGAGAGCAAATACATGGTGGAAAGGTTATCGTGACTATTTCTGCAATGTTTGGAAAAGGAAACCATTGATCGAATAAATTCCTAAATGATTTTGTATTAAAACTAATTGTGGAAAATGATTTGGATGATTATTCCAAGTGTTTGTATTTGATGGTAAATGCATGGCAGGGGTCAGTAATAATGACAAGTTGCCATGGGGAATAAATGAATGTTTTCATGGAATATGATATTAGGCTGATTGCCTTGATTGTGCTTGATTCTTAATTGAATTAATTAAGGAATGATATTTTGCATGGGTGGATCATCTCCAAGGTTATGCCATGTTTCAACCCGAGAGGGCATTGCTCGATTCACGGGTCAAAGGTCGAGTGGTGAAAAGTCCAACCATGGAAAGTTGTGTCTCACTTCTAGGTCACCTGGGGTTAATGGAGCTCTAGACACCCCTTGCCTAGACAAGAATAGAGTTGTGGGCTACCATGAGCACAATGTCTAGGGCGTTGGAGGATCCTATTCTAGATAAAGGATGGAAATTATGGTGCCATGTGATTTTGATCAGGTACTTCTGTTGGACAGAAGGGGATATATAATTCTCAAGTATGGGCAAGAGACAAAGATTAACTTGAGATAAGTTAAGGAACTTGTTTGTCAAAAGATTTCTTACTCTGTATTCATGTTTGTGTCATAAATTACGAGAACAAACCCTATTCCCTAAAAGGCTTAATAAAGGAAGCTGATTTTGAATGTCAAACACAAATGTGATAGGACCTAATTAGAAAACTAAAGCTATCAAGGGAAGCATGTGGACGGAACTCCGATGGGTCCGTCCTATGGCAAGATGGTCCCAGAGAGTTGGGATGCTTCTCACAAAGTTTTAGCATCGTTTGACCTTTAGGTATTGTTAAGTTAGAACCCAATTCATGCCATTTTAGGGAAGCAGAATGAGACTATGCCCTATAGGTAGAGAGGTTGAGCAGCACATCCCTCTCGTTTCCCATTCTCTTTGAACCAAGTGCAACATGGGTCTCTTTGGATTGGGTATCTCTATGTAAAGTGGGATGTCTAGAATCCAATGCTAGAATATTGTCAGGAGACCTTGAACCTAGGAGCCTAGATTTCAAGTCGATCTTAGACCAAGTGGCTATCCACTAGGCTAGCGTTTGTTGTTGTTTTATACTACAAATATAGTTTTAATAAGCTTATCTTAGGAGGGTTTCTCAAGCACTTCCACTTATAAATTGATGTATAACACCTCATTAATAATAACAATGACTATTCTTAATAAAATATATTTAATGCTAGTTTAAAATGTGTGGTCTTTATTGTATTTAACATTACAATTTAATTTTTCTCAGGATGCATATGTTTAATGAAGTGCAAGGGTTCAATTGTGACAACTTTACATAATAATTTATTTTTCCAACATAAAGTAACTTGTTTTTTGAGTTGACAATTTTTGCATCATACTTTATTTTAACAAAATGTGCATGCACATAGTTTATTTGAGATGATCTACGTAATGGGGGACATTACACTTATACAAAACATTTATAATTTAAGGGCCTCTTGATGTAGATTTTTGAAAAATATTTTACTTGCCATTGTAAGTAAAATATTATTCAATTGATGAGGATTCTTGTGTTTCATTGTAGGATAGCTCTACCTTTCATGATGATGCAATGATGGAGATACATGAGTTACATATGCTAAAAGTTTTCAAAGAGAGATTTTTTTGGAGCCATACCACATCTAGTTTGGATCAGCCGATCACAAGTTATTTTTGATTTAGTGTGGTAGTCTTTGCAATGGATAACACTATGTCTACACTAATGGGAAGCTCCAAATGGGAGAGAACAATAACGTTGAGTCACTCAAGATTGTGTTTATGAGTCCAAGCTAATCTATCTTGGAACCTAATTCACTTGAGTTACAATTTCTCATTCTAATAATGTATCATATGTTTGATTTGCATCCACAATAGCTCATCTAGTTCTAGGTCCACAATTCTCAACATGGTATCAAAGCCATGACTGAGCTTGGTAGCTAGTGGTGTGATTTCTTCTTCTTTGTAAGCTGAGCGTGTAGCTAGCCATGATACTGTAGAAAATGCTATGAAAGTTGATCATAATGTTGCTGCAGAAAAGACTGTGAAACATGACAACACTACTACAGAAGTTTCCATTAAACCTCGCCAGGAGCTTAAAGTTTTCTTTCAAAACATGGACTTTGCAGGCTTGCACAAGTTCCTTGCAGAACATAGAAATACTCTCATTGAGCTCAGCGTTGAGCTCCCTGTAGCATTCAAGCTAGCATCAGGTCCTACTCAATTGATGCCTCAAGCCTTGCAAGGATGCTGTGATGAGTGAGATAAGAAGAACTCCAAGGATGCATTTATTACTGATCGTTGAGTTTGTGTTTTCCTCTTGGAGGCCCTTGAGAAACTCCAGCCTGTTCTTTCTGTCAATGCTAAGAAGTCCACCAAAGAGGTGGTTGACAGGTGGAAATCAAAAATGGATTTTTAGGCTATGAATTTCAGCAGGTCATTGGAAGCTCAAAGTTTCCTGCAACTTCTCTCTACATTTGATTTGGGATCAGACTACAACAAAGATGAGCTTTGTGAGATTGTATATAAAATTGCATGTCGGAAGTCAGGTTTTCTTTGATCGAATGTCTATGTAGCCTCTTTTATGCTTAATGTGTATGCCAAATGTAGCACCCTTGCAAAAGCACAGGAAGCCTTTGGAGAGGTTCCACTTCATAATGTAGTCTTATGGAATTCTCTAATCGCAAGATATACCCAGCATGGGCATGATTGTGAAGCTCTGAGTTGTTTTGAACAGATGCAATGTCAGGGCTATTCTCATGATGTTGTTTTCTCCTTCACAGATGATGACTTTATTTCTATGGCCATTAAAAAAATGAGTGGGTAGATGGCATTTAACAGAGGCAAAATGAAAAACAAGGGCAGCATGAGTGTTGCACAAAAGTTCACCCTGATATTTTTTCCAAAAGCTTCAAAACTGTGAAGGCTTGGATTGAGTTAATGGCTTAAGCCTTTCAAGTCAGTGTGGCAACATAAAAGCATTGAGAAAAAAGATTGTGTCAAGAAGATTGGAGCAAAAGGCATGTACCTATCTCAAACTCACTAAGAAAGAAGACCAAAAGGACCTCACAAAGAAGACTGGAGCAAAAGTTAATGAAGAACAAGTCAAAGATGAAGAGCATAAGACCAAGACCAACAAAGATCAAAGATTGAAATAGAAGACCCTAGAAGATTAAAAAAAGTGAAGAAGGCCAAAGAAGCATGAAGAAGAAGGTACTTTCCGCTACTACAAACAACATGTTTTGCAAAAATTTTCCATCATGGATCATGTTTGCCCAAAGTGGATCTCAAATTCCCTTAGAGGATCTGCTTTCGGCTAGGAATGTTCCGTTGCGAGGCAGACTCGAGAAATCGTAGGTGCGACAAACCTCAAAACATTCTATGGGAGTGCCAGGCGGCAACACTTAGATTCGTTTCTCGATGGACCGCCAAAAAATGTGCTTGGACACGGGCACGTTACAGTTGGTATCAGAGTGAAACTTTGTGATGATATATGATTGACTTACATATGGTTCGTAGACATATCCTAAATAGAAATAACCTAAGTGGTATGGTTTGATTGTCAGGGACCTTCTGCACCCACGAATATTGACATACAAGAGAAGAAATTCCTTCTCAAGCAAATTAAGGCACCTGAGTTTGGTGGAGAAGGGATATACGTCGCAACCACGAATATTGACATACAAGAGAAGAAATTCATTCTCAAGCAAATTAAGGGATATATGTCGAAGCCAAGGCGGAGATATGGATTCAGTCGATGGATGATTATTTTTCTGCTTTAGGAATTGCTCCTACCAATCAAGCAATGATAGGCAGGCTCTGTTATGGTGGAAGCAATGGTGCAAAGATCAAGGTGTTTCTGAAGCTGCTATCACTTGGACTCAGGCGAAAGATGCTGTATGCAGATGATACCTTCTTCCAACCTACCAGAATTTGAAGATGAATGAATTCTTCAAGCTCAAGTAGCTGGAATTAACCTTGGAAGCCTACTACTCGAAGTTTGTAACTGTATTAAAATATGCGCCACCTATGGATATTGCGCAACAAGTATCCAAGTTTTACCATGGCTTGAACACTCCTCTAAACCACTGTCTTGAAGCAATGCATCCAACGGACTTGCAAGATGCGTTACTTCGAGCAAAGCCAATCATCCAAGAACTTAATTCGGGCAATTTTGACAAGGATGATTCCCAAGATTAGGGTAAGAGATGCCATACGTGCAGAGAGATAGGGCACATCCGTAGGAGATGTCCCTACCGTCAATGCTTTCATTGTAATGAGCTAGGACACATCCAAGTAGACTATCCTGGCCTAAGTCCAAAAGACATTGAGCCTCTAAGAAAACAAAGCTACACATGTGTAGTCTATGGATATATAAAGGAATAAGATGAAGACGAAGACTTCGAGCCTATTACACCTCTTCAGGATGATTAGAAAATCCTGGGAGTTTTACCGACATGTAATACAACTTATATTGGAAATAAATCCTACTGTTGTACCTATGGTTAATTGCAATAATATGAGTTGCACTACTTAAGTCATTACGAATAGTGCAACGCGGACGTATGGTGGGTCCTAACTCACAGGCCTTAAGCCCCATTAATGCTTGTCTTCCCAGTTCTTTCGAGATGAGGACATCTTGAGTTCTCTAAGGGGGAGAGGATGTAACATTCCACATGTGAACGACCCCCCTTTTTAAATTAATTAAAAAAAAATCCCCCTTTGTTGTTGCCGACAACAGGTGGCGAGGGGGGGGGGGGAAGGGAAAAGAACGAAGGAGATGCTGCAGCAGAGTTGATGCTGAGGAGAGGAGTCACTAACGTGGAGGAGATGATGAAGTGCAAGGGGGAGTGAAGATGACGATGATAGGGGAAGGTGGTGAAAATAACAAGGGGAGGGAGGCCACGTGTGCCACCTCACTTCTCTCCCCCCTCCCAATCGTAATGAGAATATATAGGAAGCCTTAGAGGAGGGGCTAGGACGTGGAGGAGATGATGAAGTGCACGGGGGAGTGAAGATGACGATGACGGGGGAAGGTGGTTAAAATAACAAGGGGAGGGAGGCCACATGTGCCACCTCACTTCTCTCCCCCCTTCCAATCGTAATGAGAATATATAGGAAGCCTTAGAGGAGGGGCTAGGACGCTGCAAGGAAGAAGAGGGAGAGAGAGAGAGAGGAGAAGAAGAAGAAAAGGGAGAGAGAGAGAAGAAGGGAAGAAGAAGAAGAAGAGAGAGGGAGAGAGAGAGGAGAAGAAGAGACATGGAGAGTAGAAGAAGAGAAGGAGAAGAAGAAGAGAGAGAGGAGAAGAAGAGGAGGAGGAGAAGAAGAAAAAGGGAGAGAGAGAGAAGAAGAAGAGAGAAGAAGACAAGAAGAAGAAGAAGAAGAGAGAGGGAGAGAGAGAGGAGAATAAGAGAGAGGGAGAGCAGAAGAAGAGAAGGAGAAGAAGAAGAGAGAGAGGAGAAGTAGAAGAAAAGAGGAAGAAGAAGAGGGAGAGGGGGAGAGAGAGAGAGAGAAGAGAGAGAGTGAGAAAGAAAGAGAGGGGGAGAGAAGGAGAGAGGTGAGAAGATAGGGAGACAAAAAAGAAGAAGAAGAGGAGGAAGAAGAAGCAGAGGGAGAGAGAGAGAGAGAGAAAGAAGAAGAAGAGGGAAATAGAGATAGAGAGAGAGGGGGAGAGAGATTCTTTTCCTTCCGCTCCAAAGAGGGTGGCCACATGCATCTTTTTCCCCCGTAGCCGCGAACCTATACCCATCACGCAGGATTATCCCCCACTCGCAAACTCAACTCTCTCCCAAATTGGCCCCACTAATTGAGCACATGGTGTGGGAGTCTCTTGCAACTCACAAAGATCGAGGATGGCCCCCAAGCGAAAAATGATGCGCGTGGATGGAAACCCCACAACAAGCAACAAATCGCCGGGTGAGAACACCACTGCCCATCCAACCGCGATGGTCGTAAGTAACATATTTCTAGATTGATAAATGCTTACTTTGATTCGCACATGAGATGCATTAGACCCATGTTATGCCATACTGGAATAGGACATTAAAAAGGATAAACTGCATTGCAAGTGTTCGAAGGATTGAAGTTCCCAAATGTGCCTGACCAAAGAAGTCAATTGTATTTAGATACCATGCAATGAATTAATAAACAACATTTAAGGCTTCAAGCATGTCCTTGCAATAGTAGGTGTGTTTTCCTTGCTTTGAAGGTAGATGTTGCAACTTGCATGCCTAAAGAATTTCATGGCAAATAGCTTAGTCTAGAAAATAATCGTTATCAAAGCTCTAGACCATTGTCCAAGCTCTCGTTAATAGCTTATGTTTGATAGATTGGGAGTCTTGATGTTGTGCGTAGTTAATACAAACGACGATCATAAGGGCTAAAACTGAGATGCCTTGAGACTCGATTGATAGCTACGATGATATCAATCCTATTTAGAGATTGGAATAGATACAAACAACTCTAGGCCTCAAAGCCAAATGAAGAGCTGAAGGGTTATGAAACCCTAAGTCAAAGGAAAGAACAATGCTTTTGTACTCGTTAGGAAGAAGGCTCAGTTATCAATGAAAGTAAGGGATTATTATAACTCATGTCTTGAGCTATGTTGAAACTTTGACATATGTCCTATCCAAATGGAGGAAGTGTTAAGTAAAATTTGCATGGAATAATCATATGTCCTATTCCAAGTGTTTGTTAGGAAAAAATCCTTTCCAATTAGTGTATGGAATGGAAGCCATCTTTCTTGTTGAACTCAAGCTACCCTCTCTGTGCGTGGCCATCAATGAACTCTTGGGAGATGCTGAGTCCCTACAACACTGTCTCTTGCACTTGGAGTGTCTTGATGAGATCTACAAGATAGCCCTACAATGCATGGAAGCCACACAAGCTCGTAGAAAGTCTATCATGATAGATTCATCAAGGAGAAAGAGTTCAAGGAAGGCGACTTAGTCCTCGCTTATGATTCCTGATTTGGAAAGTTTCTAGGCAAGCTTCAACAATGCTAGATGGGTCCTTATAAGGTACTTGCTATCAATCCTAATGGCTCAGACAATCGATGTTTCGAATGATCCCTTCCCAATTAATGGCTATCAACTCAAGAAGTATTACTCTTCTTGGGGATCTTGACAATCACTGTTGATAGCTTCCTCATTCCTTGTATGAAGGTCATTATGATTTTACCTAATGCTCCTGATAATCATAGGAGAAAATGACTTCAGTCCCTGTCATGTCGACCTATTCTTTGAAAAAAGGTGGAAACACCCTTGGGAGTAGGGTAAAAGAAAGGAAAAATAAAATAAAATAAAAGAAAACTGTTATGGGAGAAAAGGAAACAATTCCCTATCATAACATGCATTGTTCCAAGATCAGGTGGTACACACCCTTGGATGGGAAGCTGGGTGTGGAAAAGGTGGTAACACCCCGCAGTCTAGGATCGTTGAATCTCTAGTTGAACTCTTGCAGACGACGTTTTCAAGCCACCTCCCTTGGTGTGCTAACTCCTGTAACCTCTCTAATGCTTTTGATTCCTCCGATAGATGTTGTTTCCAACATGTAATCCCAATGCCGAACTTGTTGGCTACCTCCCTAGGTAGACTTCTTCATCGACGAATCCATGTTGATACCTTCAATAGATGACACTAATCTTCATCGACAAACTTAGAGCGTCGTGAGCTTTCATCCAAACCGGATGGGGATGTGAGCTTAAGCTACCCTCTATATTCATCAATAGAACTTAAAGCATCGTGAGCTGTCATCCTAATCGGATGGGGATGTGAGCCTAGGCTATCCTGTGCATTCATCAATAGAGCATGAGACAGAGGGTGGAGTGAGTGACCAGTCCTTGCCCTTAATATTCAACAGAGAGGTGAGATGTGTGAATGTAGTGTTGCACGCACGAGATGGGCCTCTAAATGCACAATGCACAAAATTGTTCTTGTGCATGACACTATAAGGCTCCCTGGCCTTCCTTCTTGCACCGTATGCTAGCACATGGCGGGATGCACAGTTGCACCATAAATTGCACACAAGGCATACACCCTTTGCACAAGGGACCGTGAGGATTACGTCAATGGGTTTCAAGAATGGGTTGTCCTCCTATATCTATCAATAGAGTGACATAGGGGGGGCTGAGTGTGACTGGTGTTTTCTCAATCAATTATCGAGAGGTGAGGATTGAGAGACGTTATGACACTTGGAGTCAGGTATATTCCCTTGTCTCCATATGCACACATGGGATGGGTTTCTCCCATCACCACAGGACACATCACCCTATTTTGTACACTGCACAACATGGCTTCCTGGCCTTCCTACTTGCAACTATGCTAGACAAGGGTGGGATGCACTAATGCACTATCAATCGTGCACATTGGCATACTTCCTTTGAATCATTTCCCCCTTGTTTCATTCTAAATCAGGTGTGAATTATGGGTTCCTATGATTATTCATTGAGCAATGTGAGAGTTGGGGCAAGCAACTGCTCTTTTATCCTCCTCCATGAGCGACAATGAGCTGAATGTTAAACCCTTCATCATCACTGACGGACTTCATTGACAGAGCTACCTCCCTGGGTGCTTCTTTTGCATGTTCCTTGCCACGTTGGATGTGTGCTGCGAAGACACTTTGGCACCTCGTGGCGGACAATGACACAGGATGCGACATCGACAACCGACTTCACTTTTCAATAACATGAGCCAAGTTTTTCTAACCCTACACTTCTTGTTTATTAATGACGATCATGTTTTAAGTGTGGGGAGATCAGTGGTTGGTCTATTGTGGGGTCCTAGATCCTTGTTGCCCAGTTCACCTTTCCCGTTCAAGTCTTAAGTGTGGGGACATATCTCTATGAGTCTATGATAATGCATATCCTCATGCACATCCCAATTCTGATCACGTAACTATGCCATGAATTGATTTTACCCTATTGGGGTCCTTTCCTTACCCACTCGTCCTTTCTCACCCCATTCTTATTGATGTTTCTTCCCCATTTCTCTTTATCCCTTGATTTAAGGAGTTTCCATGTGAATGTGCCCTACGTTCACCAAAACCCATATCCAATCTTATATCCCTATTCATCCCTTTGAATGGTACACTTTTTATTTTTACAGCCCATTGTTTCGATCGACGGTTCAAACGCTATTAATTTGAAGAATTTTACGTTACTTTGATATTTTCCCATGTGAATGTGCCTTTTTGATTCTGAACCACCGATGGATGTGACATACCTGACCTATGCCTTCAACTTGACATTTCTCCTTTTTATAGCTAGTCATTCCAAGGTACGGTTTGTCTGTTACTAAATTTTGTAAGTTTTCATGTCTTTTTCATGCGTCTTTTCATCCTTTTTCCATGTGAACCTACCCTATTCTCCTAGAAACTTTCTTCTAATTTGATAGCTTTGTCCGACTCACCTTCTTTCCTATTATTCCTTTTTACTTCACCCTGTTCTAACTTCTAGATTTTTCGTTATTAATTTGTATCTGTGTTTTTTGGTCCTGTTTTATCGTTTTTCCATGTGAACGCCTCCTCATGCCCCCAAAATGCATTCTTCCCTAATCGCCCTGTCATCCACACTTGCCTTGATATTTTTCCTTTTTATTGTCTTTTGTTTTGATGCGTGGATCTTCCACAATTAATTTCTGCATCCAGTAGCAAATGCGCTTTTCTTGTTTTTCCATGATAACACACTTTACCTTCCCCAGAATTGTGTTTTCCTGTATCCATTGAGTCCCATACCACAATGCGGACCTTTTTCCTTTTCATATCACTGGGTTTTGACTTATGTATCCTTGCATATTCAATTTTATGTCATGTTTCAGGTGTATTTTTGTGGGTTTTTCCACATGAACAGGTCCTATCCCAGTCAAAACCACATCTTGAAGTGTAGGCCGGTCTGCCACGTCGTCCTACCGACTTTTCCTTTTTCTTGCACTTTATTCCAGTGGACGAATTTTCTGGTATTAAATTTTGTGTGTTTTGAGTGCCTTGTGTTTTTTTTCTCTTTCGCATGTGCCCTCCATTTTCTCGGGTTTGGATGCATGTCTCCGCATCCGCGATTTAGTGTCCACCCTGCCTGCTGTTTCAATCCCAGTATTGCAAATTTTTTAACCCTCGCACTCGCCTTTGCATGAGAGACGAGAGGGGTTTCTTTCTTTCTTTAACTTAAAAAAACAAACAAAAAAAACACAAAACATAATTTTTTTAAAAAACCCCCCCTCTCCCGTTCATAACCACCCCTTCCCTCCTCTCTCTCCTCCCTCTTCTTCTTTCTTCTCTCCCTCTCTCTTTCTCTCTCTTCCCCTCTTTCTCTCCCCGACGCCCCTTCCCTGCCCCTTCCCTCTTTCTCTCAGCTCCCCCCTCTCTCTCTCTTCTTCTCCTGCTTCTCCCGCTTTCTCCTCCTCATTCTTCTTCTCACTCTTCTTCTTCTTCTTCCTCCTCCTCCTTCTTCTTCTCCCTTACCTGTCGCCCCTACTGCCACTGGAGCCATCGCCACCATCGCTGCCCCACCTGCCCCCATCCCACCCCACCCCACCCCACACCCCATCTCACCCCCCAGTCCCACCCGCCCCCACCCCACCCCACCCCCCCTTGTCCCGCATTCCCCCGCCGAACCCCCCACAATTCCCCACACCCCCCCCCCCCCCCCAGCCCTTGTTCTTGCAGGTCCCCCTCTATTCCCGCACACACGCCCATTGCCGACTCTCCTTCCCCTCAATTTTCAAAAACCAAAAAAATGTGTAACACAAAAACAAATAATATCACAACCCCACTTGCAGAAGTTCATGCGTGCGCGTGGGAGTTGTAGTGCCATGTCCCGGAGTTGTTCGCCAGTATTCACGTGCGAGGACGCACGTCTAGCCTTCTCCGTGTGGTGGTGCGTGCCTGTCATTCGTTCACATCTAATTGTTCACATGTAACCAAGTACCATTATTTTTTATTATAAAACTATCCAAAACCCTTAAAAACACATAAAAACCATTTAAACATCCCTAAAATTTCATAAAAAATCTAAAATTTTCTATAAAAATAGAAAGCATTTCTTTGTCGAATTGGAATTTTTTTGAAATCTTTTTCCAAACTAAAATGCTGTTAACTAATTTTTGAAAATTAAATACTCAAAATATTCTTTCAAATATATTTAAAACTAAACAAAATTCGTTAAAAAATCATACAAATTAGAAATTAATTCAAAAAAAATATTGGAAAATTTTCAACCCCTTTTCTCATGCTAATGCATGATAAATGGATATTCAATTCCTCAATTCATCACTTCATGATTTTTTTTGTTCATTGAAAATCATTTTCAAACGCCAAAGTGCTTGAAATTTTATCAAAAATGTTGAAAAATGGATGGTAAATTCTAATAAAATTTCAAAAAACTTTTTAAAAAATATTTTCCATATTTGAAGCCTTTTTAATCCCAATTTGACCCAAAAAAAACAAAACACAAAACAACAACAAAATAAAACAAAACAAATTCAAAATACACAAAAAAACAAATAAATCAAAATCCAAAACCAAAGCAACATAAAAATTGAACCATAAATATTTAAATATATCCACACACTCCAGAAAATAATTTCTCACCAATATATTTTAAAACAATACAAACAAAACAAAACAAAAACAAACCAATGAACAACTCCCACACTAAAACATAAAAAAATAATTTAAAAAAACCACACATGATTTATCCCCAAGGCCGAATTTTATTTTTCCATTTTCCTTTCTTTTCGATCTTTCTTTCTCCATGTGGTGTTAGTTTTGGTTTCTTTTGTGTTGGACAGGAGGTTGACTATTTTCTAGTCGCCTTGATGTTGTCATCAATAGATCTTTCTGTTTCTTGGCATTAAGTGGATGAAGGATTTTTGCGTATCAGACCTTGCAAGTGCCCACACACTGCCAGTTTTTTTTTTCTTCTCCTCTTTTCCTCTTTCACATGCACATCAACACACAAGGAATTGTAAATAAAAATCACCTGACTATTGCACCCACACAATTAAAACAATGCACTTTCTTACATTTGTAATTAAAATGAATCCAACCGTTAATTATAAAAGGAACTCCCGCAGTTGCACGCGCACCTTAGCACAATAACCCACCTAATTCTAAAATTCATCCATAGTGCACGCGCACACGCGCTGTTCAGACACCTTAATATTTGTAATTAAAAATGAACCTCCCAAAGTCGCGCATGTATGTGCTTTGTGCCAAAGATAATGTAATTTCTAAAAAATGAATTGCATTAGTAGAGACCCTTGTTCAGTTAAGTCAAAATGAGTGAAAACGGGCTACACAAACGACTCACCTTGCATTAATAGATTAATTTAATAATCAAATGTGTCTAATTGATCATCTAAAAAAATGAATTCGATAGCGATCACTTGATCACATCACCACACCTTAGGTATATGCCAACATATATGGGGATTGGGATTTCTTAGTCAAATATGTCAGTCGTATTGGTCTAAGTTATTTTGATGGTCCAAATCAGTGATTCTATTTGGAGTCTAGTCAGTGTCTGGGATACGGTGTGCTTGACTTTTTGTTCTTGTAGAATGCTTGATTACGGGGTTTGCGGGTGCGTGATTGTTTGCATCGCATGAAGCTTTTGGTTGCAGGAGTGCATAGGTCATGTCGAATTTTTTCATAGGCTGTGGATTGCTTGGGGAGGTCTAGTCCAGTCTTTTCTATTCTTCTATTTCTTTGTCTTGATATTTTTCTTAGTGGTGGTCTGTTTGGGATTTTGCAAGAATTTTTCTTATTCTTGGTTGTGTGTGTGGATATCATGTGTAGTTTGAATGACATCTTCCTCTACTCCCCCGATTGTGATCTAGCATGTGCCATTGCCAGTGCATGACTATTCTCTTCTCCTAGAAGAGTATTGTATTCGTCGTGCTGGTCTTCGTTCATTTGTAGCACTTCAGTTTCTGCCAGTGGATAACAAGCTTTGCTACTCTTTCTTAGCGTCATACAAAAAACAGTGTGGTTTGTCTATGACCGATGTCTATGACCGACACTTCTGCCTCTCCACTGCCAATATGAACGAAGCATTATGTTTGCCCCTTTCTGCTTCCTTTGTACGTAGTGGCAATTAATTACTAACCGTCGAGGAGATCACTTCACTGGTTCAGAAGGAGACATCTACCCCTTTGGTGTCTAGCAAAATTATTACTAGTTCTAGGGTTTCTTTTGCTCATATCTCCTCTCTGGTGTGGAAGCAACTCTACCAATTCCTACAAGACAAATTCACGTCCGGAAAGCCTGCTTCCAAATGACTTTCCAAGGAGCTTTTTACCGCGTATGTTCGGATCCTTGAGGGAGCCAAGTTTAATTGAACTACATTTATGTTGGCGAAGATGGATCAACATTTTTAGAGAGTTAGAAAAGGTCAAGGTAGTCACGTCCTTCAAAAGTTTATTATCTTTGCTCCTCCTCCTGGTGGTGTGCCAATGGCTGATCTGGCTCCTCTTTCGAAGAAACCTCCACCTTCTGTTCCATCTCCTCCTCCATTACAGTTGAACTTAGATTTGGAGGATGAGCCCCCTCCTAGGTTCTTTCAAACTAAATGCAAAAGTACCCCAGGGTTGTCTAGTTCGTCTTTAGCTTCAGTTGCAAATATTCTTGTGCAAGACACTACCCCTCCTGTTTCTAGAAGTTCCCTCCCTTCATTCATGTCTTGTTCTAACTTATTTGCCATCCAAAGGGATGGATAGTTAGATCAATAGATTCCCTTTGCTTTACAGATGATGCTGACTGGATCTTTGTTTTCCCAATTGATTTCTAGTATCCAGTCTACATTGGAGACTTCCCTCACTTCATGTCTTCAGTCTATCTACACACGAGTTTATAATTCATTGCAAGACAAAGTTGACTCCTTGACTAATCAGTTGAGCAAAGCTTTGGAGGACTTGGCATTTGAAAAAGCTACCATCATTTATATTCATAAACAAATGACTGATGCTACTACTTTGATGGATTCCCAACAAGCTCAAATCAAAGAGTTAGAAACTAAAGTAGCTACTTTGAAAGCTGCGAATGTGGTTTTAACTCAAGAAAAGAATGTGGCTATTGAGGACATGATAGAGTAAGCTCGTAAGTTGGGTACTTGCGAGGGTGAATTGTAACATTCCCAAGCCACTATTGAATCACAGAAGAAGCTTATTGAAGAGCTTCACCAACAAATTGTTGTTCTCTCTTTTCCTCCTACAGCTCTTGTAGTTTCTTCTATCTTATCTTCTATAGAGGAGCTTGATCAATTGCAGCAAAAGGTTAAGCTGTGTGATGGGTTTTTTGCTAAGGTAGAACGCCTTCAGCAACGAACAAATTGTGTGCAGGATTACTTTTCTCGCTATGCTAAATTGGTCTCATCTACCCCCTCTTTCTGGATTAAGTACAATCAACAGAGATTTGCCTTATAACACCATATTGGGGAATATGGGAATTTCCCATAAGTTTAGGAAATGTGGTCAAATCTTTGTATTTGTCATAACTTGAACATTAGAACTCCAAATAGAGCACTCTATAGCTCAATAGATTCCATTTTTCAAGAACTTTCCAATGATAGGTCACATCATATGGTTCCGAGAAACTTATGGACATGTTATCTGGGTGCCACATTTTTAGTATTCAAAAAATGGAAACTGGGAGATTCCCAAACTCACTAATATTGTGTTTTATATATTTCTCTAAGCAATGTGGATTTGGAACCTCCAGAGGATGGGTGGTCAACTCTTTGACTGCCAATTTGCTGAGATCTGTCTTTGATAGATTTGTGGATGAGTTAGTTTCACATGAAACCCAATTATTATCTTTTATGTATCTCACAGGACATCTACAAATTCTTGATGAGGAGGATATGAATGTTTATGTGGGGGATGTCATTTTGCAAGCAGTCATGTATGTTCATTCAATGGAGCTCTTATTAGTGGAAAGCTTGAAGACTTATCATCATCAAACATCTTGGTGTAGAGGGCATGCTTGGCATCCACCTTTGGAGGATGATGCTTTGGAACCTTGCCATTTACAAAGTGTTTTTTATAAGTCTGATATCCATCCATTGCAAACTCAATTGTTGCACTATATTGCTGATCATCCATTGTTTACTGATTCCTTTTTCGAGGCCCTTAAATTTTTATGTTCCATTTATCCATTAGATCATGCTAGTCTTCGTTCCTATTCTCTCATGTCCTATCGTTTTTCTTTATATGTTTTTCTTCTTTCTTCTAATCGTGACACTATTCCTCTTTTATCCTTCACTCCTTCTGGATTCCCTCATATTCCTGTTTTTACTCTTTGTCCTTTTATTCATGATCCTACATCGTCTCATATTCCTCCTGAACTTCCTCCTATAGTTCCTCCTATTCCTTCTATTTTCTTAGCAGAATCTCTCTAAACGTTTTTTTTGAATTCTCTGTCTTTTCCATCTTCTTTATCCCTTCACTTACCTTCATTTTATGATTTGTCGTATCCACCTTTGCAATGTTCTCCTCTCATTTCATCACCATCTCCATTTGATTCTATTACCCTTCCTCCCCAATCCGTGCTGGATACACCTGGATATGACAATTATATTCTTTGTCAAAGGCAATGGGCATTGCATGATTCTTTGACAAGATCGGTGTTTAATCTGGCCTCTTATTCTAGGGTCATGGGAGACATCTGCTACATGTTTGACTTCTTATCTTAATTTTGCTCGGTTGCATGCTCAATTTGAGGACGCTTTTGTATGTCTTGCTACTCACTTTTGTTGGTATCTTGCTTTCATGCATCAACAGTCTCATCTGAATACTCGGCGAAAGAGTATCCCACAACTAATCATAAACCCAAATGTAAATGTGACTATTTCTCAAATGGATGTCTTATATTACTTTGCATAGGCTTACCCTACTAGGTTCCTTATTTTGATGGAAAGGATGTGTTCTTTACAATTCCTACATAATGTACCTCAATATTTTGTAGATGAGAGTAAAGCTCTCGAGCATCTCAGGCTTAGCATGTAGTTTAAAAAGAAATATCTTGGTCCTACTTTGAAGTGAAGCCTTTTCCTTGTTGTATCCTCTTTTCTTAATGAAAAACTTTTTATGTACTCTCCATTTTTAGTGGCATGTGCCATTCAGACTACCTGGTATTGTGTTTGTGTGAGTTTTGTGTATGTCCTATGATGTATGTTGTGTGGTGTATTATCCTCTTATGTGGAGTTGAAGATGACAATGGACCTGATTGCGAAGCTGATGGATGGTGGTTCGTGATTATATTTGATTGAAGGATGAAAGCAACCTTTTATATCCTTTACGAATTTGTTATAATTTGTTGTTGTGTATAAGATCTGTTAATGGATACAGGTGTTTTCCTTTCGTTGTATTCTTTCTTAGATACAAGTGATAAGTTGGGGTTGTGGTTGGGTGGTTTATTGAAGATACTAAAGAAGATCGAGTTCAGCTCTTTAATGAACTTATATTCCCTTTTTCTTAGGTCACAAGGATGCTCCCTTATTAAGTGTGGGGATACGTTGAATGTTGAAATGACTTGTTTTTTGGTTGATTTTTGTTGATTTGGAGGAGGCCTAAATGGTTGTTTTTTGATGGATTTTGAGTGATGACTGGTTGTTTTTGAAGTGTTTGAGAGTGTTCTAGATGAGATTTATTATGTTTTGGAAGCTCATGATGATTTTCAATAGAAATATGAGGCTTTGTGATGTTTTGGAAGCTCATGATGATTTTCAATAGAAATATAAGTTCAAAAGAGCTCAAGGAAGTGGAAAAAGTAGTTGTTGAAGACTCAAGAGAGGACTGGAGTAAAGTGACAGTGATGACTTGTGAGAAGTCACTGTAGTGGTTGTGTTGACCTTTCATATCAGACACACCTTTTGGAAGGGGTATCCATGACCAAAGAAGGATTATTATGAGTGATTATTGAGAATTGTAGTGAGGATATGATGTACTATTGATTGAGAGAGAAAGAGAGAGTCAGAGATAGCCAATTCTATGCTAAACAATGTATCTATCTATGAGAGATTGTGAGAGAAAACTATGCAGACAATGAAGATGACTACTATGTGATATTTTTCTATTCAAAGTGGTGTTTCTTTTGTGTTCCCTTTTTTGGTCAAATAATTCTATGAAGAATATGAAGAGAATGATGAATTTTTTTAAAGTTAAAGTTGTGGGAGAATTGTTTTCTACAATGCTACGTGAAGATTTTTTGCTAGTGGTGTTCTTTTCCTTATTGTGGTTCTTTAAAGAATGAAACAAAAGCTTGTTGATGTTACAAGTAAGATTTTCTTGCTGTAGAAATCCCTTTTCCCTGGTGTCTCTCTTGGGGCTCCACCATGTCAACTCATCTGAGCCAGTTTCATGCTATTCTTAAGAACTTCGTTTCGCAGGGCATTACTTTTGCTGAGGATATAACTCATTTGTTCTTGCTTGGTACTCTTAATGAATCTTGGGATGTATTCCGCATTTCCTTATGTGTTTCTGCCACTACTCTGAAGCTATCTAATGTTGAGAGCTCTCTTCTATAGGAAGATATTGATGACACCAAAAGAAGCATAAAAACAAGGCACAAGATGTCTATGCATATGTCACATTTCTAGTTTTTGTAAAGGAAATAATATTCATTTTGTTTCAAAATTACTAAAATACACCCTACATGGGAGGGGGGACCACATCCACTATCATAAATAAATGGTATATGAAGGGTTGTGTGTCTTTTGGGAAAAGATGGGTGGAGTGCACGGCTGATTATGTGCTTCTTTCTCTTCATTCTTCCAAGATTCACACACTCTCCCTTTATGGTGCCAATCTTTCTCTCTCCTCTCTCCTCTATCTTTTGTGTGGAAATTTCTCTTCTCCCTTTCCTCTTTTCTCTTATACAGCAACTGAATTTATGGAGGATGAAGATGAAGATGATGATTTTATTCATTATTAAGTGTGAGATTTGTGATTCTTTCTTTTTTTGAGATTAATGGAAGAGCCATACACATAGATTTTATGTGTAATTTCCTTGGTTTTGTGTTTGTTTATGTTCGTGAAAGGGTTTCTTTCATTTTGGTGTGCAGCCGGGGATTATTGCCATCAATAAGTATTAGAAGAGGCTGAAAATGAGGGAAATGACATTGCCAAGAAGAGAAGAATTCAATATATGTTTGCAAAGTTCCTTCTTCCACTGAAGAATTGGAGAATCTTATTACCAAATCCACTTTCCACAAGAAGTTCATTCTACAATGGCAAAAACATATTACCATCATGATACAAGCCCTATGTGGTAGATATTTCCTCTTTTAGTTGAAGCAACAGAGACATGCATCTTGGTGGCAAATTGTTTGGGAACAAACTAAAGTGTAGAAATAGAGAGAATGACCATCTGTGGAAGATTTGGCATTCATTGAGAAGTTTCCAAACATCATCAAGTGGGAGATCATGAAGAATATTTAGGAGTTGTGTCAGTGGAGGTTCACGAAAACAAGAAAGAAAAGAGTTGGAATTTGTTCGTAGATGCTCAACAGCAGGACATGTGGGATGCCTAGTGCACTGACAATCTCCTGTTTGTCCAATTAGCAATCGACTAGAAGTTGGTAGGCAGAGTGTTTTTCACAACATACACTATTGAAACCGTCAGAAGCTGGCATTATTATGAAAATGGCACAACAACGATCCTCAAAAGAATGAGTTTTGATACCTTCAGAATGGAATATCTCCCCCTCTATAATGGTTTGAAGGCTGAATTTAGAGACGTAGAAAAGAAGGAAGTTGAAGAAATATTGGCAAGAGAGTCCTCCAGAGACTGAAGCCCCTTTGATTCTATTTTGACGAGTACAACCTAACTAGTTGGAGCCAACCTCTTGATGAATGACACAATCAAGAGGCAAGTACTAGAACGAGTCCAGAGATACGTGATAAGATAGAAGGAAAAATCAAACCTGAGAACGAAAGCTTGCGGTAGAAGCCTCCTTTGACACCCTAAAAGCACTCTTTAGAGAAGTCCCCATGGTAACTCAAGGTCCCCTTCCTAGTCAAATCCATCCTGGAAATATTGATGACAGGCCAACAAATATAGTCCCATTGCCCATTTTTAAGGGAGAGTACAGTGAAGATCCTGATCTTCATGTAACAGAGTTTATGATAGCATATGTGGCTAACAATGCCATATACCCCTGAGCATTGGTTAGCAATACTCCCCCAGCACTTTCAAAGGCGTGGCGTTTCAGTGGTATGAGAGACAACCAGCAAAAACTTTTGGCACTCTAAATTCATGCATGAAGGTTTTGAAGAGCAGATGCAAGAGGAGTTCAATCCTCTGGAAAAAGAGTGGAAGCTTATGTCTCGCAAATGGAATCCATCCTGAAGAGATGGACCAATCATCATTTGGATGAAGGCATCCAGAAATGAGTGTTCCTCAGACGCCTACAACCAAAAGTTTGTAATTTTGTGGAATTGAGAAGACTAGTTAATCTCCATGTTGTAGTGGAAGGTGCAAGATTGTATGACAAAGTTGAAGAAGCAAGGTCGTCAATGATCCCAAGAAGAAGAGTCTTACCTCCTCCCATGCTAGGAATTGTATACCCACCAAATGCAGTCCTAGGGACAGTTCCTTACCCCTACCCCTAGATGCAAACAGTGCTGCAGTATAGTGCACCTAATCCACAGTGGTTGTCACAGATGACAGTGCCTCAAACGATGGTCCAACCACAACAATAGTGGCATCAAACAGTTCCTCCAATGGTGACTCAACAATAGTAAAATCCTACCCACTGGAATCAACAACCCCAAGTCTCAATAGGAGCTTTGAATCAGAACCAGAATAGAGGACCCTCTGGATCAACCCAACCAATGTTTGCAATAATAACAGAAGCTTTGCAAAACCCTACTATAAATACTCCAGGAGGTGAAAATTTGAAGGATTATCTATCCAACTCAGTATCCAGTATCAAGAAAGAGCTTATGGATGTGATTACAGAACAGCTACTGATGCTGAAGGTGAATACCGCCAATATATCCACTCCTACAGGAGATGGGAGAGATGTGATGCGTTCTAGTACATGGTGTGAAAAGTGCCATCAAGCAGAATATTTAACCACTAAATGTACCCGCAAACCAGCCATTCTTGGAGCCTTTTGTTCATACTGTTTGAGTAACAATCATACAGAGGATATCTGCTCTTTGAAAGAGATGCACGGACGAAGAAAGAAAGATGAAGACGCAAGATTCAACTTGCTGGAATCCAAAATGACAATGCAGGACATTGGACCAAAGCCTAGGGAGTTTGGTCCTAATTTTGGTACAAGGAGATTTTCCTCTCAAAGTTACAGAGAATGAGAGTCTGGTGGTGGCTAGAGATCAGAAGTGGAATGTTACAGATGCGGGGAAAAGGGTCATATCTCACCAAATTGTCCAAACACTAGAAGGTTTGTGGATTACAAGCCCTTATGCAGTCAATGCAAAGGAGAATGCCACATTGCAAAAGATTGCCCAAGTCCATCTCCTATGAAATGTATTTCTGACACCCAACAGAAGACCCAAGAACCTGCTTCCAATTTGGGGGAATTGGAAGTGGCCGCAATAATGCATGCAAAGATAGGAGAACTCGTAGTTCCAAAAGAGAACGTTCCCTTTGTCAAGACTGTGAAGTTCAAACTTCCTTGGGAAAAGCACAACAATGCAGTTCAGAACAATGAAGTATAGAGCACTATAGAGCCACAAAGAGCCATAGAGATAGTTATAGAGGCAGAACCAAAGATCTAGGAGATAGAGGATGCCGAAGTACCTCCTCATGAAGAAGAAGCGCATATATTGCCATTTCTAGAAGAAAAAGGGAAGATAAAAGTGGGCATGGCACCATTTCCTAGCCGATTGGAAAAGCCTGTGGATCCTATCAAAGAGTGTGATTTGGTAAAAGACTTAGACACTTTTAAACCGAACTTAACATTCAGACAATTGTTGATGTTGTCTCCTAGCTGTTGAAAGAAATTCAAAAGCATAGTGACTAAAAGAAAAGGCCTAAGAATTGTTCCCTCTGGCGACCAAGTCCAACAAAGCCTCAGAACTGGTAAAGGAAGTAGATGTGGCTAATGCCTTCCTGGATCTTGGAACCCCAGAGATTGGTATATTGATTAAAGGATACTTTATTGCATATGTATTGATTGATGGAGGATCATTAGTAAATATAATGACAGATGTGACAATGAAGGATCTAGGCTTGCAAGGAATGCAACCTACATAGTGGCTTATCAGATTGGCAGATCAAAGCAGAATCAAATCGTTGGGTATTCTCTCATACATAAAGATAACCCTCGCAGGAAGAGACTATTGGCCGACTGGAAAGACCTTGGCTTTTTGAAGCAAGAGCAAGGACAAATTGGTTCAAAGGAACCCTAACCCTAGGCAGAGGACCCAATAAAGTGGTGTTGAAGTTGTATGGATCACAAAGAGGAAATGGATCCACATCCATCAAAGTTTTAACTGACTCCTCCAATGAAGTAATATATGATACATCACAAAGAGACTATCAAATAGATCTTTCCCAAGAAAACAGAGGCACAGTCCCTAACAATGGGCATTGTAAACCAACTATTGAAGGGTGAAAAGTCTTTGGCCATGGGAGAATACCTCATGCCTGAATCCAAGTTGACTTCTAAAATCACCTCTAACAACGAAATAGAAGCATGGATGTACTAATCTCCTTGTTACATGGCAGTTGTCATAGAGATAGAGCCAAAGACACAAACAGGAGAAAAGGCAGACACAGACGCAGAGATATAAGCAGAAACATAAGACATAACAAGGAGCTTGTTCTTCTCTTATAGAGTCTCCACCGAGGTAGAAGTAGAATCTGAAGTATACAAAGGTGATAATGCAAAAGAAGATTATGAAAGAGAGCTAGAATAATCTATCCTACTCACAGATGGTGGAGATGTGAAAGAAGTTCCTGAAGTTTCTGAAGCCTCAAAAGCAGAAGATTCCTTTCTTATTGATAGAATGATTATGGTACCTTTTGGACTGATCAATGAATTATGTCATGAGCAAAGCCTTTATAAGAAATGGATTAAGAAGAATAGGCCTTCCTTGAGCAGTGGCTCTTGTCATCCAAAGTTACCCTTCCTTCTTAAAGAAGATGATGACAATGCACCTTGCCAACAACCCCCCGTTCAGTAGCTCAAATAGAACGTAGAAGGTTCCTATTATGTGACATTCTTGGATGTATCCTCACAAGACAAATCGTTGAGCCAAGAAGTAACTCATCCCCAACCTCAACTAGAAACCTCAATGATACCCTTTTAGCCTCTCAAAGAGCGAGCTAGGCCTCCATTAAAAGAGGACATCATTTCTAGTGCATCATTAGAAGATGAGACCACTCCCTTGAAGGAGTCAAATCTTTACCTAGAAGCTATCCGTGGGACATTTATCCGTGAAGTGGAAGGTGAAAAGAAGTTGATGTTCGTGGATGCTGACGGTACTGAATGTCACCTGAAGGTGGGTCTAAATCTTCCAAAAGAGGAAATAATAGTCTTGTGAGACCTACTAAAGGAGAACTTAGATGTGTTTGCATGGGCGTACAAAGATCTAAAGGGGATTGATCCCAAGGTATGTCAACACCACATTGACCTAGAGCCTGATGCCAAAACAATGAGACAAAGAGAGAGGCATATGAGTCCCAATTATTCTGCTCTGGTGAGAAGGCCAAACTATTGAAGCTCCTTGAAGCCGAGTTCATTTATCCAGTGGCTAACAGTGAATGGATTTCACCCATTGTGGTAGTACCCAAGAAGAATGGAAAATTTTAAATATGTGTGGACTTTCAAAAGTTGAATTTCCAAGACAAAGAAGGATCATTTTCCTATCCCTTTCACAAACCAACTGTTGGACATAGTGGCAGGACATGAGCTCTATTCCCTCTTGGATGGATTTAGCGGATATAATCAAGTCCAAATTGTAGAAGAGGACCAATCCAAAACAACCTTCACAACAGAATGGGGAACCTAGGCTTACAGAGTGATGCCGTTTGGGCTCTGTGTAATGCTTTTTCTACTTTCCAACGAGTGATGATGGCTGCCTTCTAGAACCATCCACATGATTTCATTGAGGTGTACCTCAATGACTTTTTTGTCTATAGCCTAATCCGTGAGCATTGGGGACACCTAGAGTAGTGTTTTGATAGATGTCGAGAGTATGGGATTTCTCTCAACCCCGACAAATGTGTCTTTGGCATCTCATCAAGAGTTCAGCGAGGAGTGCAACCCTATGAATTGGAGCTAGGAACTTGTAGTGTGGGAGCAATGGAAAAACCATGGATGCCCTTTCGAGTTCTCCTTCATTTTCCCTCATACATTGGATAGGGTACGATCTTCAAGGGTGGTGGAGGATGTCATAAAGCTCTCAGTGAGGCTAGGAAGGCGATGGCTGAAGGAAAGAATGAGACATCCCATGAGGTGGCAATAGAAACCTGCAGATTATTGGGAAGACAAGGTGGTGGAGGTATCCCGGAGAGTGGAGGGATATGAGGCCCAATCTAGGTGGTGTAGAAACATTTGGGACTCTAACAACACAACACACATTGTCTTTGCATAAGGGATAGCAACATATCGTGCCAAGTTTGAGAAGATTACCATCTTAACAACGCCAATCAAACCTCAAACAATTGAGGGGATATTACAGAAGATTCATTGCACTTTGCGACGAATGTAGCCCCTTTGCATAAAATCCTAAGAAAAGATGCCGACTTTACATGGACCACTAATTGTGATGAGGTGCTCAATAGCCTGAAGCAGTGTTTGATTGAAGCACCTATCCTGCAACCTCTAGATTGGACGAAGGATTTCCATGTGCACATTGATGCGTCAGTTGAAGGCCCAGGTGCAGTCTTCACCAAAAGGGTCCCTCTAAGTTAGATAAACCAATCTATTATGCAATTTGGAAAGCAACTAATAGAGAGTGGAAATACACAGTGATGGAGCTTGAGTGTCTAGCATTGGTGTTTGCTTCGGAGAAGTTTCGACATTATCTACTGTCGACACATTTCAAATTCTATGTGGACCATGAAGCCCTATCCTTCCTGACGAACAAGGTCAACGTGAAGGAAAGAATGATCAGATGGCTCCTTTTGTTTCAAGAGTTCAACTTTGAAGTGGTTACCAAACCCGATCGCTCTCATGTCCTGGCTGATTATCTATCGCAAACCCCTCAGAGCGATGATGAAGATGAGCAAGATGATCCATACCTTCTTGATGCTTCCTTGTTTCTGGTCGAAATGGTTACCCCATGGTACGTAGACATAGCCAACTTCTTGGCGACCCAATAGTATCCCCTGGGTATTTCAAGCCATGAGAAGAAGAAGCTTCTGCTGGAATCAACCCCCTATATCCTATTAGGAGGTGCTCTATACAAGAAAGGCAAGGAAGAAGTCTTGCAAAGATGTGTTGCAGGAGAAGAAATTGGTATAGTATTGAAAGCATGCCTTGACAAGCCCTGTGGTGGACACTTCGTAGGACAAGTGATAGCTAGAAAGGCCTTACTTGTAGGATATTGGTGGCCGACCCTCTATAAGGATGCGTATGATTACTATAAATGGTGTGATGCTTGTCACCAACGAATGGGAAAGCCTAAGCCTACCAAATCCAATGCCATGCCCCTACAACCTATTCTTCCCCTTAATCCGTTCGAGAAGTGGAGAATTGATTTCATGGGCCCCATTGATCTGTCTTCCAGAAGGAAGAAGAATAGATACATCTAGGTCTGTATAAACTACATAACAAAGTGATGTGAAGCTAAAGCTCTGAAGCAGGACAATGGTAATAGTGTGGCCGCCTTGTTCATGTACGAGAACATCATCACTCATTTTGGTAGTCCCCTAGAGCTCATCAATGAGGTACCCACTTCCTCAATAAGATTATGGAAGAGTTGATAGAACTATACAAGATCCGTCATCGTAAATCCACATCCTATTACCCCAGAGCCAATGGCCAAATCAAAGTTACCAATCACATCCTCTACTAGATTCTAACAAGAACGATAGCCGCACATCGTCATGATTGGGATAATTACTTATAGAGGCCCTCTGGGTGTACAGAACCTCCCAAAAGGTGGCTACATGACAAACTCTGATAGCCGCACATCGTCGTGATTGGGATAATTGACTTATAGAGGCCCTCTGGGTGTATAGAACCTCCCAAAAGGTGGCTACGTGACAAACACCTTTCCAGTTGGTGTATGGAACAAAAATCGTCTTTCCTATTGAACTCGAGCTACCCTCTTTGTGCATGGCCATCAGTGAATGATTGGGAGATGCTGAGTCCTTGCAACACCATCTCTTGCACTTGGAGTTTCTCGATGAGATTTGTAGGATGGCCCTACAGTGCATGGAAGCCATGCAAGCTCACAGAAAGGTCTATCATGATAGCTTCATCAAGCACAAGCTTGAGTTCAAGGAAGGCAACTTAGTCCTTGCTTATGATTCTTGATTTGGCAAGTTTCGAGGCAAGATTCAACAATGATGGATGGGTCCTTATAACGTACCTGATGTCAATTTGAAGGGCTCAGTCCAAGTCTAGACAATTGATGCTTTGGATGATTCCTTCCTTATTAATGGCTATCGCCTCAAGAAGTATCACCCTCCATAGGGATCCTGACAATCACTATCAATAGCTTCCTCATTGCTTGTCTAACGATCAATACTCCTTTACCTAATGCTCTTGATAACCCTCTTGCTAATCTTGACGATGTGGTTCCATTCTGATACCCCCTCGTAGCCATATTCCCCTCCCTCTTGGCTTCCTTTCCATCAAATGCAACAATGTTGGCAAGGATAGTTCTGATACATAGCATTCATGCCATTGGATGCTTCAAATACAATGAGAAAAAAGAAAAGAAAAGAAAAGAAAAGACAAAACAAAAATATATTGGTCATGGGAGAAAAGGACGTCGATCCCTGTCATGTGGATCTATTCTGCTAGAAAAGGTGGAAACACCCTTAGGAATAGGCCAAAATAAAAGAGAAGAAAGAAAGAAAAAATTGAAGGATTTAGGCCCTCGTGCTTCATCTTCGTCAAGGTTAAGCTTTGCTCCATCCCCCTTCCTCTGTTTCTTTGTGTGTTTCCCTCCCCAACCCTAGCCATGGCTTGCTACTCCTTGTCCCTCCCCTTGGCAGCCTACCAACCCCCTCCCCTCCCCTTGGTAGCCTACCAACCCCCTCCGCCTCCCCCTTCCCCATCCCCTTACCCTTTCCTAACACCCCATACTTCAACACCGCAACCATGGGCTCATAGTTCTTGGAGCCTCACTTGGTATCAGCCACATCGGTGCTACTGAGCCTACCCCACTGCTCGATTGATTTCATTGACCCTAGCGATGGTGCTCCGGATTTGTGGGAAATGGCCAACCTCGAGGAAAGCATGAAGAATTTTCTAGCCCTGTTGTATCCGCCTCCTCCTCCTCATAGGATTGATGTCAATGATCTTGGCTATCAAGAGGACTTTTCGATTGCTTTTCCTACTAGCAACGATGGAGTGCGCGAGCCTGTGGGATCTGGGGAGGTGGATAGCTTCTTACGAGAAGCCTTGCAGGGCAAAGATCGACTCACAATTTTGAGGTTAGAACAGGAAGTTGTGAAGTTCATGTAAAATCCAAAGCTGCAGTAGTTGGAGTTTCCATCGATGCCATCTTCATACTTGATGGCTACCTCCTCCATCTTCCCCTTCTTGCCACTCCATAGAGAGAGAGAGAGAGAGAGAGAGAGAGAGAGAAAGAGAGAGAGAGAGAGAGAGAGAGAGAGAGAGAGAGCGGTAGTTGGAGTTTCCATCGATGCCATCTTCATACTTGATGGCTACCTCCTCCATCTTCCCCTTCTTGCCACTCCATAGAGAGAGAGAGAGAGAGAGAGAGAGAGAGAGAGAGAGAGAGAGAACCAGTCGTGGGTTGCATTTTAGCCTCAGCACATAATAGAAAAGAAGAATTAAGATGAAGAAGAAGATAAAGAAATAGCACAAGAGGATGGTTCTTTCCCCTTCTCCTTCTCCAAAATCTCCATTACTACCTCAACCTCCTCTCCATGGTCAAGATTTGTGCACCCTATTGTATTTCATCTCTACCCCTTCTCCTTCATGTGACTTACAAAACAAATGAAGAATGAAGATAAAGGTTAGGTTAAGGTGTTTGTAATTTTGAAAAAAAAAAGAAACCTTAAAAGGAAAAACAAAGCCTTTTCTCAAAGGCTTTTTCCTATGCCTATCATTCCTTATCCTTCTTGAACTCCCAAATACTTCATTTTCCTTCCACTCCACAACCATCCTCTAGGCTTGCCACACCTCCAAGTTACCTCTCTCACTCTGATCCCTCTTTCAAAGGCCCTTTATTTTAAATCTTCCACTTCCATTCTCCTCTATCACTCCAACATTTCCCTTACCTCATCTCACACCACAATGGATAAGTTTTTTTAAATATCACCTTAAACCTTAATACTCAAAACCTAGACATTCTTTTGAAAAACATCGATATAACCAACACATCATTAAAAGCCATGTTACCATGCTTTCTTTTTTTCTCCCTACCCAACATTACCAACTTCATTTTGTATTAGATATCCTTTGAGCTACATGATGGAGATAATCATCCTTATTTTCCCTATTGGGATGGATAAAGTTGTGCTTGTGATCCTTGTGGAAGATTGAACCCCATCCTTTGAAGACTGTACAAGTTTTTCATTGTGGGAGTGTGACACAGGCAAGAGTTCCCTTACTCCGGTGGTCATGGATTTGGAGACCCTATACCCTACCATGGCTAGGCCTTATGTTTTACTAACAAATTTTGAAGTGTTTTGTGTTAGATAGTGATTCTTCTTTGACAAGGTTCGCGAGGATGCTTCACGTTTCAATGTGGGAGGAAATGATGACACCAAAAGAAGCATAAAAACAAGGCACAAAACGTCTATACATATGTAACATTTCTAGTTTTTGTAAAGGAAATAATATTAATTTTGTTCCAAAATCACTAAAATACACCCTACATGGGAGGAAGGGGGGGAGGGGGCACATCCAACATCATAAATAAATGGTATACATAAAAGTATAAGTGCATGCATTTCTAAAAGGTTAGAATGAATTGAAATGCAAAGGCTAAACCCTTACGAATATAAATGTATCAAAAAAATCAAGGAAACAATAAAAATATGAAGAGTTGTGTGTCTTTTGGGGAAAAGGTGGGTGGAGTGCACGACTAATTATGTGCCTCTTTCTCTCCTTTCTTTCAAGATTCACACACTCTCCCTTTATGGTGCAAATCTTTCTCTCTCCTCTCTCTGTCTTTTGTGTGGAAATTTATATTCTCTTTCCTCTTTTCTCTTGTACAACTGAAGTTATGGAGGATGAAGATGAAGATTATGATTTTGTTCATTATTAAGTGCGAGATTTGTGATTCTTCCTTGTTTTGAGATTAATGGAAGAGCCATACACATAGATTTTGTGTGCTATTTCCTTGGTTTTGTGTTTGCTTATGTTCATGGGAGGGTTGCTTTTAGAGATAAACCATAAGAATTTGGATGACTCTCGTGTGTCTCATGCTTTGATAGTTAAAGGTCGGCATGATGGAAATGCAAAGAATGACCGTGGTAATGGCCGTGGACGGGATTCACAGAAATCTCAGTCCAAGTTGCATGGCAAGTTGCGCAGTAAGTCTCGTGGGAGAAATGCAAATCTGACTTGTCATCATTGTGGGAAGGAAGGCCACATAAGGCCACAGTGTCATGAATTGCGCAATGAAAGGCGTAAACACAAGGGGAAAGAGAAAGTGCAAGAAAAGTCTTTTGATTGCAGCATAGTACCTACTAAGTCAAGTGTTAAAATTGAAGAGATCAATGTTATGTAGCCCAAGGATAGTGATGGGGATTATATCCTTGTAGCAGATTTATCTAGTGCTTCGCATATGTTAGAGATACACTCTATGTATGCACAGTATTGGCTTTTGGACTCAGGTGCGTCCTTTCATGTGACACCTTGTCGAGAGTGGTTCCATCCATACCATTCTATTTTGGGTTCTGCGCACTTGGGTGATGATAGGTCTCTTGAGATTGTTGGCATTGGTGATGTTAGGCTGCAGTTTCCTTTTGGTAGCAATTTTGTTATGCACGATGTACGTCATGTACTTGCATTGACACGCAGACACCTTGATGATGTGGGATATCATGTATCTTTTGTAGACTCTACATGGAAGATTACTCATGGTAGGCTTGTGCTTGCGAGAGGTGCCAAGGTTGGCGCCTCTACCCCTTAGTTGTTTTTGGATCTACGGTTGATCATGCTTTGTCTATGGGGTCTTTACCTCATGTATCTCTTTGGCATGCCCGTTTGGGGCACATGTCTGTTAAGGGAATGAAAATGCTTTCTGGTTTGCAGTATTTACCGCCCCCCCTTGACTATTCTCATTTTGATTCTTGTGATCATTGTCTTTATGGCACGCAGACTAGGTCTACATATAAGAAGTTCGGTATGTCATGCATGAGTGAGCCCTTGGCTTTGGTACATTCTGATGTCTGTGGACCCATACCCTGTCAGTCTTTCGGTGGTGCGAAGTATTTTTTTACCTTCATAGATAATTTTTCACGTAAGATATGGGCTTATTCCATAGAGCAGAAGTTTGATGTCTTGACAATTTTTCAAAGATGGCTTGCTTTGGTAGAAACAATCTAGGCATAGGCTAAAATGCCTTAGGATAGATAATGGGGATGAATATGTATCACATTGTTTTGAGCAGTTATGTGATGAGAGGGGTATTAAGCATCAATTGACCACCCATTACACCCCTCCCTAGAATGGAATGGCTAAGAGGATGAATAGGACCATCCAAGAAAGAGTTCATAGTATGCTTAGCCATGCACACGTACCTCAACACTTTTGGGCTGAGGCAGTTATGACTGACGTGCATATCATTAATAGATTGCCATGTAGTGCCATAACAAGCTGGATCCTAAGAGTGTTAAATGCATATTCCTTGGTTATGGAGATACAAGAGAGATGGGTTACCATTTATGGGATCCACAAGCCCGCAAAAAGTCTTCCACAATAGCCATGATGTAGTCTTCGATGAAGACAAGATGCATAGATAGCTTGAGAGAGTCATGGAGATATGCAAGGTTATATTTCACAAGGAGCCACGTACTCGCGTACAACCAGTTGAATAGCCTATAGCAGCAACAAATACTAATGGCCAGGGTGTTGGGTGTAGTAGAGTCCGTACTGCAGTGTTCTACTAGAGATAGATGCCCACTTGACAGATTTGAGCCCTCCATTCAGTATATCTTGGTTACATATGTAGGAGAGCCTCTCACCTATGATGAGGCTGTTAGATATGATCAATGCCCCACCCTCATTAGGTGCTACCAATGATCCATGGTGCTCAAAGTTGTAAGGCCCCCATTATGAGGAGAAGCCAAGTGTGAGCCCGGACATTGGTGGAGTCCTGACTTGTATATCAGATGAGGTCTATGTGACCGGATGGCAAAAAGGTGACCATTGTGGGTCTAATCTTTGGCTTAGATGGAGTGGTTAAGCTGGTAGCAACTCGAGGCGCATTGCATCGAGTTGCGGTGTAAGGGAGTTAAAAGGGGCCCCTATTGTGGGGTCCGGGGGCCACAAAAGCGGCCCCTGACTGGGGGATCCCAGGGGGACCAGCGGCCCCCCTGGCGGGGGTCCGGGGGCAGCACCCCAGGCCCAATGGTAAAGGGAATATTCCTTGGCTGACTAGTGGAGGCTCATATGGTAGGTCGGACCTAACGACCTTTGCGGGCTATAAAAGCTAAACCCCTTCGTAGCCATCACTCACTCATCTTTCACCTAGTCAGAGTTGTTGTTCCAGCTAGCCTTAAGCTCTTCACCTATCTTCTGTCTAGATCGCCATCTAAGCTTCACACAGTGGAAGCGCACGGGTGGACAGAGCCATCTTTTTATCAGTTATTTGGAGTTAAAGAATTTATTGATTCTCCTCTTATCTATTGTGTACTCTCTATCTCTTTCTCAGATTCTGTTCACTGCGCCGTGTAATATTTTACAGAGGCTATGCGCAGGTCACTCTTAGGAGAGGGCTATGAAGTCTAAGATAGACTCCTTGCATTAGAATATGACTTGGGATTTGGTTTCCTTGCCTACTGGCAAGAAGCTTTGCCATGAAAGTGGGTGTACAAGCTAAAAAGTACCCCTAGATACCCCAAGCCAGCATACAAGGCTAGATTGGTAGCAAAGGGTTTTAAGCACAGAAGCATGTTGTTGACTTTGATGAGGTCTTCTCTCTTGTAGTTAAGATGACCACCCTACGCTTAGTCTTGACTTTGATTGCATGGCTTTCTAACATGGGGGCTTGCATGATGAGATTTACATGGAGCAGCCTAAGGGCTTTGCAGAAGCTGGTAGGGAGCACTGAGTGTGCAAGTTGAAGAAAAGTCTTTATGGCTTGAAGTAGGCACCGAGGGAGTGGTATCATAAGTTTGATGCCTTTATGCAGTCATAGGGCTACAACAGGAGTGCTATGGATCCGTGTCTTTACACGAAGAAATCCCATGATGGCTCATTGCTTATTTTGGTACTTTATGTGGATGATATGTTGATAGTAGGGAAAGCTCATGATGGACTGGATGCTCTTAAATATCAGTTGAAGAAGAGCTTTGAGATAAAGGATTTTGGATAGGCCTCTCACATTCTTGATATGCACATTAAGCACGACAAGCATCATGGACTACTCTACCTCTCACATAGGGAATACATTCATAAAGTACTTGAGCATTTCTGCATGCAAGATGTGAAGCCTATTGGCTATCCATTACCTTCTTATGTGAAGGTCTCACAAGCTGATTGTCTATAGATAGATGAGAAGAGGGCCGAGATGGCCAAGATCCATTATGCATCAACCGTGGGCAGTTTGATATATGCCATGATAGCCACTTGTCCAGATATTTCCTTTGCAGTTGGTGTTATGGGCTGTTATATGGCTACACTTGGCAGGAAACATTGGGATGCAGTGAAGGGTATCATGAGGTACCTGAAGGGCACAACGGATATGTGTATTTGCTATGGAAGCCATGATACATGAGATGTGGGGTACACAGACGCCGATTATGCAAATAGTAAGAAGTCCACTTTTGGCTATGTATTCACCTCTGTTGGAGGTGTTGTCTCTTGGATGTCTAGGGTTTAGAAGTGTATGACTCTATCTACCACTGAGGTCAAGTATGTTGCAGCCATCGAGGCCTGAAAGGAGGCCATATGGTTAGGCTGCTTGATTCATGACCTTGGGATTGATGCTATACCTACACTGCATTTGGATTCTATGAGTGCTATTCAACTAGCTAAGAATCTGGTCTTCCATGCGAAGAAAAAACACATTGAGGTGAGGTATCACTTCATAAGTGGGGTCGTGGAGGACAAGTCTATTGACCTTGTCAAGATCTCCACTAACAAAAATCCTGTAGATCTTCTCACGAAAAGCCTCAGTATTGAGCACTTTGCCTTAGGAGATTGATGGGCATTGGATGAGATGACATTTTTCCTCATCCTGTTGTATATGTGTACATTGTACTGTCTTTTCTTTTTCTTTTTAGTCCTCACAAGGGTATATTTGCATTTAAGTGGGAGGTTGTTGGGGGTAAAGGCGCCTCTGCCTAGCTGCCAGTGTATTACTACACTGACAGTACCTTACACTGCACACTGCAGGTGGCGGGCACCTGTCATTATCACTTTATTCTTTATTCTTTTAGTGACAGTTTGAATAAACGAAGGCCCTGTCACACATTGTGACTGTTGGAGTTCCCATTTTGCATCTCTCTCTTTCTTGCTCTTGCTCTCCCGCCATAGCTCTTTGAAGCAAGCTTTGATCCTTCTCACCATTCAAAAAAGGTGGTACTATCCGAAAAGTTATAAAGGCATGTACTTGAAACTCATTTCATTGTGTGGATTTAACAAACCCTACCAAAAATGTAAAGTTTCAAGCTTGCCCTGACTAAGGCCTCCAAAGAGCTAGTCTCCTGGTCCATGTCCGAATGTAGGGGGGCAAATGCCAGTAGGTAGGTGTAGGAACTCATCACTTGAGGGGGGGTGTTGAGAATAGCAAATGATGCATGATATAGAGGCTTGCCCATAAGTGGCTTTGTATGAGAGATATGACAAATATGTATGCTCTAGAAGCTCTAGGAAGAATGTCCAAAATCCCATAAGCATAAAGAAGAAAAGTGGTACTATCCAAAAAGCTATAAAGGCATGTACTTGACACTCATTTCAATGTAATGCTACAATCAGTTTGAGTCACTCAAGATTGTGTTTATGAGTCCAAGCAAATCTATCTTGGAACCTAATTCACTTGAGTTACAATTTATCATTCTAATCATGTATCGTGTGTTTGATTTGCGTCCACCATAACTCATCTAGTTCTAGGTCCATGATTCTCAACATGGTATCAAAGCCATGGCTGAGCTAGGTAGCTAGTGGTGTGATTTCTTCTTCTTTGTAAGTTGAGCTTGTAGTCGGCCATGATACTGTAGAAAATTCTATGAAATTTGATCATAATGTTGATGCAGAAAAGACTGTGAAACATGACAACACTGCTACAGAAGTTGCCATTAAACCTCGCCAAGAGCTTAAAGTTTTCTTTCAAAACATGGACTTTGCATGCTTGCACAAATTCCTTGAAGAATGTAGAAATACTCTCATTGAGCTCAGCATTGAGCTCCCTGTAGCATTCAAGTTGGCATCATGTCCTACTCAATTGATGCCTCAAGCCTTGCAAGGATACTGTGATGAGTGAGATAAGAAGAACTCCAAGGATGCATTTATTGTTGACCGTTGTGTTTGTGTTTTCCTCTTGGAGGCCCTTGAGAAACTTCAACCTGTTATTTATGTGAATGCTAAGAATTTTGCCAAAGAGGTTGTTGATAGGTGGAAATAAAAAATGGATCTCCATGCTATGACTTTCAGCAGGTCATTGGAAGCTCAAAGTTTCTTGCAACTTCTCTCTACCTTTGATATGGGATTGGAGTACACCAGAGATGAGCTTTGTAAGATTTTATGTAAGATTGCACATCAGAAGTCAGGATTGCTTCGATTGAATTTCTATGTTGCCTCTTGTATGCTTAATGTGTATGCCAAATGCGGTGCCCTTGCAAAAGCACAAGTAGTCTTTTGAGAGGTTCCACTTTGTAATGTAGCCTTATGGAATTCTCTAATTGCAGGATATACCCAGCATGGGCATGGTCGTGAAGCTCTCAGTTGTTTTGAACAGATGCAACATCACAACTATTCTCCTGATGTTGTTTTCTCCTTCGCAGATAATGAATTTATTTTTGTGGTCATAAAAAAATGAGTGGGCAGTTGGCATTTAACAAAGGCAAAATGAAAATCAAGGGCAACATGAGTGTCCCACAAAAGTCCACCCTTGACATTTTTTCCAAAAGCTTCAAAATTGTGAAGGCTTGGATTGAATTTAATGGCTTAAGCCTTTCAAGTCAGTGTGGCAACATAAAAGCATTGAGAAAAAAGATTGTGTCAAGAAGATTGGAGCAAAAGGCACGTACCTATCTCAAACTCACTGAGAAAGAATACCAAAAGGACCTCACAAAGAAGACTACAGCACAAGATAATGAAGAATAAGTCAAAGATGAAGAGCATAAGACCAAGACCAACAAAGATCAAAGACTGAAATAGAAGACCAAGAAGATCGAGAAAAGCAAAGAAGGCCAAAGAAGCATGAAGAAGAAAATACTTTCCATTGCTACAAACAAAATGTTTTGCAAAAATTTTCCATCATGGATCACGTTTTCCCAAAGTGGATCTTTCTCACAGTGGATCTCAAATTCCCTCAATGGATGTGCTTCCCATAGTGGATGTAACAGACCCTATCGAAAATGTAAAGTTTCAAGATTGGCCGGACTAAGGCTGCTAAAGAGCTAGTCTCCTAGTCCATGTCCGCATGTAGGGGGTGCAAATGCCAGCGTGTAGGAACTCATCACTTGAGGGGGGGGTGTTGAGAATAGCAAATGATGTGTGATATAGAGGCTTGCCCATAAGTGGCTTTGTATGAGAGATATGACAAAGATTCATGCTCTAGAATCTCTAGGAAGAGATGTCCAAAATCCCATAAGCACAAAGAAGAAAAGTGGTACTATCCAAAAAGCTATAAAGGCATGTACTTGACACTCATTTCAATGTAATGCTACAATCAGTTTGAGTCACTGAAGATTATGTTTATGAGTCCAAGCCAATCTATCTTGGAACCTAATTCACTTGAGTTACAATTTCTCATTCTAATCATGTATCGTGTGTTTGATTTGCATCCACCATAGCTCATCTAGTTCTAGGTCCATGATTCTCAACATGTTATAGAGTTCTTTTCATGTCACCATCTAGTTGTAGTCATTGAAGATAAGGAACCATAGTTAGATCTTGGACACAGGTTATGGTCACATCATGATTGTGACTAGACAAGCTTCAACATTCCTAATCATGATTATTTTTGGAGGCTATCGACAAGATTGTGGAAGAAATGAAAATCAGGATACCATTTTAGCATGTTATGACCTTTCTTGATACAAATTTTGGTATAACTTGGACAAAATGGGGCTCGATGGGTTTAGAGAAGACTAAACTATGCCTTGAGTTTCCCTTTCTTCTTTGAGCTTTCTTCCAACCCTCTAGATGATTTTAGTCCCTATCTTCTTCCCATAGTCTCTCTTGCTCAAGATGCCTGTCTAGCATGATTCTATGCTTCATTTGATAGCTAAAAGGTACCATATCCAATAGGAAACAAGCCACATGTGTAGGCTATATACTAGCACACATTGTGTTTGAAATTCAAGGCAACTATCTTGCTCCACGATTGCTACTTTTGCTAAAATCTTGGCAAGTCCTACTCATTCTCTTCATAATGGCTTAAAGAAGGTTTCTCTACTAAGCATTAAAGACATCATTTAACTTTGAGGCATAAAGTTTCGATATAGAAGTTAAACAACAGTCAATATCTTGATCTTTTCTCTAATTTCAATCAGTAAACTACCCTCTACTTCTTGCTAAAGATTATTAAACATGATTATAACAAGCTATGAAGACTACATTTCATCTTAAATGCTTAATTTATTTATCATTCATGGATTGTAGTGAAGATATTTGATCATCATCATTTAATCTTCAAATCTTTCTCTATACTCTTGAATATAGTCTCTAACCATTGCTTGGAGTCGTGGGGGTCACCTCAAAAAATATAAGTGTACCACATGTGATTAAAAAAGGGGTTATCTTATTTAGTAAAACTTATAGGATTATAATTACAAAGAAGGTTTTTTAATTACAATTTGGAAAGTTTCTTAAAGGGATTTCCATTGCTACATCACCTTAACCACAATTCATGTTATAATAGTGTAGTTGGATTGTCATTGTTGCAAGTATTACCTTACAACATGTAAGAAAATGATTTTTCCTAATAACTTTTGAACGTATGTGATATAGAGGGTTTACATATGGTAACCCCCCCTCCACCTCAGTCGAGCTTGGAGTTGTAATAAGCTCCATCTTTGACATCCCAACCTTCATTTCCCTTCTTCCACCTGATTTATGCTCTCTTGAAATAGTTAAAATAGTGCAACCATGATTCATGAGTCAAATCTTCAAGTAAGTGTACTCTATTGAAATGTCTTTTCTTCAAGAAGTTTCAAGGAGTTAGCTTTAGCATTCTCAAGCATTATGAGAACAAGGATTGTTGCATTATTTCAAGATTGGGGGATGATTTATTCTCGTGAATACCTTGGACCGTAGTATGGTCTAAAATCTCTTCAATATTAGCTAGTTTGAAGGGGCCTTTATCCTCTATGGGCTAGGATTGTACTCAAGGATAGGGATTCATCTCTACATTAGCATTAGAACATTACTTCAAGATTGGGAGGAAATTATCATCAATGACATGGATAGTAGTGAAGAGTAAGTACTATTCAAAACATTAGGGATTTAATCAAGAGCATGGAGTCATCATTGCATTGGTTCAATTTTCAACAAGCACTAAGGAGTATTAATCATCTTGATATGAATATTGATTGGTCCGAGTCTCTATCAACCTTCATCTCTACGCATTGAAGAGGTACATCTATTTTTTTTCCTTAATCTTTCTTTTATCCAATTGTTAAGCCATCTCCACTTGTTGAAGAGAGATTAAGAGTTCATGACTCTCTTGAAAAGAGCATATAAAGACTGCCTTAGGGTTAATTTGATTTGTGCTTGTTCCTATTGATCTCATTAATAAAATTTAGTGGATCAATTCTTTTCCTTTATGGTCTAACACTAATAATCCTATTACGGTAAGTGAGAGAAATTTGCAAATGGGTAAATCCCTATCCTTCCACATTCAATTTTAGCCATTTTTTTAAATTTCCACTTGCATTTCATTGAAAGGATCAAAGAATTATTTCCACCCGTGCACATCATAACTATTTGATTAGTCTAGCATGTACTTGTCATGTCATGATTCTCGTAAGGAAAAGGGATAGTGGGTGAGATGTGAGACACAAGAGAGATTATCCTCCCTCACATTAACGTTCCCAAAGGGATATACAACCTAGATTTAAGAGAAAATTTGCAAACCCCCCCCCCCCCCCCCCCCCCGAAGTCTTAAAGCCCATGTATGTGCCCATCCTACCACTTTATCCCTCACATAGGTGCAATGTTGTGGAGGAGTGAAGACAATACCATTGCAGTGGATTGGGTCCTATTTTGCATCCCTACAATGATCTTAGCTTGCCCTCAACATTATCATATGTTATACATGTTAATCTCCATCTAACAGTGATAAAACAATGTATTTCAAATAGTTTATAGAGGTATTTTAGGTTAGAATATGTACTTGCAAGTAGTTTTATCACTTTTGGGGACTCCCTATAAGTTGTACGGGATATCTATAGGTGCATTGTAGCATTGCACAAGGTTTGGCAAGGGAAAAACCACTTACAGATGGAGTTACAAGTGTGAATAGGGTCTAAACAGGTACCTGTAAAGTTTTGGACAAGGTACTGAAATTGGTTCTAGAATAGGCAAATGCAATTCTAACAAAAAACAATGACCATATTTGGATAGAGAACATTGTGATCAAGATTTTAAGAGAGAAATCACTCAATTTGCAAATCACAAACAAAAGCTATTGCAAATTTTGTGACTGTTGGTCAATGTGGTCAATTTCTATTAAAGATGGCCAAGAACAAGAGAAAGAACCAAATTTTGGAAACAATCAATGAGGATGTTAGGACCTATCAATATAAGCCTCGTGAATCTATTCTTGGACTCAACCAACACCAAGATGATGATGATGATGATGATACAAGTGCAATCAATGCTCAATATAGTCATTCAGAAAATGCAAAATTTCGTGTGTCTCTAGGCTCTAATGGTTATCAACAACTATCAAAGGAGTTGAATAGCATGAATGAAGGGATTCTTAGGGGATTGCACTTACTTAATAAGTCAATGGACAATAAGTTTGATGAGATAATTTCTAGCATCAAGACTTTGGAAAGAGAAATGTATGAAACACAACCTATTATTGGAACTATTCCATTCCCAAAATATCCATACTCTACTACACTTCTTGACCATGCAATTTTTTAGAAGGGAGAACCTTCCAAACTTAGAGATATATATCATACCAAGAATAAATTCAGACCTCAATACAACCAAAAGAATGACTCTAGGCATGAAGAGGACACAATAGTTGATGAAGAGAAACACGATTGTGATCCCTTTGTAAGTCATTCTACACTCAACCCACCAATATGCTATGAAGAGTGGAGATTAACCTTAAGGATAGACATAATGCACAAAGAGCTATACACAATCAATTCCCAAGAGAGTGTCAATCACTTGAAAGACTCTCTAATCATGTCACTAGTCAGTCCTCTCATCAAGGTTTTGGTAGCAATCAAAATGGATAGCCCTATCCTAAGCCAAATTCATAAAACAAAGAATCGATCATTTGGAGAACCCAATGAGTCACCTTACAATAATAAGCATTACTAATTTTAAGGGAAATAATTCATCACCTACGGAATGGGAAGAATGGATTAATAAGCTTGAAATGTACTTTACACTCTACCTGAGGAGTGATGAAGCCAAGATTTATTATGCAACCCTTCACCTTGAAGGTTATACTCACACTTGATGGAGGTATATGCTAAAGATTGGGAAAGAGTTTGGTACTTGGGATGAACAAGTGGGTAATGTTTGATGTGTTCATATATCCAATGGAGGAGAAGAAAAAGTTGCAAAGAAAATGGTATAGCTTGAAGCAAAGAGGGATATCCATACAAGATTATTCAAATATGTTCTTGAATCTATCCATGTACGTAGAAGGAATCACTAATTTTTAAGTGGTCTAACTTATAATTTCTACACTAAAACTTGCCATATCTAGGTCTTCCAATAGCTATAGTTGGGTCCCATCCAATTTCTCAATATTTAAGATAGCACTGTCATGAGAACCACTAGCCATAATGAGGCCAAGAAAGTACAAAGAAGGGCAAGATAGGTTGATGTAATACCTTGCAAATAAGCCCCAAACCCATTGCTAAATCTAGCGAGAGACTAAAAATACTTCCAAAGTAATAAGTTATGCACAACATGTAAGAAAAAGACTATCAAGTCCAAATGATTACCCTCAAATAGAATGCATAAAACTGAAATGATAGGCTACTATAATAAACTCCAACAATATGCTAACAATCAACTATGAGCAACTAAGAAGGAAGAAGCCAAGAACAACTAGTAGTAAAGACTATCACAACTATAGTGTGTCAGAAGCCCTACATGCAATAGGCATATACATCATACGTAGGGTAGATCTCAAGAGTAAATGAAGAGAATTTCTAGATACATAATCCACTTAGTAAAAACTCAATACATAACCCAAAAGCATATAAATGCTACGGATAACACCCTAATAGACATAAGTATCATGTTCAAGCCAAGAGATCAAATCAGCCCACAATAGGGCACTGCATCCAATAAATATCAAGAAAGCATGCACATGTCACAATGAGTGCCATTGTCTCATTGTAATAAGCTCAAGCTCAACTACAAGAACCAAATGCTCTGTAGTACATCTAAGAGTCAAAGAGGCTCAATTCATAAAGCTGAATAGCTCCCACTAAAGCAAAATTTGAATACCAAATGAGCAAGCAAAGCTAAGAACATCATGGTGATGACATCCAAGATCCATAGAGCATACATCTGGAAGCATAAGACCAATATATTCTTCAAGCTCTTAACTGCATAAGCTAGTGAAGCAAACAAGGCTTGAACCACATTTAAGATGAATATTGCCAAGCTCAATATTTAAGCTCAAGAGCATCCCATAGCATATTTGAGTGCATAGACCAATGCTAAGTATCAATACATGTATATGAAATACCCGAATGACATTCAAGAGCAACATACATTTAGTGTTCCCTAAGAAAAGCTTGATATCCATTGTATCTTAACAATGAAATATCTGTTAAAATTGATCCAATGCAAACTCAATCAAAGCTCAAAAGCATTCCAAGACATGTATCAAGCATCTCCAAGTGTCAAACGAACATTCAAACATTAATACCAAGCCCTAGAAGCATCAAATGATAAGAGGTGTATGATTTTTCTAGATAAATGGCATTTAGCCCTATTATTAAAACAATGAAATCTTTGAGAAAAATAAGCCAAATGTGTGCTCAAATCAGTCAGGATCTAGAGTCTATTCGACACCTTTTTTGGGAATGTATTGAAGTGCACAGACTTTGGAGAAAGCTCAAGAACTGGATAAGTAAGGCTGGTTTTGATGGCCAAGTCAATTGTAAGACTGCACTCTTTGGAGACAAAGGAGCAATGAATGAAGAGTCTATGAAGCTCTAGAACACTAACAAAGTCATTTTGATCAATGTTGTATGGCATGCTAGAAATGACAAGGCCTTTGGTAGACCCTCCTAGACTAGCTCCCTCTTAGATAAGTGGATGGTTATTAAAGTAGATATTGTAAGATTTTGCAAAACCTTTGCAAGGAAAGATAAAGCCTTCAACATTTTCTCTTTTGCCTTGAAAAGGGCTTGAGGCATCCCCCTAAAAATACCACCTTTTGGCATATTTTACATATTTCATCATCTTTGAATATTCCATGTTATAAAACAAAATACAATCCAAAAGGACTAATGGGGAGGATATTGGGGCAGCCTTGAGTCAAAACAACCATTTGAGTTGGCAAGACATGTATCATAGAAGTAGCAACATATCTTGTTGATCATGAAAGTTCTCTAAAGATGCCAATAGTAGCTTTGATGAAGGTCTCTCACCATGACTTTCATGTTAATGGCTACCATGGCATTGGTAAGTAGTGTACCCCTATGGAAAATATGGCATCATGTCAAGCATCAGTAGATCTGAGTATGATGCAAATAGACATGTAGGGAACATTCTTATGAGGAAGAACTGAAGTTTGGAGAAACGATGGACTTGAGTTTACTCTAATCTTCACATCAGCAAGATGTTTGAACTTGTCCTTATGGATCATGGCCTCTATCTTCTAGAAGCCTTTTAAGACATGTATTTCAATGGTTTCATTGGCCTAAAGTGTCCATACCATTTTCTGAGGAGGAAATGGCTTATATAGATCATTTTGATTTTGTTAAGGATGTTAAAATGCTACAAAGGGAGATGCTCATGCTATAGGAAGCTTGCTCGTGAGTGCCAACCTTGTCAACTATTTTTTTCAAACAAGCATTGGAGGTTTTTGCCTCAAAAAGATCGTAGAGATGATGCATATGAGTATGTTCCAACAATACAATGAGCTTGAGCAAATTTTTTTGTAGGTTGAATAGTAAGTTGATATAGTCAATTCGCCTTTGATGAGCATAATGAGAGTAATGAAACTAATGATTTGGCAGATATTTTTATACAATGGATAGCATGACAAAGCAATTTGAGCTTGAAATTGATGATGTGGGCTATAGTTGTAGTCAAGCCACTATTAGAAATTCAATTTTTAATGGTAAGGTTGATTTCATACCAAATGGTTGATGCCCACTTTGTGGCATTAACCAATCAAAGTACTTCTCTAGGGGTTGGGCATCCGCGGTCCTTTATACATTGGAGAGGACATGACATGTTGTTTACCTACTAAATAGGTGAACTCCTTGCCCACTTTTGGATGGGGAGTCTCCCCTCCCCAATCTTTAAAGTGACAGATAAGGGTGCACTTTTTGTATCTACAACCAATCAAAAGAATTATAAGCATATTATTTTTTAATTTTTTGCAAAATGTTTCCTTTTGGTATGAAGGGCTTTGTGTTGATGTCCATGCCTAGTTTTAAAATTTCTTTTCCACACTCTGGGTAGGGGTTGGGGATCCATCATTTGTTGTGTAACCAACCTAAAAATGTAGATTACAATGCAACTTCAATAAAGGTAAAATGCAGTCAGCATGAGCATCATGGTGTGGCTCTATCCTAATTCCATTTAGTTAGCATTAATGGTTAGTCTTCTATTCCCTCTACATGAATTGATCACAATGAAATAGAAGATGTTACCAACGAAGATTGTGAATATCACCAACCAACCTTCATGCTGTAAGGATCTTCTCTTAAGAATGCCTGAGGAATAATGTTTCTCTAAATGTTGTGAAGGGGCACATGTTGGGAAGAAACTAGCAGGCTACAACATGCATCCATCTTCCTCCAGACTAAATGTGTGCAGTGGTTATGCACAGCCAAGAAATGTGCAGAGTGCATGACTAAGTTGAGGCCTTGAAATAAGTTATTTATTGTAAGAAAGGTAGACAAGGTTACACAATGCATGGCATCTTTGAATACACAAAACAGAAATGTTCATGTGCATTTACATGGCAAGAAAGCTAACGTTAAAAAGAAAGTTGCAAAGGGACAAAGTCTGTGTGTGAGGGAAAAGTATCTTTTGTGCATTGTGCTTTTGGTCTTTGTGGGGCAAGCAGCTCTACCTATCACTCGTCACTTGCTAAATTCCTGAGGCCAAAAGCTTGCCACTCTTCACCTCCTTGATGCTAGGGATCTCTCCACATTGTCCTCTAATTGTCATCTAAACTCTAGGTATGGCGGCAAAGTACAAGTGCCTCTGTAGTACTAACAATAGCTTTAGCTCCAAGTTTGTAAATAGAAACATGAGCTCCCTTGGGACACAATTGGGTTCTCATGTGCTTGGAAAGGTTGCCAAGATAGTATAGCAAGTAGTACTGAGGCCATTAACAAGAGATGATGAAGTCATCGATTATGTTGATGCCTTTGGCAGTGTTGTCAAGGAGCAATGTGGTGTGGTTGGGCATATTCGGTGAAAATGAGCAAGCTTTGCTACCTCTTCATGCCTTCCCAATGTACAAAAACATGCATGAATTCAATTAAAAAAGATAGCACTTTGCAGCATGTGATTGGCCTTCACCTTATTGTAAATGTTTTTGACAACATCTTGAAAAGATCATTGGGACACCCACAATTGTGCATGTCTACTATATCACAATTAGCATATCTACGTAAAAGTGTTTATCCTTTTGTTGCCAGCTACCAGTTTGGAAACTTGCCATAGCACACAATAGGAACCTTATTAATTATAGGCATTTCTGTGTTGATTTGAAAGAATAGGAGATGTCTTCAATAGTTCTTCTAACACAAAAGTTATCCTCCACCTTATTGTCACTTTTATAGACGAGCTATTGATCTCTAGGATTGTATATGCTTGTGAGAAACTAGAAGGCACTTACTATCGTGTCTTCTTATCTAAGGACTAACTTGTTACTAAGCATGATCCTCATGGTATTCGCACTCTTTTCATGGGGAAGTGATAGAATGGTGCTATTGTTTTTGCCTCTGAACTCGTGCTCTTGATCTTGTTGAAGTGGAATATGCTAAGCTCCTCCTATCTATTGATAAGAAGGTCCCATCATGCCTACATTTTTTAGCATATATTTTTTCATTTCCAAATTGGATTTTTTTTGGGTGATGTGTGTATCGATCTTGTTACACCTTGAATGTTGCAAACTGAATAGATGATTGGAATAGTAATATGAATAGGGTGGAGAAAGATGTAAGGATGAAGAGTATTGCAAGAAGAAAGAAAGTCCATTAGAGTAGTTGTGACCTTCTGTATGTAGTCACTAGTTAAACACAAGTTGTGACCTTTTATATGTAATCACTAATAAAACAAGAATATAGGATGCAACAATTATAACAACTCATCCTTCTAATAGCTATGCTTCAAAAAAATTACATTTCCTAATGTAAAAGTGTCAATAGGTTAATTTTTCTACATTCTCTTTGCAGAATGGTGTTTGTGTTGTTGGATGATTGTTGTTGCTAATTATTTATTTGCTTTAGGTTCAACTGATCTTGTGGTGGGCCCCTATTATCCAACCCCATGGCTACCCCATGTCAAACAAATGTCTCTCTTCCAAGTGGGTTGGTCAATGCTTTCAATTGAATAGTAGTGTAGGTTCATCATCCCTTCCTCTACTTTTTCTCTGATGAGATGAAACCTAATGTCAAAATGCCTAACATGTTTGTTGAATTCTACATGATTGCCTTTAGTGATTGCACTTTGATTTTTAGATTGGATTATGATACATTTTTATGTGAGGAAATCTTATGAATGAAACTTCCCACCCACATGCATTCTACACCTCATAGGCCATTGCCATTTCTAAACTTTTTTTGTTGATAGGGCAATGTACATTTTCCTCAAACTACTCCCCAAGATGAAGGTCCCACAGAAGGTGATTAGCATCCCTCTTTTGAAACCTCTTTCTTACTATGTCATCAACCCAATCAACATCCATAAAATACTCTAAGTGTGCCCCCCCTCATGCATAAACTCTTGGGTGTTGTGGCATGTCCATACTCCCTCAACCATCCTCTTTGATAGGGCTTTAGTTCCACTTCTATTGATCAAATAACTCATACAATTTCCTTGCCAAACTCCAATCTTCACTCATCTTGTTGTAGTTGGCTATGATATACTCAAAATTTGTGCTTCATCTTTCCCATCATTGCTCATAATTAGGTGGGCATAACATTGTGGAAGACTAGTGAGCAATATGAAAGCTAGCTCTCTCTTGGGCATTGATTTACCCATAGCTTGCAACTCTTCTGATATTTCCTTGACCTTGTGCACACTTATTTTCCTTGTCCATGCCCTTCATCATGATGTTGACCAATTCTCTTGACTCTCTCTAGGCATGAGGTTGTTGGTTAAGTTTCTTGACTCATACATGCCCGGTAGTGCTTCCTGTACTTGTTTTGCTATGATTTCATTCCTCACCTCTTTATATTGGGTGTCTCCAAGATAGAACATTGATCATGTAAGACTCATGCATTTATTCATTCAATCTCATAACTCTTCACTCACTTATTTTCTTGCATAAGCTCTCATTCACTCAATCACTCTTTTTCTCTCATTCTCTTTCATTCATCCACTCACTACATCATTCATTCACTCTCATAAACTCTGTCCCCTTTCATTAAATCATTCACATTCAATTCGTTTTTCAAAAAATACCTCTTTAAACTCTTTCCTTCTCTACATTATTCATTTGGAATAATGATACACATGTTCATACACCCATTCACTCATTCGTTCACTTGCTCAATCACTCTCTCACTTACTCATTCACTCTTCTAAAATCTCTCTCACTCATTCTCATTCAATCATTCCTTCTCTATACTCTCTCTCATTTTCTATGCTCTCTTATCATGTTACTATAAGAAGAGGCTCCTCTTGAAAGATCACCATGTGTACCTCAATTACCTGCTCTAGTCTCATATGCATCGGGTATGCATCTTATCCTCATGGGCAATAGCCCATCTCATAAGGTGGTGGCAACCCTTAGCAGGGGTAGTGGTGAGGCCAGACCCATGCTCCCATTAGTTAGCCAAATCATAGTTGACAACATTCTCAACACCAGAGAGCTTATTTTCTACTCTGCAAAGGTCTACATCATCTCCGTACAAACATTTGATGAGGTGAGTCTCGTTCACATCTATGAGTTGTCTCCTGACAAGGTGACTGCGAAGAGTTTGTTTAACCAATCAGCCATCACAGTTGACAACATTCTCAAAGCCAAAGGGCTTGTCTGGCTTGTTTGCAAAGGCCCACATCAATTATCTATATCACGACCATCCCCTAATTTTATGTAGCATCTCACTCTAGGATTGTTGTATGTCTATGAGGTTAATTTTTTATATGTAATTATAATCAATATTTGATCAATAATTTGTGAGGACTTCTACCAACCCAATAATTGGTCATTTCTAGTATAAAACATGACTCATGTATGTTGGATTATAAAATTCAATACCTTGTTGATTGGTTGTTTTGCTTGGTTCTCTTTTTGTAGAATTACATGGGATCATGTGAAGCCCAATTTAGCCCATGAGATTTGTTTTTTTCAAAGTTTGGGGTGGCCAACAAGAAAAGAATTCTTGATAAGTTTACCCTCCAACAAAGAAGATGGGTGGAGATAGAATATGAAGTTATTTACCTTGTTAATTTATGATTGATAGTTTTTTTTTCAATGCAAGTAAAAAGAAAACACCAAAATAAGGACATGCATAGTGCACACAACAACCAAGTATTGCAAACTCCATCAATAGACTACTCCATGGTATCGCTCACTTCCATGCTATTTGAGGATTCTATGAGACACCCAATCAAGTTGAAAATAGATATTGATATCTTGTTGTAGATGATGAATCCACACAAAACATGATGCCTTGCTTACCATGGAAAGTAGTCTAACAAAAATGTTATGATTTGAAAGGTTTCTAGTACCAAACTATTGTTGATGCATTGCTGGTAGATGTATATGCATTGGAAACATTTGCATAGAGTACATGGTTTCTTATTTTCATTTACATTGTGTCTTACTAGTATACAAAATCGATATACATGATGCTTATTACAGATATCTTGTCCATGATTTTCTTACATCCTTACTTACTGTTGGGATGGAGGAGCAAGATTGACTTATTTCTTATTCTTTTAATTACTACTTCATTTCATGTAATTAAAAGTGAGTATACAAATTTACTAAAGGTAACATTCATTGCATTTAAAATTGGTGAAGGTAACCTTGAGTGGAACAAGTTTTCCATGAAGCTAGTGAAGGGAACTATGGATCTAGCCCCCCAAAAGTTCCTTGCACATGAGGGTTTCCTGGTTACATTATGTCTAGCACAACACTTTGGGAAAGTTTTAAAGGGTGCTCAAAGTGCAAGCTTGAAGCTCCATCTCACATGGACTCTCATGTGCAATGGAGGCTACAAGCATATAACCACTATAAAGGAGATAAGCTTAATTAACATAGCTTGTTGTCAATTTAAAGTACTACGTTTGACTAAATTAGCAATAGACACTTCTTCATAGGTCATTGATTTGACTATTAGATTGTTCTATTGAGGAGGAGAGGTCCATGTTCCCATGTATGATCGTGAGGACAGAGAGAAAGTGGGACCATACAAGTACCCCATGACATGGAGCTTCCTCCTAGAGCATGATATATATGAGTGCATGGAGGTGGATGAAGCCCTTTGTAGGGTTGGAGAAAAAATGGGTACCTAATTTATTTAACCAAGTATCTTGCCTCTATTTTAATGTGTGAATGCATTAGTAGAAAAAGGGTGCTAATATGCTCTATCATCTTACAAATGGTTGCTAGAAATGTTCACCATGGAGATGGACTATGTCCTGGACATTTTTGTTGATTGTGAAGAATTGATAAAAGCATGTGTTGGATTGCAGTGCCATTGCATGTGCCTAGAGGGAGACTTCAACATGTTCAATGAATGCCTAGTACATGTCGCGTGACGGCCACCTTCAGATCATAGTGATGAAGGGTAGTGTTATGAATCAATGTGTTATTGGTAATACAAATTGCTTTGCATTTGAGAAACCACCATCAAGGTACTAATATAAGGAGAGTCGTGAGAATTTAACAGGTCTATAACTTTACTAAATCAAGGATTTAGCTTTTATACATATATAACTAACTTGAGTAACTCAAGGCCAATGCAATGAAATGGAATGAATTATGAAAGGTTACACCAATGATGACACTCCTAAAACCTTTAAACTATCATGCAAAAACTCTAATGTGTCCAAATGCTTCCAGAAAACTTCAAGGATAGCTTTAGAAACTCCAAATGAAAGGCTTGAATAATTTCATTCCATATTTTATCATAACATACCATATCATACCTTTTATACCTGTTAACTATGACTTCATATTGTTTCCCATGACCTCGATCTACACAAGTGACCTATTTTGGGCCAACCCTACAATTGTGTTTCTCCATTAGATTGTTCACCTAGTTGTTTGTGGTATCTTCCTATAATTGTCTTCATCTTCCACCCTGGGATTCACTATTGCACAAATTCCCTACCATTTGTAGAGATTTGGCTTTTCTCTAGTTGCTATGTTTTGTTGATAGGTCATTGATAGCTATTGTAACATATTAGCATTTTTTGCCTAGACAAATTTCCCTATTGCTTTTCTAACAATCTACCATGACATGGACTACTAACATCATCATCACATTGGTACATGAATCGGTGGTTGACCTTTATCAACCATCAAGACAACGCTATAGAAGAAAAGCCAAGGATTCTAGGTCTTAGGAAAAATGTATAATCTACACCATATCATGACCATATCCTAGTAGATATTCAACCCAATGACCACATTATCAGACTCATTATTGGACTCTATCATAAATAAGCTACTATGTACAATATTAACATGCTATGATTTGTGCATAACTTTTGATCTAAAAATTGAAGTAAAAAACTTTCTTGAAATGAAGTCAAAGCTTAGAAGGTATGCTACAATCGCAAGATGAAAGCTCTAACTAATCCTAAGTGTAGATATCTTGAATTTTGCTCTATTCAAACTACTATCTAAAATTCATGCATGCTATTTTGTGTAGTAGTTCAACTTCTAAGGTTTACAACTTGCAAGTACATGGTCCAAATGGCACCCACCAACCCGATTGCTAAATATCTATTTAAGATTCTTAGATGTACATATATCAACACTAGCAAATAAGCTTTATATGGATCTCCAATCATTATTAGAGAGACAATAGCCCATCAAACTCAAGGGTTGGCTAAACATATTTTCCATGGAGACAACCCTTCCAAAGGCCATCTATAGTTTGTGGAGGTTCTTTGGAGTGTTGTAGTGGGAGCTCTTGCTCAACTGCCAAGACCCACGGACCGCTTATTGTTTCAAGCGATTCAAGCGAGCTCTCATGGCTATCTCTCACCTAGCCAATCTGCCATCGATCCTCTCGGGGTGTAGTGAGCTTACCTTGATGCTGAAATGAGTTGCCTCCTCTCTTGCACACGCCGGTAGCTCCACAATCCTAGATGCTAGCTCAAGAATCCTCAAGCCTCCTCCATCTTCAAGCTCCATCCACCATAGCCACGGGTGCGAGAAAAGAGAAGAGAAGAGAAGAGAGAAGAAGAGATGGTGAAGAGCTTCACCCTCTTGATCCCTCACTCCCACACACTCACTCACTCCCTCACACTCTCACACTCCATCTCTCAAGAGCACACACACAAGCAAGGTGAAGAGAAGAAGAGAAGAAGAGAGGACTCTTGTTAGCCACACACCAAAGAATGAGCTCTCATTCACTTTTTGAAATTTATATACAAAACCCTAAATTCCCATGGACACCCATCCCTTTTTACATGACCGGCCATTGTGGCAAGGTCCCTTTTTCTAATTCCCTATTCTTGCTTCATGCCTTAAGCCTAATACCCGTCTATTCTTTTACAAATGGCACAGGAGGGAGCCTGGCACTCTTTTATAAGAGTTTTTAGGGTTTTTGAGGTGCCTTTCATTTAAAATTGCACTTTTTTCTCAACTTAGTTTTAGGGGCCGCCTCTACACCTTTGCTCTTTTTCCATCTTTTTTCACTTTTTCCTTCATTTTTTCGCCATCTTGAATTGGGGTTAACATTACCCCCCTCTGAGACGGGTGCCAGTTCCATGGCACTTCTAGTTGCTTGTTGGAAAAGAGTAGGCGGTTGGCAAGTTGTTGGTCATGTGATGGTAGGGCCACATGTGGACTCAGATGCTTTGGGAGCTTTGGCAATGATGGTTGACGGAGAATCCAATCAGATGTGAAGTGGATGATGGGGCCTATGAAGTTGGTGGCTTGCTGCATTTTATAGTATTTGAAAGGAGAAGGTGCGGTGCTCTACCTAAGGGGAGTGTCTACCTTACTGTGTGGTGCATTGTGCTTGTGCTGGTGGAATAGGGAGTTGGGTCTAACCATAGGTAGGCCTGGGTGATGTGCCACACTTAAGGACCCCGTTCATGCAATAGGGAGGTGCAATGTGTGTAGCATAGGGTGACATGTCTAACCATAGGCGAGTGTTACCTCCCTAGGTATGTCCTGCCCTTGATGTGCCCTAAGCATGAAGTGGGGGGTCAAAAAGGGGCTAGGGGGTTAGGAGTGGAGCCAACTGGCTGAAGCCACCGGACATGCCTAACTTGAGGACCCCTAGGTGCAGTGTCCTATGTGGTCCTGGTTGTGTTTTCATGTGAGTCTTTCTTTCCATGTCTTTTTCTTTTTGTGATGTGTTTTCTTGCCTTCCTTCCTTTCTTTCTTTCTTTCTTTTTGCTAGGATGACAGCCAGTTTCTAACTTTCATCATCGGAGTGAGGTGGAAAAGGAGGCTGGATCGATTTGCTCAAAAACTGCCAGCTCTAGATGTTTCCCTTGAGATTCATGTGAACATGGAGTGAAGCGGTGGAGAGGAAGGGGTGGTTAAATCGAGTGAAGTGGCTATCGTTCATATCTTCAAGAAGAGCTAGGCAAAAAGAAGGTAGAAGGCTAGCTCTCATCATCAAGCACATCATGGCACAGCTATCGATGGCATTAGGATAAAAAAAGAGGGGTGGGAGGCCACGTTCTTGTAGGGTAGGGTCCTACTTAAGTAAGAGTTTAAGAAGCCTAAGATAGTTATAGGTGGTTATGAAGGCTGGATCGGGGCAAGAGGAAAAGTCGGCGAGGAAGCGGGTCATGGACATGTCTAGGCTTTCATAGGTGAAGGTGAGAGCTTGTTCAAAAGAGGTATAGTTAGGATTATAGATAATGGGTAAGTCATAGCGTCCATGGAGGGTAGCGTCAAAATCCACTCCTATCCTATGAGGGTACGCCATAAATGTAGGGTTGTTCCTCTCGTAGGATAAGGTGTTGCAAAAGGCCATCCAGGCGAGCATGCTAATGTCGCATACCTGTCTCCTCCACATGGGCTGGCAATTATAGCCTTGTATAGAATGTGGCACTTCAAAGATCTTATTCTGCCAAAAGTCTGTGTCTTTGATCCCCCAGAGTGGGACTCTTTTCTCTCTCTTCTAGCCATTGCTAGCCTAGTTGGCTTCCAATCGCAATCACTTTCTCCACTACTTTAAGTGGCATGACTCTCCTCAGGCTATTGGACAGAAGGAAGCTAAAGGATAAGGGTTTTTTGTCCCTTTTGTGTCACTCCCAAACTATCAATTCAGCGTGGGCTGGGAGGTCATCTAGGCATGGTGGTAGGAGTGCGGATGGTTGCAAGACCGGCTTGGCTCTCATTTGTTTCCTGGTTTCTTTCACCAGTTTCTTCCTCCTTTCCTTGAGAGCCGCTTGTCTTTCCACAGATGTGTCAATTGATGGTTGCTCTTGGGAATGTGGCAAGGAGGGTTGTGGGATCACCTCTTCTTTAAACTTGCCCATATCAACTTGGAGTTCAGCTTCATCCCTCTGTTGGTCTGCTTGCTGTGTTTCCTCTTCAAAGCCTAGTGCATCGACCTCCTGGGGGGTTAGGCCGGCCATCAATAAGTACTTCCGTTGATCATCAAGGCTCAGCCCCACGACATCGGGTTGGGGTGGCATGTGCAATCCTGCTTGTAGGGCCCTGCAGGCTATGCTTAGTTTCTTCTTTGCCACCTCGAGGGACTCCCCTTCCTCTCAGTAGGTGATATCCATTAGTGTATTCATGAAGGCTTTCTATTGAGTGTTGAAGGATTTTTGGGCGGCCTATGCTCTGCTCTCTGTGAGGATTTTCTATTTTTCCACAAGAGCCAGGCGACATGCCAAGGTCTTCATCCTCCATTCATTCTATCCCGCCCATTCTTCAGCCCTCTTCTTCATTTCCTCCATGCCTTCCCCCTGCCTTTGCACTAGAGCTATGAGTCTTTGCTCCTGGTCTTTCAATTCTTTGCTAATTCTCTCTTGCCCTTTTCTTTCTAATTCAGCTTCTCATTCATGGTCTCCATATCCTTGTGATGTTGTTCTTCCTCTTGCTTCCTTTCCTCTTCTTTGGTGGCAAACTCCTCCATGCCTCGTTCAATTTGATCAATCTTTGCAGTTAGTTCTTCATGTTGCATGATCAAGAGTTTATACTCCCTCTGAATTTTTACCAACTCTTGATTCTCATCTTCCAGTTGCTGCCTCTAGCTTTCCTCCCTGTCGTCCTTAGCCTTCAGCTCTTGTCTGAGATCAAAGACCTCCTTTTGTTGCATGGCTATCTATCGGGTCTTTTCAAGCTGAAAAGCAGCTACCGACTCTTTTTCCGCAGAGCTAACTCAACCAGAGCTATCTTCCTCTCCTCTTTAGCTTTCTCTAGTTGTGAGAGTAATTCAACAATATATTTGTCATAGTTAGCTGGTGGTGTCATCGTCGTGTGGATTGGAATGGTTGAAGCCTCCACTTTCTGGTGTTTTGGATCTTGTCTAGATTCGGCATCTGTGGCCGGCGTCTTTTGCCCTCTGGCCGTGGTTTCCATGCTCTTCCCTTGGGCTAATTCTTTATTGATGAAATATTGCATCCAGGACACAAGGTTTGAGACATCGGTACTAGTGGGGATTCTTGGGGTGAGGGTGGCTACTTTCGTGGTAGGCACCAGGAGGGTTGGGATAGGATGGATGGGGGCTTTGCCCTTGCCTTTAGTGACAGTTGGCGGTATGATTTTTGGCACCTGAGTGCTTGAGCCTGACCCGTCCTCCCTGGGCGGGCTTAGAGCTCTTAGGTCATCTGCCCTGCTTTGTTGCTCTATAGACCGATGTGTGGCTTCAGCCATGTCTTCCTCCTCCTTCCTTCTCAACTCCTCCTCTTCCTCAATAACCCTTCCCTCCCTCTCTTCCTCAGCAGCCCTTCTCTCCCTCTCTTCCTCAGCAGCCCTTCTTCTGCTTTCCTAGATTCTTCCTCCAATTTATCTACACCTTATTTTTCTTTCTTCTTCCTCTCTTTGGCCTCCTGTTTTGACACATTCTTGGTTTTCTTGGCTTCTTCCTTCGACTTTTCTGCTTCCTGCTTCTTCTTCTTCTCCCTCTCTTCCGCCTCTTTGAGGGATTCCCTTTTTGCTCTCTCTAAGTCCTCCTTTTCCTTTTTGCGGCCGTTTTTCTACTTCTTCTTTTGTGTTGCCCTCTTCTTAGGTTTCATTGCTTGCCTTTTGGTTGACTATTCCTTCTGTTCTCCCTCTTCTTTGTCACTTTTGGTCCTATCACTAGACAACTCTTGGTCCTGGTGAGGGGGCGATCTGTTGAGGGTTTCTCCTTCTCCTTCCTCTACATCCTGTGCCTCTTTTACTACCTCCTAGATGAGGACAGTGAAAAAACTTCCATAGCCGATGAAAGAGGCTTTGGGTGAGGCTTTCTTCCTCTCAGTTCTTTTGGAGGCTGGGGACTCCCCACCTGTTGGCTTGCTCCCCAAGGCTAGTGCTTTTCTTGCATAGTCTATGGTCTTGCGCACATAGCCATTCCAATCAACCTCATCTAGGGTGCGAGTTGCCACATTCTCCAACACATGTACATTGATCCGGTGCATGAGGGAATTGTAGTGCTGGCTGGAGAATAGTGCATGCACTAGTTTTGTCTGCATGCGGGCTTCAGCATCAAGGATATCCTGGATGCTGATGCTGTTGTTGGTCAGCACCTCTTCCCTCTTCATCTTAAGCATGGCATAGATGTCTCTTTTCTATTTCTTCTCCACCTTAGGCTCTAACCCCAGTGCCTTCTCCACCAAGGCTGGGTTCAAGGGTACATGTACATGTCTGGCCTTCTCCCCCCTTCCCACTGTTACAGTTCCACATTCCTGATCTGGGTTGTAAGTTCTGAGGAATTCCACACACTTTGTGTAGTCCCGGCTCTTGTGCAAACTTCTCGAGGTACTTAGTGAGGTTGCACTGTTCTACTATGACCCTCCTGGTTGCTTCCTCCTTGGTCACTACTTCCTCGATGCTATGGATGGTTCGAAATTTTAGTTAGTTGTAGGCATGGCTTGCCAAGGAGATGCAATACTGGGTCCTCTCCTCTTCCGTGAAGGGGAGTCGGTGGGCACGGTCTTGTTGTGGACAACTTTCACTCCTGTCATGAACCGTAATTCCCATTAGTACTTTTTAACAAATAAAAACTTGTTGAAAAGAAAGACTTTATGTTTGTTGAATGAAAGCATTAAGATCCAACATAGATTCTTCCCTTCAATTTTTTTTCCTTTTATTTCAAATCTTTTGTGACGTTCCTCCTACATCACCAGTTTCTTATGTGTTTACACGTTTGCTTGGTCTTGATGGTTTTAATTTGATTCACCTTACCCCCTCCCCTTTCAGATTGAGAAGAATTCTTCCTAGGATTGAAGGTTAGGAGGTCAAGGGCATTCAACATTCTACAAGCTCACCCACACATAAGCCCAGAAGAGTTGAGCAAGCCTATCAGCCCAAACCACAAATGCCTTTACACACTTCAACCCTTGCTAGTGCCGATAAGAATTGCCAAACCCAATCCGAGTGTAGTAGCCTATTCGTAGCAGCTACTACTCTGACGCTCGTCCACGAGGCTCAACCACCGCTTCATAGGCCTTAAACCCTCCTAACCTTCATAGGCCTTAAACCCTCCTAAACCGCTCATTCCTAGGATTGAAGGTTAGGAGGTCAAGGGCAGATGGTGGCAGTTGCCTATGAAGCGGTGGTTGAGCCTCGTGGATGAGCATCGGAGTAGTAGCTACTACGGATGGGCTACTACACTCGAATTGGGTTTGGCAAGTCTTATCGACACTAGCAAGGGTTGAAGTGTGTAAAGGAATTTGTGGTTTGGGCTAATAGGCTTTGCTCAACTCTTCTGGGCTTATGTGTGGGTGAGCTTGTAGGAGGCGAGTCTTGGAAGCATTGCGGCTTTTGGTTCCGAGGTTCTATGGGGCTCGAGGTGATCAAGCTTGAGGGCGGCGTGTGAGTAGTGCCTTGGGCAATTCGGGCCTTAGGGATCCATATCCAAGCATTTTCCCCATAGTATCCTTGTGTGTGCAAGAGGGCTTTAGGAACCCATCTTGGCTTGATCATGCTTCAATTTCTGTAACTGCATCTCGGTCTCTTAGGTTTAGATTTTCTTGTGTTATGAGGATGTGAGCGTCTACTCCTAGGTGACGGTTGCGGTTGTTTAGGCCTCCATTGAAACTTAGGCTATTGGGTCTTAGCTTTTTCTGCTATGAGTGGCAGCTCGTGAGATTTGGTGGATGGTGTTTGAGCACTACCCCCCTTCGTAAACTTGGCTGCAAGTATTTCTACTCGTGGCCTTGCGAACTTTGATGAGGTTGCTTAGCCGTTTGCTGAAGGCTGTAACAATGCGGAAGTTGCCTATGGCAAGGTGGATGCACTACAACTCATAATCGACATTGTAGTGAGCTTTCTTCTTGAAGGTTCGCCCTAGCAGTGACTCCGTGCCAACGTCTTTAGTGTTTGGCATCACATAAAAAATCATTGGTACAGTCTCAGACTCAATAGCAACAGCAGTCTTGCACTTGCCGAGAAGTGCGTATGAGCGGCCCCCATATGGGCTTAATTTGGCATTAGTGGGCTGTAGTGATGGTTTACCAAGTTGGGTCCAATGATCGTGAGTTAAGACATTGAAGTCTGCTCCCTCATCGATCAAAGCATTGAAAGCGTACGTTTGCTTGGCAGTGACCGTGATATGGAGGTATGCGGGTTCTATGACTTCCTCATCCTCATCATCAATTTTCGTGATTGTGGTGACTCGTACTTTGATAGGGGGTTCTAACATTGGTGGCTCATGTAGCGGATACGTGGGAGGGTATACTTCTTAATGCGACTACCATTGAATAATCCTATGCCCTCGCCGTCTAGAGTCTCGAGCTCAACGTTGCCAGTTCGGCTGATTGCATGAACTTTGAAAGGCCCAAGACCTCTAAACTTCATTTTCTACTTATGTCCTTTAGCTAAGTACAGGAGCACTAATTCGCCATGTTCAAACTTACGTTGCTTGACATGCTTATCAAATTAGCTCTTGCGTCGTGCCTTCTCGCATATGAGTACATGAGTGGCTAGAAGGCAAGTTTTCAAGAGGCATTCAAGTTCAACCAGGCGTTGCATCCATGCCTCCCCTTCCCATCGTTCTTGAGGTGCTATTCTCAGGCTAGGAACAAAGAACTCTACTGATAGAATTGCCTCAATCCCATAGGTCAACCTAAAGGGATTCTGGCCGACAACTATTTTATCAGTTGTACAGTAAGCCCACAATACTGCCATTAGCTTGTTATCCCAGTCGCTGCGTGAACTAGAGACTACTTTGGTCAGGACATTTATAAGGATCTTATTTGTGGATTTTTCCTGCCCGTTTGCCTAAGGGTAGAATGGAGAGGATTTTCGATGGATAATTAGAAAGGTGGATAGAAGATGTGCTATCACTTCATTGATGAAGTGCATGCCCTGGCCACTAACTAGTTCGATGGGCAACCGAATTGTGAGATCACTTACTTCCATAAGAACTTAGCAGTCATTCTAGCATCATTCTTTCATGTCACTCTCTCTTTTGCCCATTTCATTAGGCAGTCTGTAGCCACAATGATATATTTGGCATGCGAATACTATGCCGCAAGACTAATGGGTCTTATGAAGTCGATCCCCCATTTTTTGAAGGGTTGTCGTGCAACAATTGGGATCAACTCCATTTGATCCTTGCAAATAAAGACCTTTGTTTGGTGACGCTCGTCACAATGCTTGACGAATCATATTGCGCCATAAAAAAGCATGGGTCACCACAGTTGAGACTGCAGCACCTTGCGGGCTCTCATGTCTCTGCTAAAGTGCCCTCTAGCAATTCCGTTGTGTGCCTCTGTGAGCACATCGTGCATCTCATGTTGGCATATGCATCTATGTAGCAACCCGTCTTGCGCTAGCCTATATATTTGGCCTGCTATCAACTGATAGGGTTGGATTTTGATGATAAGTCGCCTAAGTCGAGATTTTTCTATCGGTCGCTCAGGTAGTTCGTGCTCTAGTACTTGGATGATGTCATTTGCCTAGTATGGCATTAGATCGGCCTTGAATAAATCTCTTGTTAGAAAGGTTAAACAGATAGGCATTTAGCAGCTCATCGGCAATGCCTTGTCCAATGGCCTCTCCCTTGGGGATGCATGACATGTGGTCAGCCATGTAATGCTATTTTCCCTTCCATACAACCATGCAGAAGTCAAATTCTAAAAGTAAAAGGAGCCATCGAGCTATGCGTCCTGTAGCACAATGTTTATTTACTATATATAGCAAGGCTTGATGGTCCACAAAGAAAGTAAAAGGCGTAGCCAACAGATAATGCCGAAACTTCTTTATAGCAAATACCATGGCTAGGCCCTCTCTCTCAGTCTCGTCGAGTAATTCATTTTAGTCTCAGTGAGTTGTCTGCTAGCGAAGCTCACTAGATAGTCGAGGTTGTGTTCACCAAGTTGGCACAACACTGTCCCCACTGCGAATTTTGAAGCATCAATATGCATGTGGAAGGTAATGGTCCAATTTGGGGCTCGTAGAATCGGTGCAGTAGTCAAAGACTTTTTCAATTCCTCATACACTTGTTGGCATGCATTAGTCAACCCGAAGGGCATGACTATGTAAGCAAAGACGTCCCACTCACTGGGGCAAAGGCATTTCGGCAGGATGGACTTGCACCTGATTGTATCTAGAGAAGCCATCCAGAAAGTTGTAGGCCTCTTTGCCCACTATTCTTTCGAGCATGTGCTCGGTGTATGGCAACGGGTAGTTGTCTCTCTTACTGGTAGCATTCACCTTCTTGTAATTGATGCACACTCTAATCTTTTCATTTTTCTTCATCACTATGACTATGAGCGATACCTAGTCTGTGTGCTCAATTTTGTAAATGAATCCTACTCTCATCAACTCGTCAATCTCCTCTTTGACTGCATGAGCGTGTTTTGGATTCATCGGGTACAGTCGCTACTTGACCGGCCTTGCGTCTGCATCATGGGTATGTCATGAGTCACTACACTCGGATCTACCCCCTTAAGCTCTTCTAAGGATCAAGAGAGCATGTCTATATACTCTCGCAAGAGAGCAACAAGACTCGTCTCCTCTTCCTCAGTCAAGTCATCGGCAATAAAGTCGAGTCGGGGTATCTCCCCTTCTTGTGCTAGATTCACCTCCTTGACCTTGGCTGGGTTCCCTCATTTTCCCTTGGTGTTTGGCACCCAACAAGATTACTACCATGTCACCCTTCTTGAATTTCGTAAATCTCTTCGAGAGATCCTGCGGCTTTCTTTGCTCTTCCATTTGCATGTCCCTAGGTTTTTTTGCCCTTTCTTCCTTCAACCGTCTGTGCCTCAGGTGGATGGGTAGGTCCCCCTTGGTGCATCTGGTATTGGATGGTCTAGGTATTTCTTCTGGGTCGCTATTTGAGCTTACTTCTGACTTAGAATCAAACTTGCCATTTTTGCTAGAAGAGGTGGTTTCTCCTAGTGGTTGCAGCTCAGAGGGTGACTCTGTTCTAAGGACTGGTGTCGTACCTGGTTGGGTTAGGCCTGCTTGTTCAAAATCTATGGCTCCTATGTGTTCCAACCAAGCATGGTCACAATCCATGTGCATGACCCCTTGCTCTATCTTAAAGACACTCTTTTTCTGTGGCTTGGAGTCTACTCGTATCTATTCTATTTCTCGTCCCTCGGTGCCGTATTCCACTATGTCTATCTCGCCCTCACTTTTGTCTCATTGAAAGGACGACAATCTTAGTACTCATTATTGGAGGCATCTTCATTTGACTGCTCATCGTCTCCTAGGTTTTGGTATATCTCTTGTCTCTAATTAGGGACTCGGGCCCAATTGTACATGAGGTTTAAGTCATGCACCCTGGTCCATTGCCACCTTGGTTTGTCTAATAGATCTTGGAGTGGCTTGAAGTTTGCTATTGGATTTCCAACTAGCTTGCCAGTCAAATACTCTAGAATCTCTTGGAGTTCCCTCTTGTTATTTGGCACTTGGAATGTGACAGGTTTAGGTTGCCCACGAAGGGTTCCTTCCATCATGCAGACTGGTACGGAGGGTGTGCCTTTTGACTTGCCAACTCTCTTGATGGCTTGCTTGTATGCCTCATGATCCGAAAATGGCAAGTTGATTGTAGCAAGCACATGCAACCAGTCTCGCTCATCCTCCGGGCATGGGATATACTTGGTCAAGGACCTATAGGATTTCTTGACTTGAGCATTACCTTTAAGCATCGCAGAGATGGCATCCAAGTCAACTGGTGAGGTCTTCCAAGTGTCCATATCTACCCTCATAGCTTCCATTCTATTGCCAAGGAAGATTAAGCCGTTACTCCAATTTTTTATGACTTTGGCATTGTGCATCCAGGGTCGGCCTAATAGGATATCATAGTCCACTCCCTTCATGACTATAAAGTCAATACATGTGTGATTTTCATCGGCCAATTTTTAAGTACCCGGAATGGTTTCACTCTCATACTGTTTGCTAATGTGACATTGAACAACCTAGCAGTATCGACAGGTGGGTTTCCCCAAGTCTGAAGCATTGCATGGCTCAGTACACTAGCCCCCACTCTTGTGTCTACAATCCCCTTTCTCGTTGTGTCGCCTAGGGCTAAGGCAGGTAAGATTCTATGCATCTCGGCACCTTCCAGAAAGCATTAATGTGCAAGGACTTAGGCACAGACTGTAGCATAAGACTTGGTATTTGTGTCTATGCATCATGGTCGTGTAGGTCTGCAGCAGCTTGCTCTCCTGATCCTTCAACCCATTGCTTCAGGTCTTGCCATAGGGTGGAATGCTGCCTAAGCAGGTCTCCTAGGCTCAATATCATAGGGGTGGTCACTAGCATGGTAAGGAGGTCGTTGGCTGATCGTCTTTCTCCTATTTCGGATTGCTCTGGCCAATGGCCATGATTGATTTGCTAGCCTGTAGTGTCAAGGCTTTGCCTAAGTAGTACCTCTTGCGGCATAGTCACATCTCTTGATTTCGGTCAAGGGGGTGAGACTGGTGTGCTTATGCTAGAGAGATCTTCGATCTCGTCTTCTAGGATGGGCTCAACATCTTTTAGGTGCTCTCGGGCCTCTTTTACCCATTCCTTCACTTTCTCCATAGCCTCTAGTTGGCGCTTTGGATGCAAGTATTCCCCTACCGTAGCACTTCAACACCATGTTGGGGAATATGAAAATTTCCCATAAGTTTGGGACACATGATCAAATCTTTGGATTTGTCATAACTTGAACACTATAACTCCAAATTGAGTGCTCTATAGCTCAATAAATTCCATTTTTCAAGCGCCTTCCAATGATAGGTCACATCATATGATTTTAAGAAACTTATGGGCATGTTATCCGGATGCCACCTTTTTAGTATTCAAAAAATGGGAATTGGGAGATTCCCAAACTCACTAATATTGTGTTCTTCCCTTTTCGGCCATCTTAGGAGCTGAGGTTTTTGCCTCTGCGTTAGTGACCTTCTTTCTAGTAGGCAGAGTCGTGGAACTCTCAATTTTCAACGTGATCTTAGCTTCAGGTTTCTTCTTTCTCCATCTACAGCTCTTCTTCCCGTTCGAGGTTGCATCGAGGTTGCTAGGACCTAGCAATGATATGCCATCCTACTTCATCTGTGCTCGGGTCATGACACGCAATGGGATAGGTGTGGCCTTCCCATCGAGGTTCACAACACTGAACAACCCCAATGGGACAGATGGCATGTTGGTTGAACTTGAGGATGGTTTTTGCTTTGGATAGTCAATGAAGAGATGAGTGATTCTGCACTCAGGGCACCTTAGGTCTGCCTTGTCTCTATTTGGTTGCTCCCTTTTAGGACAACATGATGAGACGTGCCCTAGATGACCGCAAGTCCAACATGTGATTGGATCCTGCGTCTACCCTCCTAGGCCTCTACCTTGGCCTCTTCCTAACACCATCACTGGTACTGGTCGATAGTCCATAAGGACTACATTGCCCTTGTCGTCATGCGAGACGTATTGGTATACGTAAGTTTCTTCCTCATTTGGCTCCTCCATGTGGTGGATTGGAGCGTCACTCGGGGTGGATGGGTCACATAGGGAGTAGACAGCCTAGGTATGCTTGTAGGGTTTATGTCCATTCTAGGAACATTCGGTTTAATGTCAGTAGGCACAAGAAGGGCCAATGGGGCTCCCCTTCTGAAGAATTGTTGTGGTCTTCTTGCTAGATATGGCTGGACATATGGTTGTGAGTACGAAAGTCTTCTTGGTAATTTGCAATGTGTGACCTTGTGACCGAATCTACCGCAATTGACACAAGGTCATGACCTAGGGTCTTGACACTTGATCGGCAAGTGGCTTTCGCCATAGTACATGCATTGGATGTGTGGGCGCATTGGTCGTCTCAACATATGCTACACTTTGGCTATCTCCATTTTTACCTCAGCCAAGTCTTGGTTTGTCTCAATGGCTTTCCCTTTGTCTTGGGCCATTGGGCTTGATCGTTCACTAGAGGTTGATGCTCTCTTTGAACTCCGCAAGTTGGTCTCTTCTGAATTTGAGCTCCTGGAGCTCCACTCTTTCAGCTGGTCATCTACTCGAATGGCCTCTTCAAACACCCTAGCTAGTGAGTCTCGCTGCAAGCTTGAGTTGCCTACTAAAGCCTTATACAGCTCCTCACTCCATATTCCACTGATAAACAAGATGGACACCGCTCTTTCAGTAGGTTGGTCGCCCATGGGAATTCTCTTGAAGAGGGTCCTCATGTCGGTGACATAGTCGTGGATGTCCTCTTTCTCTTTCTACTTGACATTCATCAGTCTTACTAGCACATTATCAGAGTATCCGGGCTCAAAGAATCTCTTGATGAAGAGGTTTTTGAGGCCGTTAAATTCTACTCGTTCTTCGACATCTAAACTCATGTACCGAGTCCCACCCTTGTCGCCTAAGCAAATCCCGAATGCTTGAGAGCATTGAGTCAAGTCGGTGAGGCCGTTGGCCTCACAGACTTGCTCGAATTACTCTATAAAGTTGTATGGATCGTCGTGGGGTTGGTACTTATCGAGTTGCTTTGCAACAATTGAAATTTTATACTAGCCCTTAGAGCCTTGGTTTGCTCCTAATCTTGCTAGTAATGATGTCGCTAGTGCTGCAGCACTCTGCTCTGCTGCTGTGTTGTCGAGCACTCACTTCATGAGAAGCTCACTCAATGTCAAGTCTCCTTCCAAGGCTCTCTCATGATCGGTCCAATTCCCACCTGCTAGGTTTAGCACCCACTATACCTCGTGCAATTCTGTGTTCTGCCTGCTTCCTTGAGGTGTTTATCTGAGTGAGTTCCTTGACTTATTGCATCCAATTCTCAATTTATCTCTACTTAGTGTGTTTGTGTTCTTTCCCATGCACTTGTGCTCAATCAGGCTTTCAGTTGTCCTTAAGTTTACTTCAAGTGCGAGAATTCAGGGTGAGTGCGGAAAACAAGTATCTAATTGGCTTATGCACTCTTGCTTTGTTTTAGGCCTGATAGGCTTGTTGACCCACTTCTGGCCATCTTGTCACGTTTTAGGGTTTCTCGTTGCGTTGTCTTACCCATTTTAGGTTTGTTCAGGGTCTTTGGGACTCAGTTGACTATCGCTGGGACTCTGGGTCTTGCAATAGCCTACTTGAGCTGCTAAGTGGTTGCATCCTATGAAGTTGCCTATTCCCTGCACCAAAATCGAGTTCTATACGTCAGGAGGACTCACGAAGGTTTACACAACCGAACTCTAGCAGGGTTTGGTCTAATTTCTTGAAAATTTGGAAAAATCTTGACTCGACTCAACTCGTTTGAATTGCAAGGGCCGACTGATGGATTTAGACGAGTCGAGGGCCGAATGGAAATTGTGGGCCGAGTGTCTCACTCCAACAGGCCAAGTTGTCATGGTCAAGGGCCGAGTTATCGTGGCCGAGGGCCGAGTGAGAAGCTTGGACAGGGTGACTCAGATGGGGTGATTCGGACGGGCCGAGGAGATTCACTCGGACGGGACCAAGGGGGTCTATTCGGACATGCCAAGGCACGTGGGCCAAGGACTGAGTTTCGATATGGCAGAGTGAACTTTTAGCTGAGTGGGTTCGTTCAAACAGGCCGAGGGTCGAATTGACTAGTGGGCCAAGTTGACCGAGAGAAAGTGGGCCGAGGGCAAGTGGGCTAAGAGAAAGGGCCAAGGACTGATTTTGGGACCCGGCCACTCAGACGGGTTGAACAGTGTGCGAGGATGGCAAAAAATGCACTAATTTACTCAAATCTCGCAACACATGCAATCATATCACACAAGAGCTTCCAGATCAGTACCAAGGCATAAGGGGAAGGGATTGATATACTTGGAACACGCGGTAGACTCCCTAGCGGCAAGATCAAATCGAATCTCTAAGATCTCTCCCTCTCTTCTCTCTCTCTCTCTCTCTCTCTCTCTCTCTCTCTCTCTCTCTCTCAATGTCAGGGTATGAAATGAGCTCTTCATTGACCTCTTGGCTCTTGAACCCCTTCCCAAGTAAGGTTTTGATCTCCCCAATTACTCACTTGTCAACATTAAATATCCCAAGCACTCTTTTTTCCCATTTTTGCATGATTTGTGCCCTGTTTTGCCCTATTTTATAGCAGCAAACCCTATGCTTTTCCAATCCGATTTCCTAATCCTAACCTATGCTAAATGCAACAAAGATCGAATGCAAAAACTGCAAATACTTTTCCATCTTTTCCAATCATCAAACTAACAAAATAACCCAAAATACTTACTTATTTCGAAGATAAAAAAACTTCCTACCTAACTCAAGCTCCGTTTTGAGGATGAATCCCTTACTTCGATGCTTGATATGAGGTGCGCAAGTGCTCAAGCTTGAATCCGTTGGTCACGGCAATGAAACCAAAATATAGTGGGAGCTCTCGCTCAACCGCCAAGACCCACTGACCGCTTATTGTTTCAAGCATTTCAAGCGAGCTCTCATGGCTATCTCTCACCTTGCCAACGTGCCATCGATCCTCTCAGGGTGTAGTGAGCTTACCTTGATGCCAAAATGAGTTGCCTCCTCTCTCGCACACGCCGGTAGCTCCACGATCCTAGATGCTAGCTCAAGAATCCTCAAGCATCCTCCATCTCCAAGCTCCATCCACAATAGTCGCGCGCGTGAGAAAAGAGAATAGAAGAGAAGAGAGAAGAAGAGAAAAGAGGAGATGGTGAAGAGCTTCACCCTCTTGATCCCTCACTCCCACACACTCACTCACTCCCTCACACTCTCACACTCCCTCTCTCAAGAGCACACACACATAAGCAAGAAGAAGAGAGGACTCTTGTTAGCCACACATAGCTCTCATTCACTTTTTGAACTTTATATACAAAATCCTAAATTCCCATGGACACCCATCCTTTTCTACATGATTGGCCACTGTGGCAAGGTCCCTTTTTCTAATTCTGTCTTCTTGCTTCATGCCCTAAGCCTATACCTGTCTATTCTTTTACAAATGGCACAGGAGGGAGCCTGGCGCTCTTTTACAAGAGTTTTTAGAGTTTTTTGAGGTGCTTTTCATTTAAAATTGCACTTTTTTCCTCAGCTTAACTTTAGGGGCCACCTCTACGCCTTTGCTCTTTTTCCATCCTCTTTCCACTTTTTCCTTCATTTTTCACCATCTCAAATTGGGGTCAACAACTGCCAACTATCAATGCACAAGGTCTTCTATAGAAGGTGGCCTAAGTGGGAGCTCTCTTTCTACACATCTTCATCATGCTTATTTCATCTCATTGCGATGACTTTGGTCTACATAAATGACCTATTTCGGACCAACCCCATAGCTATGTTTCTCCATTAGACTATTTTCCTAGTTTTTCATGGTCTTTCTATACAATTATCTTCATCTTCTACCCTATGATGCACCACTACACAGGCCTCCCAACATCTCAACATCATCTCCAATGTCTCAACTTTTCTCTATCTATTGTGTTTTGCTAACATGGCATTTATAGCTAACATACTTGCATTATTTATCTAGGAAAACCGCTTGACTATTCACCTAGCCAAATGTTTATGGAGTGCTAACATCATCATCACATTGATAGATGAATTCATGGTTAGCCTCTATCAACCCCCAAGGCCAACACTGTAGGAGAAAAGCTAAGAATCCCAAGTTTGGGAACAACTTAAGCCCTACATCCTATCAAGATTGTAACTTTTTAGGTGTTTAACCCAATGACCACATATATCGCACAATTATAAATAGGCTATGTTTAGAGTATTTACAGGCTAAAATTTCGATGTACCTTTTGCTATGTAAGTCAAATAAAAAATATGTCTTCAAAAAAGTTAGAGCTTAGAAGGTATGCACAACTCTTTAGAAGTAATCCTTGCCTAATTTTGAGATTAGGTACCTTGAATATTTCTTTGTTGAGGCTGATGTCTAAAATTAGTACATGTTTTTTTTTACAACAATTCGACTTCTAAGCCTCATAACTTGCAAGTATATGGTCCAAACATTACGAGACTTGAAATGAAGACTCATTAGGTGTGAAAGATTGCTAAGTAACTATTTAAGATGCTCAGATGTACATAAATCAATATGCACAACAAGCTTTAGATGGATTTGTGATCATTATTAGCAAGACAATATCCAGTCACACTTAAGACCCACGACTAAACACATTGACCACGAAAACATCACTTCTAGAGTAGATTCCCAGCTTGTGGAGGCTCTTTGGATTGCTATCCATCTATGCACAATATCTTCTCTAGAAGCTAACCTAATTGAGAGCTCTCTTTGTGCATCATCTTTATCATGTCGACTTCATTTTGTTGCCCACGACCTCAATCTATACAAATGACTTATTTTGAGCTAGTTCCATAGCCTTGTTTCTCCACTAGATTATTTCCCCAGTTGTTCATGGTCTTTCCCTATAGTTATCTTCATCTTCCACCTTGTGATTCATTGTTGTAGAGGCTTCCCAACATCTCAGTATCATCTCTAGCATCTTGACTCTTCTCTAGCTATTGTGTTTTGTTGACATGCCATTTATAGCTAACAAACTTGCATTTTCTATCTAGATAGGCCGCCCTATTGTTTGCCTAGCCATTTGAACTAACATGCAGTGCTAACATCATCATGATGTTGCTAGATGAATCAATGTAGGATGGCCTCTATCAACCCCAAGTAGACATTATAGGAGAAAAGCCTAGGATCCTAGGTCTTTGGAACAACTTAAACATGACACCCTATCATAATTTAACCTATTAGATCTTCAACCAACATTCGTCTTGAGTTCTCCATTAGGTTTCTCATTCTATCTTTAAGCTTTTCTCCATAACCTATAGTACCTTGGTGATAATGTAAACCCAGCCTCCTTGAAATATACGAATGTCTATAGATATTGATAATTGCTACTAGTTACAATGTTGGTAGGGCCAAAATTATTGATTTGGATATAAGGGAATGATTAACATCATATTGCATCTATTATAGAAGGATTTCTTAAATTTATTTGTGGAAAAATGAATTTATTATAAGGGATTAATATATTTCCAAAAACTTTGAAGCATTTAATAACTTTAAGGATATCTTTTCTACCCTCCTTGTGTCATTCCACCAAATTCGAGAAGGTTGCTTTTATGTTCCTATTATTGTAGGGACTACGGCTTTTGGATCAACATCACTACAAAGAGAAGGCAAGGAGTTGGAACTCATCTATATTGAGAGAAAAATATAGTCCCAAAGAATGACTATGCATGTGCAAACATGTAGTGGCTTTATGCTCTAGTATTAGCTTGTAGAAATGTTAATCCTTTCCTTTTTCCAATGAATTTTGGGAAATTCTTATTGATATAGTATGGCATATCAAACCTAGAAAGAGCGTACTTAAATGGGTGCTAGAGATCCAAACTTTTGAAATGGAGTTTTAAGTATACCATGGTGGAAAGGATTTCAAAAGGCGCAACTAGTAAATGCATTGTTACAGCAAGAGGATGTTCAACCTTCCAATCCAAGGTAGTTGAATAGAGAAAAGGTTCAAGCTAAAGATCTTGAGCATGGTTATGTGATGCACTTTGATGGAACTCATACAATGACTTTTCAAGAAGAGAATGGTTGAATTATCATTCACAAATTTAATGAGAAAAGTTGTTTGATTAAGCTTATGAAACAGAAGTACACAACAATAATGAAATATATTTCAATGTAGATGAAAATGAAGAAACTTTGGAATGGATACGAGGAAGGTTGTTTAGAGAGATGCCTCGCTATAGTTGTAAAATAGTGGTTGTGTATGTGGCATTACAAAAGGGATGCTTTGATAGATTGTTATAATGGAATTTTGAATATGGTGAATAAAAGTATTATAATGCAATAGAATCATTTATCTAGGTTAAATAATAAAGAGGCTCACTAGCAAGTTAGAGATTGCAAGTGGAAAGGTCAAGATTTGCAATTAGGTTATTTATGTAGGAAGAGTAATACTACATGTATTTAAACATAGGTGTAAATCCCTCCCATTAGTAAAACCCAAAGAAAAGCATTGATTCAAAAAGCCAAAAAAGTCCTTAGAGATAAAAAATCAATTTGATATCTCATTTGCTATTACAACACACTCATGATTTCCATAGGTGTAGGAGACATGTCATCAATGTCAAGAGCATGGAAATATGAACCTCACATCATAATTTTGGAGCATGGATGTAGGACAAGAGCATGGAATTATGAACCTCGCATCATAAGTTTGGAGCATGGATGTAGGACAAGAGCATGGAAATATGAACCTCACATCGTAGGTCTAGAGCATGGATGTAGGGCATGTCCTCAACGTTAAGACCATGGGAATATGAACCTCACATCATAGGTTTAGAAGAAACTCATAGGTAGACCTATAGGAAACTATCCATATCACTTGTTTTCGAAGAGTCCCTCTTTATTTACCTTTATAAGACAATAAAATGAGCCATTTTTCTTAAGAAACTTATGCATTCTCTCAAATTATAATTAAAATTTTTCTAAATGTAATCCTATAAAGTTATCCAAGTTTTCTCAAGTAAAATATCCCTTCTATTGGACACATGGTATACTTGCAATTTTTGGAGTGCAACCCTCGAGAGGAGACAACCAGTACATGTGGAGCATTTGAATTCTAAAGACTTGATGCAATGGGATCTCTTCCTAGATCTAAGATAGATGAGAACCTTATGCTAATGGCTATCAATTACTTAACCATGTTGATTGCTGTAGGCTCTACAAGAGCTCAACAATGCGACATTGCATGGAGACTCATTACTTCAAGAGCTAAATACACTTATGACTTTACTAGTTATCTAGTTGGCTTGTACTTTTTCTCCAAAACATCTAAGCTTCCTCTCTCACTCTTGTTTCTCCCAAGTTGTGGCCTCTTTTACTTCACATTCACACCATTGTATCTCCATTTTTGAAAGAATAATATAGAGAAGAAGCTCAATTAGACCCTTACACATACACTATCTCTCTCTCATTTCATCACACACTAGCTCTCACTCAACCTCTTGCCCTTTGAGCTATGAAAGTAAGATCAAAAGAAGAGAAGGAGGCATGTAATGAAGATGAGATTCACCCTCACTTGATCTCTCACTCTCTCTCCCTTACTTTCAAGTCATGGTTGCAAAAGATAGTAATCAAGAGGATAGAAGAGTGGAAACTCAAAAATTGCATCCGTAAGAATTCTCTCTCTCTCTCTCTCTCTCTCTCTCTCTCTCTCTCTCTCTCTCTCTCTCTCTCTCTCTCTCTCTCTCTCTCTCTCTCTACTCTTTACACATTATCATGTATGAATGTATATATATAGGTATGTATCTTACATATTAGGCTTAAGTTTTAAACTTTAGGTTGGGCACCCTATCATTTTCCATTGGACTTGTGACCCTCATGTGTGTTGTAGGGTCTTCTAATGTGACATCAAGAATTATTTACAATCTAAATGGGAGTGAGCCCAAATCTCACAAAACAAAGTTAAATATCATTTTATGGTAATTGATTGATTAGAATATACTACATGTGTATCTCACAAATGAATGGTGCCTAAAATAATAAATTCATCCCCTTAAAGTTTACTTATAAACTTGGGAAAACAATTTATAGTGCCCTTGATTGAGCTTCTTGCACTTTGACTCCAACTATCAGCTTGTATTTAGCAACTTTTTTCTTATGAGGGTTAATATTTATCCCACTTGCTAGCCAAATGCTAGTCTCTTGTATACTTCATTAATCTTATATGGTGTTTGTTACGAGGTCCAAGTCTTGGATGTAAATGGAACCCAATAGATGGAAGGGTAATGGTATAGAATGATTGTTGTTAACAAGGATGGTAGGTCGCTAAAGTTGATTGTTACTGCTAGCTATCTTCACATCACCTACACAAAAGAATGCACTCTCTTTAGGGTGTTTCTACCTAGCTAGGTGGTAGTGCATATGCAAGTGCAGTTGGAAGATGAGTTAAACACCAAGTTGTTGAAGCTCCTTGGTGGGTGTCCCACATTGAGATCAAGTTGGTGGAATTTGTGTGGTGCAATCTTATCCAAGGAGATGGGTCAATCAAGCAAGCCTAGTATATCTTGCCCTTGAGAGTTGCCCTAATTTTATGCAATGGGAGAAGAATATTTGGGGGTTAGAGATTGAGGTTGTTGGTCAAGCCATCAAGTGCCCCAAGTTTGATTATACCTAGATATAGTGCTTGTTGTGGATGCACCTAGTCTAAGTTGGACATTTTTCTCTTTTTTTGTATTTACATTAAAATCAAACTAGTGGCAACATCTAAATTATGAGAGTGCTTCTTAAGGGTCTTCTCCTTGTACCATTGGTACTAGAAGGCTTACGGAATTAGAATATGTGGTACTTTTGTGTTTGATATTTTTCCCATTAAATAAGTAAGACATGTAGCTTCCTTGTAGGCCTCAATGATTACAACATAGTCTACCTCAACGGTAGATAAAGCCATGCATAGCTGCAATCAAGAGACCCAAGAGACTACACCTACTATGAAAGTGAAAACCAAACATGTAGTAGACCTCCTAGAGTCTATAATTCCTACAAAATCAACATCTATATATCCAAGAATAGATGCATCCTTCCTTCTAGAGCATATATATATATATATATATATCTAGTAGCATTGAAGTATCTCATGAAGCTTCTTACTAAGATTTTCAATATACCTACTAATCACTCCCACTGCATAGGCAATGGTGCATATCAAGTTACCAATTGTAGGTGCATATAGAACCTTGGCCATTTCATCCTTCTACTCATCTAACTTGGGGCTATCCTCTTGGCTAAGTTTCCAATATGGAGACAATAGAATGGTGATATAGTTATCACTCTCTATATTGAAATGCTCTAATGCCTTTTCAATGTATCCCTTCTGAGATAAATAGAGTATCTATTTATCTCAATCTTCATAATGTGTATACCAAGAATATGACCATTATTCCCCAATTCCTTCATGTCAAAGGTTTCATGTAGCTTTTTTTGTAAACCATCCACATCCATCACTATCTTCCTAGTAATCAACATGTCATACACATAAAGAATCAAGATCATAAGGTTATCATCTCTATCCTTCCTCCTATATAAGAAGTACTCAGTCTCACTCCTAGCTTACCCTCGAGACCACATAGATACATCAAAATTATAATAACATTCCCTAGATCATAAGACTATCATCTCTATCCTTCCTCCTATATAAGAAGTACTCAGCCTCACTCCTAGCTTACCCTCGAGACCACATAGATACATCAAACTTATAATAGCATTCCCTAGAAGCCTATTTCAAACCATGCTAGCTCTTATGTAGCTTACACACCATTTCCTCCTTGCATTCCATAACAAACCCCTCAGACTATTGCATATAAATATTCTCATTTAAGTCCCAGTGCAAGAAAGCAATCTTTATGTTTATCTAAACCAACTCCACATCCTCTCTAGTAACCAAAGTAGTCAATCCCCTTTTTCTACTCAAATCCTTTGGCCACCAATCTTGTCTTGTACTTAGGCAATGCTGATGGAGATAACTTTAACTTGTAGATCCACTTGCATGGCAGTGCATCTTTGCCCTTAGGCTTTCCCTTAGACAAATGAACTAACTCCTAATAGGCAGTATTCTCTTCCAAAGAATCCATCTCTAATTACATAGTCCTCTTCCATTTTTTACTACCATTCCTAGTCATAGCATCAATGTAACAAGAAGACTCACCACAATCTATGACCATAACATAGTTTGCATAGCTCTCTTCCATTTCTAACTATCATCCCTAGTCATAGCATCAATATAACAAGAAGACTCACTACAATCTATGACCATGACATAGCCTAGAGATGGATGACTAAGTATATCCATCGGGTGGTCTAGAAAACCTCATAGACCTATGTAAAAATAGCTCAATAAGAGCCTCTGTCTACCTCACCTATCTATCTTGTAAGATATTAGGCTATCCACCATCTTATGGCATTCCTACCTCAACGTTAGCAAACTATTTAAACCATGCATCATGTGGAACATGTCATAAATTTTCTTATATGTTGGTTGCCCATCCTCCTAAAATACCACTCTATGGATCTCAACCATTTTGATAAGCTACTTGTGCATATTATCCTCATTAAAGATAACATCATAGCTACATATACTACCTAGATTCAGGATTCCACAAGTGATAGCCCATTTTATCTAGTTCTCCATAGCCAAGGAAAATATATTTCCTAGATTTAAGATCAAGCTTACTCCGCTTGTCCCTAAATATATGCATAAATGCCTCACAACCAAAAACACACAAGTTGTCATAACTAGTTCTCTTGCCATATCGTAACTCCTATGGTGTATTGCCATCCAATGGCTTGCTAGGAGACATGTTGATCAAATGCACTGTTGTCTTTATAACTTCATCCCAAAATCCATTAATGAGACTAGTATTAGAGAGCATACTACGAACCCTTTCCTCAATGATCATGTTCACTTTCTCAACCACACCATTTTGAGCAAGATTCTCAGGCTCTCAACTCTCTCTTAATACCACATGTGCACAAAAGTTCATAAAGGCATGTGAGGTATACTCTCCACCATTATCAATCATGAAGTAGTTAAGCTTGTTACTAATTGATTCTCTACAAATGCCAATAACTTTTGAAATACATCCAAGACATCACTCTTCTTGCAAAGAGGATAAGCCCACACCTTCCTTCTAGCATCATCTATAAAAATGACACAATATGATGCTCTACCCAATAAAACCATGGGCATTGACCCACACAAATTACTACATATTGAATCGAGGCATTCTCATTGTATACTCCCACTACCACTCTTATGTGACATTTTCATTACTTTCCAAAGAGATAATGCTCACAAAAGCCAAGCTCAAAAATTTTTAAACAATGAATATAGTTCAAATGGCACAAAGGTTTCATTATAGTGAGACTAGCACATGCCTCAAATGACAATGCCATAAAGAAATAGATTGATATTCAGTGATAGCTACAACATGATCTTTAACACCAAATATATGCAAAGGATATAGAGTACCAAATTTAAGTTATTTTTCCATAACAAGAGATCCCTTGCAAATCTTCTACACATGATTACCAAAGATCGCTCTATAATCATAACGTCAAGCTATCATGTACTGATCAAAATTTTTATCAAGTTTAGAACATATATAGTCACAAGACAAAAAAAAAAACCATTTGGTAGTGTAGAATGTTTATCCCCAATACCAAAAATGTTGCATGCATAGTTGTTTCCAAGGTAGACACATCCTCTCTTTCTAGCATCATAAGTAGAAAGCCACTAGTTATGTGGAATGACATGAAACAATGCTCTAGAATACATAAGCTAGTTCTAGATATGCCATTATCCATGGAAACTAAGAATGCATCATGCACTAGAGATCTTTGACCTTGCATTTTTCTTTGTTAGCAAGCTACTCTCAATATTAGCACTTATAAGACCACCTATGGGTGTAGAGTTACAAATGGCAGTCCTAAAAATATCCCAACTCTTAAGCAAGGTAACTAACAACACCACTACTTTCACTAAATTATTAAAGGAAATATTTTCGGATGTCACTTGGCTAAAAATGGAGTTAAACTCATTGAGGTGATTACATATCAAAGCTCCCTCCTCCATGTGGAGATCTTACTATTGATATTGACCCCCTCCAAGAAGAATGTGTAAATGCCCCGAACAACGTAGTATGCTTAACAATTATGATATTCGCTTGTTTTCGAGATTTAATATAAAAGAGAATGAACACTTAAAGATGAAAATGAAAATTACTCACAAAATTACAGCCATGAAAATGTAAAAGTAATGGAGACAAGATTGAGGGTTGAAGATGGGCAACCCCCCCCCCCCCCCCCCCCCCCCCCCCCCCCCGAAGGAATGTATTTGTGCTCAACCCAAGTCCCTTAGGGAAGAGCTCAGTTACAATCAACCTGAGAGTGAGAAGAAGTAATTATCACTCTCACAAGATCATGCAAAGATGTACAAACACACATGCATTATCTATTATGCAATGATAAGAATTGATTTCTTTACAGTATGAGAGAAGAAAAAGGGGAATTCAGCCTTTCTCCATCGTTGATCAGAAGTACATGGATAGGGCTTGCTTCTTGTAGCTAAAATGGAAGAAAGAGCTCAAGAAGGGGGTGATGTAATGAATTTACAAGGTTGCTGTCTTGTAAAACAGCAGTGATAGAAGAGGGAATATGGAGGAATTTGATAATGGAGAAGTGGGGGATGATGATGGGGATGGATGGGGCCAGTTTCTGGCTATCTGTGGATGTTGTATATGAGTTTACAGCAAAGAAAAATGATGTCAAATGAAGAAAAACGAGCTCTTATTTATAGGAGAGGGGAGAGCTAGTACAAAAGGGGAAAGTGGAGTAGCACAAGACAAGTGTCCAGCCACATGTCATGAGATGTGACAAGTGGTGGGACACTTGGAAACTTGTGTGACAAGTGTCTTGACACTTGTCTCTTCTCTATGGCATTCCTTTTTGGGTTGAATACTTTCAAGAATAGAAACAACCAAATTTAGTAAGCACAGTCAGAGTACAGAACTTACTATTTTTAGAATGACATCCCTATTTTTTAGGACTAGCATTTTTAGACTAATTCGAGGCTCCTAAAATTTAGGGACCTCCTAAAATTTAGGGACCCCCCAATATGGGTGTCATATGAAAGCTTTTTTCATGTACATTGCAAAAATGGTATCCGAATCTTCATGTGACTTTCCTATGAAAAGAAATGTGCATTTCAAGCTTTCGGCCCACACATGCACATTATACAAGCATTTCATGATCATGCCATCGTGTTGATTATAACTGTCTGTTCTGGTGGATCTAGCCCACACTTCAAGGCATCAATCCTTTCTGTGTGCGAGTCTAACCCTGATATGCGTGAGTTCTAGTCACAGGCGCCCAATCGGGCCATATAGGTGGAAGTGTGAACTATCTTTTCTCTAACCCACCGCGTGGGTCCACCATAACCTGTGACCACTCATCACTGGCCAGCTCCAATGCACTTTTCTTTATATCTAATTAGTGCAAAGGAAATAAATTTAATAAATCATTATATAGACAAATTAATGAAAAAGGATACAAATTCTATTTCTATAGAGTTGTGACAGCCCTCTGGCTTTTATTCAGCTGTCCTCAGCTGAAAAGCTTCTTGATATTGCTGTAGAATATTTGGGTAATCCTTCATGAATTTTTCATCTACCCAATGTGCATCTGTTGTGGGTAGATTCTTGAATTTTAGTAAGAATTTTCGTGTCAAAAGGCCACTTCTCGTGGTTCGATCCTTGAGAAACAAAATCTTTTCAGGTTCCAAGAGTTGCTCTGTTTCTTCAACTTCTGGGGGATCTTCAGTAATGGGTTCCTTTGGTTCTGGTCCTATGTAAGGTTTTAGCAAACTTACATGAAAAACGTTGTGTATTTTCCAATGAGCAGGAAGCTCAAGTCGATAAGAAACTTCATTTATTTTCTCAATCACTTTGAAGGGTCCAAAGTATCTACTGGAGAGCTTTGGAAAAGATGAATTTTGACCAGAACCTTGTTTGAGCCTGCTTTTATCAAACTTTAGCAAGACATATTGACCTTTTTCAAAAGCCAAAGGTCTTCTTCGTTTATCTGCTTGCTTCTTTTGTCGCTCTTGGGCAACATTGATAGTGGCTCGAACTTGATCCATTGCGGTTTTTAAATCTGAAGCAAACTCATCAGCAGCAAAAATCTTATCTTTAGTGCGAATAATTGGAGGAGGAATCACTTTACCCTGTACTATTTCATTTGGAGCTTTCCCTATGGATAAGTGCACTGTATTGTTGTAAGCAAACTCCAATAATGGAAGATATTTCTCCCATTGTGACTTATGTTCACTAACATAAGCTTTCAACATATTCAAAAGAGTGAGATTCATCACCTCTGTTTGGCCGTCAGTTTGAGGATGAAAAGCTGAGGAGAACTTTAAAGTGGTTCCCAAATTCTCAAATAAAGCACGGCAAAAGTTACTTGTGAATTTGGAGTCTCTATCTGAAATGATCTCAGAAGGCATACCATGTAATCTGAAGATATGTTGAATGAAAAGTCTTGCAGCTTGTGCGGATTTCAATGTTTTATGACATGGAATAAAATGTGATTGTTTGCTGAATCTATCAATTATGACCCAAATCATATCATGACCTTGAGGTGTTCTTGGAATACCTGAGATGAAATCCATTGTGATAGATTCCCATGGATCTTTGGGCACTAGAAGAGGTTGCAACAATCCTAGAATCTTCTGCCTATCATATTTGGATTTTTGGCATACCAGACAAGCCTCAATGAAGTTATGTGTATCTTTTTGTAATGTTGGCCAATAAAAGTAGCGCTCAATTGCACGTAGAGTGGCTGCCCTCCCTCTATGCCCTACATAAGGGGGTTCATGACTTTCTTTAAGCACCTTTTGTCGAACAAGAAGAGTGACACAAAGGCGATTGTTCATGAGAAGGTAACCGTCTTTGATGGAATAATCTAGATGAGAACCTCCTTGCTGTAAATTTGACCAAATTGCTGCAAAATCAATATCTTCATCATAAGTATTCTTCACCGTTTGAAAATCTTCATGATGAGCCACTGTAATAGTTGCAATGCGAGGCACTCTAGAAAGTTCATCAGCAACTACATTTTGTTTCCCTGGAGTGTACATAATTTGAAAATGAAACATAGACAAGAAATTTTCCCATCTTGCATGTTTCTCCTGCAAATGCTTTTGAGTCTTGAAATACTTCAAGCTTTGATGATCGGTTTTAATAAGGAATTCATTGCCTAAAAGATAATGTTTCCATATCTTTAAAGCATGAACCACTGCTAAGAGCTCCTTTTCATAAATGTCATACCTTTTCTCCACATCATTTAGATGGCGGATTTCAAAGGCTATGGCATGGCCTTCTTGATTTAGCACTGCACCAATACAATCACCGCAAGCATCTGCTTCCACCACAAATGGTTTTACCACATCTGGAATGATAAGAACAGGTCCAAAAGTAAGAGCTGTTTTTAGCCTTGTGAAGGCTGCCTTCTCTTTTTACTTCCATTGGAAAGAGATCTTCTTCTTTGTAAGGTCATGAAGTGGAGAAGCCATATGTGCAAAATGCTTGATGAAGCGGCGGTAATAAGAACATAAGCCAAGAAATGATCGCACCTCATGTACATCACGAAGATGAGGCCATTCTTGGATTATCCTGATCTTTTCAGGATCCATCTGAATCCCTTCAGAAGAGATGACATGCCCAAGGTAATTTATTTTATGCGTGAAAAATTCACTCTTTTTACCATTTACCAAGAGTTGATTTTATTGTAGTAATTGTAGAACAATTTCCAAGTGTTGATGATGCTCCTCTTCATTCTTGCTAAAAACAAGAATATCATCAAAGAAAGTATCGACATATTGTCGATGCTCTGTAAAGATGCACTCCATCATTTGATTAAAGGTGGCTGGTGCATTGGTTAATCCGAAAGGAACCACCAAGAATTCATAAAGACCGTATGAAGTGCGAAAAGCAGTTTTGTGTACATCTTGTGGTATTACCCTAATTTGATGATAACCACTCTTTAGATCAGTGCGGCTGAAAACCTTTGAGCCTCCTAGACGATCCAAAATGTCGTCAATTCTGGGAATAGGAAACCGATTCTTCATAGTGATTTTGTTGAGGGCTCGATAATCAATGCACATCCTGAATGTGCCATCTTTCTTTTGAACAAGAAGAACCGGTGAACAAAATGGTGAGCTACTTGGCCTAATTAGCCCACGGTTGAGTAGGTCTTCGACCTGCTTTCTGATTTCTTCTTGTTGAGGACGGCTCACAAGGTATGGTGCTATATTAGGAGGAGAACTGCCCGGAATAATATCAATATGATGGTCTTCTGGCCTTTCTGGGGGAAGCTGATAAGGAAGATCTTCCGAAAAACAATCATTATACTTTTCCAAGAGCTGAAGTTGCTCTTGGTTTTTAGCATTCATATTATCTTTTACATCAGTGACATAGAGCAGACAACATTGAACACGATCCTTAATTGCTCTAGAGACTTGCATATGGCTTACCATAGGTATGGTGTCTCCAGAAACTCCAGCTTGAATCTCATACTTCTTGCCTTTGTTGGTGAGTTCTACCTTCTTTTTCTGAGAGAAGATGGTTGAATCTACTCTATGATTCCAGGGCACGCCAAAAATCACATCGCAACCATCAAGGTCTCCGATATAGAAGGTATCTTCGTCACTGTAGCCTTGAATTTGAAACTTGAGCTTGCCAATGTAGGGTATCACAGTCTTCACTGTGTCACCTTCATCAGCATTTAAAGCTTGGCGAACTTCTGCCGGAGTGTCCATCTCTTCATTCTTTAATCCAAGCTCTTTAGCTAATTGCAAGGAAATGATATTTTCATTCGCCCCAAGATCTATCAAGAATAGTGCTTGCTTACCTTGCAAATATCCCCAAGATTTTAATAATTTGCGCGTCTCTGGAGTGTGAGTTGTGTTTGCAACTACATCACTGATAGCATTGATTTTCACTGGCGACTTAGGCTTGTTTTCAGAAACCTTGGTTTGTCCCTTGTTTGGACATTGCTTTGCTATGTGGCCTCTTTGTCCACATTTAAAGCACTTCCCTTCTTTCATGAAGCCTTGCTTTTCTTCTTCGGAAAGTTGCTTTGCTTGTGGGTATAGATTGGAGCGAAATTGAGGAGCATTAGGAGGTGCATAGGGCTTCATCTTCTTTTGATTTGATGGCTGCTTTTGCCACTGTTTTTGTCCTTCATTTAGGGCTGAAAACTCCTCATCGTCAGCTACTCTCTTGTTATCATTCTTTTGGAATGATTTGTTGCCATTGCGCTCCATTTCCCATGTCTCAGCATGGTCAATGAGTTCCCTGAGACTAGAACAATGATAATGATTAAGAGCAGTACGAAGTTTAAAATGCAAACCTCCTTGAAACTTCCTAAGCTTTTCCGAACTGCTGATCTTCTTGAAATGTTGGACCTTCAAAAGTAGCTCCCAAAATCTCTTGGTATAGTCACCAAGTGACTCATTTTTCCTTTGCCAAAGCCGATCCCATTCCATTTTTACATCTCTTTTGAAATGAACAGGAAGAAATTGGCTTTGTATCATGCAAACAAAGGACCGCCATGATTTTGGGGCAGCATGATCATATTCCAACCCCGTCCAACAAGTATGGGCTAAGTCGGTTAAATGTAAAGCTGCAAACTTAATCTTTTCTTTTTCTTTATACTTGTCACGACCATACAAAATTTGAAATTGATGAATAAACTTCAGAAGAAGATCAGGATTTCGGGAACCATCATACATACTGAACTTGATCTTCTTTTCAAGTTGAGATAGTGACTTAGTCTTCTTCTTCTTCCTATGCCTTCGTCCATGCTCGGATCTTGAGGTTGAAGATGATGAAGTGCTTGATGGGGATGAAGATGGAGACGAGGGTGAAGAATGTCGACGCCTTTGACGATGATGAGGCCTTCCACGAGAAGGGTGTGACTCTTCGTTACTAGAAGAGGATCCATCAGAATAGGCGCCAGATGACTTTGAAGAAGAGGATGAGCTTCGACGTAATCTCTTTCTTTGTCTTGAAGTAGAATGGGACTGCCTCTTAGAAGTAGTTGGACTTCTTGATCGGCTCTTTTCATTGGTATGGCTTTGTCTCCTTGAAGTAGATGGGCTTCTTTCCTTGAATTCTTTGGGATTCTCAACTTTTTCTAGTTTGAAAAGTTGCTCACGAATTTACTGATTCTCCTCTCTAAGAGTTTGAATGGCTTGAAGGATAGCACTCGATTGATCCATTGAGACTCTTAAGAAAAAAAAAAAGCTCAAGCACTCAATGCAAGGGCTGAAAACAAACAAACTTATAGTTGTAAGCACTACCAATGTTGGGGGTGAGGACCGAGCCAAAGCTCTGATACCACTGTAAATGCCCCGAACAACGTAGTATGCTTAACAGTTATGATATTCCCTGAGAGTGAGAAGAAGTAATTCTCACTCTCACAAGATCATGCAAAGATGTGCAAACACACATGCATGATCTATTATGCAATGATAAGAACTGATTTCTTTACAGTATGAGAGAAGAAAAAGGGGAATTCAGCCTTTCTCCATCGTTGATCAGAAGTACATGGATAGGGCTTGCTTCTTGTAGCTAAAATGGAAGAAAGAGCTCAAGAAGGGGGTGATGTAATGAATTTACAGGCTTGCTCTCTTGTAAAACAGCAGTGATAGAAGAGGGAATATGGAGGAATTTGATAATGGAGAAGTGGGGGATGATGATGGGGATGGATGGGGCCAGTTTCTGGCTATCTATGGATACTGTACATGAGTTTACAGCAAAGAAAAATGATGTCGAATGAAGAAAAACGAGCTCTTATTTATAGGAGAGGGGAGAGCTAGTACAAAAGGGGAAAGTGGAGTAGCACAAGACAAGTGTCCAGCCACATGTCATGAGATGTGACAAGTGGTGGGACACTTGGAAACTTGTGTGACAAGTGTCTTGACACTTGTCTCTTCTCTATGGCCTTCCTTTTTGGGTTGAATATTGTCAAGAATAGAAACAACCAAATTTAGTAAGCACAGTCAGAGTACAGAACTTACTATTTTTAGAATGACATCCTTATTTTTTAGGACTAGCATTTTTAGGCTAATTCGAGGCTCCTAAAATTTAGGGACCTCCTAAAATTTAGGGACCCCCCAATATGGGTGTCATATGAAAGCTTTTTTCGTGTACATCGCAAAAATGGTATCCGAATCTTCATGTGACTTTCCTATGAAAAGAAATGTGCATTTCAAGCTTTCGGCCCACACATGCACATTATACAAGCATTTCATGATCATGCCATCTTGTTGATTATAACTGTCTGTTCTGGTGGATCTAGCCCACACTTCAAGGCATCAATCCTTTCTGTGTGCGAGTCTAACCCTGATATGCGTGAGTTCTAGTCACAGGCGCCCAATCGGGCCATATAGGTTGAAGTGTGAACTATCTTTTCTCTAACCCACGGCGTGGGTCCACCATAACATGTGACCACTCATCAATGGCCAGCTCCAATGCACTTTTCTTTATATCTAATTAGTGCAAATGAAATAAATTTAATAAATCATTATATAGATAAATTAATGAAAAAGATACAAATTCTGTTTCTATAGAGTTGTGACAGCCCTCTGGCTTTTATTCAGCTGTCCTCAGCTGAAAAGCTTCTTGATATTGCTGTAGAATATTTGGGTAATCCTTCATGAATTTTTCATCTACCCAATGTGCATCTGTTGTGGGTAGATTCTTGAATTTTAGTAAGAATTTTCGTGTCACAAGGCCACTTCTCGTGGTTCAATCCTTGAGAAACAAAATCTTTTCAGGTTCCAAGAGTTGCTCTGTTTCTTCAACTTCTGGGAGATCTTCAGTAATGGGTTCCTTTGGTTCTGGTCCTATGTAAGGTTTTAGCAAACTTACATGAAAAACGTTGTGTATTTTCCAATGAGCAGGAAGCTCAAGTCGATAAGAAACTTCATTTATTTTCTCAATCACTTTGAAGGGTCCAAAGTATCTACTGGAGAGCTTTGGAAAAGATGAATTTTGACCAGAACCTTGTTTGAGCATGCTTTTATCAAACTTTAGCAAGACATATTGACCTTTTTCAAAAGCCAAAGGTCTTCTTCGTTTATCTGCTTGCTTCTTTTGTCGCTCTTGGGCAACTTTGATAGTGGCTCGAACTTGATCCATTGCGGTTTTTAAATCTGAAGCAAACTCATCAGCAGCAAAAATCTTATCTTTAGTGCGAATAATTGGAGGAGGAATCACTTTACCCTGTACTATTTCATTTGGAGCTTTCCCTGTGGATGAGTGCACTGTATTGTTGTAAGCAAACTCCAATAATGGAAGATATTTCTCCCATTGTGACTTATGTTCACTAACATAAGCTTTCAACATATCCAAAAGAGTGAGATTCATCACCTCTGTTTGGCCGTCAGTTTGAGGATGAAAAGCTGAGGAGAACTTTAAAGTGGTTCCCAAATTCTCAAATAAAGCACGGCAAAAGTTACTTGTGAATTTGGAGTCTCTATCTGAAATGATCTCAGAAGGCATACCATGTAATCTGAAGATATGTTGAATGAAAAGTCTTGCAGCTTGTGCGGATTTCAATGTTTTATGACATGGAATAAAATGTGATTGTTTGCTGAATCTATCAATTATGACCCAAATCATATCATGACCTTGAGGTGTTCTTGGAATACCTGAGATGAAATCCATTGTGATAGATTCCCATGGATCTTTGGGCACTAGAAGAGGTTGCAACAATCCTGGAATCTTCTGCCTATCATATTTGGATTTTTGGCATACCAGACAAGCCTCAATGAAGTTATGTGTATCTTTTCGTAATGTTGGCCAATAAAAGTAGCGCTCAATTGCACGTAGAGTGGCTGCCCTCCCTCTATGCCCTGCATAAGGGGGTTCATGACTTTCTTTAAGGACCTTTTGTCGAACAGGAAGAGTGACACAAAGGCGATTGTTCATGAGAAGGTAACCGTCTTTGATGGAATAATCTGGATGAGAACCTCCTTGCTGTAAATTTGACCAAATTGCTGCAAAATCAATATCTTCATCATAAGTATTCTTCACCGTTTGAAAATCTTCATGATGAGCCATTGTAATAGTTGCAATGCGAGGCACTCTAGAAAGTCCATCAGCAACTACATTTTGTTTCCCTGGAGTGTACATAATTTGAAAATGAAACATAGACAAGAAATTTTCCCATCTTGCATGTTTCTCCTGCAAATGCTTTTGAGTCTTGAAATACTTCAAGCTTTGATGATCGGTTTTAATAAGGAATTCATTGCCTAAAAGATAATGTTTCCATATCTTTAAAGCATGAACCACTGCTAAGAGCTCCTTTTCATAAATGTCATACCTTTTCTCCACATCATTTAGATGGCGGCTTTCAAAGGCTACGGCATGGCCTTCTTGATTTAGCACTGCACCAATACAATCACCGCAAGCATCTGCTTCCACCACAAATGGTTTTACCACATCTGGAATGATAAGAACAGGTCCAAAAGTAAGAGCTGTTTTTAGCCTTGTGAAGGCTGCCTTCTCTTTTTACTTCCATTGGAAAGAGATCTTCTTCTTTGTAAGGTCATGAAGTGGAGAAGCCATATGTGCAAAATGCTTGATGAAGCGGCGGTAATAAGAACATAAGCCAAGAAATGATCGCACCTCATGTACATCACGAAGATGAGGCCATTCTTGGATTATCCTGATCTTTTCAGGATCCATCTGAATCCCTTCAGAAGAGATGACATGCCCAAGGTAATTTATTTTATGCATGAAAAATTCACTCTTTTTACCATTTACCAAGAGTTGATTTTGTTGTAGTAATTGTAGAACAATTTCCAAGTGTTGATGATGCTCCTCTTCATTCTTGCTAAAGACAAGAATATCATCAAAGAAAGTATCGACATATTGTCGATGCTCTCTAAAGATGCGCTCCATCATTTGATTAAAGGTGGCTGGTGCATTGGTTAATCCGAAAGGAACCACCAAGAATTCATAAAGACCGTATGAAGTGCGAAAAGCAGTTTTGTGTACATCTTGTGGTATTACCCTAATTTGATGATAACCACTCTTTAGATCAGTGCGGCTGAAAACCTTTGAGCCTCCTAGACGATCCAAAATGTCGTCAATTCTGGGAATAGGAAACCGATTCTTCATAGTGATTTTGTTGAGGACTCGATAATCAATGCACATCCTGAATGCACCATCTTTCTTTTGAACAAGAAGAACCGGTGAACAAAATGTTGAGCTACTTGGCCTAATTAGCCCACGGTTGAGTAGGTCTTCGACCTGCTTTCTGATTTCTTCTTGTTGAGGACGGCTCACATGGTATGGTGCTATATTAGGAGGAGAACTGCCCGGAATAATATCAATATGATGGTCTTCTGGCCTTTCTGGGGGAAGCTGATAAGGAAGATCTTCCGAAAAACAATCTTTATACTTTTCCAAGAGCTGAAGTTGCTCTTGGTTTTTAGCATTCATATTATCTTTTACATCAGTGACATAGAGCAGACAACATTGAACACGATCCTTAATTGCTCTAGAGACTTGCATATGGCTTACCATAGGTATGGTGTCTCCAGAAACTCCAGCTTGAATCTCATACTTCTTGCCTTTGTTGGTGAGTTCTACCTTCTTTTTCTGAGAGAAGATGGTTGAATCTACTCTATGATTCCAGGGCACGCCAAAAATCACATCGCAACCATCAAGGTCTCCGATACAGAAGGTATCTTCGTCACTGTAGCCTTGAATTTGAAACTTGAGCTTGCCAATGTAGGGTATCACAGTCTTCACTGTGTCACCTTCATCAGCATTTAAAGCTTGGCGAACTTCTGTCGGAGTGTCCATCTCTTCATTCTTTAATCCAAGCTCTTTAGCTAATTGCAAGGAAATGATATTTTCATTCGCCCCAAGATCTATCAAGAATAGTGCTTGCTTACCTTGCAAATATCCCCAAGCTTTTAATAATTTGCGCGTCTCTGGAGTGTGAGTTGTGTTTGCAACTACATCACTGATAGCATTGATTTTCACTGGCGACTTAGGCTTGTTTTCAGAAACCTTGGTTTGTCCCTTGTTTGGACATTTCTTTGCTATGTGGCCTGTTTGTCCACATTTAAAGCACTTCCCTTCTTTCATGAAGCCTTGCTTTTCTTCTTCGGAAAGTTGCTTTGCTTGTGGGTATAGATTGGAGCGAAATTGAGGAGCATTAGGAGGTGCATAGGGCTTCATCTTCTTTTGATTTGATGGCTGCTTTTGCCATTGTTTTTGTCCTTCATTTGGGGCTGAAAACTCCTCATCGTCAGCTACTCTCTTGTTATAATTCTTTTGGAATGATTTGTTGCCATTGCGCTCCATTTCCCATGTCTCAGCATGGTCAATGAGTTCCCTGAGACTAGAACAATGATAATGATTAAGAGCAGTACGAAGTTTAAAATGCAAACCTCCTTGAAACTTCCTAAGCTTTTCCGAACTGCTGATCTTCTTGAAATGTTGGACCTTCAAAAGTAGCTCCCAAAATCTCTTGGTATAGTCACCAAGTGACTCATTTTTCCTTTGCCAAAGCCGATCCCATTCCATTTTTACATATCTTTTGAAATGAACAGGAAGAAATTGGCTTTGTATCATGCAAACAAAGGACCGCCATGATTTTGGGGCAGCATGATCATATTCCAACCCCGTCCAACAAGTATGGGTTAAGTCGGTTAAATGTAAAGCTGCAAACTTAATCTTTTCTTTTTCTTTATACTTGTCACGACCATACAAAATTTGAAATTGACGAATAAACTTCAGAAGAAGATCAGGATTTCGGGAACCATCATACATACTGAACTTGATCTTCTTTTCAAGTTGAGATAGTGACTTAGTCTTCTTCTTCTTCCTATGCCTTCGTCCATGCTCGGATCTTGAGGTTGAAGATGATGAAGTGCTTGATGGGGATGAAGATGGAGACGAGGGTGGAGAATGTCGATGCCTTTGACGATGATGAGGCCTTCCACGAGAAGGGTGTGACTCTTCGTTACTAGAAGAGGATCCATCAGAATAGGCGCCAAATGACTTTGAAGAAGAGGATGAGCTTCGACGTAATCTCTTTCTTTGTCTTGAAGTAGAATGGGACTGCCTCTTAGAAGTAGTTGGACTTCTTGATCGGCTCTTTTCATTGGTATGGCTTTGTCTCCTTGAAGTAGATGGGCTTCTTTCCTTGAATTCTTTGGGATTCTCAACTTTTTCTAGTTTGAAAAGTTGCTCACGAATTTACTGATTCTCCTCTCTAAGAGTTTGAATGGCTTGAAGGATAGCACTCGATTGATCCATTGAGACTCTTAAGAAAAAAAAAAAAGCTCAAGCACTCAATGCAAGGGCTGAAAACAAACAAACTTATAGTTGTAAGCACTACCAATGTTGGGGGTGAGGACCGAGCCAAAGCTCTGATACCACTGTAAATGCCCCGAACAACGTAGTATGCTTAACAGTTATGATATTCACTTGTTTTCGAGATTTAATATAAAAGAGAATGAACACTTAAAGCTGAAAATGAAAATTACTCACAAAATTACAGCCATGAAAATGTAAAAGTAATGGAGACAAGATTGAGGGTTGAAGATGGGCAACCCCCCCCCGAAGGAATGTATTTGTGCTCAACCCAAGTCCCTTAGGGAAGAGCTCAGTTACAATCAACCTGAGAGTGAAAAGAAGTAATTCTCACTCTCACAAGATCATGCAAAGATGTACAAACATACATGCATTATCTATTATGCAATGATAAGAACTGATTTCTTTACAGTATGAGAGAAGAAAAAGGGGAATTCAGCCTTTCTCCATCGTTGATCAGAAGTACATGGATAGGGCTTGCTTCTTGTAGCTAAAATGGAAGAAAGAGCTCAAGAAGGGGGTGATGTAATGAATTTACAAGCTTGCTGTCTTGTAAAACAGCAGTGATAGAAGAGGGAATATGGAGGAATTTGATAATGGAGAAGTGGGGGATGATGATGGGGATGGATGGGGCCAGTTTCTGGCTATCTATGGATGCTGTACATGAGTTTACAGCAAAGAAAAATGATGTCGAATGAGAAAAACGAGCTGTTATTTATAGGAGAGGGGAGAGCTAGTACAAAAGGGGAAAGTGGAGTAGCACAAGACAAGTGTCCAGCCACATGTCATGAGATGTGACAAGTGGTGGGACACTTGGAATTTTGTGTGACAAGTGTCTTGACACTTGTCTCTTCTCTATGGCCTTCCTTTTTGGGTTGAATACTGTCAAGAATAAAAACAACCAAATTTAGTAAGCACAGTCAGAGTACAGAACTTACTATTTTTAGAATGACATCCCTATTTTTTAGGACTAGTATTTTTAGGCTAATTCGAGGCTCCTAAAATTTAGGGACCTCCTAAAATATAGGGACCCCCCAATATGGGTGTCATATGAAAGCTTTTTTCGTGTACATCGCAAAAATGGTATCCGAATCTTCATGTGACTTTCCTATGAAAAGAAATGTGCATTTCAAGCTTTCGGCCCACACATGCACATTATACAAGCATTTCATGATCATGCCATCTTGTTGATTATAACTGTCTGTTCTGGTGGATCTAGCCCACACTTCAATGCATCAATCCTTTCTGTGTGCGAGTCTAACCCTGATATGCGTGAGTTCTAGTCACAGGCGCCCAATCGGGCCATATAGGTGGAAGTGTGAACTATCTTTTCTCTAACCCACCGCGTGGGTCCACCATAACCTGTGACCACTCATCAATGGCCAGCTCCAATGCACTTTTCTTTATATCTAATTAGTGCAAAGGAAATAAAATTAATAAATCATTATATAGACAAATTAATGAAAAAGGATACAAATTCTGTTTCTATAGAGTTGTGACAGTCCTCTGGCTTTTATTCAGCTGTCCTCAGCTGAAAAGCTTCTTGATATTGCTGTAGAATATTTGGGTAATCCTTCATGAATTTTTCATCTACCCAATGTGCATCTGTTGTGGGTAGATTCTTGAATTTTAGTAAGAATTTTCGTGTCACAAGGCTACTTCTCGTGGTTCGATCCTTGAGAAACAAAATCTTTTCAGGTTCCAAGAGTTGCTCTGTTTCTTCAACTTCTGGGGGATCTTCAGTAATGGGTTCCTTTGGTTCTGGTCCTATGTAAGGTTTTAGCAAACTTACATGAAAAACGTTGTGTATTTTCCAATGAGCAGGAAGCTCAAGTTGATAAGAAACTTCATTTATTTTCTCAATCACTTTGAAGGGTCCAAAGTATCTACTGGAGAGCTTTGGAAAAGATGAATTTTGACCAGAACCTTGTTTGAGCCTGCTTTTATCAAACTTTGGCAAGACATATTGACCTTTTTCAAAAGCCAAAGGTCTTCTTCGTTTATCTGCTTGCTTCTTTTGTCACTCTTGGGCAACTTTGATAGTGGCTCGAACTTGATCCATTGCGGTTTTTAAATCTGAAGCAAACTCATCAGCAGCAAAAATCTTATCTTTAGTGCGAATAATTGGAGGAGGAATCACTTTACCCTGTACTATTTCATTTGGAGCTTTCCCTGTGGATGAGTGCACTGTATTGTTGTAAGCAAACTCCAATAATGGAAGATATTTCTCCCATTGTGACTTATGTTCACTAACATAAGCTTTCAACATATCCAAAAGAGTGAGATTCATCACCTCTGTTTGGCCATCAGTTTGAGGATGAAAAGCTGAGGAGAACTTTAAAGTGGTTCCCAAATTCTCAAATAAAGCACGGCAAAAGTTACTTGTGAATTTGGAGTCTCTATCTGAAATGATCTCAGAAGGCATACCATGTAATCTGAAGATATGTTGAATGAAAAGTCTTGCAGCTTGTGCGGATTTCAATGTTTTATGACATGGAATAAAATGTGATTGTTTGCTGAATCTATCAATTATGACCCAAATCATATCATGACCTTGAGGTGTTCTTGGAATACCTGAGATGAAATCCATTGTGATAGATTCCCATGGATCTTTGGGCACTAGAAGAGGTTGCAACAATCCTGGAATCTTCTGCCTATCATATTTGGATTTTTGGCATACCAGACAAGCCTCAATGAAGTTATGTGTATCTTTTCGTAATGTTGGCCAATAAAAGTAGCGCTCAATTGCACGTAGAGTGGCTGCCCTCCCTCTATGCCCTGCATAAGGGGGTTCATGACTTTCTTTAAGGACCTTTTGTCGAACAGGAAGAGTGACACAAAGGCGATTGTTCATGAGAAGGTAACCGTCTTTGATGGAATAATCTGGATGAGAACCTCCTTGCTGTAAATTTGACCAAATTGCTGCAAAATCAATATCTTCATCATAAGTATTCTTCACCGTTTGAAAATCTTCATGATGAGCCATTGTAATAGTTGCAATGCGAGGCACTCTAGAAAGTCCATCAGCAACTACATTTTGTTTCCCTGGAGTGTACATAATTTGAAAATGAAACATAGACAAAAAAAAAGCTCAAGCACTCAATGCAAGGGCTGAAAACAAACAAACTTATAGTTGTAAGCACTACCAATTTTGGGGGTGAGGACCGAGCCAAAGCTCTGATACCACTGTAAATGCCCCGAACAACGTAGTATGCTTAACAGTTATGATATTCACTTGTTTTCGAGATTTAATATAAAAGAGAATGAACACTTAAAGCTGAAAATGAAAATTACTCACAAAATTACAGCCATGAAAATGTAAAAGTAATGGAGACAAGATTGAGGGTTGAAGATGGGCAACCCCCCCCGAAGGAATGTATTTGTGCTCAACCCAAGTCCCTTAGGGAAGAGCTCAGTTACAATCAACCTGAGAGTGAGAAGAAGTAATTCTCACTCTCACAAGATCATGCAAAGATGTACAAACATACATGCATTATCTATTATGCAATGATAAGAACTGATTTCTTTACAGTATGAGAGAAGAAAAAGGGGAATTCAGCCTTTCTCCATCGTTGATCAGAAGTACATGGATAGGGCTTGCTTCTTGTAGCTAAAATGGAAGAAAGAGCTCAAGAAGGGGGTGATGTAATGAATTTACAGGCTTGCTGTCTTGTAAAACAGCAGTGATAGAAGAGGGAATATGGAGGAATTTGATAATGGAGAAGTGGGGGATGATGATGGGGATGGATGGGGCCAGTTTCTGGCTATCTATGGATGCTGTACATGAGTTTACAGCAAAGAAAAATGATGTCGAATGAGAAAAACGAGCTCTTATTTATAGGAGAGGGGAGAGCTAGTACAAAAGGGGAAAGTGGAGTAGCACAAGACAAGTGTCTAGCCACATGTCATGAGATGTGACAAGTGGTGGGACACTTGGAATTTTGTGTGACAAGTGTCTTGACACTTGTCTCTTCTCTATGGCCTTCCTTTTTGGGTTGAATACTTTCAAGAATAGAAACAACCAAATTTAGTAAGCACAGTCAGAGTACAGAACTTACTATTTTTAGAATGACATCCCTATTTTTTAGTACTAGCATTTTTAGGCTAATTCGAGGCTCCTAAAATTTAGGGACCTCCTAAAATTTAGGGACCCCCCAATATGGGTGTCATATGAAAGCTTTTTTCGTGTACATCACAAAAATGGTATCCGAATCTTCATGTGACTTTCCTATGCAAAGAAATGTGCATTTCAAGCTTTCAGCCCACACATGCACATTATACAAGCATTTCATGATCATGCCATCTTGTTGATTATAACTGTCTGTTCTGGTGGATCTAGCCCACACTTCAAGGCATCAATCCTTTCTGTGTGCGAGTCTAACCCTGATATGCGTGAGTTCTAGTCACAGGCGCCCAATCGGGCCATATAGGTGGAAGTGTGAACTATCTTTTCTCTAACCCTCCGCGTGGGTCCACCATAACCTGTGACCACTCATCAGTGGCCAACTCCAATGAACTTTTCTTTATATCTAATTAGTGCAAAGGAAATAAATTTAATAAATCATTATATAGACAAATTAATGAAAAATGATACAAATTCTGTTTCTATAGAGTTGTGACAGAATGCTACTTATGAAGAACTATTTTTTATGAAGAAGATGATGTTCTCGATGATAGTATAGATGACTAATACTTTGGTAGATGATTGAAAGGTGTAGCTCAAAGATTAAAAGTTAAGAGTTGCATAAAGATACCTAGTAGCACCACTGCTAAAGAAACTAATAGATCACATAATAATGAGGATGAATAATGAGGATGTAGAGGGCTGTTGATGTTGATGGGCCTTCACATGATCTTCTAAAAAATCTTATAAGGAAACTTGTACTCTCCTTAAGGGTATGCCTAACTAGCTCATGTAGTGATTTGTGCATGTGCAAGTACAATGGGAAATAGATCAATCTCCAGGTATACCTAAAATATTGTTCCACACTCGATGATCTAGTTGGTAAAAACTTATTCTACACTCGTGTAGTGAAATAGATCAATCTCCAGGTATACCTGAAATATTGTTCCACACTCGTGTAGTGAAATAGATCAATTTCCAGGTATACCTGAAATATTGTTCCACACTCGATGATCCAGTTGGTAAAAACTTATTCTACAATGTATGCCCAGAGTGATAGGTTATCCAACCAATATCAAGATGGCTTGCCCTTGATGTGCCTTGAGATTATGTAATGAGGGAAGGACTAGGGGGTTAACGATGAAGCTAGTCAACTGAGCCATTAGATGTACCTAGCTTAAGGACCTCTAGGTCTAGTGTGTTGTGAGTGCACGTAACTACCTTGGAGCTTTTGCTCTCTTTTTATTTCTCTCTTTGTTTCTTCTTTTTTTAAGTAATACAAGTGTTTTACTCAAGAAGTGGCTACATGATACATGAAAGATACCCTTTAATGAGAGAAGATAGCAATTCTTTGAGCTAAATGGATGTCTCTAGATAGAAAGAATGACTACATTGAGGAAGTTTGCTATCCACCATATCCTCCACCAAAGGCCCAATGAGATGGGAATTGTAGAGCATGCAAGTGGAGTCTCCCCACAACAATATGATCAATGCATGTGTTTATATCAAAGAATAGAGGTAGAGGGACATCCTCATATAGAGTCAAAGGATGTGTAAGAGCTTGAGTAGGTTCTCCAAGTTGTCCTTTGTTATCCAATGGAACAAGGCCTTGCTTTAATGGAGATGGGGTGTTTGGGTCATTGAAAGATCCATAGCTAATAATCTATTGTAATTGAAAGTAGGACATGTCAAATCTAGTATGCAATATGTGTAGCTCTTAAACTAGTCTTTTATGAAGTTTTAACTATGTGATAAATATTGTACTATCATCCCTCTCTCAATGCCACAATGTGTAAAGTGGACAAGCTCATCAAATTAAGTTATCAATTCTCCTTTTGTACTCAATCATGCATGCCACCATTTATTTTGAACTCAACGTACTTTGTAGTAATACATTGGGTTACAATAACGATTTGAAGCAAAGAGAGAATCATGTGATAGTTATTATACTATCAACACACAAGGAGATGTTCAACCATCCTCAAAAGGGATAACTATTGTGATAGATTGCTAAGTCCTAGGGACATGACCTTCCTATCTGTGTTTGGTTTGGCATCTCTAAGTATTGAGATAACTTAAGTTTATGTATCTCTAAAACTAATCTTGTATGCAATTTTAATAGTGTGATAGATTTTGTACTATCATCCCTCTCTCAATGCCACAATGTATAAAAAAAGTGAAGAAAGCTTATCACACTTGTATGTTTACAGTTTTTGTACTATCATCCCTCTCTCAATGCCACAATGTATAAAAAAGTGAAGAAAGCTTATCACATTGTATGTTTACAGTTTTTATTAGCAATTCTACATGTTTAGGAGATTAATTGATAATTTCGAGGTTTGAAATTTTGTTTATTTGATTGTGCAACATATATTTGTTATGTTGCCATCTTTTAAGTATGACATGCCTTCATTTTAATAAGCTTCAACGATACAAAGAGATACTAAGCCACACTCGAAAGGGATAACTGATGTGATGGACTATTAAGTCCTAAGGACATGACCTTTCTTTTTGTGTTTGGATTAGTGTCTCTAATTATATAGATAACTTTCATTGGTGTAATATCTTGGGAAATCCTAGCATCCACTTGAGCATAGGCTTGAATACCGACAAGCTAGGATAAAGCACAATGTCCTTGTTTGATCATCATTTGGCTGGTGCTTACGGTTTGTGGGTAGAAAGTTGGATGAAACTAGTAACTACACTCTGTGTCTCTAGTATTGAGATGACTTATATTTATGTAGCAATATTAATGATTGAATATTGTGTTGGTCTTTTTTATCTAAGTGTTCATGAAGATGTTTTCCTTATGTTACCTAGCTTCTTCCTTTGACATAAAGTTTGAATTTATGGAGAGATTAGATTTGATAAATTTCTATATTTCAAATAGTTATAATGAATCGTATCATGAGAGGTCAATGCAATTACAAGTGTAGACATTCATCTCTTGGCTATCAAGATGTTACAAGACAAATGTAATTTGCACATAGTCGTCAAGATATGGCTTATGAAACTAGTCAAAACTCTTTGAGAGATAATCTTGCTATGAGTGATGACAACCCTATTGGAAGTCATGTATCATCTCAATCATTGCCTAGACATAGACTCTATGGTGTAGATACACAACATATTGCGGTGATGGAAGTTTGATTCCTCCGTCAACTTATGCATGATACCAAAAAATTGAGGGGAGATTCAAGAGTCTTACAACCCATCTAGGTCTATATGACCCTCATGATTTATTATTGGATGACATTCTAGAAGGATGTGACATTGAGTTGGATAACAAAGCCCATAATGAGTCCTCACATGAGATTGATAGCTATAAAAAGGTGCTTGGGAGCTCTAGCAATCTTTTTCATGTCTTCATGCAGCCATTGATTCATGAGTTGGAAAGTACATCTGTTGATGGATTTAAAGTAGATTTCAATTATCCAATCACACACATTACTGAACATAGAAATTCTCTCAATAGAAGATTTAGTGCACGTGCCATGCTAATGATGGTAATTAGTGACCATCCAGCTCAGTGCAAGATTGGATCTATTAAAGAGGGTGGTCAATCTTTTTGTCGTAGACACAAAGCGATAGCTACCTTGGAAAGTGAGGGATCAAGACACTACTTATATGATCAAAACAAGTTTCAATTTGAAACATAGACCAATTAAAAAATCAAGTGATGAAATGCTTACTTCTTTGATTATAGCCGAGAGACCCTTCACTCAAGCAGATAGGGTTGAACTTTTGAAAAAAGCAAGACTTTCTGGTAGATCATGCTTGTGGAGATTATATGATCTCTATGGCTTTATTTTGTCCTTGGATCTTGCATATGATTGCATGCATATTTTGACTCTAAATTTATTCTCAAAGTAAACATTTTCTTAATAAGGACTGTGGAAAATAGAGTAAAAACACAAATTGATGAGGCAACACATCATGTTACAAAAGTAACTTCATACTCTATACATTACAGTCGTTGGCCAATGTATCTTAGTAAATAATATGAAAGATACAAGACCGAAGAAAATCAAAAGTGGATACAATGGTGTTTTGCCATATGTATTGTGTGAGGTTGAAGGTATTCTAAGGGTCTTTTATGCCTTGGGATTAAGACTCGTAGACAGTGCTCAAGCTTTTTATAACTACACGTGATCATGGTTAGTCTAGAGAATATGTAGACTTATAACTTAGAGAATAGCTTTTTATAACTACACGTGATCAAAACAAAAACAATGATAATTAATAAAAGAAAAAAAAACATACTTATTATGTGGTGTTCACTTGAATATGACTCAACATACTTATGATGGTATGTTTATTAAAGTTTCTTTTATGTTGCATAATATTTTTTCAATGAAATTAATATATATTTTTTCATAGTTACCAATTTTATGTAGGTTTCAAATGTCAACTTCTGGCATAAAGATGATGGCTCTTTTAAAGAAGATGATGAGTGAAGATCCCATGTTTCTTGGGCTTGTGGACTCTATGATGAATGAGGTTAAAGGTACAAAATTTTTAAGATTAATGTATTTTTGTGATCTAAGTATTTAGTAACATGTTAACAATCAAATATATCATTTTATTTTTTATTTCTTTGCTTTCTCAAAATTGTATAATCCCATTATCAATATAAACTTTGATTAACTATATGCAAATATAGAAAAAATATTACTAAAGATAGTACAAGAGAGAATACCCAAAAAGAAGATAAGGAGGTCACTTTTCTTGATGTTTCATCATTTCATCGAGTCTTACCTTGTTTTTGTAGATAATGATCAATTATCATAAACAATTATCTAATTAGAGATATTTTATATCTTAAGTTCCATTAGATATAATTCGTCTATCGACATATAACGAAATCTTTCAACCACCCACTTGGAAAAGAGAGAAAATTGTAGATTTTATGGGAAAAAACTCTTAGTTAAATTCTTTAAAAGCTAACATGTAATCATGCTTGAAAATTATGGACAAGTACAAAGATGGTTTGACTCCTCAAAGTCAAATGACCTACTCTACAAAAATGTTGAAAAAAAAATTATTGAATTAATAATCTCTCAAAATCACCATGAAATTTTACCATTGAATTTTCATGCATGTGAGTACTTGTGGAGAGAGCGTGATATTTATGACTAGTGAAAAAGTATAAGGCAAGATGAGAGGAAGTATTTGAGGAGAAAAGGCATTCTAAAGAATGTATTTTTTTTCTCATTAACTTTCTTAAATATTTAGACAAAGAATTTTAGTTGGTGAATCTATTAATTTTTTAAGTCTATAAAAAGAGTTCACATCCTTTCTTGGAGTGGAAATTTTGGATAAGGTTTATTTATTTCTAATATAATAGCATCACTAGCAAGATAATATGATTTATATGTTTGGTTTTATGATTATCTTGTTAGTTCCACTTCTTCAATACCCATATATATATATATATCTTTTGATGGTAGTGTGAAGTATATACTCCTACTGCTAACTCTCAAAATCTAGATATATACATCTCGACTATGAACGATGTTCCAATTGATCAAGCCTTAGAAAGGGTATCCTATGAAATTGTGTGTTTATCTTTTAATGCATAGTTTTCATGATTTTATGATATTTTATGCATTTAATAAATATGTGTGGCATTCTATGAGCCTCTTAGAGAAGAAAAAACCTTTAACATCCACAAGAAGATAAAGAAACAAATTTATCATTACATGTAATGATTTCATTTAAAATTCTTATATTTTTCTTAGATAATATATATTATGTATATATTTATATATGAAGATTTATAATTTATCTTAAATGAATATGTTTGTCGAAAAAGAAGAAAGCTTTTAGGATTTTTAAGATTATACAGTAAATTAGGTTTTGATATCTATACTAAAATTCATTTTGACTACATGTTTGTATTTTTAATATTTTATTTTATTATTTACTTTGTTAAAATATATTATTACTAAAGGATGTTAAAAATGAAGATGAGGATCTTGATGTGGAAAGATATGCAAGCTTTTCAAAGTTGTTGTTATATGATTTAACAAAAAGAGTATATTCTAAAGAAACCATATAGCAAAACATCAACAACTCAAGCAAAGATAATGTATATGTTTTATTTTCTTATAGTTATATATTTTTAAATTTAATTACTACTTTTATTTTTAAATATAGGTTTATGTAGATGAGAAAAATTATGAAGTATCATGAAAAAGTTTGAGAAAGTGAAAGGTAAATATTAATATTTGTGTAATAATATTTTTTTAAATAAAAGTAAAAATATAATTTAATACTTAATCATTTATATAATTATTTTAACCAAGTAAGAAAATGATGAATTTCTTACAACAAACAAGCCGAAAAGGAAGTAACAATATCAAAGAAAAAAGAAAAAAGATATTATACATAAATTTTGTATTTTTTTGAGTTTTACACTAGAAAATTAATCTTATATGATTATCTCATCTAGATTAGGAATGTAAGGATATTTCAAACCCAAGCATTGAAATTGATATTTTCAGTGACATTCAAAGAGTAACTCTCTAGTAACTTATTTTTAATTTATACATGGTATTTTCTTAAAATTATAATCATGTGTGTGTGTGTGTGTGTGTGTGTGTGTGTGTGTGTGTGTGTGTGTGTGTGTGTGTGTGTGTGTGTGTGTGTGTGTGTGTGTGTATGTGTGTGTGTGTGTGTGTATATCATGATTCAATTGGTTTAAAATAAATTATATTAGTTAAATATTTTATGATTTATTTTGTTAATGTAGATTGATATGACGAAAGAAAATATAGAGACAATACTTTTAAAGTATCTCGGTATGCATATGATTCATGATATATGCTTTTCATTGAAAAGTATATATATGAATCTTTAAAAGACCAACACTAGCTTTCGGGTATTTTGTAAGGATACAAAAAAGTCAACAAGTGATAATATGATACATGAGATTGTTCATTGGCTTTTATAAGAGAATGATATGATTGTAATAGCCATGAGCAACAATTTGATTAGTTTAGATGATGTAAAGATTGTAACATAATGCTATTATGCACTCCTCATTTATGAACTTGTTATTACTTTAGAAAAATTATATTTTATCTCTTTTATTGGCACTATGTATTGATGATTTCATTTATTGAGCTTATATTTATCAATTAGATGTGTACTATGTCCTATTTGAAACTAACCAAACAATCTCTATATAATTTCTACTTGTGAATTTGCTATAAAAATTTCTACTTAAAAATAGACAAAAGTAGGCATGTGCAAACTAGGAAAAACTCTAAGTTAGAGAAAAATTAGAATTACATAAAAAACTTTAGATATGGAAAAACTATCATATGTAAGAAAATTTAGAGGTAGTAAATTTTTTCTATATTGGAAAATTCCCACACAGGAAAATTTTCTTGCATAAGAAGGAAAAAAAATGAGAATTTCCTATTAATTCTCTAGTTAAACAGACATATAAGTAGGGAAGGTAAATCATAGGGAAAATGAAACATTTTTTAATTAGAGAAATGAAAGAATCACATATTCCCTATATAGAAAATTTTATTTTTCCCCACATAGGAAAATTTTCTTATGTAGAGAAATCGCATTCTTCTCTATGTAAGAAAATTTTCCTATGTGATTCCCTAGTTTCTCCAAGCAGAAGTTGTTTCATTTCCCCTATTATTTACTTTCCTCACTTATGTGTATTTTTTGCTAGGGAATTAATTGATAGGGAGTTCTCTTTTTTTTTCCCCTATGTAGGGAATGATTAAAAGTTCCTAATTGTAGATGTCATCATTCGTACCAAATCAAAGAAGTATGGTTCTTTGACCTTCCAAGCATGGAGGACCTTCTCATAGTCCCAAACTCAAATGAAGCTAAGGCTGTTGTTCACAAGAATTGGCATTGTCTTATGATTAATAATGATCTATGCCCTAATTCAGTCTTATCAGGCTTGAAGTCGCACAATCTATCCAGTAATCATCATCTTGAAGCTAGGTTTTTAGTTTTACTAAATAAAAGTGAAGCTATAACTAGTGAAATACATGTCTATATGGTAAAGTGAGAAGATTTTCTATATAACATCTAATATAGCTATGTTTAGTAGATTAAAAAATCAAGCGCTAACTAGCAAAATAATTGTACATAGCAAATGAGAACAAATTTGTGTATAACATCTAACATAGTCATGCTTATGTAATTAAGTAACACACATCACAATGGATAGGCCTAACCATAATCCATGTAGAACAATTTCAAAAAAGACATTATGGATATATGCTCATAACAGATATGCACATATATGTCCAAAATGTACATCTAAGATAAGATACACTTCATGCCTCCTTCATGAGCATTTGGATTAATTTCAATTCCCATAGACATTGCACAAATTCCAATTCAATTCAATGGCTCTAAAGCTTAAAATGTCCCTATCTATTGACATCATATAAACTATTCGGATTAAAATGGCTCTAAAGCATACATCAACATGAGCATAAACAATATTCAATAGTTATTTCGACCCCTTACAAACAAGGGGCACATATATCTATTGATAGTATACAAACTATTTGGATTATAACCACCTTTTCCTTAAATGAATGCCATAAGCTCAGGTGAGTTGCTCATGAATATATGTGTGCATCACGTGGGTTCAAAATAAAGTATTTTTAAAATACCATTTTATACACTTTTTACATATAGAAGGGTGTAATGTAAAGGGATTATTTATAGATTGAATAGAAAAGGGTTATATTTTATTTAGAAAAAATTCACAGATAAAGATATTTATAAATAGGCATTGAACGCATGTAATGTAGAGGATATACATCTAGTAACTTCCCCGAGGCCATAAGCCCTCATAAGTATGTGGAAAATTGAGGTATAAAATGGCATAACCCTTTTTTTCTAGTGAAGAATACTGATAGTAGATATGACATACCTTTGGGAAAACTAAGATACACTAAGTTCTCTAGCATATTTAGATTCAGGCTCTGGTGGACAACACATTGGGTTGGCAATAAAGGTGGGCGGCTTTATAAAGATAGAGGCACAAATGCTATTGTTTGACACTCATTGAAGGCTATATTTGATGGCATTAATGGGTATCCTTATGTGCCAATACTTTGCTATTCATGAGGGTAAGTTTAGAGCCTCCATTTAAGCTAACAAAGATGATAACATTGATGTATGCACGGAGAGTAGTTCTATTCTCGTCCAGGAGTCTTCTTTCAAGAGCTATGTGGATTTGTGTGCTTTCGATGACATTTTCATTTTAGTCAACATATGAGACTTTTATGCCTCTACACCATAGTTTGTTTTCCTTTTTTTTAAAGGCATCTCATCCATCAACATATTAAGATAGTGATGCAATAGTCATTTGACATCGGAAGTGTGAATTCACACTAAAGTTTTGTCAAATCCTTAGATATTCCTCTTTCTTCTAAATGTTCGAGTGATGTATAAGCATATATAATTGCATACGTTATCTAGAAAAAACAATAAAATGATTAAATAGAACAATCATTTTATTTTATAATCAACAAATTGCTATAGAAAAGGAAATTTGAAAGAAAAAAATACTTAAAAGGTAAATATTTTTCTTTAAAATAATTAATTTTGTGAGATGAATATAAAATAATATAATTTTTGAATAAATTATTTTTTAAAAATATTAAACTAATGGAAACTGTGTATTGGTGCATCACAAATGGCCAAGAATTTACTATTGGATAGCTTTGGATCCCTTTTGTTTAGTTTTGGGCATATTTAATGTTTGAGATTAAACCACAATTACATTTGTTTGCAATTCCAAAACAAAAAAACCAAAGGTTTACAAAAGTATTGGTTTTATAAAGATTTACTAAGTATTAGAAAAAGAAATACATTAAAACAAGAAGCTCCATCTTAGTGTGGGGGGAATGTTGGTGTGGTGGGAACCAATGTTCCCAAGAAAGCTACTTTTTTTTTCTCACGATCCAACAAAACACAACACAGCCTTGTCATTACTAGCCAAAAAATAATACTTAGCCTCTCTCAACAAATTCTCACACACACAATACAAATTGATCTTCCACACATCCTACAATTGAAGCAACTGTTTTTCTTGGTCGTATTTCATGCAACAAATTTCCTAGACATGAACGAAGAAGCTTCATTCATAGTGCAACCTTCAATGAGAATATCAAAGTGAGCATATTAAAGACATCGATCTATTTTCTCAAAGTAAGGGAAAAATCTTTGTTTAAAATGCTATAAATACAAAAGTACAAATGTTTTTAATGATGCATGGGCCACTTGTATATTCAAGTCATAATGATTATCCATCAAGATGTCTAACTGAATTTATCATAATTATTTACCCAACAATCAAATTTCCATCTGCTCTTGTAAAAGCTCAAAATCAGTTTCATCTTGTATTTTCAACCCCTATGGAGTCTCAAAACCTACCATATTTTGAGAATCTTAGATAAGATTTTTAGAATTCAAGAAATTTCTTGTGTTATTTGGATTTGATATACCAATAAATAATTATAGTTTTCTTGAAATTGAGAGGTAGAGCCTCTACCACCATCCTAATTATGGTAGCTTTAGAATAGAGTAGGGAAAATTTATGTAATACCCCTCCTGTGCTCCGTGTAGGAATTCCCCCCCTTTTTAATAATTAAAAGAATTTGAAATTTATTTTAATCTCTCTCTCCTTGTTGGCGTCGCCTGCTAGCGGACTAAGGGGGAGATGAAGCGCACGATCATGATTAAGATGTTGATGGTGACGATGATGGAGGGGGGGAGGCCACGTGGTGAAACAACCCCCCCCCCCCCCCCCCCCCCCCCTCCCGGAGGCCCCAAAAAACCCCCGTTGCCATGCAAAATAGGCAGTGGTCATGGCCACCACCACTCCACCTTTTCCCCACGTCCCCCCCCCCCCCCCCCCCCCCTTCGTAAAGGGAAAAAAAGAGAGGTACTACCTCCTTCCCCCCTTTACTGTCGAGAGATCGAGAGAGAGAGAGAGAGAGAGAGAGTGTGTGTGTGTGTGTGTGTCAGAGAGAAAGAACCTTCTAAGAAGGTTCTTCTCCCCTTCCCCTCCTTAGAGGGTGTCCACACGTGTTCCTTCTTTCCCCATTGGCCACAAACCCAAACCCCGTTTTTGCAAGATTATTCTTCAATTGCAAGCTCATTTTGCTCCCCAATTGGCCCCCACTAATCGAGTACAAGGTGCGGAATTTTTGTGCGACTCGCATCTAAGGGAGACGAAGATTGAGAATGGCCTCCAAGCAAAAAATGTCGCGCGTGGATGGCAACCCCACAACGAGCAACGAAGCCTCGAGCAAGGGCATCATTGCCAATCCAACTGCAATACCGATCGTAAGTAATGTATTTCCAAATTAATAGATTCGTGCTTTGACTCTTGCATGAGGAGCATTAGACCTGTATTATGCCATACGAGAATAGAACATTGAAAATGATAAACTGCATCATAAGTATTCGAAGGATTGAATTCTCCAAATGCGTGTATCAAGAGAAGTTAATTGTATTTAGATGCTATGTGATGAACTCATAAACAACATATAAGGCTTCAAGCATTGTCAACTTCCCATCCTCGCAATAGTAGGTGCGTTTTCATCACTTCGAAGGTATATGTTGCAACTTGCATGCTTGATGGATTGCATGGCAAGCAACTTAGTCTAGAGGAAAATCATTTTCGAAGCTCTAGACCTTTGCCCAAGCTCTCATTACTAGCTCATGTTTGATAGATTGGGAATCTTGATGTTGTACTTAGCTAGTATAAACAATGATCATAAGGATTAAAGACTAAGATGCCTTGGGATCCGTCTAATAACCACTATGTTTATCAATCCAAGTTCGAGGATTGGGCTAGATAGGAACAACAACTTCGGGCCTTAAAGCCAAGTAGAGAGCTCAAGGGATTAGGAAAATGCGAGTCAAGTAAAGACCACTACTTTTGGGGAAGAAGGTTGGGTTATCGAACAATGTAGGTGATATATAGGACTTATGTCTTGTACAGTGTTATAAACCTTAACTTATGCCCTAGCTGAAGGAAGGGAGTGTTAAGTAAATTTTGCATAGTATCATTCTTAGATCCCAAGGGGGAAAGCAAATATGCAATGAAAAGGTTATCATGACTATTCTTGCAAGGTTTGGTAAAGAATACTATTGTTTTTGTTGGTTGATCGAATAACAACCCAAATGCTTTTACATTCAACTGTTTTTTGCATTGTGGTTGGATGATTATTCCAAGTGTTTGTGGTTGATGGTAAATTCATGGCCAGGGTTTGTGATGACAAGTTGCCATGGGGATAAATGGATGTTTTCTTGGAAAATGATATTAGGGATGATTGCATTGGTTGTGCTTGATTCCTAATTGGATTAAATAATGAAATGATACTTTGCACAGGTGGATCATCTCCAAGGTCGCATTGCAGATTAACCCGAAAAGGGCACTACTTGATTCATGAACTGAATGTTGACTGGTGAAAAGGCCAACCACGGAAATTGTGTTTCACTTCTAGGCTGCTTGGGGTTAGATAGAGCTCTGGTCACCCCTTGCCAGTCTGGGATGGAGTTGAAGACTGTCGTGAGCCCAACGTCCATGGCGTTGGAAGACCCTATTCTAGGCAAGAATTGAAGTGATGGGTAGAACAAAGCAATGAACATAAACCACAAGACTTTCCAAATTACGACACCATGGCACACATACTTGGGGGGATCACTCATGTGTATATGCATGTATAACATGAGTTTAAAATAAAAGGTTTTTAAAACACCATTTTTATACATTTTTTACATACAAAAGGGTGTCATATAAAGAGGTTACTAATAGATTGAATAAAAAAGGGTTGTGTTTTATTCAAGAAAAATTTATAAATTAGAATATTTATAAATAGGCCATAAATACATGTTATATAGAGAATATATATATAGTGAATCCTATGAGCACACATACCAAGCCTAATGCTGAATCCAATGTCTAAGTCCCCACAAGTGAATGCCTTTTGGGAAGGCATTGAGATGCATAGAGTCTGGCCTATTGTTGCCTTAGGAGAAACTACGTGAAAGGGGATAGTAGACATAGGAGCAAGGGTTAGTGTACTTAGTCATGCAGACTTGCAAGCTTGGGAAAACCCATCGGTGGAAGCTACATGGTTCAATGACATTGTGGGTGATAATCGGTCTGTGTGCTCTATCTCCTAAATTAATCATGCCCACAATAGCTTATCAATATCTTCTTTTACTATGTGTGCATGCTTACAATTCATCACATATGGCCATTCCTTGAGACTGGCACTACTTCAGGGTCATGGGAATATTATGAGTCACTATACTTGGATCTATTCCCTTTAGCTTGTCTAATGACTATGCAAACACATCGGTGAATTTCCTTAGGAGATTCATAAGATTATTCTCTTCCTCCTTGGTTAGGTCCTCTACTATGTGCATGGTTTGAGGCTTGTCCTCCTCTCTCACCAAGTTGACCTCCTTAACCTTGGTTGGTCCTCTACTATGTACATGGTTGGAGGCTTGTCCTCCTCTCTCGCCAAGTTAACCTCCTTAACCTTGGTTGGTCCTTTGATGGGTTCACTTGCTTGCACTTTCCATTTGACTCCTACTAATACCACTATGTATGGAGACTTTGACTATTTCTTTTTATCCTTCTTTAGCCTTTGGCACCTTAGGTGGTCCCAGAGGTGGTCAAGGTGTTTCGAGGTCTCTATCAAAGCTCACCTTTGACTTGGAGTTGTACTCGTCATCCTCACTAGAAGAGGCTATCTCCCCTAGTGGTCACAACTTTGAAGCTGAATCCACTCCAAATAATGGTGTGGTGCAAGGCAGCTGAACTGATCTTGCTCACTCATAATCTACCACCTCTAGGTATTCTAGCCAAGATCGATCACAATCGACCTTGGAAACTTCTTTTCTCACTCAAAACATGTCACATCAGCATCATGAATCCTATCCTTTTCCTCTATTGGCTCATTTAAACACACTTGCTAAAGCTCCTCAGTCATAGAACCCTCTTCAAAATTGCTAGAACTCTAGGTTCCAATAGCTGAAGTTTCCTTGAGTGCCTCCCATTCTGTAGTGGGAGGTAATGTCCTTTCATCCACCGATGGGTGCTCAAGGTATGCATCAATAATTATTCTCTTTAACCCATGCCCAAAAATTAGTCGACTCTTTGCTCTCCTCATCACTGATGGAATAGTAGTCTTTGTATGCATTGTCAGAATCCTCATACTAGGACTGTGTGTGTCACTTGCAAGGTTCCTATTCTTGAGCTTTGTCTTACTTATCATGAGAGTCTAGTTATATGGAAGGTTTAAGTCATGAATCTTTGTCCATTTCCACTCCTTGCTTTCCATAAGATCCTTGAGGGGCTTTAAATTGGCAGCTAGGTTATCAGCTAGATCACTTGATAGGTACTTGAGGATTTTGTGGAGTTCCAATTTTTCTATTGGGACGCGATAGGTGATTAGAGTTGGTTGACTGATGGGACTCCTAGCCATCATGCACAAGGGCACTTGGTTAGGTTAGAAGTGATTCCATTGTTAGGTTTGCTAGATGAGTCTATAGCTTGCCTGTATTCATCCTCATCCTCTGAGAATGGGAGATTAATGGTTGCCAACATGTGCATCCAGTCATGCTCATCCTTAGGGAAAGGAATGTACCTTGTTAGAGATCCATAATTTCTTCTAGCCCTCGAGTCACCCTTTAGCAGGGTAGAGATGGCATATAAGTCCACTGGCAAGGTTTTCCAAGTGTCCATCTCTAGTTAGATATATTGCCCAAGAATATCAAGCCATTACCCTAGTCCTTTGTCACTCTGGCATTTCTCATTCAACACTTGCCTAGCAAGATATCATAATTCACTCCCTTCATAACTATGAAGCTCACAAAGAATTGAATTCCCACTATCTTTAGAGGCTAATCCTTCAGGACTTTGAAAGGTCTAATCTTCATCCCATTCACATAAACTATAAGAAGGTCAATGTAGATACAAAGAGAGACAACTACCCATTATCATACATTGAGCACATGCTAGAGAGAGTGATAAGAAAGAAAGCCTACAGTTTTCTAGATGGATTCTCAAGTACAAGTCCATTTGGACAATAGACACAAAATATCATTTGCCATCAAATGGAGGGTGTTTGCCTACATAGTCATGCCATTTGGATTGACCAATGCTCCTACTACCTTCCAACACCTCATATCTGTCATCTTCAAGGATATGCTTAGAAAGTGGTTGGAATTCTTCATGGATGACCTATGCATCTACACCAAGTGGGAAGAGCACTTGGAAAATTGAATAGTCTTTGAACAATGTTAGCAATACAATCTCTCATGATTCAACCCCTTAAAGTGCTAGTTTTGAGTGAAGTACACTTATATTTTAGGGTAGTCATGTCAAGGAATGGGATAGACACCACAGACTTCTCTAAAGTGAAGGTGATTATAGAGCTTCACCCTCTAACCAACTTCAAGAGAGTTCAATGTTTCTTAGGCCACACAAGATACTATTGGTGATTTTTATTGAACTATACATTGATTGCTAGACATTTGTACAAGCTATTAATAGTATTCAAGTGGACTAAAGAATGTCAGCAGGCCTACAAAAGGCTTAAACACGCTCTCAATTTAGCTCCTATCTTAAGAGCCCCAGCTTGGATGGCTTTCTATAGCACCTTATTGCATGAAGGGGATGATCCTACCTACATGCCCTACCCGAGGAGGATTGGAGTTGACTTCAATTGGGAGGTGCATGGTAGGTATAACTTCCCTCTGATCTACAACATAAATGCCTCAACCCCTAAAGAAAATCTAATATTCACCAGAAGGGATCTCCGCCCATCCATAGCGTTTCCTCAAAGACTTCTCCTCATGTCCCAATCGTGCATTCATCACATCACTTGTAACTATCTCTATCTGTTGCGAGTACTATTAAAATAAAAATCTATTGGCAAAGGAAGAGTGGTTAATGGTTCTCTTTTTTAATAAAAATGCGAGAATAGATAGCTATGCAATGGTGCACCTCATGATGAGAGACACTCTCTTACTAGCATTTCGTATATAAATTTATTAGAAGATATGAGTGACAGTAGATTCATTGGATGCAACCACCCATTTTTTTCATCTACACCACTCAATGTAAGAGCTAACTTGAAGGTCTATTTGCATAGCAAGGCCTTCCTAGGCAAAGCTCTTAAAGCTGCCATGCAGCTTGGCCCTTGCTCATGAATGGAATGCCACCTAGTGTATTCCCTTTATAATTTAAAAAAAAGATAGAGAAAAAAATAGAAAAAAAAAAACAAAAGGAAAGAGAAAGAAAATGTAATATTTTCACCATAGTGCTTCATATCAAGAAACGAATCTGAGCTTGAGGTGTTTAAAAAAATACTCGTCGAGCTATCACATAGGTGACCGCACGTAATTTTCTTGATATCAAGTCTCGCATTAAATCAATTTCGCAATCCAACATGAGAAGATGCCTCAATGTTCGAAGCCAACAAAAAGCAAAGGCGCCTCATAAATAATATTACAATGGCTTGATCATATATTTTTCCTACATTATATTTGATTTAGCATTCATGATTCCATTTAATGCGTCGAGGATCACATTGATTTTGTAATTGTAAAACAATTCGCAAAAGCCTCAATCAGTAGAGACGAAGAACACGCAAGAATGAGCATGATATTGAGTAAGTTAAGTATCAAAGAGTATGACATGCCTTTATATACTAGATAAGTCATGAAGTAACTAGGCCAAAAACCACCAGAATAAGTCATTTTGAAGAGAAAAAACGCGTATTTGAAAAAATAGGCCAAAATATATGACGTTTTTTACTCCTGGAGAGAGAGAAAGCATTAAATAATCATCCCCATGCCACCATCTAATAGGTAAGCAATCAAAATGAATATTTAATAAAGCTCAATTGGCTCTTGGCAAGTAGCCAATTGAATCAGTTGACTGCACACTACCCCTCATGCCTATAAATACATGCCCTCTCCTTCACAAAAAAGGAAGAATGAAGACCGCTTGATGCTGGAAAAATTTCTCTACTCCCCTTATCCATTGAAGCATTGAGGCTTGAAAGAAAGAAATACCCCCCCCCCCCCCCCCCCCCCCCCCCCCCCCCCCCCTTCATGTCGATTGAGAGAGAGAGAGAGAGAGAGAGAGAGAGAGAGAGAGAGAGAGAGAGAGAGAGAGAGAGAGAGAGAGAGAAGAGATTCATAGGCCATCACATTGTGGAAATTGGAGAGTGAAAGAGTATGGGAGAGAGATAGGCCTTCTCAAACATCAGGGGCAGAGGCCATTTTGATCTCCTCTTGCTAAATTCTACCTCATTTTCATTTTCTCTAACCCTTGCTGCACCTTCATCCCATACAACCATATCACTAAGTGAAACGCTAGCAAATTTTTTTTGGATAACCAACAACTCTTCCTGAACTACTAGGGCACTTTCACCTAACATCCGATGGCTCCGCGAGGTTGCAGAAATTCAAAAAGCACATTTGAAGCATGGGAAGCAAGAAACATGGTCAATGGAGAAAATGACGTTGTAGGAATTGGCAAGATCCTCATGATCACAACAAACCTGAGAGAGGTAATACCTCATCGGTTTGAAAAAAATTAATATTTTATAAGCTTATCACTTTATTTGGCTTTAAATTATTATAAACACGTTCTAATGAAAATGCATATGAATTGTCCCTTAAGAACATAACCTAAGTAATATAATACTTAAATATTTAGTAAAAAGACCTTTCACTTGGAAAAGGATTATATGCCTGTCATTAATAAAATATTTTAATTATGATTTATTTCACTATATTTATTGGTATTTAATTAAAGACATGTAATTATCATAATAACACAAAATTGGTAGATGTTGTTAGGAAAGGGAATATTTCATAATTTTTCCTTGAAAGTGATTATCTCTATTTTATTTTGCTAATGATAAAAATATACATATGAATTTTATAATAATTTATAGAAAATTATTTAGATAATATCATGAAATAATCAATACATTAAATCAACAAAAAATCACATAAGAAAATATATATTAGACGTGCATACATTAGGTGTGTGAAAATATAATTCGATATTTGAAAGATGAAAGAAAAATTACACTTATGATTTTTGGATTGCTTGGAAAAAAATAATCAACATTGCACTTAGTTCTGGATAACGTTGAAAGTTCGGCAAATGGTCAGACATCGTCGATCAAACCATAGAATATAAGTAAAATGAAATAAAAATTACCACGCAATGTTAATATTAATGATTATATTAGTGAGAGCGTCAATACTACGAGTTGACCCACGTATGAATATGGGATAAAAACTAACCTAAAATATCGAGAATGTTGAAGCAAAAACAACTATGAAATACTCAACAACCCTAAAACTATCAGTATCAAGAAATTAAATAAATATTAAAAGTTTTTAGGACTTCTTGGACATTGATAAGAATTTGTTGATACAAATTCTAAAGTGTAAACAAACTTGGAAAGGTATTTGAAATCCTGTTAAGCATGGGTTAGGGCAAGGTAGCGCATGAATTGCCTACCATAAGCATAAATGACTATATTATCCTTAGGGTGAAAATACCAAATTTTTCATAAGGATAAAATAAATTTCTCATAATTAATTAGATTCACGAAATAACTTGTGGATCCTGAAGTGGGACCTTAAAAAGAGAAACCCTAGATTTGTGTGGGGCTACTTCCTATGCTAAAAACACTTCTTGATGTTTCTTTTTTATTTGTGCACGCATTGATGGTTGCACAAGAAATATTGAGCTTTCTTTAATGCCATAATAATTAAATATTCTTCAAGTTGAGGAAGCCTTGCAAGTCTCATCTCAATGCCTAGAAATCCCATTCTCGATACAACAGCCGTTGAAGCTCCCAATGATCTAAAATTCTAGAGATAAAAAGGATTCTCCACCCAGAGAAGAAGACCCCAGAGGATAAGGCCAAGTTCAAGAACTATCTTCTTTGACAAATAAGCTTTTGTACTATCAACAAAGACTTTATGTACCAAAATTTGGAAACTGAAGAAGAGAAATTTTTGGAAAGCACACAACAAGCCTATGGCTAAACACTTGAGAGCAAGTAATAACCACTGAATAAGAGGCCACATGGGGTAGAGATAGGGGGCCGAGATTGGAAACTTTGTTGTGTGATATGGAGGACAGCATTGCACATCAACTCTCCCAACCCAACCCCAATCTCACCACTAATTCCAATCCTAATCTCGCTGCCAAACCAACCCTATCAACCATGATAATCTTGTTGCATAGACCACAGCTGCCCCCACACTTGATCTTTTGGCCCCTACCTTGGAGGGGACTTGTCATCTTATAATGGATCGTCCATTCATGACATTATACAATTTTACATTGTAATGAGAAAATGGAAATGCAAAAAAAGGGTTGTCATTCATATTTCTAAACTTGTTGATTACAATTTTTTGGTAGAATTGTCTTCCTTGTGTAAGAAGCTGGGAATAGCAAATAAGTGTTAATAATGTTGATATTATGCCATGTCACACTGACATTGGTATAAAAGGAGAGAAGATGTAATTTTTCACATCTTTTTGACAAATAAATACAATTACAGACTTTCTCTCCCTTTTTGCTCACACCTTCTATGGCTTCCCCTTCTTTCTTGTCTTTCTCTCTCCTCATCACTCTTATTCTCTCTCTTCCTGCAGTCTTTCTCTCTCCTCTGCAGTCTTCTCTCTCCTCTTTCTCTCTCCCTGGTTCTCTCTCTAACAAGTGGTATCAGAGCTTCAGTCTTTGATCCATTATTTTCTTCCATTTTTAGTCCCATTTTCCTATTTTAAAACCAATTCCAGACAAAAATGGTACAAGACAGTGACTAGTGGAGTGCTGCAAGACATCTACAGTTAGCAAGAGACTACATCTGGAGATATCCAAGGTCAGATATGGTGGGTAAAGGCTTAAATGGCTGGACGTCATCAAATTTTATGCAAATTTGAAGGTAACTAAGGTAAAGGATGGTTAACCGGGCTTAGTTAGAGACTAAACTATAGTTACTTTTCAAAAGAGGTCTTCCTTTCCTCTTTCTTCAAGCTCTGCCCAAGCTTCCATGGAGTTTGCTGGCTGAGATCTCTTCTTTTCTCACTGATTCTTGCTCTCCATCAACAATGGCCTGCATAATGGCACTCTAGACATCAAATGCAACAAGTAGAGCACCATTTCATGCCCTGTTGAAGCTGCCACGTGGCTTGGACAGCAGCCCAAAATTTGCGTTGTTTTTTTTCAGCCTGTTCTTCATCTTCCCTCAATTAATCCTCAGCTATGGAGCTTCTAATTCATCCTTGGCAGTGATTCCTTCAAGTTCCTGGTATGTTTGCTCCAAAATAGAGCTATATTTCTCAGCTTTTCACTCTCTTGAAACCCTACATGAACAGTCCATGGGCAGCCATGAAAGCTTCAGCCCAAGCTTTCATTTCTTAACAATTTCTTGAAGATTCTTCATCCTTTTGGCCCGTGGAATCATCTCAGCAAGGATTCTTCAACAAATTGCAAGGATTAAGCGGAATGGTTAAAGATTGAAGATCAAGAGCTTCTATGGAGAAAAAATTTGGGGGAAACGGGTTTAATGCTTCAATTTCAAGCATTTGAAGCTTCAAGATTGGTCTCAAGCACCGGATAAGCAAGCCTTATGGATTATTTTACCAACATTGGACAACCGGGGGCTCTATCAAGCATTTGATAATTGATCAAGTCATCTTCAGCCATGTCAAGGTACTTCTCTTCAATTCTTAATCTCTCTCATTAATCCAATTGCTGAGCTTAATCCATTTGATTGAGAGATTAAAGAATTGAACATTATTCATTAAATTCTCAGCCAACCTTTGCTTGAATCCATCTATTCATGAATGCAATGCTTGCTTAATGCATATTAGTTCCAATCAGTGAATTAGAGGCTTCAATCTAAAATTTCACCATAACACTTGAATCCTATTGACTGAATACATTGATTGATGTCTTTGTTTACTCTAATCCAATTGATTGGCTGAATTTCTTTTTCCCAAATTGAAATATTGTAAAAGGATAAGTACTAGCAATCAGTGAGTCACTAAATTGCAGCGGTAAGACCTTTCTCCTATCCCAATTTTTCTTATCTCAATCAATTGCATCTCATGAAAGGCTGAATGAATATTTCTGAATTGCATATTATATTGATTGCTTAGCACACTAGCCTCTACCATGTTGATATTCCCACTGAGGAAAAAGGTGGATGCCGGGGGATATAGTGGGACAAAAGAGAGGTGACTCTCCCTCACTATTGAAGATCCCAAAGGGGTGCAACCAACCGACCCGGGGGGAACTTTGCCCACCTCCCGCCCGGTGATTCGGAGCCCGTGTAGGGAGCCTATCATGCCATTTTATCCCTCACACAGGTAGAGTGAGTGGAGGATTGAAGATTGAAGACTTTCCAAGGACTCAAGTACCTACAGGACCAAAACAAGGTAAAACAGGGAATTTACAGGTGGTTACAGGTACACTATTCATTGCTGAAGCACAGGTGCAGGTACTACACGGTACCCACAGGTCCTATATACCCTTTTGCAGGGTTTGGTAGCCATTTGGGGTTACTATCTTGTATTACAGGGTCAAAACAGGGCACTTACAGGTCTAGACAGGTTGTAGGATTGGACATTTTAGACTCTGAAAACCAGCTATAGAATTTTTTTTTCCTAAACCTATTATAGCGTGCTATAGTTCATCTCGAAGAGGGCATTGTTAGCTTCTATTCGCATAAAAAATTTCTGAAATCTAAGCTTCCTAGCCAAAGTTATATCCGTTTTACTGACAGGGGGTACTGCAAGACTGCACTAATATGGCAGGACATAAAGGCAAAAATAAGGTCCAGGAGGATTATGCTCAGCAAATCAGGGATTCCATGATGGATAGCACACTCCAAGAGAACCTTGAAGAGCTTCAACAACAAGGAGAAGTCAGTTTACTCAATGATACTTTGTGTGCCCATGAACAAAGACATAGGGAACGACATGAGGCCATTTTGTCAAGAATGGAGCAGATGGTTTTATCTATTGATCAAACGAAGTCTTCCATTGATAAGTTGGTGGATTAAACTACTCAAACCAAGGCTTCCATTGATAAGTTAGTAGAATCTAATGCTCAACTTATGGCACAATTTTCTCAATTAATGTAGTTGCAAATGGGATCAAGAGAAGCCAATGAGAGGGCTTGTTCAAACAGTGGCCTTTCAGTCCCACTTTAGCCATCCAACCAAAATGGTCATGGAAATGGGATCATTGGAAGAAGAGGCATTCCAAATAGTCAGTATGAAGTAGGAGAAGCTTCAAAAAGGCATGATGACTATTTGGGCAGTTTGAATGGGGCCAATACTCAAGCTTTTGGACTGCATACTCAAAATTCCAGGGATACTTTGCCAACAGGAAGATTACATGGTAATTCTCAGCCACCTATTGGAAGATTTTAGTCTCAATTTGGAGGTTCTATACTTGGAAATCCTAATCATCCAATTTTGGGATAGCAACCCTTTCATGAAAGAGAATTCAAGGACAAAATTGTTTTAGCCAAATTTAATGGCCAGTCATCTTCACCATCAGAATTAGAGGAATGGGCCTCTAAGATGGAGTCTTACTTTGATATATACCCTAAAACTGATGATATGAAGATTCACTTTGCTTCCTTGCATCTAGAAGGATTTGCCCATACTTGATGGAGGTATATCAAGAAAGAGAATGTACTTATTGAGAATTGGGAAGCTTTCAAGGCACTTATGGTTGAAGTCTTTGTTTCGCCTCTTGAAAAAGAGAAGCTAGCACGGAGATGGTATGGTTTGGAAAAAAGAGGCCTAAGTGTAAGAGAATATACAAACCAATTCCTCAACTTGACCATGTATGTGGAAAGCATCAGTGATGAGGCCAAGCTTCACAAGTTTATGTATGGTTTAGAGCCATCTTTGTCAGCTGATGTTATGGCGCAAAATCCTACTTCACTTTTCAAGCCTATTGAGCTTGCGGAGCGCTATGGAAGAAAGTATAGGAAAGAGTCTTCATTTCAGCCAAGTTATGGACAGCCAAGGACTATTTTAAAGCAGGGACAAGTTGGTAACATTTATGGCAGCAATCATATGCCTAGTGGGAGCTTATGGGTACCAACTTATCCTCCATTCAATGCTTCTAGATTTCAAAGTAATTTCAGGACAACAAACAGTCCAAAGGTTGAATTTAAGCAGGGTGACAACAAGCCTAAGTCCACTTCAGCTAATACAAATCCCAAATCTATTCCCATGGATCTTTACAAGGAAAGGAAGGACAAGGGCTTATGCTTTAAGTGTGGAGAAAAGTATACTCATGATCATGCTTCAAAGTGTGTATACAAAAATGTCAAGCCAAAGCTTTAGAGTATGCTAGTTTTTTAGGACTTTGAGGATGACATAGATGAAGCTAATGCAGTGGCAATCAATGCTGAAAATGAAGATTTTGAGGATGATGGTGGACAGGAGTACTTTTATGATCCAGCCGACTCTTTTCCTTTTGATCCAGGCGGAGATGTTCCGTTTGACCCTGGTGGATCTTGTGATGAGTTGCTTGCTGCCACTAATTGTTCTATCTCTATGGATGCTTGGACGGGATCTAAGAGCCCTAATACACTTCGTATGAAGGGAAGTATATGTGGAAAGCCAGTGTTCATCCTGATAGATAGTGGCAGTACTCACTGTTTTGTCAATAAGTCCATCATGGACAAGTTAAATTGTGTTCCCACAGACTTACAACAGCCCATTAGAGTACAAGTGGCTAATGGTGAAGAAGAAATCAGCACACAGATTTGCCCACAGGTTTCTTTGTAGTTGGCTGAAAATTTTGAAGTCAAAGTAAACCTGATCACTTTGGAAATGAGGCCCATAGATATTGTACTTGGTTGTGATTGGTTGATGACGTTAGGCAGGATCACTATGGATTTCTCACAGTTATATATGGAGTTTATCTCCAATGGACAGCTTATCCATTTACAGGGAATTCCTAGTAGATCTGATTTTCAGCTTATCACCATTCAACAACTCAAGAGAGAGTACAAGAAGCGCTCACAAATATTTGTTTTGCATTTGAACAAGGAAACACAGGATCAGCCCAATAATTCAGCAAACCATCCAGCCTTGACAGCTCTTCTTGAGGATTATAGAGATTTGTTTGAAGTACTTACTTCATTGCCTCCTAAGAGAGTGGTGGATCACCCCATTGATTTGGAGCCCAACTCAAAGACAATCAATAAGCCACCTTACAGACTATCAAAATGTGAACGAGAGGAAGTAGCCAAGCAAATCAAAGAGCTTCTTGAAATGGGATTCATTGAACCAAGTTCTTCACCTTATGCATCTCCAGTCCTATTAGTCAAAAAGAAATATGGATCTTTCAGAATGTGCATTGACTACAGGGATCTCAATAAGATAACAGTGAAGAACATGTATCATATACCCAGGATTGATGATTTGCTTGATAAACTTAAGGGGGCTCGATTTTTCATGAAGATTGATTTGAGATCAGGGTATCATCAGATTCGCATGAGAGAGGGTGATGAAGTCAAGACTGCTTTTAGGACTGATCGTGGGCTCTATCATTTCTTGGTGATGCAATTTGGGCTTACAAACGCTCCAGCTACCTTTCAAAGCCTGATGAATAAGATCTTGCAACCTTTCCTCTTTCAGTTTGTCTTGGTGTTCTTTGACGACATTTTGATCTATAGCAAGACTTTACAGGATCATTTGTCACATATAAGGAAGGTTTTTGATGTGTTGAGACATCATAGCTTTTTGCTAAGGAGAAGAAGTGCTCTTTCATGCAGACTGAAGTGGAATACTTGGGGCATATAATCAGTGAAAAAGGAATACAGGCTGATCCCAAGAAGGTGCAATGCATAAGAGATTGGCCAACGCCTACTACTACTACCTCTCTTAGAGGATTTCTTGGTCTATCTTCATTCTATCGCCGATTTATAAAGCATTATGTAGCAATTGCAGCTCCTTTGACTGACAGGTTGAAGAAAGAGGCTTTCTTTTGGGATACTCTTGCAGATAGTAGCTTCAACCAGTTAAAGGAACTACTTACTTCTGCTCATATCCTAGTATACCCAGATTTCTCCAAAGAGTTTACTATACAGTGTGATGCTAGTGGCCGTGGCATTGGGGTGTTTTGATTCAGGAGCATGGAGTAATTGCATTTGAGAGCCGTAAGCTTACAGATAAGGAGATGGCCATGAATGTTTATGACCAGGAAATGTTGGCTATCCTGCATGCAATCAAGAAATGGCACCATTACTTATATGGCAGCCAATTCAGAGTACATAGTGATCACCGGGTAGTCAAGTATTTTCTTACTCAGTCAAATCTCACTCCAAAGCAATGTCGATGGGTAGCTACATTACAGAATTATGACTTTGACATCACTCATACAAGGGGCAAAGATAACATAGTGGTTGATTCTCTTTCTCGTATGTGGGCCTGCAAAGTGTCAGCCATGACAGAACTACATAATGATTGGATTGAAGAACTACAGGAGGCCTATCTTTTAGATGAGGAATTCAGCCAAATCTTTCAGAAATTACAGCAAGGTCTTATGGAAGAAAACTCGCATTACTAGCTTAAAAATGGTCTTATTTGGTGGAAGGGCAAGATTGTTATTCCCTCTACTTCTTCTTTCCGTGGAAAATTATGGAGGAGTTACATTCTTCGCCTTTAGCTGGACACTTGGGAGTTTTCAAGACTTATGACAGGATCAGCAAGAGCTTTTATTGGAAAGGACTGTGGAAAGATGTCAAGGACTTCGTTATGAAGTGTATGCCTTGTCAACAAAATAAGGATAGCACCCATAAGCCAGGAGGTTTGTTACAGCCATTGCCTATTCCTACGGGTAAATGGACTCATATTACTATGGACTTTATCACTGGCTTACCTACTACTAAGAAGGGGTGGAATAGTATTTATGTGGTGGTTGACAGACTCACCAAAGCAGCTCATTTTATCCCAACAAAAATTCAGTTTACTGCTTCTCAAGTGGCCAACCAGTTTTTATGGAGCATATTTTTAGACTACATGGATTACCGCAGGTGATTGTCCATGATAGGGACTCAAAGTTTGTGAGTAACTTTTGGCAAGCGGTATTTACATCTATGGGCACTAAGTTGGCTCCATCTACGGCTTATCATCCCCAAACTGATGGACAGACAGAGAGAGTTAATAAATGGTTGGAGACTTATCTTCGCCATTTTTGTTATGATGTCCAAACCTCATGGGATTCTTGGTTACACCTGGCTAAGTTTGCTTACAACAATTCCACTCATGCGAGCATAGGAGTTTCACCCTTTGAGGCTTTGTATGGTTACAAGGTGCCCTTACTCACAGTCATCTTTAATGAAAAGATCAATCCTCATGGGAAGGAAGAGTTGGAAAGAATGCAGACCCTTCTTCAGCAATGTAAGGTGAATCTAAGGAAGGCTCAAGATCAAATGAAGATGTATGCTGATGAGAAGAGGAGGCCTTTAGAGTTTCAAGAAGGAGAGCTGGTTTTGTTGAAGGTGCCCAAATCGAAGTACTCTACGTTGAAAGATGGATCCAGTAATAAGCTTGCCCACAGGTTTTATGGCCCTTACAGGATCCTTAAGTGGATTGGAGATTTGGCATACAAACTAGAGCTTCCCTCTTCTACAAAGATTCATAACGTCTTCCATGTTAGTCAACTCAAGCCTTATTATGGTGATCTAGTGGATATAGTTGATGAACTGCCACCTATTGATGAAGATGGTCTTGTTCAGTACATTCCAAAGGCTGTTATAGGTCAGCGCGAAAAGAAGCTTCGATCACGTTGTGTTGTGGAATATTTGATCAAATGGAGAGGTTTACCAACTGTGTATCCCATGCCTCCTTTGGCGTACTTGCATCCTGAATATGCACAATCATAGAGTCTGAAATGCTGATAGATAGCCAGTACATAACTTTCCTGGCTCTCTCATGCTATGCTTTGAATGCCTGCATTTGCTGTTGATTGGAAACATCAGGAAGAACTGGTTCTTCTTCATTTCTTGCAACAAATTCCCAATATCCTTTTCCCATAAGGAAATTCGTCATTCTAAACTTCCATGCCTGGAAGTTGTTCTTGTCAAGCTTTTCAGTTACAATCTGTGAAAGAGAATCAGACGCCATTACAGAACACTACGAAAAATTCTGTCACTGCAAAAACTCAGCTTCACCCTCACAAGGGCAAATCTGCAAAACTGGCGAAAGTGGTATTTGACCAGACCTGATTCTATATTGGATGAGTATCCATACTTGAGGGAGACATTGGTGGCTGAAGCCTATTGCTTATGGAGCCAGTATTGATGCAGACTGGTTCAGGACAACACACTATTTTAGAACAGTTTTTATCATACCTAATTTTTAGAATTAAGCTATCTATATGGGCTTAAAGTACTCTTCAAGAGCTTTGTTTTGATATATGGTACATTTCATTTGGACACTTCTATCAAAAGTTATGGCAGATTTGGTCCAGCATGGACTGTTTATTCAGCAAGCTATCTACTTTGTTCTGGGACTATTCTATGAAGACTTTATGGCTCCATTTTCTTCTAAAGTATTTCAAATCATGTATATAGTTGGGCCTTACTTCCGTTCTTCAAATTCAGCTCTTGTAATGGTCATTCTTCATTCATTTCCCATTTGTAAAGCTGTAAAATAGAGTAGTACTCTGTTCTATCCATCTCCTCTCTAGTTGTTTCTAGGTTTGTTTTTTAGGACAAAAACTTTTGGGAAGGGATGGATTGTAAGAAGCTAGGAATAGCAAATAAGTGTTAATAATATTGATATTATGCCATGTCACACTAACATTGGTATAAAAGGAGAGAAGATGTAAATTTTCACATCTTTTTGACACATAAATACAATTACAGACTTCTCTCCCTTCTTGCTCACAGCTTCTATGGCTTCCCCTTCTTTCTTGTCTTTCTCTCTCTAAATCTAGTCTTTCTCTCTCCTCGTCACTCTTATTCTCTCTCTTCTGGCAGTCTTTCTCTCTCCTCTGCAGTCTTCTCTCTCCTCTTTCTCTCTCCCTGGTTCTCTCTCTGACACCTTGCATCCAAACAATGCTTGAAATGTTTGTGTTTCTATGTGGAAAAGGCATGTGTAGTGGCCTCTCCTAATACATGTGTGCAAGTCAAACTATGCCTGTCTAATGTAGATGTAGGGCATTGTTTGTTATCTTTTTACATGTATTGGTATTTTCCTTCCTCATTGGAACTTGGCGGATATCAAGAGATAGTAATCAGAGATAATGTGATGGAAACGAATTCTTTGATTGTGTGAATGTAAAGTAAAATCGACAAATGCAAATTATAATGCACTTTTTTATCATTACATTGAAGTAAAACAAAGTAGGAAGTTGGATATCTTTGTTGTGCAGGTCCCTCCTCAATTGTCGTAATATGCACTTTGACCCTAGCTTCATAATAATCAATAGTTCATCATTTAGCCAAACATCAATGATTAGTAGACAACTCCCTCATATCTTGGTCTAGTGTTACCAACTTCCTGCAAAGATGGTGTCATCTTTTGTACAAGAAGTTTTGAGTGGCAATCATGTACTTGTAGACAATAGAATCTAGTTGCACCTTGCAAGAGATTCCATCTTGCACCTTTGTATCCCAGCCTGCATTCACAAACTCTAGAACACTATGTGCATCTAGACACTTCACTAGAAACATGGTTCTTGAGGTCCAGACTTCAGTGCTATAGAAGAAGTCCACAAAAATAGTTACATGTATAAAGATAGATATTTTACTTTGACTACTTGAAATATTGGGCTTTAGGCATTTCTACACCTCATGAAAATTTTCACACCTATAACTCTTACTTATCCTTTGATTTGGTCTAGCAATCACTCTCTACTCCTAAAATCTGGAAGGGGAAGAAGGCTAGTCCTAAAATCTAGAAGGGGAAGAAGGCTAGACAAGGTTCCCCATTGCTCTTTGGAGGGAGGTGGTATGTAAAAATGATTGTAAAAGAATATACCCCTCTCGCCCAATACACTTTGGTCTTTCCCTTGTACAACTCCTCACCAAACGAAAATGTGGATGACATTGAAAAATATCTACCACGCATTCCACTGGTGGCTGCAACTCCTTGAGGCTTGATGGATACAAGTCTCTTAACATCAAATGATCTTATCAATTACAAGATGAATAAGAAACATGAACCTTCATTCATACTAGAAAGTAAACTCAACCAGATTGCACTTATAGTTGGGCCTATGCAAAGGGAGATTGAAGGCATTGGGCTCAAGGTCAAGCTTATTATACTTGAAAACATTCAGCACATGTACTTCTTTGATTGTTCTCTTGGAGCCATCAAGCCTAAAATCCATTGATTGTTCTCTTGGAGCCATCGAGCCTAAAATCTATTGCCCTACCCTTCCAAGATGATAAGAAAGGTTGGCTATTGAGGATCTCTTTTGCTTTTTTTGCTACATGATTATCCAAGTTCCCTTTGTTATGGTCAAGAGAACTCACCTGTCTTGCTTATCGAGAGTCTTATAAGTGACTATGGACTCAATGGAAACATTGGACCTTTGACACTAAGTAGACACATCCATGGAGTGGGAAGATGGAGAGTAGAAATGTGCGGTGGAGTAGATAGAAAACAAAGAGGAACTCGTAAGGCTGTCAAGCATAGAAAAGAGAGGAGGATACGAATACCTAAAGATTTCAAATAGGAGGATTCCACCACCTTCTTTTTGCCTTGATAAGAGAAATAGTTTAAATGTGATGTCAAAACATTACTATTGGGAATTTACAATCACTCCAGTCCATCTTAGCAAAACTGACAATTGATCCATTTTACTACTGGAAAGTGATAATTACTCAAGCCATTTCAATAAAACTAATCTTTTAAAAATAATAAAATGATTTTTTAAATGCCAAAATAAATTTCAAAAAAGCAATTCGTAACAAAAGCCTTATTGTCATTGGTGGAGTGCACTCTCTCTCCTTCTACTAAAAGGCCAAAAATAACCTGAAACTCCCGCTAATGCATAACTGCCAAACTATCCACTTGTCCTCTAAGAGTATAAAGGAGGCACTCTTTCAAAAGCATGAGGACAAGTCTAATATCATTGCACACTCTCTCTTTTTCAACATGGATGCAAACAATGTAATTCAAATTTATGATATGTAAAGGGAAATGTAGTAACAACTACAACACATGATAAATTATTAGTTTCCATTAATAGTCTATGTGTTTAGATTTATATGTAATAAGCACCTCCTCTCCTCCAAAAGCATTTTCATTTGTACTCTATTCTACTACTATAAATTACTCTTATTATGCAAGATTAACTTAAGACTTTGTGAGAAGTTAATTTGAAATTCAAGGCCTTTTGTAACTCATCATGCAATCTTTCTTTTCTTTTTAATCCATAAGTTTAGTGTTATGATCATAAGAATGGTCCCTCAGGAAACTTTTTCTTGTGATGTTTCTAACTTGTGAATTGTTGTCAATGTAGTCTCCATCTTAGCATCTATAACTTATGGTGCTAAGCTATAACAAACCACTTTCATGCCCTTTCATCTTTGTGCAAGGCTTCTATATTGCACTAGAGCTATGAATTCCATCAATCTTTGATCTAATTAAAAACAACTACCATTAGTAATAATATGATTCTCAAAATCTACTCTCACTCCATCATAATACAACCAACTAGCTGAAAATTTTATCACATCCCTCTTACTATTCCTAAGGTTTCCATCTCTAAATTAAGAGATCTACTAGCAAAATTGGGTGATTAGATTTTAATTTCTTTTACACGATTACAATTATTAACTTCTTTCATAGCCTATAATAGTTGGAATCTTATCTTGTTTAAATAATACAAAGATGCCCTATTAAATTGCTTCAAACTTTAGTTGGTTATCAAATACTCCTCTTTCTTGAAATTGATTTTACTAGCCATTTTCTGCTTGTATTTCTTCTTAGTGGTATTGAAACCAACTACATAATGTAACATGCGTGGAGAGAGAGAGAGAGAGAGAGAGAGAGAGAGAGAGAGAGAGAGAGAGAGAGAGAGAGAGAGAGAGAGAGAGAGAGAGAGAGAGAGAGAGAGAGAGAGAGAGAGAGAGAGAGAGAGAGAGAGAGAGAGAGAGAGAGAGAGAGAGAAATAGAGGATAGATGACTTTGTGCTATATGGCAGAGGGAGGTGGGCCTTTGATCTGTAACTTGTTGTTTATGAGTGCATGCTTATAGCATGAACTTTATCATGTTTTTCCTTCATTCTTCTTCAACTTGGATTTTGCAAGTACCATAACAAAGACCCTTCTTTGAGCATGATAGTAAGCTATGAAGCCCCTTCTTCAAATTGGATTTTGCAAGTACCATAACAAAGCCCCTTCTTTGAGTATGATAGTAAGCTATAAAGCAAGGGCCATACCTCCATCATATAGCGTAGAGGCACCAAGCTTTTATTTAAGAACATTTGATCTTTAGTGTTGTAGTTTCAAATCCTCATCTAGGTTAGTCAAATAATTTTCTTGGAATTCTTAATTATTTATTGAATGATTGAGATTGTAGAGTTGAAGATCTATATAGAGAACAAATTTTTAATAATAAACATTATTTAGCACTAAAGAATATATTTCATACTGAATAATGACTTTTATGTGGAAAAATATTGTTCCATACAAAACAACCCCTTTGTATGAAAGATTCTTTTAGATGAAAGATTAGTGATTACAAAATAACTACGGTATTAAATAGATTATATGGTTATGGATGTCCATATTGATGGAATTGACAAACCACCAAATAATCCTTATTGTGTAAAAGACTACTGTCTGCACTTGCAAATGGAAGATATAATAATGGGGATGACTTTGAACCCACTAGACTCAGAGTGGATGATGCATTTGTGGATAGTCTTGCAATAAGTCCCATGGTCATAAGTCCCCATTGACTTGTCATTACTAGGGGAAAGCAAGGAATAATTGGCCACAATATCATAATATGTACGAGGATAAGAGCAAAGAAAAGGGAAAGGGTAAAGTACAAGACAAAAATAATGATCATGTCCCTAGCACATCTAGTGTTAAGATTGAAGTGATTAATATTGTTCAGGCTGATTTTGATGATGATTTAATACTTGCAATTTCTTCTCTTGATACTTCACAACTGACTAATGCTTTATCATGGTATACTCAATGTTAGCTCATAGATTCAAGGGCTTCCTTTCATGTGATCCCTCATCAAGAGTGGTTTTACTCTTATCACAGTTTGATTGGATCTGTCCATTTGGATAATGACTTGGTACTTGAGATAGTTGGTATTGGTGATGTCCAACTGCTGGAGGTTAGTTCAGGTTGCATATTTACTCTTCATTATGTACATCATGTATTGGCTCTCATGAAGAGTTTTATCTTTTATGGCACTTTGGATGATACAAGTTATGTAGTTTCTTTTGGTAATTTCTCATGGAAGTCTACCCGAGGAAATCTTGTCATTACATGTGGTGCTAAGTCCAATACTCTCTACCCCTTGCTTGTGTCTAGGTCAGTTGACCATATTTTGACAATGGATGCAGTTTCACATGTATATGGCATTGTCACCTTGGGCATATGTCCTTGAAAGGAATAAAAATGCTTACTCATTTACAGTATCTTCCACCCCTTGACTATAAGTACTTTGAGTCTTGTGATCATTGTTTATATGGTAGATAGACACGCAATACGCATAAAAAGTCTGGTATGACATGCATGGGTAAGCCATTGGCTCTTGTTCATTTAGATGTATGTACCTTGCATATCATTAGGTGGTGCAAATTATTTCATTACCTTCATTGATGACTATACGAATAAGGTTTGGGCATATCTTATTAAGCAAAAATCAGAAGTCTTGGCTACATTTAAGCATTGGCTTGATTTGGTTGAGAACCAATCTAGGTATAGGCTAAAATGCCTAAGGTCATATAATGCGGGTGAGTATGTCTCTAAAGATTTTGAGCAATTTTTTGATAAGAGGGTATTAAGTGTCAATTGATTGTCCCGTACGCTCCACCCTAGAATGGTATGGCTAAGCCTATGAATAGGACAATTCAGGAGTGAGTTCGCAGTATGCTTATCTAATTAGGCTTACCATAACATTTTTGAGATGAGGCAATTACTATTATAGTACACTTGATAAATTGATCTCCATGTATTGCTCTTGACTATTAGGTTGTAGAGGAGGTATGATCTAGTAAACCTTCCTCATATGCTCATTTGCATGTCTTTGGATTAAATTTAATATGCAATCTTTTGAAGTCAGGAAAGAAGTAAATGCTTTGTTAACCATTACTACAAAAATCAATTGGTTTATGCATATCATCTTCAATTAAATGGAATGTCCATTAGGGAGGCCATGTGTAGGAGCAAATGTGTCCTACCTTTTAATTAGTTGAAAGATGATGTGACTACTTTGCATGAGGAGGTTGCATCCTTAAAAGATTTACATGCAGAGATTCAAGGGATTGCAATCATTAATGAGCCATAGATTGTCTTAAATGTGACTTCCTTGCTACACAGTTTGTAGCAGCATTGGATGTTGGACTATCTTCAATTGATTTATGACCTTTTTGTCTTGCTATCAATTATGATGAATTTTGGATGGGTTTTCATGTTCATTTATGTGCATTCTCATAAAAAGATTTCTAATTGTGTATCTAGAGATTTTTCGACTCGCACAAGTTTTCTTGGTTTCTCCCTATTTGAGATGAAAATTTCAATAGTTATTATCTTATGCCTTACATTTTGATTTTTTGGTTGTCTGAAATGATATCTGGTTCATTGTTTTATGATTTATCATTTCCTTTTTCCAAAAATTTTGTTGGGATGGTGAACAATGATATTATTATATTAATGAGCTATGAGCATATCTTTCCTGATATAGTTTTGAGCACAATGGTGGCAAACATGGATGTGTGTAGTAACAAATGGAGTGGACATGCTTTGCAAGAGAGTTATGTTTGGCAAAAAATATATATTGACACTTTCTTGAGCTCCTGGAAAAGCTTCTAGTTGGTAAAGTTATAGTTTGATGTTGGACAATGTTCGTGGTGCAATGATCAAATTTCATGCCTTTTATAATGATGTGAAGAATGTTATTCGAGGTGAGACCATTACAAGATCACCTTTTCAATAATGCGACAATGACTACTACAAGCAATTTGTTTAGTTGTTGGAGCATATTCCAATGCTCCGAAGAGACATTGAGGAGTTAAAATTGTTCTTGGGGCAATTGATAGGTTTGATGGCAAAAATGAATAGAAAGCTCCATACCTCCATCTTTAGATGTTAAGGGATCCTTGTTGGCTAGTTGATTTTTTTCAATGTTTTTGTTTTGAGACCTCTATGTTGTGATATTGTCTTTGCCAAATTTATGGATTTAATCTACAAATGGTTTTTCTAAGAATAAAAATAATGGATTTTGTCTTAGACAAATGCATATGCATGCTCTCTCTCTCTCTCTCATTGAAATTAATGCTAGATAAATGTTTACGTCAAGCTGTAATAAACATACATTATCATCACATAACTAAATTCAAATTGTCAATTTCATCTATTGACATTAAGGTTTAAACGTTTCTATGCGTGATATATGTGTGTGTAGATATATCTTTTGGTTTCTCTATGTGCATGTCTAACTCTGTATGCATACTCTTCTCTCTCTCTCTCTCTACACACACACACACACACACGTATTTGTATGTATGTATGTATGTATGTACATACATACTTACATATACATGTGTGTGTGTGTGTGTGCATGCACGCATGTGTATTTGTGTATCTCTCTCTCTTTATGTATTTGAAGCTCTCTATGTGTGTATCTCTCTCTCTCTCTCTCTCTCTCTCTCTCCATCACCCTCTTTCTCTCTCTATATATGTATGTGTAAGTGCAACTTGCTTTCTCTATTTGTACACACGCACACGCACACACACACACATGTTTGCATGTGAGATTTGAGCACCATTGTTTTAGCTTCCATTTGTTAGATTTCATTGTTTTCATATTTCATATTTCATTCGTTTATTACATGTCAATGTGGGGTGTTATATTTGCTTTAAATGCACCCTTTTGTGTTGCATACGTCATGCCTTTATTATCATTTTGTAAGTAATGCCTTGAACAGTGACGAATGTGCTAAGAAATGATGTGTAAGGGATTCACTAAAGGCTTCTAGAAAGTACATGAGAAAGGTGGAGACTTCATGCAAGAGTGGGGGGTTTATGGCAGATTTGGCTATACACGCTACCATGAACTCCGCTACATGAAGATCATGGTCTTCATTGTACTCTCCCTTAAAGATGGGAAATGGGACTACATTTGTTGGCATGTCATTAATATTTTTTGGATGGATCTAACTAGGAAGGGGACCTTGAGTTGCCATGGGGACTTCTGTAAAGAGTGCCACAAGGGTGTCAAAGAAGACTTCTGTTATTGGCTTTGATTTTTACTTTCTCTCTTCTTACATACCTTTGGACTCATTCTAATGCTTGCCTCTTGATCATGTCATTCATCAAGGATTTAGCTCCAACCAATTTGTCTGTACTCCACGGAATAAAATCAAAAGGGCTTCACTCTCTCAATGACTCTCTTGCTAACATTTTTTCTATTTCTTTTCAATGTCTTTGAATTCATCTTTCATTCCATTGTAGAGAGAAAGATATTCAATTCTGAAGGTATCAAAACTCATTCTTTTGAGAATCGCCATAGTGGCAACGTCTTGATAATACTAACTTCGAAGGATTTCAATAGCATGGATTGTGAAGAACACTCTGTCTATCAACTTCCAGTGGGTTGCCAATTGGACAAAGAGAAGATTATCAGTGCACTAAGCAACCCATGTATCTTGCTGTTGAGCATCCATGAACATATTCCGACTCTTTTCCTTCTTATTCTTATGAACTTCAACTGACCATGACTCCTGAAGCTTTTTCATAATCTCCCACTTGATGATATCTGAAAATTCTTCAATAAAGGTCAAATCTCCCTTGAATGGTCATTCTCTCTCTTTTTCCTTCACTTTTCAGTTTGGTGAAAAATAATTGGCTATTGTGATACAACTTTCTGTAGCTTTAGAAGACAATGGGATCTGTTTATCATATAGAGCTCGCATCAAGATAGTGATATGTTTTTGCCACTGAGGGATGCACTTCTTATAAAAAGTGGCTTTGACAATGGATATCTCCAATTCTTCAATAGTTGTAGGGATTCTCCAATCTTCCATTGCTTATCTTCCTTTTCAATAGTACTACTTCTTCCATTTTTAGCCTTTGTTGGTACTTATTGATGGTAGTTTTCCCCAGCTGCTGCGCACCAAAAACATGGATCCCCAAGAGAGACACCAAGAAAATTGAGATATTATTGCAAGAAACTCTATATTATATCATCAACAAGCATGTTCTTCATAGTTTAATCAACCACAATAAGAAAAACAACACTAATATTCTCAAATCTTCATGTAGCATCATATAACAATTCTCTTATGGATTTATCACAATAGAACTTCAACACATTCTTCATATTATTCATAGAAACCATCAAAGAACCACAATGACACAAAATAAATATAAACTTTGAATGAAAATCATCACACAGGATTTATCTTTCATCATCTTCATAGTCTTAATAGTCTCTCTAATGTAGATACAATGTTTCTCATAGAAAATTAGCTATCTCTCATACTATGTCTCTCTCACATATGCTTTCTCTGAATAATACATTAGAATAATGAAAAATAACACTCCATAAACCCGTGGATACCCCTTCCAAGAGGTATGTCCGATATGAAGAGCCAGCAAAGCCACTACAGTGTCCTTTCGTAGCTCAATAGTGTGACTGTCACTTCAATCTTTACTTGAGTCTTCAGTAGCTACTTCTTCCGCTTCTTTGAGCTATTTTGAACTTGTATTCATCTCTTTCCAAGACTAAGAAATCTCCCAAGCTACACATTCATCCCATAGAATACTTCAGAGACATACAGAATAGAAATAGAATAAAGATAGAGGCTCTACAGAAGCTTAACGAAAGGTCTACATTACCATATAAAAGGTCATCCAAAAACAACTAAAACCATTCAAAATCATGAAGAATCATTCAATAAACTCCGAAAAAATCTTAAACTCCATCAATCATCCTTCCAACCTTTCATACAGAAAGAAATTAGAACAAAACATAAGTTAAACAGAACCAATCAAAACCTATCGGGCACTCACAACAGAACCTTTCAACTCATCATACCTCTATTAAAAAAACATCATGAGCTTCTCAAACCTATTCAACATTATCCAAAACTCTCTTAAACACTTCCAAACCAATCAATCATCATTCAAATTATATAAAATATCACCTAAAAATCCAACAAAAAACAACCAAAAACATAGTCATATCAACTCTCAACACTTGAGTTGAATCTTTCGTGTCTTTGTGCAGGAGTATGCTCCAATTTTAATTTCTTTTCCTTGATCCTTTTCCTTATGAAGTGAAACTCCAATTCTACATGTTTGGCCTTCTTTGAATGCTAAGGGTTGCTTGCAAGGTAAATACAAGAAGGGCTCTCATAGTAGATCTTCAATGTAGGCCTCGGAATAATATTTAACTCGTCCATCCCCATTTGAATCCAAATTTCTTCTTTAGTTACCACTGCAAGAGCTACATATTTGACTTCGATTGATGACAAAGTTACTTCTGCTTGTTTTCTAAATTGCTCGGTGATTGCATCTCAGGCAAGCAAGAAAACAATTCAAAATTGGATATCTCATTATCCAGCCCCTCCCAGTCCAAGTCAGACCATCCATGTAAATGGCATAGTTCTTGCATGACTTATTGAACTAGTGTTTGGGGAGAGTTGATGACGGCAATGTCATCAACATAAAGGGCTAGCATCAAATAGGACTGAGAGTGATGCCTAATGTAAATGCTGGGTGTAGACTGAAGGCAGGTATAGCCATTTTAGATCATGATTGTATTGAAGTGTTGGAATCACAATCGAGGTGATTGCTTGAGCCCAAAGAGAGAGCGATGGAACCTACACATATGTGTGGAATTTTCTTGAGGAATATAGTAAGAGGGCTACTGGCAGGCCGCCATGGAGAAAAGCTATCTGAACATCAAGGTGATGGAGCTTGAGATCCAAGGCAGTCGCAATAGCCAACAACATGCAAAGGGAGGCCAAGAGAAGGACTCGCAAGAAAGTCTCCCGAAAATCCAATCCGAGAACTTGCGAGAAACCCCGTGTTACTAAGGGAGCCTTATAGCCAACAATATGCGAAGTGAGGCTTCTCTGTCTCCCGATAATCCAAGCCGAGAACTTGCGAGAAACCCCGTGTTACCAAGGGAGTCTTATAGCGAGCCACAGTGCCATCTGCCTTAAATTTCAGGATCAACAGCCATTTACAAGAAACAGGTTTGCGTCCAAGGGGTAAAAGAACCAATCAAGGGGTAAAAGAACCAATGTCCAAGTGTTAGATTTCAGGGCGTGGAGCTATTCTTCCATTGCCTGACGCCACTGCGCAGTATGAGCACTTGCCAAAGGCATCATTAACTAAAATCGAGGCCGGATCAACCACTAAAATATCAGAATCTATGGCTATTGCGAAGCAGGAGTGCAAGTCGTGTGTGTGGGCGGATTTGCCATCGACACATGAGTAGAATTTGGCTTCGATGAGGAATAAATATGCTGTATGGAGCGAAAGCGTGAGGACGAAATAGCTTTCGGTGATGGTTCAGGGATGGGGGAAGGGGGTACAGGAGACGAGGGGTGATCTAGAACGTGCGTAGGCATGGGCTCCCCTGAGGCATTGTTCGGGAAAAGACGGGTTCGCTTCATCCTAAGGCCGGTTCATTTCAAGAAAAAACTTGTTCAATTATATGTGGGCAGGAAGTACTTACCTGTAAAAAATATAGGTGAAAAAGACTCAGACCGTTTAATTTGGATCATCCAAGGAGAATATCCTTCTCAATATTAAAATAGAAGGAGAATCTCCTTTTAGAATGATATAGAAAAGGATTTTAAATAATAAATATAACATATATATATATATATATATTATAATATTTTAAATTAAATCTTAAAAGTTAAGTCTTTTTAAAGCTTTAAAGTTTAACTTTAAAGGATGCATTGCAATTTGCCAAATGGCAGATGGACTCTGGAGTGACGATCTAGCCTTGAAGTAACTCGACTGGCAGTAACCAACTAACCACTATCAGTCTTCAGATGGGAGAGAGAGAGAGAGCTCTTGTAGACTTGTGATGATAAATCGTGAGCCTGCATGCAGTTTGTGAGTGTTGCATTCAAGCTTGAGCCTTGCTTTCCTGCTTATTCTTGAGTCGTGATTGTGCCTAGGCCTGTGGGAGCCTGGAGGGATTCAGGAGAGAGAGAGAGAGAGAGAGAGAGAGCGCTTAAGGCTCAGGCTTCAGTCGCTCAAGCCTCAGAGCCTTAGCCTTTAGGCCCTTAAGCGTTGTGGCCCGTGGGCTTGGCGTTGTGGCAGCTCTGTGGACGTGGAGGCTTCTAAGTGTGCGCCATCATCTGACATCCATGACGTGAGCCTTGAGGCTTCTAACTTCTAGAATCTAAGGCTTAAGCGTGGGCAGTGGGCACTCGGCCGTGGCACTGTGGGGCCTGCCTGTGGGGGCGTGAGCCCTGAGGCTTCGACAGTCTAGGTGGGGGCGTGAGAGAGAGAGAGAGAGAGAGAGGGTGTCTGCGTGGGGGCGTGAGACAGCGCTACAGCTGCCAGCAGGATTCAACAGAGAGGCGTCTGGAGTCTGGACTCTGCCGTGGCCCATCAGGGCTGAGAGAGAGAGAGAGAGAGTCCGCGTGCCACAATTGTGTTCAACAGGGAGTCGTCCGCCGTGGCCCGTCCGGCGTCAGGGTCTGAGAGAGAGAGAGAGAGAGAGAGGGCATCCAGCGTCCGCCGTGACCCGTCAGCCTTCAAAGTTCAGGCTTCAATGGTCAAGTTTCTACCCTGGGACTTGGGCGTGGGGGCGTGAGGCAGCACTAGCAGGCTTCAAACTTTCAAAGTTCAAAACTTCAATGTTCAGTGTTCAGCAGACTCGCAGAGAGAAAGAAGACACATTGGCAGACTCACAGAGAGAAAGAACTGTCGCAAGAAGATTTGGGCCCTGAAGATTGGCCGCGGCCCGCAAGCCCTGAAGATTGAGCAGAGTCCAGACTCCTACACACACACACACACACACACACACACACACACACACAGATTGTTGGCTTGGGCCCTGTACTCAGTACTGTGTAGGGCCAGGCTGTTTCCTTTGATGGGGAGAGAGAGAGATTTGGGCCTCCAAAGTTCCATGCTTCAAGACTCAAGTTCCTTGCTCAAGAGTCAACTTTCAAGTTGTCAACATTCTCCCTAAAATCACGATTGGCAAGTGGCAAAACAGCCTACAGGTAAGCACCATCTCGATTCTTTATAAGTTTATTGTTCAATTTTCATTTTGCTTTAAGTTTTAAAGTTTAAAGTTTAGTCTTTTAAGTTCTACTATTACCAATGTAATTTCTAATTAAGTATTGATATCACTCAATAAAGCAATAGCATGCATGCGATCTCTTTTCTTTTAAGAGTGGTTGGTGAAATGAAAGATTAGTAACAAATTCTTTTTGTTATATGTTTATTGATAAATTTGTGAAGGTTGAAGATAAAAAGAGACTAAAGATCTGAGGAGCTTGATTTTCAAAGGAACAAAGGCATTATAAAGGTAGCAAATTTCAAGTATTATTAGCAAAGAAGGTAAGATCGAAACTACTCTTTTTATTTTCAAGAAATGGCACCTAAATCAAGAGAAAAAAGACAAGGAAATCTTCTTTCATGGGTCGGGATTGAACATATAACTAAGCATCCTTCTAAAAAGGTAAAAGAAAACACTAATAATATTGTGGAGTCATATTCAATTAATGTATTGCCTTTGAATGAATCACTTGATAATATTTCACTTGAAGATAAGGCTGAACTTGAAAGAAAAAAAGAAGGACGTTTACTCTTTCAAAAGAATTGGCTTGACCAATTCAAATGGCTTGTTTATGATAGAGACGAAGTAAAAATGTATCGTAAGTATTGTTTAAAATGTCCTCATCCACATAGTGCATATTCAAAAGGGGGATCAATAAATTTTAAAATTAGTAACTTAAAATCCCATGTTCGCACGACTTGTCATAAGTTTGCTATGGAAGCCATTTTGCTTGAAGGAAAAGATTGTATTGAAAAGAGTGTTTAAAAAATAAGGGAAGTCAAAGATGAGGCATTACTTTCATTATTTAGAATTGCATATTTAATTGCTAAACAAAATTTACCATTTTCAGTTTTTCCTGAGATGATAAATTTGTTGCAAGATTGTCATGCACCATATACAACTAGTCTCTATAATGATGATAAGGCATGTGCTGAAATGATCTATTGCATGGCATCACATCTTATGAAAACCACAATAATGAAGGTTTCTGCTAGTCCATGGTTTGGTGTTTTAATTGATGAGTCCAATGATATCTCTTCACATGGACATATGGTTATTTATTTATCATATCTTGAGAGAGATTGCATTCCCAAGACAAGTTTCTATGGCATTATACGTGTGCATGATGGTACTGCAAAATCTTTGTTTGAAGCTATTATTAGTGAGCTAAAGAAATGTAAGCTAGACTTGTCTAGATTTGTTGCTTTTGGCTCCGATGGATGTTCCACAATGGTAGGAAAGGATAATGGTGTTCAGGCCTTATTGAAAAAACATGTTAATCCATTTCTAACTTCAATTCATTGTGTTGCACATCGTAGTGCCCTTGCAATATCAAGTGTAGCAAAAGAGATGCCTTATTGTAAAAAGCTAGAAAAGCTTATTAATGCCATAGCTTCTTATTTCAATGTTAGCACAAAGAGATTAGAAGGCTTGCAAGCTATGCAACAAGATTTGGCATGTCCCATTCTTCTACTTGAGCATACTTTTGATGTGAGATGGTTAAGTAGATATAGAGCCATTAGTAGAGTATGCAAGTCTTTAGATGCCATACTTGAGATCACAAAAAAAGAGGCATTGCATATTTATGAAGAATTGGCTGAATTTGAGTGTGTTTATTGCTTACATTTCTTAGCTGACATTTTAAGAGGTTTAACAACATTAAGCCAAATGTTTCAAAAGGACTTTGTAGATGTCACAACTATAGATAGTCTTGTGAAGAATGAAATTATATCCATAACACAATATTACATTGATTGTCCTCCTCCTGATATGAATGCATTAAGTGTCGGTATATATGGATATGATATCCTTCCAGACTATGGGCCTGAAAAAGGATATTTATATACATTAAGAGGTGCTTTGCATGGGAATAAGTTTTATGAGCATGATTTAAAATGTAAAATTAATGGAGAAGACTTTAATAGGGCCTTAGAATTTCAAGTTGCTTTTGCCAAGTCAGTGGTAAGTAACTTGAATTCTCGATTTGAAGATAATTCCGTGCTTAATTGTTTAAAAATACTTGTGCCTACACAACATCCAATACAAGAGAAGGCCTTAAAAACCTATGGAATCCAAGAAATAGATAAAGTAACTTCATTTTATGGTTTTCCCAAAAAGTTGAATATAGAGGAATTCCCTGCAATGATAGAAGTTGATGAGTTTAAGAAAGAATTTAGAAATTTTAAGCATCAAGCTTCTAGAGATTGGGTAAGATTCACATTACCAGAGGTAACTTCAGCACTTGCTTGCAACAATATGTGGAGGGATGCTTATCATAATGTTCTTACTCTTTGTCAAGTAGCTCTTGTCCAATGTTCGAGCATTGCTATTTGTGAGAGAGGTTTTAGTGCTCGAATTGTGATAAAGAGTAAGCTACGTAATCGTTTGGAGATTAAGAGTTTAGATGCATTAATGAAAATCTTTATTGAAGGGCCTTCTAAATTCACTAATATGGAGTTCATTGAGAGTATGGACTTATGGGCTGAAAAAACACATCGACATTTATACACAGCACAAGGAATTTGCTCATTGATTTTGCAACAACTTTGCATATTCAAAGGGGCAATTGATTTTTTATGGCCTATGATGATATTGAAGTCACTGTGCATTATTTGCGCCTTTGTTGTCTTAAAATTTTTACCTTTTTTCATTGACACAATTTCTTCTTTTTTCCTATATGTTTATTATATTTTTATAATGTAAAATTTGCTTTTTTTCTTTATGTTTAGTTCTTTATCTATGTTAAACTTATTTTTTCTATGTTCTCTTTCATGTTAGTTTTGTTTTCTCTTTTTGGTATCATGGTTGCTTCTTTCAATAAAATATGCTTGTTTTTTAAATCTTTTTTTTAAATTTTGCTTGTATTTCATTATATTCTCTTTCATGTTTTTTTTTTCTTTTTTAATAAAAAAATTAACTTATTTTCTTTTGGGTTTTTGTTTTATACTTTCTTTTATTTTTGTGCTTATGATGTATATACTTCTCTGAGGCCATAGCGTCTAGACCCATTAAGAGACATAAAAACCACCTCTATACATTTATTTTTTACTATTAAAAATATAGATAAAAATGTAAATTAAGTTTCTTAATGATAATAAAGGTTTTCATTTCTAAGGCATAAGAGAAGTAATTTAAAAAATTCCAAGAAAAACTTTGAAATAAAGATCCTTTCAAATAATAATAAAAAGGTGATTATCTTTTCATTATATATTTAAAAGGGAATTAGACCGGTTCAATTTGTAGGATAAAAGGATTTGGACCGGTTCAAGTTGAAACGGAAAAGTTTTGGATGGTTCAAATTTTCCGAAACTTCTTTAGGCTAAGACAAGAAGGATTTATGTCAGGCTCACAAATTTTTTTTTCCCGAACACTACCCTGAGGAGGAGGCTATCGTGTCAGGACACGTGGATGATTTGATTGGTGAACTAGGAGCCGTCCGATCTGGTTGCACGCGGGAATACGGCGCCGCAGAGGATGACGGATGGGTTGCGGGCCGCGGCGTGTGATGCGGCCGGGTGAGCACAGTTGGTAAGGACGGGGATCACGTGGGGCCGCCGGTGTGTTAGGTATAGCGGCGGTATTTCAGGCGCAAGGGGGTTATGGTGTGGGAGGCGCCAGTGGCAGCCACAGGCCTAGAAACGAGTTGTGACAGCGTCCATGTGACGGTGTCGGGCGTGTTATGGCGACTAGCTGGGGAAGGCTCAGGGATCAAGAGAAAGACTAGGGACATATGTACGGTAGAATCTCGTTCGGTAGGCCAAATTATACCGATTCCATGGCAGGTCCCACAGAGATTCACCTCTGGCTTGTCGGATTGCAAAATCCTTTGTGTTTTCCGATTACCGACGGTCGAAAGCAGGCAACCAATGATAGAGTGCCATGTCTCAACTTCTCTAGCTTTTCGACCTGCCTATTGCTAGACTGCTCGTGTGCCCTTGGACCTTAATCACTTTTCCAACCCTTCGACAGACCACCGTAGGCACTGACACCCTATTTACAATAAGGTCGACAACCTGCTATCGGATTGGAAGCCTACTGCTCATGTGCCCGTTGTGAGAGTGTACTGGGAGGCTGGGAGCCGCGAAGTTGCGGGGGATGGTCCTAGGAGACGTGAGGTAAGACCACCCATTGAGGGCGATGCTACAGATGGGTCTCGAGGAGGTGGGATGAGGGCATCCTCATTAAAAAAACCTTCGAGGAGAAGAAGAAGCGGCATTGTAGGGGATCGTAGAGATGATATCCTTTCACACCAAGCGGTTAATGGCCTTAACAGCATGGTCAGCAAGCTTTCATGATCCTTTCTTTTGCGAACTAGAGCAGCTTCTCTCAACCATGTGCCCGAATCAATGGTCGCCACAATATTGGGCTTGTTTTTGGAGGCTGAGGATAAATATCAGTATGGGCCCCCCTCTTTGATCGACGTGGAAGGGGGGCCCTGCTGATCAGCGCCCGCTCAGGGCCCGCTGAGGAAAGATGAAAAAATGTGCTTTCATCTTTCCTCTGTGCCCCCATGGCCCCACCCCAAATCGGCTAAGGATAAAGAATATTAGCTGCTCTAACGACCTGTTGTGGCTACGATCTTTGTCATCTTCCTCATTTGCTTCTTCGTTCTTGTGCTTCGTTCTCACCTTCACCCTCTGCGTCGTATTGCAGAGCTTCGACTTTGTCGTCTTCAACTTCTCCCTCCCGTCTTCTTTCAGCTCCATCGTCACCTTCCTTCTTTTCTGCTGAGGAGGAGCAGTGCCGGCGCCCTTCCAGGCAGTGCTGCGATGAGGAGGGGGGGCAGCAGTGCCGGCGCCCTTCCAGGCAGTGCTGCGAGAGCGTGCAGAGGATCTCACCTGAGGATCGTTGCCGTGCGTTGCGCCAGGCCTTTGGATATTCCAGTACATATTATAATAATTACGTAGGCGAGCGCTGCCCGATTGAGCTGCATTCATCATTACTTTGTTTTCCCCTTCCACTGTCTGAAGTCCAGCTTGCTCTGACTTCACCCCCCTCCTCCCGACGCTCTCATCTTATTCATCCCCGGCCTGCCCCCCCTCACCCCAGCTGACCTCCCCTCCGTCCTACAAGCTGGCGACTGGCGCACTGAGTTTTTGCAAACCCTCTTCCAGTGTCGTCGCCAGAGAAGAGAGCGGTTCAAAACCACCCACAGGGCCCTCAAGGTTGATCTGTCCCGCAACCGCCTACTTGCTATTCTCCGTGGCTTCCATAGCTCCGCTCTTCACAGACAACCTTCGACTCAAAACCAGGACAGACATAGGTCAATTACTGAAAATGAATTTACAATTTATGTACAATTTTTTTTAAAAAAGGAATGATATTGACTCTATTGTGTTTTGCAATACATTTTCCTTCCATTTCAGTTAAGCTCTCTAAGTACTTCTAAATATGGATGTACCTTTTAAAATACAATGTCCAACTTCGGGGCCTTTTAATGCATCGGCTCTAACATGGATGATCAAATTAGATCCAACAAGACAATACCATGTTCAAGCATATGCACACATTTACTGGGATCGGGTGAGCGATTTCATTTCTGGGGAGAGTAGTTCAGAAAGCACACCCACAAACTTCAAGAGACAAATTTCTCGGAGGCGGGAACAAGGAACCTTAGCACAACCCACTGAATTCTCATGGATAGAGCAAATATGGTATGTATATAAATGTCATGTTCTTGTTGACTTCTAGAGGCTTGATTATTCATATGTACAAACTGATTCTCATAGATATCATTTGCTTCATATGCCTAGTTTTTGGTGTGCTTTTGGACCAAAAGACTTGTGCAGTAAACCACATGTGACCGCTCATGAAAAGCGACCAAATGCTAAAGGTGGCAAACATTTATTGGGTTGTAGATGTCATTTCTATGTGTATAGACTCTATTTATGGCCAAATATAGCTTGAATAAATTATGTGGAGCATAATCATGTGGATTGGGAAGGCCATATTTGCCATGGGATACATTGTGAAGGTTTGTCTGATTCAAGGTTGCTTGTTGCACCTTGGTTATCTGAAGAGAAAAGAACATGGGTCAAAAACTTGCTTCATAGTGGGTTTACCCCACTACAAGTATTCCAACAGCATATTGCATTGGTGGAGAGACATGCAATGCAAGACTTGAATATAAAGTTAGGAAGGGATGCATTTATGACAATGCGGGATATTTTGAATATAGCATCAAAGATGGAATCAATCCTTACCTTCAAGTCCAATAAGGATGATGCATGTAGTGTGCATAATTGGGTGCTAGAGAACAATTGTAGAACTTTCATCTACCAGCAGTATAATGCTTCTATTGGTCAACCTTTCATCCTGGGTATCCAAACAGAGTGGCAGCTACATATGCTTAATAAGTATGGAAAGGATGGTATACTTGCTATGGATGCTACATTCGGTACCAATAAATACAAGGTAAGAAGTTTATATCTTTTTCACTTGTATATTTGCAAATACAAGGTATTTTTAGAGTGTTTTTTTAATGCATCTTTGTTTTCACCCTCCTATTTTATGTTTGATTTGGTGCATGTTTGAATGCAGTTCTCGCTATATTCTATACTTGTATTTGATGCACATAGAAATGGGGTGCCAATAGCATGGATCATTGCCTCCTCAATGGACACTACCTGCTTGATCACTTGGCTAAAAGCATTTCGAAATCGCATATTGGATTTTAATTCTTCTTGGGAGGCAAGTGCGTGGATGGTAGACGATGCACAAGCAGAAATTAATGCCATACAGTATGCATGCTTCTCACTATATTAACTAAAAATAGCATGGGAATATTTGTAACGCTTATTTTCAATGTACAATTGAATCTCACTCAATGAATCATTGGTTAAATTGTAGGGATGTTTTTGGATCTCCTATATATCTTTGTATATGGCATGTTAGAAGATGTTGGTTGAAGAATTTGATAAAGAAAGTTGCAGATCATCAAGTACGGGCCAATATGTTTAGAGACCTTGGTCACATTATGAACATGAAGTGTAGAGGATTGAGTAGCGAGGCCAAAAGAAAGGAGGATGCTACATCTCTTATTGATCAATTCTTCGAAACTTATGCTAGTGAGAAAAACTTCCTCACATACTTGAAGGAAAATTGGGTTCCCAAACTAGGTAAGGCTTTCTAATTTATAAATTCATCTATTCTTGAATTCACATGAATGTTGATATTGTAAGTTATTTTATATTATAGGAATGTGGGTTAGAGCCACACGAATACTTCCACATACCAACCAAGATACAAATGGATCGATTGAATCTTACCATGGATTGTTGAAGTCTCGATTCTTGATTGGAAGGCGCACTATTCATGGCCGTAGAGCAGATTGGCTAATCCACAAGCTCCTCACATTTTGCCATCCATATTATTGGTATCTAGAGGCTATGAAAGAGGCAGGCTTTAGACAAAACTTCAATGTTCAAAAGATTGTATTGTCATCTCTTATGCGTGCAAGAGGCATTCCAGATCAATTTGTCAAATTTATTGGAGATGATCATAGTCTTGCAAAGGTTAAGAGCATGAGCAATGCAAAGCTCTGGTATACAATACACAATACACATTGTGAGTGGGCATGTTGCAACTGTGATTGGGCCATGCGAGGAAATATATGCAAACATCAAATTAAGGTCTTAATATTGTCAGGTTTTGATTTTGACACCATTGTGTTGAAGAGCATGGATATATATTACAAGAATTTTGAAGGTACATGGACTTATTTTTGTGAGCCATCTTTTGTGAATACATTTATTCAATGCTAATATCAATTCTTATCAAATAGGATCTTCTCTAAGTATGAATATGGAACAATCTACCAACACTATTGAGAGTAGTCTTACACCTATACAGAATGATGCAGATACGCTAGACGGCACTTATAGTGATATACAAGAACATGGTAAGTCAATCAAACCTTTCGTATGTATGGTATTTGCTATTTTCTAGATATATATGTATATCATATCTATCTCAATTTGCAGGCCAAGCATTGCAAGGTGCCAAAGAAAAGTTTTGTGAAGCAATGGCTTTAGCAGGTAAAATATAGTTACAATAGAATACACCTTGATTTCTTATATTTGAAGTATCAAAACATATACTAAAGATGTTCTCTTTATGATAGAGAAAGATCCTGAATTAGCAATGCATCTTGAGCGCTTGAGTAGTCATTTGCTTGCCTCCTTGAAACAAATCAAGTCTAGCTTGCAAGGACAAATACCCTATCCCTCAGCTCCCTTGCAAAGGATCAATGATGGATTTAGTAATTCTATCCAACGTGAGAAGCCATTCATTGAGAGACAGCTCTCCAAAAGACCACGACAACCACAACCCAAAGATGTCACACCATTTCCAATTCCTCCAAAGCATAAGAGGGTATCTATGCAAGCACGCCTTGATTCAGACGCAACTTCTGAGGCAAATGTTGTGCCTGATACAAATTGAAAAGAGCCTCACTAACACTACCCATTTTGTGATTGATTTTGGATTGTTGTTCTCTATTTTTTTTCATTGTGATAGAAAATTATATGAAGTATGTGGAATAATAGTTGTGAGATGGAGGGTTTGATACAACACTGCAAACTATCTTCTTGGAAATGATACAACATTTTGTGATTGTTGGTGCATTCTTCTTTTCAATAGTGTTTTCATTGTAAAAGTAACTTATATGAAATACTTAGAAATGCCACTTTTGACTTAATACTTAGATGGGCCACTTGTGAGATGGAGGATTTGATATAGTATTGCAAACTATCTTCTTTGGCAATGCATTTTCAACTCCTTATTTTTAGATAGGGTATTTGTTGAGTTGACTGATATATGCCCACATAAAGTCTAGCTTGCAAGGACAAGACCATGTCCCTCAACTCCCTTGCAAAGGATCAATGATGGATTCAATAATTCTATCCAACGAGCCAAGCTATTCATTGAGAGAGAAATTTCTATAAAACCACAACAACCACAACCAAAAGATGTGACACCATTTTCCACATTGGCAAGAAGATTATTAACGCTTTACTATTTCGCACACTTAGATGCTTGATTGTTGCTCATAATTAATTGAGAGAAGGTTTGTTAAAAAAGAGTGGGAGATAACATTGTGATTGCATGATAATTGTTTTTCACCACTTTTTACATCCTACGTAGCTTTCTTTATAGTTAGAGTATATACTAAGATGGCTTTCAAATAACATTCTACATCCACATCAAACGTGAATTTATTGAATAAGTTCTTAAAGACTAACTTGTATGTTTTTTTCTCTCAAACATACCAATTCCAAATGGACATCATGCCTCATCAAAAGGATATTCAGTGAAAGGCATAATACCATAAAATAGTTGTTAACACCATTTCCATTTATTCAAAAAACTTTCCACATAATGCCAATTGATCTCTACTTTCCACATAGCATTGTGGTTCTAGAGTAGGACGAAATAGCTTTCGGTGATGGTTCAGGGATGGGGGAAGGGGGTACAGGAGACGAGGGGTGATCTAGAACGTGCGTAGGCATGGGCTCCCCTAAGGAGGAGGCTATCGTGTCAGGACACGTGGATGATTTGATTGGTGAACTAGGAGCCGTCCGATCTGGTTGCATGCGGGAATACGGCGCCGCAGAGGATGATGGATGGGTTGCGGGCCGCGGCGTGTGATGCGGCCAGGTGAGCACAGTTGGTAAGGACGGGGATCACGTGGGGCTGCCGGTGTGTCAGGTATAGCGGCGGTATTTCAGGCGCAAGGGGGTTATGGTGTGGGAGGCGCCAGTGGCAGCCACAGGCCTAGAAACGAGTTGTGACAGCGTCCATGTGACGGTGTCGGGCGTGTTATGGCGACTAGCTGGGGAAGGCTCAGGGATCAAGAGAAAGACTAGGGACATATGTGCGGTAGAATCTCGTTCGGTAGGCCAAATTATACCGATTCCATGGCAGGTCCCACAGAGATTCACCTCTGGCTTGTCGGATTGCAAAATCCTTTGTGTTTTCCGATTACCGACGGTCGAAAGCAGGCAACCAATGACGGAGTGCCATGTCTCAACTTCTCTAGCTTTTTGACCTGCCTATTGCTAGACTGCTCGTGTGCCCTTGGACCTTAATCACTTTTCCAACCCTTCGATAGACCACCGTAGGCACCGACACCCTATTTACAATAAGGTCGACAACCTGCTATCGGATTGGAAGCCTACTGCTCATGTGCCCGTTGTGAGAGTATCACAACAAACTCTAGACCACTTACTATATAGAAAGTTCACACTATCACTAGGAAGAATAGCAACCAAACTAGGAAGAATGTATAATTTTTTAGTTATAACTAGATAATTTTGTCATCACAAATCTCTTCTAACTAGTAAATCCCTTTTTCTAGATAGTATCTAGAAAGTTGAAGCCTTATCTCGTAACATTATCTAGTAAGTTATTGTATATCTAGTAACAATATCAACATAACTAGGAATTTTTTTTTCACTAGTCATAACTAGCAAGTACTATCATCTAACTAGGAAATTATGGATAGTCTTTCAAGTTAATGTAGACTCACGATTTTGCTAGGTAAAACTTGTAAATAAATATTACTTTATTTGAAATTTACATTTGTATATTACTCACTTATGAGCTAAGCTTTCGATTCCACACTCGTAACAGACCGAAATTTACATTTGTATATTACTCACTTATGAGCTAAGCATACCAAGGCAAACCAGAGGCCGAAATCATGATGGCCCCTAAAAAGTCACAAGGCGCAGGATCATCTCCTAATATTCATGTGGATATTTCACCGAGCCCACAAGTCCAGGTTTTCTTCCTATTTTTGATTTACGTAGAAGTATTGCAATTATTCATGGTTATTTCATGGAATTAGGATGCACTTATGCTTGTCAAATCCACCTAGCTAAATGCGATTGAAATAAATTGGCTACTTGAAATTTACTTAAAGTAATTCACGATACGAAGTTGGTCATTTGTATTTTCAATGGAATGAACGAAAAAGAACATAAGGTGTCTATGCATTTTAGTACCTTATTAGCAAGTTGCCTTTTGTGCATTGCAAAGTGACGAGTCTAAAATAACTAATGACTAGCATTACAATGTTGAAATTATTATAGTACACCTTTGATTATGCATGGAAAGATTAAATCGCATAACGCATTTTCATAAGAACCCTTTCGCGAACCCCTCCTCTCCCGCAAAAAGACCTAAACTCTAAACCCTAAGGCCTTCCATAAGCCAAATTCCGCAAGTCGGTACTTCTATCAAGGATCCGTACTTCAAATGGGAATCTCTGCGTACGAGGGAGACGGGCAAAGATCTTAAGGCTCCATACCAAGGCAAGTAATTCGAATCTGCGAAGGAACACCAGAAGCCGAAATCACGATGGCCCCTAAAAAGTCACAAGGCGCACCTGTAGGAGGATCATCTCCTAATATTCATGTGGATATTTCACCGAGCCCACAAGTCCATGTTTTCTTCCTATTATTGATTTACGTAGAAGTATTGCAGTTATGCATGGTTATTTCATGGAACTAGGATGCACTTATGCTTGTCAAATTCACCTAGCTAAATGCGATTGAAATAAATTGGCTACTTGCAATTTATTTAAAGTAATTCACGATACGAAGTTGGTCATTTGTATTTTCAATGGAATGAACGAAAAAGAACATAAGGTGTCTATGCATTTTAGTACCTTATTAGCAAGTTGCCTTTTGTGCATTGCAAAGTGACGAGTCTAAAATAACTAATGACTAGCGTTACAATGTCGAAATTATTATAGTACACCTTTGATTATGCATGGAAAGATTAAATCGCATGTCGCATTTTTACACAAATCTTCTTCGTAATGATTCATTAAGAAAGTCATTATCAACCGTAGGAAATTGCAAAGCATGGAAAAGATTCTAAGGGCTGCATGAAATAGGTTAATTCTAGCTTCAAATTGGCATGAATCTCATTTAACTACGTAGTAGTTAGGAAAAGGTTGCATGTTGCACATTTGACGTAGGCAAGAAATTCATTCATCAAGGGTACACTTAGGGAAAGGCTGCATGGCTCATTTAAGCGTAAAATCTTAAAAGCTTAGTGGCATGATTCGTGAATGCAAGTCCTAGTGGGATCAATGGAAATTATGCCGTAATTTAACATGTGCTTTGGGGCTTAACAAGAAAAGTTAGGGCTTGTGAATCTAATCGTACGTAGAGGCAATGAATCGCGTGCTTACGTGAATTGCGATGTAATGCAACTAGTTTTCCCCTTTTAGATCAAATTAACATCCCTAGGATTGGTTCATCCTTGTCGTAAGACAAGTAAACTGGATTACCTAAAACACCTAAACCGCAAAGGATTCACATAGGATGGTTAAATGGATACAATAAATATTTCAAGTGCTAACTAGGGTTTAGCATGTTGAGGACTTGACCTAGTTCCGCACTTGTTGCCAAGTCGAAACCCTCATACCCAAAGGTCCTACCCACATTCATGGAATGTAGGGACAAATGGACGCGCCTGCAAGAAACAATCTAGGGTTTCTACCCTAAGGATCACTTGTTCAAAAGATGAAACTCGGATTAAGTTGGAACCCCTAGGTCGGCCTAGTGCAATTGGGAATGGGTTGGATAAGAAGACACCCTAAACCCTACTTCTTGTCTAATCATGATTCTGTGACCAGAAGACGTTGTTCGATGGGTGAAATGATCCCATGGAATAGATGCAACACTTGTGCAATAAGTTGCAACGTCGCATGGTCTTGTGGTTTGATCACAAGAGAGTTGCCAAATCCTTGGAATGAGATTGGCAGATTCTTGTGCAAGTTTATCTTGTAAGAGGATGAGTAGTCATCCTGTTATATCACCTTTCTTGGGAAAATTTGCAAAGATAAGGAAATTAGGTATTTGCTTGGGAGCAAACTCGGGGGGCTCACTATATATATATTCTCTATATAACGTGCGTTCATGGCCTATTTATAAATATCCTAATCTGTGAATTTTTCTTGAATTAAAAACAACCCTTTCTATTCAATTTGTAAGTAACCCCTTTATATGACACCCTTCTATATGTAAAAAATTTATAGAAATGGTATTTTAAAAATCCCTTATTTTGAACTCACGTTATATATACATATGTTCATGAGTGACCCCCCCCCCCCCCCCCCCCCCCCCGAGGGAGCAAAGGACCAATCAATAATTTGGAGTGACATGGTCGCCATGATTTACTGTTAATAAAACCTAAGGTATTGGTTAAATTGGGTTAATAGGGTACGGCCTTAACCCAAGGACAAAAGGGAGAACATAAAAACCCTTGGGGATCTTGCCAAGTCGCAATTGATCTCGGATCGAATGCTAGATGCATTCGGAGAGAAGGATTCACTCCTTAGCAGTTGGCCAAATAACGACCACTGGAAATGATTGTGCTTGTAACAATTTAGAGAGCATTGTTTGCTTTGTTTGCTCAAGGAACTAAAGGATGAAAAGATATCTAATTCTTCAGGTTGAAGTCCTAAAGGGAGAGGCAGCCTCAGTTACCCCTGACTGTCTGCCTGACCCTAACCAAGGGGGTTGTTAGCTGCGCCAGGAAGGTGGACCGAACCCGCCGCGTGAGGTCTCTTTGTTGAGCACTACTTGGAGCAGGAGGACGCTTGGGTGCTAGGGGGGCTCTAGCCATAAATCCCTTGCCTTTCGAGCCCTACACAAGAGGGCAACATGACTCGGGATTGGATCTCGAGGCCCGCATACTAGTCTACGGGCGGAATCTTGGATTAGTAATCCCTGTGGATTACTGGATAGCCTTCGGGCGGATTATGGATAGCCTTTGGGTGGATTATGGATTAGCCTGCTGGCTGGACTTTATGGATGTATTCCAAAGATAAATAAGATAACCTGTTGAAAAGGAACGTGTTTGACACTGTTTTTCTATGTCAACTGCTAAGATTACGTGAAGGAACTAGTGTTTAACTGGCTAATTAATGAAGCTACTTGATGCATGTCCAACTAAATGTGGTAGGTAATTAGACAACTAAAGCAACCTTGAGGAAAGTGCGGTGGATGTGGCCATGGGTCCGTCCTATGGATGGGTGGTCCCAATTGGCTGGGAACTTTTCTCAATCGTAATGGACAGCTAGGAGATCTTCTCAAAGGAAATGAATAGCAAGGGCATTGACCTAGAGTTAAGTAACAACAAAAATCCTGATTTATGCTATTTTAGGGGATCGGAATGGGACTATGCCTTATGGGCAGAGAGGTCGAGCCTTGCATCCCTCTCATTTCTCGTTCTCCTTGAACCAAGTGCAGCTTGAATCCGCTTCGTCCTTGGCGTTTTTGCGTAAAGTAGTTCGCTTGGGGTTCGATGCTAGTTGCCATTTAGGAAATGACCATTAGGGGAAACCCTGATTCAGGTCGGTCCTAAGTGGGAACGGCCGGATTACTTTCGCTACGTGGCAGACGCGGAAAGTCCTAGATCGCAAACCCCGTATCATTCCATGGGAGTGCCGGGCGGAGATTTCTAGACTCTCTTTCCGCTGGACTGCTAAGAGGTGTCCTGAAAGGGAACATGTGGACACGTTACAATTGGTATCAGAGCGAACCAACGAAGGATTTGTTTTTTATAAGAAATCTTAATAAGAAGAAGTAAAGCAAATGTCGCTGTTAAGAACATTTTCTTACTTTCGATGCTGTCTTGCAGAATTATGAAGCATGGAACGGGTTATTAGTGTTCCGATTCATGTTTATGACCGCGATGCACTCCTCAGATTATCGACAAAGGATCGATATGATGAACATCCTAGACCATATTTATAATCCATTGCCTTTGTACATGGAACAGAGGTGGATGAGTGACTCAGGAATCTACTATATAGCTGCCCAGCGGTTTATGTACCTTTGAACCAACCTAAAGAGGATCAAGTGGTTGGAGGACCTGAAGATCGTGAAGCTATTCATTTTTGTTGAAGCTCACGTAAATACAACTTTACATGTCGAAGGTCGGAGGGTTGAGCTGAACTATATGTATACGAGGAAGTGACCCACATAATCCCCGTCGACACGATCAAGGTGTTGGGACGCTACGAGAAGAATGCGTACCAAAGGAAAGGATACCCTAATCTTCCGATAACTTATCGATTCCTGAAGATCCATGACCTGAAACCATACTATTATCCAGTTTCCATAGCTAAATGTAACACAACATTATTCTCCGTGAACTAATGTAATAGTTGCTTTACTATCCCAAGAAATATTGTACTCCGAAAGGGCTATGCCCTATATAAATGGAATAAGACTTCTTTTTATCAATGTTTGTCTTGTCTATGAGAATTGATAAAAAGTTAAGTGGCTAGGTTTCTTGGTTGATAGCTAAATTGGGTATGAAATATAAATCATAATGATTAGCGAGTTATAACGTTAAGAATCCTCTATCCAGGCACAACCCCAGGTACAGGTTCCCATTCCGCCCCCTACATCAAATACGACCATGATCCAGGAGAAGAAGTTTCTTCTCAAGCAGATTAAGCCGCCAGAATTTGACGGGAAAGGTAGGACTGCCCAAGCGGATGCTGAGATTTGGATAGAGTCCATGGGAGATTACTTTGAAGCAGTCGCCGGTACTGCACCCGCCAACCAAGCTATGCTCGCCAAGCTGAAGCTCACCGGCGAAGCCAGGCTTTGGTGGAAGCAATGGTGCAAAGATCAAGGGATCTTGGAAGGATCCGTTACCTGGGAAAAGCTGAAGAAAGTTGTGCAAGGAAGATACTTACCACCTGCGTATCGCACGCACAAAATGAATGAGTTCTACGAGCTGAAACAGCTGGGTCTCACTCTTGACACATACTACTCAAAATTCTTCTCACTTCTGAAGTATGCGCCACAGATGGAAATGACACAGCAGGTGTCGAAATTTTGTGCTGGTTTACCCGCCTCGAATCTATGCGCCCAACAGATCTACAGGATGCGCTCATTCGAGCTGCGCCCATAATTCAGGAGGTACAGCCTAGACCAAGAAGTAACAAAACTTGGTCTTATAATGACCAGAACAGAGGAGCATATAGGCCCCAAGTGAAGAGAGTTCAAGGTCAAAATCGGGGACAAAGAAAGAAAGCAAGGACCAATAATGTCAACAACTTTGTCCCTACCCAAAGCAATGGCTGAAATCTCCATTGTTTCCATTGCAACGAGCCCGGCCATTTCAAAACGCAATGTCCCAAGCTTGGCGGAGGACAACGCCAAGCTCCTTTCCAAGGAACCGCCCGTGGCCAGGGAGCCGCCACCTAAGGCAGAGGAGGAACCGCCTGTATTACCAACATGGAAATGTGCAAAGAAGAAGATCTGACCATGGAAGCAGAGTTTGAAAGGGCGACAGTCCATGCCGCTCTTCACAAGAAAGGCCCGAATCGTCAGTTTTTGGAGATTCAGACACCATCAGACTATCAAGGTAAAGGTTTCAAAACCTTGATTGATTGTGGCAGTACACATTCCTTTATCTCACCAACTTGTGCAAGAAGATTAGGAATAGCCACAATAGAAGCACCCACCCTACTTGTGGAATTAGCAAATGGTCGTGAGGTCACTTGTACCAAGCAAACTGCTAAGGTGGAATTCTTTCTGGGAGGAAAGTCGACTTCGGTCAAATTCAGGGTCATGAACCTAGGTATCCATGAGTGTTTACCTGGAATGGATTGGCTTAAACCTAAGGATGCCCACATTCATTGTGGAAAGGGCCAAGTTTCCTTTCGAAACTCTGAAGGGGAATTGGTCACGACTCAAGGTGAGGCTGGAAAGCCGAAAATTCATTTGGCCAAAGCATCTCGGATTATAAAGGGAGTTAGAAAGGGACTACTTGTCTACTTGATTAAGCTCAATAAGTTAGATCAGAAGCAGGAGTCTAGTGAAGAACCTTCATGGCTAAAGGATTACGCGAACGTATTTCCTGAAGAGCTGACAGAACTCCCACCTCAAAGAGAAGTGGATCATGAGATCAAGCTAGTACCAGGAGCTGTACCAATTGCAAAGAGGCCTTATATAATGTCCATCCCGGAAGAAATTGAGTTGAAGGAGCAACTCAAGCAACTGTTAGATCAAGGCTACATCCGTCTTAGCAGTTCACCATGGGGAGTTTTAGTGCTGTTCCAGAAAAAGAAAGATGGAACGCTTCGACTGTGTATTGATTACAGAGGGTTGAATCAATCAACTGTTAAGAACAAGTATCCTATTCCTAGAATAGATGAGCTTCTTGATCGTCTTCAGGGTGTGAAGATATTCTCCAAGATTGATCTTAGGTCTGGTTACTATCAGATAAGGATCAAGGAAGAAGATATCCCAAAGACGGCCTTCAACACAAGATATGGACACTTTGAGTTCCTAGTTATGTCATTTGGGCTCACGAATGCGTCTGCCACCTTCAACAGGTTAATGCAGGATATCTTTAGGCCATATCTTGATGACTTCGTACTCGTCTTCTTCGACGATACCCTAATCTATTCCAAACAAGAACAAGATCGTGAACCCCAGCTTCGCATTGTCCTTGAGACAATGAGGGTACACAAGCTCTATGCTAAGATGAAGAAGTGTACATTCTTCAAATGTCAGATTGAATATCTGGGATTCATCGTATCAGCGGAAGGAATCTCAATGGATCCGGCCAAAGTTAGAGATGTTCTAGAATGGCCAATACCAAAAACTATCAAAGAAATACGCAGTTTTCTTGGATTGACAGGATGGTATAGGGTCTTCATAAAAAACTATGCCTTGATTGTAGCACCTTTGACAGATCTATTGAAGAAGCAAACATCCATTGCATGGTCAGTTTCCAAACAATCTAGCTTTGATAGATTAAAGAAAAGTTTGGTATTAGCACTTATCTTGAAACTTCTGGACCTCAGTAAGGAGTTCGAAGTAGTAACTGATGCTAGTACGCCTGCCTTAGGATGTGTGCTCATGCAAGAAGGTCATCTTGTTGCATACTCTTCAAGGAAACTGAAGAGCCATGAGAAGAATTATGCTACCCATGATCTAGAACTATTAGCTGTCATCCATGCTCTAAAGCTTTGGAGACACTAGCTGTTGGATAACAAGTTTACTCTAGTAACGGATCATAAAAGTCTCAAGTGGATCTTTACCCAGAATGAGCTCAACATGAGGCAACGTCGGTGGATTGAAGTGCTCGAGGAGTATGATTATGAAATCAAATACCGACCTGGGAAGGAGAATGTGGTTGCCGATGCACTCAGTCGTTCACAAGGCATTCCTTAATTATCTAATCTTGCAAAATCCATCAACAGCTAGATCTCTAGCCACAAAGGTATCCATGCCAAATAACCCAATACTTGAGCTAGCTAGAGAAGAAGCATGCCATGATCCAGCCTATCAAAAGATACTAAGGGAGATCCCTATCAAGGAACAGGACCAGAAGCTACAGGCTAAGTATCATGAATTCTCTATTAATAGTGGACTTGTCTGCTATAGAACAAGATTATGTATACTAGCAAGCCAGTCACTCAAGCAGAAGATACTGTGGGAAGCTCATGATTTCCCTTTCTCAGGACATCCTAGCTATGCCAAGACTCTCAATGCAGTTAAGAAGAGCTACTATTGGGAGAGGCTTAAAGGTGACTTTCTCAAATATGTCATTGAGTGTTTGTCTTATCAATGTATCAAAGCTGAACATGTCAAAATGCCTGGAAAGTTGCAACCACTTGACATTCCCCAAGTGAAATAGGAATTCATCAGTATGGACTTTGTTGTTGGCCTACCCCAAGTACAAGGAGGATACAACTCCACCATGGTTGTGGTTAATATGCTTACTAAGGTTGCACACCTTATTCCTGTTAAGACAAACTATAAAGCCTCAGACATTGCAAGGTCGTTTATCAAGGAGATATTCAAGCTACATGGGTTGCCCAGAAGAATCATTAGTGATCGTGATTCTCTCTTCACATCACACTTTTGGAGAGCTATCTTTGAAGCCATTGGGACTCAACTTTGTTTTAGTACAGCCTACCATCCCCAAACTGATGGTCAAATGAAACGGGTCAATCAAGTCATCGAGGATATACTAAGGGCACACTGCTGCCGTGAACCAAAAAGGTGGATTCAATACTTGCCTTTGGTTGAATTTTACTACAATGCTTCTTACCAACAAAGCATTCAAATGACCCCTTTCCAAGCATTGTATAGGCATGACTATCGAAGTCCCCTGAACTTCTCAGATCCAACCTTGAGGGTTGAAGCTTCAAGGCAGATGCTGGAAGAGATGGATGACCAAATGAAGTCAATAAGATAGGACATCCAAGCCGCCAAGGATAGATAGAAGGCATACGCGGATTTGAAGCATCAAGATAGAACCTTCGAGGAAATAGACATGGTCTTCATTCGCGTACGCCCAAAGAAGAGTTCCCTATCCTTAGGGGATTGCAAGAAGCTAAGTTCAAGGTATTGTAAACCATACAAGATCCTCAAGTGCCCAGGACCCAATGCATATAGACTGTAACACCTTGAGAACCTAAAGGTTCATAATGTATTCCATATCAGCCTATTGAAGAAGTATGTACCTAATCCTAGCCATGTACTTGATGACCAACAAGTTGTAATGCCTAGCCAAGGAGCCCTTGAGCTACGGCCTGACAAGATCTTAGATATTAGGGAGAGACAAATGAGATCCAAAACCTTGAGAGAATGCCTCGTCCAATGGAAAGATTATCCTGAGGAGGATGCCACTTGGATGGATGAAAGCACTCTCAACCAACAATATCCCCAGTTCACCTTGAGATGAGGACATCTCGATTTCTCCAAGGGGGAGAGAATGTAATATTCCCGTTTGAAAAATATTACTAAACCAACCTCCCGCACATTGTAAACTCGTGCAAAGATTATCTTCAGTGCCAGCAGTTAATATATAACCGCACGCGAGAAACGGAGAACTCCGTCTTGGCAAAGTAAGAACGGGGATTTAAACCCGCATAGCCGCGGGGAAACAACCTCTTGGGAGGAGGTTAAGAGGATAATGTTGAAATAAATTTCAAAATTTTTTAACTATTCCTTCTCCCCCATCCGATGCATGGCTGGAGGAGAGGGAGTGTGGGGGGATGGGCTAGTAGGGTTGCATGACGAAGGGGGGGAAGAGAGCCATGCAAAGGGCCACGTAGGGGAGGTCCCCTCTCCTCCCCCTTGACCTATAAAAACCCCCCCTAGGGGGGGGGGGGGGGGGTAAAGGGGAGAGGGGGACTGCGTGAGGATCAGGCTGGCTGTAGGGTACTGGAACCTTCTTTTTTAGAAGCTTCTAAAGTGGGGGGGGGGGGGGGGAGGGGGGGTCCTTAGCACCCTTTCCCACTAGATCCTCCAAAATCCCAATTCCCCCCCCCCCCTCCCCCGGGCTTTGAAGAGGAAGCTTATAAGGCCCTTCCTACCAAATCTCCTACAAGCACCCTAGGCCCGGTTCTTTGTAGAGAAGAAGAGGTGTTTCCCTAGGTCCCCTTCCCAATAGATCCTTTTTTTTTCCCTTAGGATTTTTATGAGAAAAAGAAGAAGTTCATAAGCCTCCTTTTTCCACCAATCACCCACAAATCCGTCCCTAGCCTCGGAATTTGAGGAGAAGAAGGGGAAGCCTATAAATCCCTTCCCACCAATCACCACAAGCCCATTCCTAGGCCGGGATTTAAAGTCCCCATTCCCACAAGCCCCATAAAACCATTCCTAACCCGGGAATTTCAAGGAGAAGAATAGCTCTCAAGCCTCCGTTTTTGCAAGGGCCGTTCACAAGAACCCTTTCGTGAACCCCTCCTCTCTCGCAACAAGGCCCAAAATCCAAACCCTAAGGCCTTCCATAAGCCAAATTCCGCAAGTCGGTACTTCTGTCAAGGACCCGTACTTCAAAGGGAATATCCACGTACGAGGGAGACGGGCAAAGATCTTAAGGCTGCATACCAAGGCAAGTAATTCGAATCCGCAAAGGCAAACCAGAAGCCGAAATCACGATGGCCCCTAAAAAGTCACAAGGTGCACCTGCAGGAGGATCATCTCCTAATATTCATGTGGATATTTCACCGAGCCCACAAGTCCAGGTTTTCTTCCTATTTTTGATTTACGTAGAAGTATTGCAGTTATGCATGGTTATTTCATGGAATTAGGATGCACTTATACTTGTCAAATCCACCTAGCTAAATGCGATTGAAATAAATTGGCTACTTGAAATTTACTTAAAGTAATTCATGATATGAAGTTGATCATTTGTATTTTCCATGGAATGAACAAAAAAGAACATAAGGTGTCTATGCATTTTAGTACCTTATTAGCAAGTTGCCTTTTGTGCATTGCAAAGTGACGAGTCTAGAATAACTAATGACTAGCATTACAAGGTTGAAATTACTATAGTACACCTTCGATTATGCATGGAAAGATTAAATCGCATGTCGTATTTTTAGACAAATCTTCTTCGTAATGATTCATTAAGAAAGTCGTTATCAACCGTAGGAAATTGCAAAGCATGGAAAAGATTCTAAGGGCTGCATGAAATAGGTTAATTCTAGCTTCAAATTGGCATGAATCTCATTAAACTACGTAGTAGTTAGGAAAAGGTTGCATGTTGCACATTCGACGTAGGCTTAAGAGTAAAATCTTAAAAGCTTAGTGGCATGATTCATGAATGCAAGTCCTAGTGGGATCAATGGAAATTATGCCGTAATTTAATATGTGCTTTGGGGCTTAACAAGAAAAGTTAGGGCTTGTGAATCTAATCGTACGTAGAGGCAATGAATCGCGTGCTTACGTGAATTACGACGTAATGCAACTAGTTTTCCCCTTTTAGATCAAATTAACATCTCTAGGATTGGTTCGTCCTTGTTGTAAGACAAGTAAACTGGATTACCTAAAACACCTAAACCGCAAAGGATTCGCATAGGATGGTTAAATGGATACAATAAATATTCCAAGTGCTAACTAGGGTTTAGCACATTGAGGACTTAACTTAGTTTCGCACTTGTTGCCAAGTCGAAACCCTCATACCCAAAGGTCCTACCCACATTTATGGAATGTAGGGACAAATGGATGTACTTGCAAGAAAGGATCTAGGGTTTCTACCCTAAGGATCACTCGTTCAAAAGATGAAACTCGGATTAAGTTGGAACCCCTAGGTCGGCCTAGTGCAATTGGGAATGTGTTGGATAAGAGGACACCCAAACCCTGCTTCTTGTCTAATCATGATTTCATGACCAGAAGACGCCGTTGATGGGTGAAATGATCCCATGGAATAGATGGGACACTTGTGTAACAAGTTGCAATATCGCATGGTCAGGTGGTTTGATCACAAGAGAGTTGCCAAATCCTTGGAATGAGATTGGCAGATTCTTGTGCAAGTTTATCTTGCAAGAGGATGAGTAGTCATCCTGTTATATCACCTTTCTTGGGATTAAGTTGCCAAGATAAGTGAATTAAGTATTTGCTTGGGAGCAAAGGACCAATCAATAATTTGGAGCGACATGGTCGCCATGATTTACTGTTAATAAAACCTAAGGTATTGGTTAAGTTGGGTTAATAGGGTATGGCCTTAACCCAAGGACAAAAGGGAGAATAGACAAACCCTTGGGGATCTTGCCAAGTCGCAATTGATCCCGGATCAAATGCTGGATGCATTCGGAGAGAAGGATTCACTCCTTAGCAGTTGGCCAAATAACGATCACTGGAAATGATTGTGCTTGTAACAGTTTAGAGAGCACCGTTTGCTTTTTTTGCTCAAGGAACTAAAGGATGAAAAGATATCTAATGCTTCAAGTTGAAGTCCTGAAGGGAGAAGCAGCCTCAGTTACCCTCGACTGTCTGCCTGACCCTAACCAAGGGGATTGTTATCCGCGCCGAGAAGGTGGACCGAACCCGCCACGTGAGGTCTCTCCATTGAGCGCTACTTGGAGTAGGAGGACGCTTGGGTGCCAGGGGGGGCTCTGGCCGTAAATCCCTTGTCTTCCGGGCCCTGCACAGGAGGCCAACATGACTCGGGATTGGATCTCGAGGCCCGCATACTAGTCTACGGGTGGAATCTTGGATTAGTAATCCCTGTGGATTGTTGGATAGCCTTCGGGTGGATTATGGATAGCCTTCGGGCGGATTATGGATAGCCTTTGGGCAGATTATGGATTACCCTACTGACTGGACTTTATGGATGTATTCCAAAGATAAATAAGATAACATGTTGAAAAGGAACCTGTTTGACACTATTTTTCTATGTCAAGTGCTAAGATTACGTGAAGGAACTAGTGTCTAACTGGCTAATTAATGAAGCTGCTTGATGCATGCCCAACTAAATGTGCTAGGTAATTAGACAACTAAAGCAGCCTTGAGGAAAGTGCGATGGATGTGGCCATGGGTCTGTCCTACAGATGGATGGTCCCGGTTGGCTTGAAACTTTTCTCAATCATAATGGATAGCTAGGAGATCTTCTCAAAGGAAATGAATAGAAAGGGCACTGACCTAGAGTTAAGTAACAACAAAAATCACGATTTATGCTATTTTAGGGGAACGGAATGGGACTATGCCTTATGGGCGGAGAGGTCGAGCCTTGCATCCGTCTCATTTCCCATTCTCCTTGGACCAAGTGCATCATGAATCCGCTTCGTCCCTTGCGTTTCTATGTAAAGTAGTTTGCTTGGGGTTCGACGCTAGTTGCTGTTTAGGAAATGACCATTAGGGAAACCCTGATTCAGGTCAGTCCTAAGTGGGAATGGCCGCATTACTTCCGCTACATGGCAGATGTGAAAAGTCCTAGATCGCAAAGCCCATATCATTCCATGGGAGTGCCGGGCGGAGCTTTCTAGACTCTCTTTCTGCTGGACTGCTAAGATGTGTCCTGAAAGGGAATAGGTGGACACGTTACAAGAACATTGTAGACTAAAGTAAAGTAGAATATACCTTACTTCTCTTCTAGGAGTCCTAGACCTAATATAACTACTTACAAATTTGTTGAAACTAAAATTTTATGCATACAAAAAATTGGATCTTTTATATAAAATAAAGGGGTTTTCCTCTTGGGAGTTGTCACAATGGCATGAGAATGACAAACAAGTATTACAAAAAGGATAGAATTGGATGGATAATAAATCTTAAACCATGTGGCATGAGCCCATACATTTGCATAGATAGTGAGTACATTGTAGCCTACAATAAAGTAGGGTATACATAATTTCTATTTTAGGAGTCCTAGACCTAATATAACTATTTACAATTTGGTTGAAACTAAACTTTTATACAGTCAAAAAATTGGATCTTGTATACAAGTGAAAGGGGTTTTCCTCTTGGGAGTGTCACATTGGCATGACAGTGACAAACATATATTACAAAAAGGATAGAATTGGATGGAGAATAAATCTTAAACCATGTGGCATGAGCCCATACATATGCAGATATTGTGAGAACATTGTAGCCTAATGTAAAGTAGGGTATACATAATTTATATTCTAGGAGTCCTAAGCCTAACATGTTTATTTACAAATTATTTGAAACCAAAATTTTACACAAACAAAAATTTGGATCTTTTGTACAAGTGAAAGAGCTTTTCCTGTCGAGAAGGCATCTTCATGGGTGTCACTGTGGCATGAGAGTGACAAACAAGTATTATGAAAGGGATAGAATTGGATGGAGAAGAAATATTAAACCTTGTGGCATGGGCCCATACATATGCACAAATAGTGAGAACATTGTAGCCTACAATAAAGTAGGGTATACATAATTTCTCTTCTAGGAGTCCTAGACCTAATATAACTATTTACAAATTGGTTGAAACTAAACTTTTATACATACAAACAATTGAACCTTTCATACAAGTGAAGGAGGTTTTCCTCTTGGGAAGGCATCTTGGCATGAGGGAAACAAGCAAATATTGCAAAAGGGATACAATTTGATGGAGAATAAATCTTAAACCATGGCATGAGCCCATAGATATGCACAAATAGCAAGAACCTTGTAGCCTAAAGTAAAGCAGGGTATACTACAAGTGAAGGAGGTTTTCCTCTTGGGAAGGCATCTTGGTAGGTGTCATCTTGGCATGAGAGAAACAAGGAAATATTGCAAAAGGGATGCAATTTGATGGAGAAGAAATCTTAAACCATGTGTCATGAGCCCATAGATATGCACAAATAGCGACAACCTTGTAGCCTAAAGTAAAGTAGGGTATACATAATTTCTATTCTACAAACCCTAGACCTAATATAACTATTTGCAAATTGGTTGAAATTAAACTTTTATAAACACAAACAATTGAATCTTTTATAAAAGTGAAAGGGGTTTTCCTCTTGGGAGCAAGTTTCTCTCTCTTACCATATTGCCTCTCACACAATCCCCTACGGCTACAACCCCCCCCCCCCCCCCCCCAAAAAAAAAAAAAACCATGAGCCTTTCTATATCCCAAGAAAAAGTATAATTTGTGGAGAAAAATAAGCATTGATTGTACTTATGTGAGGTAGATAGAGAAAATATACATTTCTACACAAAAATAGGTGCATATGTAGTGCACTAATGCATGCACATGAGAGAGAGAGAGAGAGAGAGAGAGAGAGAGAGAGAGAGAGAGAGAGAGAGAGAGAGAGAGAGAGAGAGAGAGAGAGAGAGAGTGAGTGAGTGAGAGAGAGACTCTTCACATGCATGTTGTCTCACCCAGACCTAGATATGTAGGCATCACAACAATTGGTACAGCGCCAAGTCATTTTGGTCAATAGTGAAGAGCACACTCATACATGCACACACATTGAAAAACACATGTTAATGCATCAATGCATGCAGACAAACATATTTGGTCGATGATAGTATACATGATCAACTACATGCTTACATGCAAATTGTCATAAATAATCTCTTGATGTTGATGGGATTTTAAACAATAGGCTTCGAACACATTGTTTGTTGCACACAAAGCATGCTATTTGTCTTTTCTCTTTTTGGTGGCAAAAGGGAAGCGCTCGTGCAATAGCACGGCTCCATTTTCTCATAAAAAATGCAAAGTGAATGAGGTGCAACCTTGCGAGCTTTGTAAGTTTGCAAACCGCACAATGCATGGTTGGCGGGCTTGGCCAGTGTCAACTAGTCATGTTTATAGGAGACGGTAGAGATGGAAAATGAGAAAAGTATTCACTATATGAAGGGTGTGAATAAAAGGTTACAACCCATTCGTTTCTTTTCTTCTAGTAGGGACTTTGCAGACTTAGGTGGCTTATTCAAACCACTTCTAGATAAAGAAGGGATTGGTTGTAAAGAGACCAGCTTTGGAAAGACTTCCAAGTCTCTTGTGCCATGCTGTTTTTGTTTTGAAATGTCTAGGCTTTTGCTCTTGCAAATGGCACAAATTACAAACATGAAGACTTGGTCACATAGCAAAATACAATGACCAAGGAACGCACATTCGTCCACTGATGATCTCTAGTCACACACCTTCCTGATGAGAAATAGGACTGTTAAGACTCTCTACTTGTTTGTAGCCATACAGCTTTGCTAGCAGGATGTAAACACAAAAGTTTACAACACTAAGGATAGCAAGAAGCCAATAGAAATAATCCAAATGCCCCCTGTTTATATTGCTTGTAAACCAGATCTTTGAGCCTCGTCGACCTGTGACACCATCGACAATCGTTATAAGCAGACTGCTCAAGAAGCTGCCCACACCCATTGCACAAAGGTACAGAGCCATGCCAAAGCTGCGTGTACTGTCGGGCACTTGGTCATAGAAGAATTCTTGCTGCCCAACTATGGCAAACACATCCGACATCCCCATCAGTATGTACTGTGGGAGGAGCCAAAAGATGGAAAGTGGTACCGTTGCATTGGGCTGATCAAGCAAGCCATGGTTTCGTGCAACTATAAGCCTCTTCCTCTCTGTGATGGCTGCCCCTACCATGCATAATGCTGATAGCACCAGCCCGATGCCTATTCTTTCAAGCATCGTTATACCTCTATCAATCTTTCTTAGCCTGCGTGTTACTGGCACAAGCACACAGTCATAGAAAGGTACCAAGATTAAGATGACTATGGTTGTGAAGGCCTGTAAAGAAGCTGATGGGATCTCAAAATGCGCACCCATATGTCTGTCCATTGTGCTTCCCTGTTTCGTGAAAAAAGTGCCTGTTTGAGAAAAAACAATACCATAGACAAGCATTGAAAGCCAGATAGGCATAATGCGGACTAACAGCTTGACTTCTTCAACTTGTGTAACCGTGCATAAGTTCCAAGAACATTGATGTATTGTGGCATCCCCTATTGTTGCTGCTTTGTCCAAGAACCTGCAGGGAATTGAGAATACAGCTAGAGGTCAAAGCTTTGGAGCTGAAATAAGCATGGCAAAGGTCAAGGATTGCCTTCTTGAGCAAACCGAATATTAGAAGTGAACTGAACTAGTTTTAAAAGCCAAAAACCAAAATCTCGAGCAGCATATGCAATATCACAGCCGTTAAAAGTTGATACATGATGAGTGCCAACATAAACTGCCACATTACAACGAAATGCCTTAGACTGCATCTTTTCCTTCATCAGCACCTGTTTGCACAGTCACAAGCATTCAAGTACATGCAGGTGCCTGTACTAAAGCAATGCTTTTATCAGCTCCAATGTGGAAAACACAAATCTTAACAGGAATTATAGCAGGGCATCTAAACAAATACTCTTTTTACTTACGTCAGCTGGTTAGTATGTCGCAACTTCCTTCTGCCTAAACGCACACACTCTTTGTCATGCATCTCATAGAGAAGATCTGGATCCTTTGGCAGGGGTAATTTCCATTTCAGGGCAGCTGCAACAATCACTTGAATGAAACTTGTAAGTGGGCTTCCATCAGGTCTCTTATGCCTATAGAACTTGGTTCCTGCTAAGAATGTAGCCAATGCTAGAGTCATGGCAATGGCTGGTATTCCAAATCCAATACCCCAACTGATATTGTCTTGAATATACACTAGGACAGTAAAAGCTAACAAAGCACCCGTACAGAGCCCAAAGTACCACCAGTTGAAGAAGGAAACTTTCATTTTCCTCTCGTTGTGGTCCTCTTCATCAAACTGATCAGCACCAAAAGCTTCCAGGCAGGGCTTTATACCCCCTGTTCCGAGAGATATCAAATACAAAGAGAAAAGAAAAAAGCCAAGTTGCTTTGGGCTTGCTTCTGGGCATGTAGTACCAGTACAAAGAGCTGGTCTAAATGTTGTAAGGGTTACAGAGAGAGTCAGCAACACCAATCCCTGTAACATTGGCGTAACGTATGTCATGGATATGTGTTGCATTGCAATATTTTTTAGTATCATACTTGTAGAAAAACAGCTTGTTAATTTGGTTTCGCATCTATAATAAACATCAAAACTAACCATGACATAGATTACAGACACAACTACAATAGCCCAGTATCTGCCAACAAAGGCATCGCCAAAGAAAGCTCCTGCGATAGGTATAACGAGGGTGACTCCAGCCCAGTTGTTGGTGCTCTTTGCAGCTGAAGCCAAGCTCTGGTGCAATATTGTTATCATATAAGTTATCAAGTTGGATGCAATGCCATAATAGGCAAGTCTTTCACTAAGCTCATCACCTGAAAGCAAAGCAAAATATTCATGCCATGACATAGGAGTCTGGACTTCTTTAGTACATGCAATGTTCTCATCGGCCAGTTTATTATGTGTTCTACCTATCAGTACATATGTACGTTCAACAATAGCATTAAAGCATCTCATGTAAAACCAATTACTACAATCTGATTCAGTTGAAGAGCTGCAGCAAAGGAGTGTACAAATTGTACATTCCAAATTTCTGTTAAAGCATCATATGCAAAACCAATTAACACAATCTAATGCCAAATTAGAGCTGTCACATATAAAGAAAGATTCTCAAGTGTCCCAAACGTGATGGGCGGGCTCATAATCATGAGGTTGTGGCTTCAAGTCATGCGAGGCGTATAACTTGGTTGGACACCCCTGTTCCCATGGCGTATTTGTGTCAGTTCTGGCTCTTGCCCACTCAGAACACGGGCAAGAACACTTGGTTGGTTGCTCCTCCTAGGTGACCCGAGGTTCGAGTGTGATCAAACTTCGTTATTCATTTGCCTTGCAAGCTATCCTATCTGTGCATAGCACAATGCCAGTGTGGCTCTTGCCTGCTCTCCGATAATCAGGAGGGAGGCCGCAGGGCCCCCCATTTGTGGGCATTCAGTTGCGTGGGGTGTTTTATCTCAGAGAGAAAACAATTCTCAAGCGTTTTTCTGATCAGGACTGAATAATCTAACCCAAGTTTGCTTTTGAGCACTGACTTTGAAGCTTCGACATCATGGTTGTGATACTCAAATGTTTGAGAGGCTCAAATGCAAAAGCTTGCATCTGGGCTTATATACCCGCCGAATGATATATTGCCATATGACTACAGCACAGTATGTCGAATAACTAGAAAGATAAGCTTATTGCTGGACTTATCATGAATCAATGTAACATACATAGCAGAGAAACATTCATTGCTGATAGTAGGAAACGAGAATGAACCTATGATAAACATGCAAGCCTTCCAGCCACCCGTGCGGGAGCGAGAAACAGGCCGCCCCTGAAGAGTCACTGACCCATCCTTAACCAAGTCGTCTAATCTGCTAGGCTTTTTTTGGTTATCAGGTGCCTGCTGCAGATACGACTGTCCGTGAGCAGAAGTACCATCCATTCCTCCGCTTCTGATGGATTGATATTGATGAACGATGACGATAATTGCAAGCCTGATGATGAAGATAATTATAAGCGGGATGATGATGATGATGAAGACCTTACAGGTTTCTGAGAGAATCTGGCCTACCACCACCACCACCATCATCATCATCGTCATCATTACCACCACCTCAGCTGGCAGCTAGCTCTTCTGTTCCGTCAAAGGAACGACTTCTCTTGCTGGCGCGGATCAATTCAGGTTGAAATTGGAAAACTCGAATACGGCTCCCATAATCCATTGCCCCAGTTTATAATATGAGGAAATTGGAATGGCTCACAATTGCACATAATTCGCCTTAGAATTCTTGTCTCCACTAGCACTTTCAGCCACCTACCTACCGTCTTATATATTCACGTGATTGAATTCTTTACTAAGAAAAGAATCCGCGCTCTCCTTTTGAGTCGTTTATTTTATTTTCTTATTCGTCCATTTCTACTCTACTTTGTGGCTTCCGTTCAATCTCGTCTGCAATATAATTGTAGACGTAGTAGAGCTTAGATGAAGCCTGATCAGTGTCTTGAGAGAAGGCAAGGTCAGAAATTGTCTAGTTAGGGTCACTTTAAACTTCTTGAGGATGATTAATATCCAAGCAATTTGGGTGAAATGTGGACAAATCGACCACTTCAAGTTCCAAAGTTCCTCCTTGATCTCGGCTATAATTGTGGTGAAATATGAACAAAAAGACCATGTTGCGAGCTCTAGAGTTCCTCCTCGATCTTAAGTACGAAGTTCCTCCTCGATCTGAAGTATGAACCTGAACAAGAAGCTTAAAACGAAATTGCCTCATCCTAGACTAGACACTCTAGTCAACACGAGCATCTACACATACATCAACTTGAAAAGATGTTCTATTCTCATTAAGGGAGCTATGTGCTCCTAACGCTTCATATGCTTGAAAAAGACGAGGAAGAACGTTCTAATTGGATCAATTATTGCTCATAGGCCTAAACATATAACCTCATGTCTAAATACCATCACTTTTCAGTGCAAATTTAACATCATGTTGCCAACTTCTTGTATACCAATTGCAAGCTTCATACTTGTGGGTCCATAATATGATGAAAAGCCAACACTTGAGAGGGACCATTTTATTCACCTTCGATAGTTATAAGTAAGAGCTCCCTTACTATGGCCTTTATGTACCTAGAAAATATTTCAACCTTTTTTTCAAGCATGCAAAGCTACATTAATTTCATAGAGTCTCTTCATGTCACTTGAGAATCTTGTGAGCATCTGCCCTTTTTTTTCTTTCGTTAGTTCTAAATATCACCTTACTTATACTAGCCCTTAAGTACCTAGCAAGAAATTTCTGATTGTTTTAAGGCCTTCAATGGTACAATTCTTGCAAAGAGTCTTTTCATGTTTGTATGAGAATCTTGTGAGCATTTTCTTTGCTACACCAACTAATGCTTACTAGCACAAGACTTGTTTATTAGTCTTTCATTGTGCAATTGTATGCAAATGTGAATCGTGTGAGCATGTTTCTATTATGCCAACCAATGCTCCTCGTTATTTACATTTTGAAGAGTTTGTATATGTGTGAAATACGTTGCAACATGTTTTTGTTCCCCACTTGAAACGTTTGAAGGCCCAAACTTGTACATTTAATGGTTTAAAAAACAACCTAGGTAAAATTGGAAAGAATAATCACAAGACATAAAGAGAGTGAATCAATCCATCTTTCAAAGATCTTGGTGGCACACTTATTTCCCTTCACATGTGGCACACAAGTAGGCCCAACAAATAGTCAAGAAACAACGAGAGCTTCCTCTTGTAAACCCAATTGCGAGATTTTATCACATGCTCATTTGGAAACTTTACTTCCTATTTCAACAAGGTTACGTGTTGTAAATTTTTCCCATTATTTTTAAAATCTCTTATCTCAAACAATGTGGAATCTATTGTTGTCATGCATCTAATAAGCAATATGGTATCTTATAAACCATGTCGTTGTCATGCATCTCATCATGTCTACATGGGATGCATTTGGAAACCCTAAACACCATTATGTTTATGCACATTGTTAAAAGCTAAGAACATATTGATATCACTCTTTAAAAAATCAATGTATCCTTTCAAAAAACTAGCTTTAAGTGAGGAAAGGACATTAGTGACTAGAAACAAATAATATTCACCAAATTTGAAAAGTTAAAATAGATTTTTGCTCCATTTTTTTCAAAAGCATAACTACGAATATGTATTTTTGGGAATGTATTTTCATTATGACACAAGTTTGAGAACATTGCTTTAGCTTGCTTCCTTCACCTTCACCTCCTACTTTTCTTGTGGGTGAGCCTTCATGTTGGCATGCCTCACCATTGTTATAGTTAGGTAAGTTGACACTTGTGCATTCTTTCCTTACATTTTTGTTGCTAGCAAGGAATTGGACAATGGAGAGTACTAACTTATCACTTTTGTCATTATCGAATTGCTTACTTATATATTCTCTAGCACATTAAGTAGATCCAATAGTATATAAGACTTTGAGGTCTTGGCAACCCATATAATTGAGCTTTATTATAGTGGGGAAATGAGATACACAACCAAAACCTTGTGCTCCTACCACAACCTATCTACCTGACAATTTATCCTAGTAACAAGTTTGAATGTGTTTCCTTTTACCCTTCTAAACTTCCAACAATAAGCTACTCTATACTTGGACTCTCAGCTCCTTACCTTGCCCCTCAAATGGATCTCCTTGAGTGAGATTCATGCATGCTCCTCCAAACTCTTAGAAGAGGAGGAAGGGGAGGAGGCAAGGAAAGAGTAGAGATGGTATATTCACTCAATCATTGGACTCCCTCCCTCGCACTCAAAATCAAGCTCAAGAGAAGATAATGTGTACGAAGAGATAGCTAAACTAAGTCTTGTTTTCCCGAAGCTACCAGAAGAAAAATATGCCAATTATGAGATATGCATACATTGATATTTATGCTTTACACCTCAAGCTTCTTTAATACTTGTTGGCCTCCACAGAAGGATTTCTTGATGGCAAGATTAGGGCATATAAAGACTTACGTTCTCCCACATACTTTACACCTCAAGCTTCTTTAATACTTGTTAGCCTCCACAAATGGGGTTCTTGATGGCAAGATAAGGGCATATAAAGTACTTTCTCCCACATGCTTCCTACGTTTCTAAGCCACTTAGATTTGTGTGGCATGCAAGTTACAAACATGTGATATTTAGAGGTAGCTAACTGAGATGAAGCGATTCATTAAGGATTGGTAGATCATTAAGAGAAACTTAATTGCAAATTTGTAAATAGGGTTATATCTTAAAAATTTTATTGGCTCCTACATTGTCATCCCACATCATTAATATATGTCTTCATTTCTAATAATCTTAGAGGGTCCACTCCATATAAAATTAATATATTTCCTACATTTAAAGCATATGTACTTAATCCCTTACCTATTCATTTTAAAATGAGTTTTAATGTATCCTTTTCAATTCAAATCTATAAAGTTTTTGGAGATTATTTTTTTACAAAACCCATTTATAAGTATTTTCCTCTAGGTTTCAAATATATATACTTACTTTTCAATTGAAATCTTGTGAGAAACACCTTTTTTTGTAAGTGAACCCCATGACCTACAATTGTCTACTTCCATTGCTTGATGCAACATAATCTCCTTGCATATTTTTATGATGGTTCATCTCATATCTCTTAATTTTCCTTGCGTATTTTTATAATGGTTCATCTCATACCTCTTATTAAAATAGATAAGAGATCCTTTTTATTTCTTTGTAGTATTTTTAATTCATTAACTACTAGAAGTGGACTTGCAGTGTAGTTATGTTCTCCTTCCATGGACCTACTTTGTTACATTTGTCCAAAATTGTTTGCATTATTTTGTGATGGTGGTGATTGTGCATGGAAATAAGGGATTCCACAAATCACCTTATGGATTCAAGTGTAGTTAAACTTTCTTATTGAAGGAAAGATGCAATGTCTTTTGGTGTTGTTGAAACACATTGTAACATGAATTTTTAGTTGTACTCCCAAAAGAAGCATGGTTGAAGCAATTTGTGGTTCATTAAAAATGGGTTGATAAAGTTTGACTTAGATGGAGGTTACACAACAACAATGACTGCACATTGATAGGTATTATTCAACCTAAGTGAATAACAATCAAATTTTGTTTCTAGCTATTTGAAATTATTACATTTAAATGGAAGTAATTGACTATTCCTTACATTTGGATTGCAATGACCATGTTTATGGTTGTAAGAAGCTGGGAATACTTAGAATGCTAATAATATGCCATGTCACACTGACACTGGTATATAAGGAGAGAAGTTGTAATTTTTCACATCTTTTGGACATATCAATACATTTACAATCTTTCTCTCCCTTCTTGCTCCAAGCTTCCATGGCTTCTTCATCTTTCCTGTCTTTCTCTCTCCAATTCTAGTCTTTCTCTCTCCTCGTCACTCTATTTCTCTCTCTTCCTGCAGTCTTTCTCCCTCCTCTGCAGTCTTTCTCTCTCCTCTTTCTCTCTCCCTAGTTCTCTCTCTGACAAGTAGTATCAGAGCTTCAGTCTTTGATCCATTATTTTCTTCCATTTTCACTCTCATTTTCCTATTTCAAAACCAATTTCAGACAAAAATGGTACAAGACAGTGACTAATGGAGTACTGCAGGACAACTACAGTTAGCAATGACTACATCTGGAGATATCCAAGGTCAGATATGGCGGGTAAAGGCTTAAATGGCTGGACGTCATCAAATTTTATGCAAAAATGGAGGTAACTAGGGTAAAGGATGGTTAACCGGGCTTAGTTTGAGAACAAACTGTGGTTACTTTGAAAAGAGGGGTTTCTCTTTTCCCTTTCCTAGAAATTCCTGCAGGTTCCATGGAGGTTCAGCCCCAAGATCTGGTCATATCTCTCTTACCTCTGATCTTCCTGACCAACAATCACCTGGAATAGAAGCCTTTCAGTATGAGCTTCAAGTTGAGCACCTACTTGCTCAAGATTGAGCAGGTATTCAGGCCAGGAACAGCCCCAAAAATTGCGGCGCAATTTTCGGGCTGATTCCAGCCCTGCCCTTGCTCAGCCTGCCTCACCTCCAGCTCCTGACACTCTCCTTGGTCCTTGGCAAGAGAAATCTTCAGCAAACAAGGGAGGATTCAGCTCCATTCATGATTCTTCAGCATCTCTTGAACCTTACATGAACAGTCCATGGGCAGCCATGAAAGCTTCAGCCCAAGCTTCTATTTCTTGACAATTTCTTGAAGATTCTTCATCCTTTTGGCCCGTGGAATCATTTCAGTAAGGATTCTTCAACAAATTGCAAGGATTAAGCACGGGATGGCTTAAGATTGAAGATCAAGAGCTTCTATGGAGCAAAAATTTGGGGGAAACGGGTTTAATGCTTCAATTTCAAGCATTTGAAGCTTCAAGATTGGTCTCTACCATCAGATAAGCAAGCTTCTTGGATTATTTTGCTAACATTGGACAACCGGGAGCCCTATCAAGCATTTGGCAAGTTATTTTCAGCCATGTCAAGGTATTTCTCTTCAATTTTTAATCTCTCTCATTAATCCAATTGCTAAGCTTAAGCCATTTGACTGAGAGATTAAAGAATTGAACATTTTCATCAAATTCTCAGCCAACCTTTGCTTGAATTCATCTATTCATTAATGCAATGCTTGCCTAATGCATATTAGCTTCAATCAGTGAATGAAGGGCCTTAATCTAAGATTTCAGCATAACATTTGAATCCTATGGACTGAATACATTGATTGATTCCTTTGCTTACTCTAATCCAATTGATTGGTTGATTCTCTTTTGCCTAAATTGGAAAATTGTAAAGGGTAAGTACTAGCAATCAGTGAGTCACTGAATTGCATAGGTAAAACCCTTCTTCCATCTCAAGTTCTTTTATCTCAATCAATTGCATCTCATGAAAAACTGAATGAATATTTTTCAAATGCATATCATGCTGATTGCTTAGTACACTAGCCTCTGCCATGTTGATATTCCCATCGAGGAAAAAGGTGGATGCTGGGGGAGATAGTGGGACAAAAGAGAGGTGACCCTCCCTCACTATCGAAGATCCCGAAGGGGTGCAACCAACCGACCCGGGGGGAACTTTGCCCACCTCCCGGTGATTCGGAGCCCGTGTAGGGAGCCCGTCCTGCCGTTTTATCCCTCACACAGGTACAGCGAGTGGAGAATTGAAGATTGAAGACTTTCCAACGACTCAAGTACCTATTGGAGTAAAACAGGGTAAAACAGGGCATTTTCAGGTTACCCACAGGGTATTTACAGGTGGATACAGGTACACCCTTTGATACTGAAGTACAGGTGCAGGTACTACAGGGTACCCACAGGTCCTATATACCCCTTTGCAGGGTTTGGTAGCCATTGGAGGTTACTTTCTTGCATTACAGGGTCAAAACAGGGCACTTACAGGTTTAAACAGGGTGCAGGACTGGACAGTTTAGACTCTGAAATTCAGTTACAGAATTTTCTGTCCTAAACCTGTTATAGCGTGCTATAGCTCATCTCGAAGAGGGCATTGTAAGCTTTGATTCGCACAAAAAAGTTTTGCAATCGGAGTTTTCTAGCCAAAGTTATAGCCGTTTTACTGACAGGGGGTACTGCAGGACTGCACTAGTATGGCAGGGCATAAAGGCAAAAATAAGGTCCAGGAGGACTATGCACAGCAAATCAGGGATTCTATGATGGAAAGCACATTTTAAGAGAACCCTGAAGAGCCTCAACAAGGAGAAATTAGCATGCTCAAAGATACTTTGTGTGCCCATGAACTAAGGCATAAAGAGCGACATGAGGCCATGCTATCAAGAATGGATCAGATGGTTCAATCTACTGATCAGACCAAGGCTTCCATTGATAGATTGGTAATGTCCAACGACCTACTCATGGCACAAATCTCTAAACTTTTACAATTACAAGTGGCATCAAAAGAAGCTAATGAAAAGGCCTGTTCAAATACTGATCCTTCAGTTCCACTTCAGCCATCCAACCAAAATGGTCATGGAGATGGAATCATAGGAAGAAGAGGCATACCCAATAGTCAATATGAAGTGGGAGAAGCTTCACAAAGGCATGATGACTATTTGGGCAGTTTGAACGGCGCCAATACTCAAGCTTTTGGACTGCATACTTAGCATTCTAGGGGTGCTTTACCAACATGAAGATTACAGGGTAATTCTCAGCCACCTGTTGGAAGATTTCAATCTCATTTTGGGGGTTCTGTACTTGGAAATTCTGATCAGCCAGTTTTGGGACAGCAACCCTTCCAAGATAGAGAATTCAAGGACAAAATTGTTTTATCCAAATTCAATGGCCAGTCATCTTCACCATCAGAATTAGAGGAATGGACCTCTAAGATGGAGTCTTATTTTGATATATTTCCTAAAACTGATGTTATGAAGATACACTTTGCCTCCTTGCACTTAGAAGGATTTGCTCACACTTGGTGGAGGTATATCAAGAAAGAGAATGTACTTATTGAGAATTGGGAAGCTTTCAAGGCACTTATGGCTGAAGTCTTTGTTTCACCTCTTGAAAAAGAGAAGTTAGAACGAAGATGGTATAACTTGGAACAAAGGAGCCTAAGTGTAAGAGAATAAACAAACCAATTCCTCAACTTGACCATGTATGTGGAAAAAATCAGTGATGAGGCCAAGTTACATAAGTTTATGTATGGTTTAGAACCATCCTTGTCAGCTGATGTTATGGCGCAAAATCCTACTTCACTTTTCAAGGCTATTGAGCTTGCAGAGCACTTTGGAAGGAAGTATAGGAAAGAGTCTTCATTTCAGCCAAGTTATGGACAGCCAAGGACTGTTTTAAAGCAAGGGCAAGTTGGTAACAATTATGGCAGCAATCATATGCCTAGTGGGAGCTTACGGATACCAACTTATCCCCCATTTAATGCTTCTAGGCTTCAAGGCAATTTCAGGACAGCAAACAGTCCAAAGGTTGAATTTAAGCAAGGTGACAATAAGCCTAAGTCTACTTCAGCCAATACAAATTCCAGAAATATTCCCATGGATCTTTATAAGGAAAGAAAGGACAAAGGCTTATGCTTCAAGTGTGGAGAAAAGTATACTCCTGACCATGCTTCAAAGTGTGTATACAAAAATGCCAAGCCAAAAATTCAGAGTATGCTAGTTCTGGAGGACCTTGAAAATGACATAGATGAAGTTAATGCAGTCCCAATCAATGCTGAAAATGAAGATTTCGAGGATGATGGTGGACATGAGTACTTCTATGATCCATCTGACTCTTTTCCTTTTGATCCAGGCGGTGATATCCCATTTGATCCTGGTGGATTTTGTAATGAGTTGCCTGCTGCCACTAATTGTTCTATCTCTATGGATGCTTGGACGAGATCTAAGAACCCTAATACACTTCGTATGAAGGGAAGCATATGTGGAAAGCCAATGTTCATCCTGATAGATAGTGGCAGTACCCACAGTTTTGTCAATAAATCCATTTTGTACAATTTGAATTGTGTTCCCACCGACTTACAGCAGCCCATTAGAGTACAAGTGGCTAATGGTGAAGAGTAAATCAGCACACAGATTTGTCCACAGGTTTCTTTGCAGATGGCTGATAATTTTGAAGTCAAAGTAAACCTGATCACTTTGGAAATGGGGCCCATAGATATTGTACTTGGTTGTGACTGGTTGATGACCTTAGGCAGGATTACTATGGATTTCTCACAGTTATATATGGAGTTTTTCTCCAATGGACAGCTCATCCGTTTACAAGGGATCCCTAGTAAATCTGATTTTCAGCTTATCACCATTCAACAACTCAAGAAAGAGTACAAGAAGCGCTCACAGATATTTGTATTGCATTTGAACAAAGAAACACATGATCAGCCCAATAATTCAGCAAACCATCCAGCCTTGACAGCTCTTCTTGAGGAGTATAGAGATTTATTTGAAGTACCTACTTCATTGCCTCCTAAGAGAGCGGTGGATCACCCCATTGATTTGGAACCCAACCCAAAGACGATCAATAAGCCACCTTACAGACTATCAAAATGTGAACGAGAGGAAGTAGCCAAGCAAATCAAAGAGCTTCTTGAAATGGGATTCATTGAACCAAGTTCTTCACCGTATGCATCCCCAGTCCTGTTAGCCAAAAAGAAAGATGGATCTTTCAGAATGTGCATTGACTACAGGGATCTTAACAAGATAACAGTGAAGAACAGGTATCCTATACCCAGGATAGATGATTTGCTTGATGAGCTTAAGGGGGCTCGATTCTTCATGAAGATTGATTTGAGATCAGGGTATCATCAGATTCGCATGAGAGAGGGTGATGAGGTCAAGACTGCTTTTAGGACTGATCGTGGGCTTTACCATTTCTTGGTGATGCCATTCGGCCTTACAAACGCTCCAGCTACCTTGCAAAGCCTGATGAATAAGATTTTACAACCTTTCCTCTTTCAGTTTGTCTTGGTGTTCTTCGACGACATTTTGATCTACAGCAAGACTTTTCAGGATCATTTGTTGCATATGAGGAAGGTTTTTGATGTGTTGAGACATCATAGGCTTTTTGCTAAGGAGAAGAAGTGTTCTTTCATGCAGACTGAAGTGGAATACTTGGGACATATAGTCAGTGAAAAAGGAATACAGGCTGATCACAAGAAGGTGCAATGCATAAAAGATTGGCCAACGCCTACTACTACTACCTCTCTTAGAGGATTTCTTGGTCTATCTTCATTCTATCGCAGATTTATAAAGTATTATGCGGCAAATTGCAGCCCCTTTAACTGACAGGTTGAAGAAAGAGGCTTTCTTTTGGGATTCTCTTGCAGATAGCAGCTTCAACCAGTTAAAGGAATTACTTACCTCCGCTCCTATTCTTGTATGCCCGGATTTCTCTAAAGAGTTTACTATACAATGTGATGCTAGTGGCCGTGGCATTGGGGCTGTTTTGCTTCAGGAGCATGGAGTAATTGCATTTGAAAGCCGTAAGCTTACTGATAAGGAGATGGCCATGAATGTTTATGATCAGGAAATGTTGGCTATTCTGCATGCAATCAAGAAATGACACCATTACTTATATGGCAGCCGATTCAGAGTGCATAGCGATCATCGCGTACTCAAGTATTTCCTTACTCAGTCAAATCTTACTCCAAAGCAACGATGATGGGTAGCAACATTACAAAATTATGACTTTGACATCACTCATACAAGGGGCAAAGATAACATAGTGGCTGATTCTCTCTCTCGTATGTGGGCTTGCAAAGTATCAGCCATGACGGAATTACATAGTGATTGGATTGAAGAGCTACAAGAGGCATATCTCTTAGATGAGGAATTCAGCCAAATCTTTCAGAAATTACAGCAAGGTCTCATGGAAGAAAACTCGCAATACCAGCTTAAAAATGGTCTTATTTGGTGGAAGGGCAAGATTGTTATTCCCTCTACTTCTTCTTTCAAGCGAAAAATTATGGAGGAGATGCATTCTTCGCCTTTAGCTGGACACTTGGGAGTTTTCAAGACTTATGACAGGATCAGCAAGAGCTTTTATTGGAAAGGACTGTGGAAAGATGTCAAGGACTTCGTTATGAAGTGTATGCCTTGTCAGCAAAATAAGGATAGCACCCATAAGCCAGGGGGTTTATTGCAGCCATTGCCTATTCCTACGGGTAAATGGACTCATATTACTATGGACTTTATCACTGGCTTACCTACTACTAAGAAGGGGTGGAATAGTATTTATGTGGTGGTTGACAGACTCACCAAAGCAGCTCATTTTATCCCAACAAAAATTCAGTTTACTGCTTCTCAGGTGGCCAACCAGTTTATGGAGCATATTTTCAGATTGCATGGATTACCGCAGGTGATTGTCCATGATAGGGACTCAAAGTTTATGAGTAACTTTTGGCAAGCGGTATTTACATCTATGGGTACCAAGTTGGCTCCATCTACGGCTTATCATCCCCAAACTGATGGACAGACAGAGAGAGTTAATAAATGGTTGGAGACTTATCTTCGCCATTTTTGTTATGATGTCCAAACCACATGGGATTCTTGGTTACACCTGGCTGAGTTTGCTTATAATAATTCCACTCATGCGAGCATAGGAGTTTCACCCTTTGAGGCTTTGTATGGTTACAAGGTGCCCCTACCCACAGTCATTTTTAACGAAAAGATCAACCCTCATGGGAAGGAAGAGTTGGATAGAATGCAGACCCTTCTTCAGCAATGCAAGGTGAATCTAAGGAAGGCTCAAGATCAGATGAAGATGTATGCTGATGAGAAGAGGAGGCCTTTAGAGTTCCACGAAGGAGAGCTGGTTTTGTTGAAGGTGCCCAAATCCAAGTATTTTACATTGAAAGATGGATCCAGTAATAAGCTTGCCCACAGATTCTATGGCCCTTACAGGATCCTTAAGCGGATTGGAGATTTGGCATACAGACTAGAGCTTCCCTCTTCTACAAAAATTCATAACGTCTTCCATGTTAGTCAGCTCAAGCCCTATTATGGTGATCCAGTGGATTTAGTTGATGAGCTGCCACCTATTGATGAAGATGGTATCGTTCAGTACATCCCAGAGGCTGTTATAGGTCAGCGTGAAAAGAAGCTTCGATCACGTTCTATTGTGGAATATTTGATTAAATGGAGAGGTTTACCCTCTGAAGAGGCTTCTTGAAGACCTGATTCAATATTGGATGAGTATCCATACTTGAAGGATACATTGGTGGCTGAAGTCTATTGCTTATGGAGCTAGTATTGGTGCAGACTGGTTCAGGACAGCACGCTGTTTTAGAACAGTTTTTGCCGTACTTCATTTTCAGAATTGAGCTATCTACATGAGCTTAAAGTACTCTTCAAGAGCTTCGTTTTGATATGTGGTACATCTCATTTGGACACTTCTATCAAAAGTTATGGCAGATTTGGTCTAGCAGGGACTGTTATTTCAGCAAGCTGTCTACTTTCTTCTGGAACTATTTGTTGAAGATTCTATGGCTCCAATGGCTTCTAAAGTTCTTCAAATCATGTATATAGCAGGGTCCACTTTCCGTACTTCAAATTCAGCCCTTGTAATGATAATTCTTCACTCATTCCCTATTTGTAAAGCTGTAAAAACAGAGTAGTACTCTGTTCCATCCACCTTTTCTTTAGCTCTTTCTAGTTTTGTTTTTGGGGACAAAAACTTTTGGGAAGGGATGGATTGTAAGAAGCTGGGAATACTTAGAATGCTAATAATATGCCATGTCACACTGGCACTGGTATATAAGGAGAGAAGTTGTAATTTTTCACATCTTTTGGACATATCAATACATTTACAATCTTTCTCTCCCTTCTTGCTCCAAGCTTCCATGGCTTCTTCATCTTTCCTGTCTTTCTCTCTCCAATTCTAGTCTTTCTCTCTCCTCGTCACTCTATTTCTCTCTCTTCCTGCAGTCTTTCTCTCTCCTCTTTCTCTCTCCCTAGTTCTCTCTCTGACAATGGTCTTCAATTGCAATGTGTTGTTTGTGTGCAAGAAGATGCATATGGTTTTGATTTGTGAAGTATTGTTACTGCAAGAATGACCTCGTATTCAAAGAAATCATTCTAACTCAAGTCCATCAAATTTATATTTTGATTAAGTTAAAATCTTATTTTGAAATCATAGTCACTTTTACCTTGTGGGCTATCGAGTTATATCTTGGACTAACATTTGTTATTATAGTAGTTAACTATATCTTATTCAATCTTTAATAAATAATTTTTTTTAAAAATCTCATATTGTAGCTTAAACATCATTAACGCTAGGCTGCTTTGTGGTAGCTTTGCTGCAATTGCTCAACTATCCATTTCTCATCTTTCTCTCTTCTCTTTTCACTCTTTGTTTCTAATTTTTTAATTTACCCTCTCTCTCTCCCCAAATTCCCTATGTCTATTTTTTTCTCTCTCTCTCTCTTTCTTTGCCTTCTATTTTAGTTTATTTTTCTCTTCTCTTGGTTCTCTTTGTCTCTCTCCTTTTTTTCTCTCTCCACTTCTCTTCTCTCTCTCTCCCCCCTCTCTCCTCTCTATTCCTTCTCTCTTCCTCTCCTCTTTTTTCAATTTTTCTTTTTTTTCTCTCTCTCTTCATTCTCTTTTTATTTTTTTCTTTTCTCTCTCTCCCCCCTTTTCTTCTTTGCACTTTTCTTCTCTCTCTCTCTCTCTCTCTCCTTTTCTTTTCCCTCTCTCTCCTCTATTTTTTATTCCTCTCTCTCTTTAAATTTTATATTTCCTCTCTCTCTCTCTCTTTCCTTTTTCATTTTCTTCTTCTTCTTTCACTTTCTTTCTCCCTCAATCTCTCTTAAAGTACGTAAATTTAATCTTTTTCCTATATATAATTCTCTCTTTCTCTCTCTCTCTCTCTCTCTCTCCGCCCCCTTTTCTTCTCCTTTCCTTTCTCCTATTTTTTCTTTTTTTTATCTTTCCCTCTGTCTCTTTTAAATTTTATCTTTCCTCTCTCTACAATTATCTCTCCATGCTCTCTCTCTCTCTCTCTCTCTCTCTCTCTCTCTCTCTCTCTCTCTCTCTCTCTCTCTATCTATATATCTCCTCCTCCTCTTCTTCTTCTTCTTTCACTTTCTTTCCCCCCCTGAGTCTTACTTAAAGTATGTAAATTTTATATTTTCCATGTATATAATTCTCTCTTTATGTTCATATTCTCCCTCTTCTTCTCCTCTCTCTCTCTCTCTCCTTTTATTCTCTCTCTCTCTCTCTTTCTCTCTCTCTCTCTCCGTCCCCTTTTCTTCTCCTCCCCATTCTCCTAATTTTCCTTTTTCTCTTCTCCCCCTCTCTTTCTCTCTCTCTCAAAATATTTAAATTAATTTTTTTTTCGCTTTTTTCCCATCTCTCTTTCTCTTTTCCTCTTTATTCTTCTTGCTTTTCTTCTCTCTCTCTCTCTCTCTCTCTCTCTCTTCTTCTTCTCTCTTTTCCTTCTCTCTCCTATTTTTTCCTTTTTTCTTCTTCTTTCTCTTCATTCTCTCTTTAATTTTTTTCTTTTCCCTTTCTTTTAAACTTTATATTTTCTCTCTCTATAATTCTCTCTCTCTCTATGTTCAAATTATCTCTTCTTCTTCTTCTTTTCTCTCTCATTTTCTTCTCTTTATCTCTCTCCCCCCTTTTCTTCTCCTCTCCTCCTCTTTTTCTTTTTTCTTTTCCTCTCTCTCTCTCTCTCTTTTAAATTTTATATTTCCTCTCTCTATGATTCTCTTTCTCTCTGTTCCCCCTCTCTCTCCCTCCCTCTACTCTTCTTTCTTCTCTCTCTCTCTCTCTCTCCTTATTTTTTCCTCTCTCTTTCTCTTTCAAGTTTTTCTCTCTCGCTCGCTTTTCTCTCTATATATTTTTTTTCTCCTCTCTAGTTTTCTCTTTTCTCTATTTTCCTTTCTCTCCCCTATTTTCTCTCTCTTAAAGAAAAATGTTGAATTTAAAAATATTATTATCTTTCCTTTCCCCCTCTCCATCTTTTTCTCTTTCTTCTTCTTCTCTCTCTCTCTCTCTCTCTATCTCAAAGTATGTGAAAAACTATGTTCGAAAAACTTTAAATTAAACAAATCTTTTAAAATTGTTTAATTAAAAGAAAAGTTTAAATTAAAAAGTTTAATCTAATTGAGAGAGAGAGAGAGAGAGAGAGAGAGAGAACCTAAGCCCTATACATGAGAGAGAGAGAGGGGGGAAGGGGGAAGAATTGAATTAAAAAGGGGAGGGGAAAGGGAAAGAGAGAAATTATAAGTGAGAGACAGGAGAGAGGTTTTAATTTAAAAAAGGGAGATGAGAGAGAGGGGGGAGGGGCTTTTAATTTAAAAAGGGAGGGGGAAGATAAAATGAGAGATTACACGTGAAAAAGAGGGGAGGGAAGGGGGTTTTGATTGAAAAAGGGAGGTTTGGAAAAGGTGGTAGGTTTGGGAAGCCCTTTGGAGGTTCGGGACTTTCTGAACCTACAACGAAAATAATATAGTAGTAAGATGTATGTGTGTATGTGTGTACCTAAGCCTTACACATGAGAGAGAGGGGGGGAGGGGGAGGAATTTAATTAAAAAGGGGAAGGGAAAAAGAAAGAGAAAATTATAAGTAAGAGAGACGAGAGAGGGTTTTAATTTAAAAAAGGGAGGTGAGAGGGGAGAGGGGCTTTTATTAAAAAAGAGAGAGGGAAGAGAAAATGAGAGATTACACATGAGAAAGAGGGGAGGGGAGGGGAGGGGAGGGGGTTTTGATTGAAAAAGGGAGGTTTGGAAAAGAGGCTAGGTTCGGGAAGCTCTCTGGAGGTTCGAAGCTTTCCGAACCTCCAAAGAGCTTCGTAGCTTTCCGAACCTACAATGAAAATAATATAGTAGTAAGATTTACATTTGGTTGTGTGTGTGTGTGTGTGTGTGTGTGTGTGCTACAATTGAGCTTCTCATATAAAAATCCACATATGATTGCACTTTCAGAGTAGAGACAAGTGGTAGCACTTTGGATAATCATAATTATATTTCTTGTTTAAATTACAATTCAAAGGATGAAGTTTTGCAATGAAGTATGGGGTTATGAACCATCTTCAACAAAAAAGAATAATACATTGAGGTCATGAAGTCTGATGAAAATTGCTTTTTACTACATGTATTTTTTTCAAAAAATACTAGATTTATTTTTCAAACCAAAGGATTAACAACATGGTGAAGAGGAAAATTCTCTAACCTTATCAAATATTTTATGTTAACGTCCAGTCTACATACTATAGTTTAATTTGTGATCTATGGAATAAATACTATAATATATATAAAGAAACCTATATATTAACTTATATATTTGTCTATTTGTTTGTTTATACTAATTTTTAGCCTAGAAAATTATTTATTTATTCTCCTATAAACTTGAAAATTAATCTTCAAAACTATCATTGTGTCTGATTAATTTATAGAGAAAAGATATGAGAAAAACAATTGATATTGCCCTTTGTGTTGCAAGTTAAAATATTCCTTATTTTGGTGCACCTAGTTGAAGAACGTGAGAGTGGAAAGGTATGCCCAAAGAGTTAATCGGCAAGTTGAATTGAGGAAAGGAGAATCTAGAATGTGCAAGACTGAGTCACCAAGTAGAATGAAGGAGGATGGCGGGATGCAATTTGCAAAGGGAGAGAAGTGGCTTTATATAGCTAAGGCTGGGTTTAGACAAGTGGCGATAGAGTTATATCAAAGGGGCATGCTTTTAATGTGGCATCTCCTAAATGATTGAGACTTCCCTTCTCTTTCCATCGGACCTACCCTCTTTCTACCGACCCCTCCCCCTCGGAAGAGCATTGGCACTAAGAAAAAACCTCTCTTTACCTTCTTGTAGCACATTGTGCCTTCAGCTTTATTGTTCACACAAAAGAGGCGAAATGTTGGTCATAGTTTGCAGTGCTACCACCTCCGTCTGAATCCAACCTAAAAAGGGAGCGGCATTGGTAACGGTTTATTAATGCATTCGGCTACAAAGAGAGAGTCATTTCAAGGATAGAATCGGTTACATACATTAGGGTCAAAAAACGTTAAAAACGGCACTTTTGTTAATGGACAAAAATATGGTATTCTTGTCTCTGCTTTTGAGATAGTAGAGTTCATTTTGTGGTTCTCCCCTCCTATTTAGCCAAAATCTTCAAACCTTGATAAGTTTTGGTAGCCCCAATGGCCCCTATTAACCAATAAAACCTGACAAAACCTCTGACAAAGACATGACAAAGTTAAGTTAATTAATACCATTTTGAGAATCGAGAGAATTTTCAAAGTTCTTGGCGCTCGTAGTATTTTTAATCTATCTCCTTGACCTCTCTCTTTAGGTTTCTTTCTTTGCACATTTTCTGCATACTCATTGTCTTTTACATGGCATCCACAAGATGTCCTTCTCGGGAGAATTTTCAAAGTTCTTAGCACTCGTAGTATTTTTATTCTGTCTTCTTGAACTCTCTCTTTAGGTTTTTTTCTCTGCACATTGTCTACATACTCGTTGTCTTTTACATGGTGTCCACAAGACGTCCTTCTCATTTTATAAACTCTTGCACCATGTATAGCAAGAGCACAAATGGAGAATGGGAGCCCAAAACATTTACTATAAATGATTGGGCTACAATGCTACCATCTTGCAGGGGTTCTCACAGAGTGAAAAAAACAAAACAAGGGGATATCAAATATCATTGGAAGGGACGCATCTTTGCCTTCAAAATCACGCCTCAAGACTGGTTTGCTTTGGTGCAACATGTTTACATGGCTAGAGATATGCACTTGGCTCCACGGAAATGTTTTTCCCAATAAGTACACTATAAGTTTGAGTTATAAAATATACGTGAGTATATTGTTTTGTTTGAAGGATATGCTAAATAATGGATTATTGATTGTAGATATCATTCCATCAACAAGTGTCCAGTGGCAACCTGTGGAGAGCCTCAACAGAACATTCCATGCCATTCATAAAGATTTTGCAAACATTATTTATGCTAATTAGACCATGATTTTTTTTCATAAAAGTGAAATTTATGTGTATTATGAACAATATGTGGTTCCTTCAAGAGCAAGTGCGTATGGATAGCTTGAAGATCTGCAGTTACCAAGCCTCTCATCTTTGGATTGGGAGATGCCTGATGAAGCAACAATGGAGAGTTTTAAACTCAAAATTGCTCAAGATATTCAAAAGGCTATGACTCCTAAAAGGATCTCGAGAAGAGTATGCTTATCGTGGTTTTTACCCTTGCATGTTTTTGTAGCTTGCTTTAAAACATCATGTTTACAATGGACAAAGGTTTGATAGCTTAGCAAAAAAAATTCAGAGGAAGATTTGGAAAAAAATTTAGGTCTATGTTGGAAAGTCAAGGAATCTGACCACAAAGGTGACTTTATAAGGTGCAATGTGTGCCCTCAATCATTGGGTTTATCCTATAATATATCTTGACAATCTCTTATCATAGGTTTTGATTATAGAAGATACAAACTTAGATTGGGTGCTCGGATTCCTTTAGATTCAGATATTGATTGTAAGACATTGAAATTTACACTGCAAGTTACTGCACAAAAAGTAAAAGAGGTGAACATTACTTCAAAGTGGAGTCTTAAGGATGTAAGAGACACCTTGGAGTTTCTAAACAATGTTACTCCTAGATATAAGTTCAAGGTAAATGGTGTTGTAATTGAAAAAAGAGCTGAGAGCTTTGTATCATGTATGAGTTATTTGCCTCCTATTGTTGTGAGTTTCGGACCATAAATATGCATGTACAAATAATTTTGAATCTTTCTTTTGCTCACAAATATTGATGCCAAAAACATGGAATTATACACATTGAGAAGCAGTATTTAAAAAAATCTTAGGATAAGCTTTGCAATGATTCTGTGAATAACAAATCGTCGTTCGTGGACCAAAATGATTTCATTATATCATGAGTTACAAAATTGCAGTACAATTTAATAGGAAAGACTTGGTACAAGCTTTATAATTCTTTATGATTCTATAAACAAAAAATCGTCTTTCATGGGTAAGATCAATATGACACATCATTACATTTTGGGTTAGAATATTGCACTACAGATGTATATATAAGGGAAATGTTACTTCAGTAAAAATAGACAAATTGATAATTATAAGGCTATTCTTTAGCTTCTCTTTGATCTTTATCTTATCCTTAATATATAGCTTCTCCATCTTTAAGACTTCTTGGAAAAGTTGCTTCATCTTTCATACTTTCATCCGTCATCACTAGTTTTCTTTTAGGTATTTTCTTTCGTTGCTTGAAGAACTTAATTACCTCAGACACTCTTTTCTCCTTAGGCTTTAGAGGAGATGGACTGAATTTCAATGGGAAAAGCTTAGGCATACCCTTCATTTTGTGCCCCTTTTGTTTGGACCTTGGAGACTTCTTTTTCTTAGTGGTTGCCATTTTCTTGCCTTTGCCCATCCTTTGGAATTTTTAGCTAGAAGAGGGGAATCTGGGTCCACCGGTGTAATTGTCCTATCTAAAACTAGTTCAATACATCTCTCCCGTATCCACCACATGTATGTCTCAGGGTAGTATATGCACTGTAACAAAGCACACAAGTTATTTGAAGTAGCAAGAGACTTTCACTATAAAAAGGATAAAGCACAAGAGACTTAAATTCACCCCCTCTACATTTAGTAACTTTGAATCTATTATCCTCAAAGCATTTGAAACCACTCTCCAACCACAACTATGTACGCCATTTTGCAACGAGACCTCTTGAAGCAAAAACTTGAAAGGTCTCTGAGGATCAGCAATGCTTTCAAAGCTAGTGTCCAAGTGGGTAGTAACAAGTCTAGCAACACTACACATATTAACTTATTAGCGAATATTATAAACTTTATCCAATAAAGATAAAATAAATAATATTTATTGACAATACATTTTTTTATTGGCCATGGATTCCTGAAAGAGAATTCATAAAAATGACCTCTCTTGCAAGAATGTCAATATAGATTAGGCTCCAGTGACCTCAGCAAACCAAAACACAAGTGAGCAATAATAACCCTAAAGACAAATCATCAAGAGATAGAATGTTGAAGAAAGTACATTTCAATATATGGAAAAAAAATATGATGGTTTGTGACACTATCGAAGTCCTTAAAAAACCTTGCAATATTTGAATCAAATTTTGAAAACAAATCCACTGAGATAATTGGATCAATAACAAATATACTCTTAGCAATATCAATGCTAAGAGAAGTAATATATGGCCTGTATACAAAGTAAAGAATGAATAAGAAAATGAGTACAATATAAGGACCCTTGGAAAATTTCATTATAAATAAAGAGAAGCGAAAGACCTTACCTCAAACAACAATAAACTACTGAATCTGTAAGTTGAGTATCCTTTTTCTCAAATAGGATCTTATCCTCTAGAGAAATGCTGAGGTGATCTTCTTTCTCAGGACTAACAGAAACATTCACGACCATTTGGCCGTAAACTTTCCCCATCCTCTCGTAGTTCACTGGCCTAAGAGTCAAAAACTTTCTCTGCCAGATCAGATCCTCATTTTCTATTACCTCTTTCATTTTCTCCTCCATGACAAATTCCTACTCACTTGCAACCCTTGTAGGATACAAATGGGTAACCTCTTCAATATTGGGTGATGCTGACTATTTTTGCTTTCTCCTGGGTGGAACATTGAGGATTTCAAATGCCTTTTGATTAATCAATGGAAGAGGCTTCAAAACTTTGTCAAACCTATATCTTAGTCTACTAACCATACTAAAGTCTTTTTTCATTCATGTAATTCGATGTGCATGGGTAGATGCAATATAAGCATCATTCATAAAATCTATCAAAAAATCCTTTGCTGCCTCTTGCAAGCATAGGAGGGTAGACAACTGCCATCTCTTGTTGAGGCCATCCACAGAAGCAACAAGGAACAACCTATCGGATATCTCCTTGACCAGTCTAAAAAATGCAGCCTTAGGAATGAGGTGCCTGGTTGACTTTTAAGCTTTCCTGATCTCTACAAAACACCCCTGCATGTAAAACCATCTTGACTTTCTCTTTTTCCTCATAGGGGCTTCCTTGGCAGGCTGAGAATGAGGAGAAGTTGAGGGTTCAAACTCACCAAATGACTTGTTCTCTGAGGGAAATTCACCTAAACATACTTGACTAGCTGGTGTAACCGGGACAACAATTTCTTCAACTCTCTCCTCAACAGTTAGCTCAGTACCTTCTTCAGAAGATTTCTTCACCGATACCTTCCTTGTAGCTTGTTTTGTCCTGGCCATTGAAACTAACACGGTGCAATTAGGAAGCTGAATACAAAGGCGACTTGCTCCTCTTACGTGATATGAAAGGAGAAATAATGCTTGGCCCAATACAACGCGATAGCGCGGATCTGAGGTCGATCCTTTGACTTATCGTTTCGTATGGAAGCCGAAAGGATGCTATTTCTTGAACCCCTTCTCCCTGCTTTGGATTTCCAATATAACACGATTAAGTAGATTTAACATCCTACATTTACGTTATCGCTTCATATTAAAGTTGAGTTGTAGACCTTGGACCTGTCTTCCTTTCTTCGCACAAAATTTCCCAATACAATGTAATTTGGCGAATTTGATTTCCTTCTTTCTTCTAATTGCTTCATATTGGGGGCTTCCAACAAAACGCGAGTGAATGAGCAGCGTGGATGTATGGCACCTCTGTCGATCAGATATGTTAGTACTATTAGTCGTATGGCAGTCATGACGTAAGGTTTTGTCGAACAAACGGCTATTGTGATGTAAGTTTTGAATTCACTCTTTCACCAAATGAGAAGTTCTTATATACTTGGGTTGCTGATGTCCACGTGTTACATTCTCATTCGACGTGATATTAGGGTTTTTGGAACGTTCCTTCTTTCCCCCTCATGCCTATTTAAGTCCACTCAAAAAATTTCACGCCTTTTTCCTCTCGATTTCCTCCTGCGCCAAACGTCTTCCTCTCCACCGTGCTTGACACAACGTCTTCCTCTCCCCTTGGCTCCTTTCAAGTCTGAATTCTCCGTCTCCATCTCCGTCCCCTTCTTAATCACAACGGCCTGTCCGTCCAAAATCCCATTCCCCCAACGTCACCCACTTCGTCGCCCCCACATTCTATACTCCTTCCATAATCCACGTCACCCCCTTCGTTCATAATATCGTTCTCAACCTGCACGTCATTTCATATGCACTCTGTCGTAGAACTTACCACATCCACCCTTGTCAAAGTCATCTTCCACGCACGCCTGAGCACATTCCCAAACTCCATCCCCAAGGTAATGTACACAAAAACAGCGCGAGTAGGTGAATAACAAGGTTTTGATTTTCCCTTTATCGTGTCGTATTCTCTTCTTGTCCTCCACCGCACTTCCGGAAGGCAAAGTTCTTTTGCAATTTCCAAAGTCCTTCCCCAATTTCCAAACTAGCACAAGAAGGTGAATAGCAAGTTTTTAATTTTTCTCTACTCACATCGTATTAGCCAGACCTTGCGCAAGGTCTTCTCACACATGTGTCTTTCTTTCACATTGTGTGTGTAGAATCCCAACTAACTTCCAAACTAGAACGGCATGATGGTGGAGTTTTGAGGTTCGTAAATGCTTCTATTCATGTCGTATAAATTGATCTTCCAACACGGAGCAAGGGTTGCACTTCAAGAGCTTTATACGTTTATATTCGCATTGTATAGGCAAGTAGTCTACATAGCTATTGATTCAAGATGTTAAGAATAGAAATGTCACACATGTCTACCTCCACATCTATAAAGGGGAAAAAAGTCCTTGAGCCCACAATGACAAAGGAGTCAGTTGCTTCAAATGTTTCAATAGCATCTCATATGTGAGTGATAGGTGAAGGTTCAAGGAAGGCTTAAAATAAGGGAAAGGCTTCAAAGTCTCTTGTGAGGGTCCCAGGGCTTTCTCAAATTATAGATGTTACATCCTCCAAGAAGTTCTTAGATTTTCTCATAGAAAACAATATTGACATTACTTTCTATCCAACAGCTAGGGAGATTTTTAATTGAGAATGGGATCTTGATCAAGTTCTTAATTTATCAAATGACTTTTGCAATGAAGATTTTGTAGATTCTGAAGAGTGGCATATCCTGTTGTTCAATTGGATTCCAAGGAGTATGTTCACACCCCTGTTGGAAGGTCAGGCACTGAGAAGTCCTTGTTTACCAAGAAATGTGGTTCATTCTCTTGATAGATTTTATGCAGCTGAGTTATGCTCTTTACACCCAAAAAAATGTAGGCTTATGCTTAAGTCTACTGCATTCATTGTATTTGCCCTTGTGAAATACCCTCTAAAATCTAATGAAAAGCATAAAGAAACCTCTAAATTATCTAGTTGTTTCCTTTTTAAAGAGATAGTAGATGAAGTTGATGCTGAGGAGCAACTAGACACCTAGATCGAAGCACTAGTTGCAAAGGACTTGGATGTTGCTGAATTTAAAGCAGAGATTGTAATTGAAGAAACCACTATAGAGGTTGATGAGCCATCTGACAGTCCTTCAAGCCTTATCGTTCCATCTTTGCCTACTTTCCCAATTAAAGACAAGGAAAACATATTATTGTCTGATCTCCAAACTCTTTTCAATTTGAGAGAAGATTATTGCTTGGTAGTTATTGCAAAGGCATCTGTAGATGCAAAAGGCATAGTGGATGTTGAAAATGAGTCCAAGGAGGACTTACTTAAATTAGATACTCAAGTGTCTGATGATATGTTTATAGATGCATCAAATACATTTTCCCTGTGTTTAAGCAAGGTTAAAGATGCTGAGAGAGAGTTACTAACTAGCTGCTGACAAAGAGTTTGACTGATTTCAAGAGAAGCTTGAAATCTCCAATTTCGGAAGGGAGGAGTCACAATATGTAAAGGAGCTCAAGGATATCAAGGAGACATCAATTAGCTTATGGAATCCAAGCAAACTTGAGAGTGATGAAAATCAAATGGTAATGCATTATTTTATTTTTGTGGAATCACATACATATTTTCATTTTTTTCATTCTTACTGTTACTTTTACAGTTGGAGATTGCAAATGAGGATAATTTCTTGGGAAGAGCCAAAGGATCGAGAGTTGGTGGGAGTTCCCTAAAGGATGTTGCACTTGGGCATCACATATCGAGATCCTAATATTATGTTAGTTTTGCATAGTACTTTCTCAGAGGAGGCGTCATGGCCAATTTTCTATGTTAAAGCACTTACAAGGCTTCTTGGATACTCAAGTTTGCAATACAATGCACACAAAGTTATGTTTTTGGAAAAGACAACAACCATCCGAATATTTGGTTATGGTCCCGGCTTCTCTGCCTCCAAGAATGGATACTTCCTTGCATACTCATCTTATGTTTAAGTAGCAAACAAAACAAATATCAAATCCATAGTTGGATACAAGAGAGGAAAGTTTTTACATTATAGAGGAAAAATGCCCGAGGAGAAAGAGGATGTAAAGGCTCTTAAAAGCTAGCCATGTATATAACATTTTAAAAATAGTATCGGTATTTTAGATTCCACCGCATTTATTGTGCTCTTTGAAGTTGTCTTTGAAAAAACCAATTGAATAACTCCTGAAGGACATTGGTTTTTGTTGCTCCTCCTCCACATCTAGTGTTTCGAAAGAAACACATACGTGCTTGATAGTGAGATTTCTCCATACCTTGGCAACTGTATGTTGCTAGGGGCCCTTGCTCTTCCACAATAGTAAGGCCCATGAATAAGAAGAATATGTTGTAACAACCCAACAAGAAATAATCAGTTTAAATCATTAAACCTTGTTTTCAAAACAAAAAGGTTCAAATTTATGTCCATCTTACCAAGTAGAAAGTAATATCCTTTTCTCCCCAAGCTTCCTTGATTGCTTGAACAAGATTCACAATTGAATGTTTGTACTCTTCTGAATAGTTAGATGTTATCTTTTGTTCCCTTAGCATTTTTAAAAATATTTCAAGGTGTCTCCAAACCTCCATTCGTAGGAATGCACTTCGTGGTGTGTTAGCCACATTTGTTGTGATTGCACACAACTCTCTCCAACACTCCCACAATGCGTTCATTTGTTTACCAATATGATTTCTTAGAAATCGTCTAGCTTTTGCACCCCCCATAAAGACATATGCTAAGACCTCTCTTGTTTTCCCTGAGGCTTTTGGATCCTTTCTCAGGTGAACTTGACCTCCATGAAAACCCATTTTTGACAGTAAAGTCTCACATTTATCAATACACTCATCTGACAAAGATACTGGTTTTATTGAATATGCATAGTCAAGATGCAATCTAAGAAACTTATCAATTGTTCTAATCTCTACATGTAATATACAAATATGAATGTTCCTTAGAGAGATTGAGAGAATAGGATCCCATAAGCCATTCACATTTTTGAACTTAAATCTATAGAGTTTCGAGTCGGGGCTCTTCTTATTGGCCGCAAAGTACTCCATTATTTGGATCCCAAACTCTCCATCCAATAAATACAAGGATATTTTGCATTGGCCCCATTACTTACTCCAAGCTTACATTTGATAGTTTTTAAGTCAGCACTCATATGCCATTCCGCATTAAAACTACCAACACCATCGACTATCAACATTTCACCTTCACTTTGAGACTTTATAATATCAGGAATACGTGTATGAGAGAATAACCATTTCAAGATTTCATGACTCTCAGTTGGTACTTGAGCCACACCAATCCACCAAAGCTCCGTCTCGGATTGTATCTTAAATTGTTGTTCTTGCTCCCTGCCAGTATTGTAATCCAATGCCCTGTTCATGATACAAATGCTGACTCTTTCAATCTTTTATCCCTTTTGAATATGTGCTTCATCCAATTTTAGTGCAAACTTCAAAATACCACAACATTCTTGGATAATAAATTTATTCATATGGACCATTTTAATTTGGACTCTTTTAAGATCAATCCAAATATTATTAAATGTGTTGTATTCAAAAAAAGCCTTTGTTTTATGTTTTTCATAGGGCATGGATCCTTCTATATGAATATACTCCCCAAAAACATCTGGAATCCTACGATTCATAGCTATCCTAGCAATTGAAATTGCAAGAGACCGAGGCAAACCAAATGCGCTTATTCTATGACATTTAAGATTTGTAAACCACAATTTAGAGAGAGCACGATAACCTCTATGACTGATATCCATACTATCACATGTCTCCACTATTTCATCTGGTTTAACTGTTCCTTTTAAATCTTTCACTAACTCTTTTAGAGTTTGGCTTCTCAAGTCTACAGTTTTAGGTGATTTAAGAATCCTTATAATGTCCTTCTTTGTCATGGTTTCTTTAATAAGCTTAATCCTCTCATCGTTCTCTCGAATATTAATACCTAAAATATTAGAGACACATCTCTTTGCAAGATTTAATCTCATTTTCTTCACCTAACTACACAAGTCCATTATATTTTTAAGTGGTCTTTTTCTCTATCTAAACTCTATTGGAGTTTCTTTCAAGTGCAATAATTTTTCTTACAATGACTCATTAGAGTTTTTTAGATTATCAACCTTGTTAGTTAGCTCATAAATAGTTTTTTGTGCCAATGTTAATGCTTCCTTCATTTCATGCATTTGTTCTGTAAATGTAAAAGATGAGGAATATAACCCCATGCAATAGCCAAGCATCCCATCACAACCATCTCCAACATACCTTATAAAGTTTTGAATATTGTAAAAAGGAGGATGCTTACCGGTAGAAGGGTCCAAAGGATAAACATTTCCATCCATCCATAAGTCTACATGCTTCTTTCCTTGTAATCGCAACATGTTAGCTTCATCCTTGTCCAACAATGCTCAATGGTGTATACTCCTCCAAGATGAATAGACAGGATCTAACTGAATAGTAAGTTTATACTTGTGTGGTGGGGTTGTGCTTGTATTGCTAGAAGAGGTACTGGCAAACATTTTGGTAGGGAATCCTAAACGGGACAGCAATATCATAGAGAAGGAAATAAAAACCACAGGAAAGAGAGGTATAGAAAATGGACATTGAGGAACACAAACGAGCGGCATCTTTTGGTGCAAAAATTCAAAAATACAAGATTTTGTAGTTTTCAAGAGAATAAGATCTTCTAATTAGCAACTTAATCATTTTCTTACGAGTGCCGTTTTGAAACATTTTTGGCCCGTCAAATTCGAGATCCCAGTAGTCCCTTGTGGCCAAAGTAAGCCAATGGATAGTCGACATGGAGTCAATGAAGTAAGGTTTCGTATTAATTTTATTGATTATGACTCATTCCTGTTAATTCTATAGTGTACTAAGGTTTGACTATATCATATTGTGTGGGTGACATGAGAGAGAGAGAGAGAGAGAGAGAGAGAGAGAGAGAGAGAGAGAGAGAGAGAGAGAGAGAGAGAGAGAGAGAGAGAGAGAGAGAGAGAGAGAGAGAGAGAGAGAGAGAGAGAGGGGGGGGGTTCTATAAAACCTTGGTTATATCGATGCCATTTCAGCTCTAATACTTTGAAATTCCTTATTGTACACATGTGAATATCCTTTACCTCTAAATTACCTACCATATCTTTCCTTTTTGTCACTTAGTTGATAAGAGAGGGATGAGGGACCTAGGGCATGGAATTGGTACTCGATCATAAGGATGGGAGTCAATCCATAACTTTTTCATGTCACTAATGGGTTCTATAAGTATATCCTCTCCTTGTAGACACTAGGGCATTTTTAAAAAAATGCATATCAATACTTTTCTTATTAAGTTTTTATGAAGGTTAGAGTTAAAAGTTACTAAAACGATTTTTTTTAAATTGACTTATACTCCTCACAAGATGTAACAAAAGATATTGTGGAGTGTATCATGGCATCAAATCTTGTGATCGTTTCTTTCCACCCTATTTGTGTAATCATGTTTTTACATCAAAGGAGAAAGGTTTCTTTAATAAAAATGGTAAATTATTGCATCATAGAAAATGCCACCTTTGGCTCTTTTAAGGAGACATGTCCTTGAGCGTAAAATTTGGGTCTATTTTGAAGAACACATTTTTACCATGTTGTCTCCTTCCATTATCTTTTAGAAAATGGCTACAATATTTTTCCAATCCTTTCCCTTCTCCTTCAGAGACTTGTCCTTGTCTAAGTGTGGGGACCCTAAACTTGTCTTGGAGGATGTGGGATGTATTCCCACCAACACATATATCTGGTCACCTTGTCCTTACCCAACTGTAAGGAGTTCAAGTATAGGTGGATTGTAGACTTTGGTTGGAAAGCCCTTGAGAAAACACCACCTTAGATAGGTTCATGACCCCCCCCCCCCCCCCCCTCGCACGACCCCCTCCCTTTCATATAGGCTTCTTATTTAGATAAGAATGTTAGCTTCAACCTCATGGTGCATACTATGGGTGTGTGTAGTGAAAAACATGAGAGAGCGATTCACAATCTTTATCTTGGTGCAGAATGCCAAATGCATTTCATTGAGTTTTTGTTCAAAGGTATCCAAATGTCTTGTTAGGTGTGCAAACTAAGAATTTCTCCTTAACTTTTCCTAAATATTGTTTCTTAATTTGTGTTAGCCATGTGGATTACAAATTGTTTGTTGCACAAAAATGGAGGTGTATAATGACAAATTTTTTATATTATGCTTGAAGAACCTAACAAATCTATTTTTGCTATATTGTTTTTCAATCGGCTTGTTGAAAGCCCACCTTGAGAATTTCTTCTTGTTTCTTGCATTTTCTTAATAGTTTTAGATTTTCCTACAAATCTTTCAAATATCATGCAAGAAATGTGTATAATGTGCATTTAAATGCCAAGACATGCACACACTCAAATATCATGCAAGAAATGTGTATAATGTGAATTTAAATGCCAAGAAATGCACACACTCAAATTGATATGTATGATGAGTGAGTGAGGGTAATTTGTAACAAAGATTGTGGAAAATTCAAGTCATTAGTTTAAAGGAAGGGTTGAATAGAGAAATAAGAGTTACAGGCATAGATGATGAGGTTGTGGGGGCAGAGGGAGTGAATATATTGCTACTAGGGAGATGAGAGGTAGATGTTACTAGGTAGAGAGAGTAATGAGTCCTTTTTTAGTGAGTTGAATGGAAGGTAAGGGTCAAACATGTGTATTTATTTTCTAACTTTATTATCGATGGACATGTGCTTGCATGTGGGGTTCAATTTTTGTTGTTTTTGAGATATTTTTGTTGTTCAATTTTGTCTCGATTTTTGAGATATTCAATTATTAACATGTCTAGGTTTTCGATACTTTATTAAGAAATGTGACTTACAAGGATATGCACAAGTAATGGCTCAAGAAAATACCTCCACCTATATTTGTATTTCTATCTAACACTACATGTGATTAGGTCCATAAATAGACTTCTTGACATGTTTTATGAACTAAAAATAAAACTTACAGGTGCTTGATCTATATTTGTGATAAAAATCCCATCAAAAGACTCGCATCTAAGTCCTACATCATGATTAAAAAGACCTACATCTACAATCCTAGTATAAATCCCACCCAAAGACCTATGTCCAAGTTCTATGTCATGACTAAAAAGACCCAAGTTCACATACTTGATTGAATAATAGATTCAAAAGTCATGGTAAAAAGGGCTAAAGTAGCCTACACTAGTGTAGGCTATCTTAGCCCCTTTGCCATTTCGCTAAGCTCATGCATTGTCCAACTTGCTTATCACAATCTAAGGATTTTTTGTTTGAATTATTATATTTGATCAACATCTTTTTTTTTTCGTTGCTCGGTTTCACTACCCTCAATATTCACAAATAGTGCATTGGCCTTTTTGGACATGGCACTCGTGGCACTTGATCATAAAGAATGCTTTTGCCTAATGGCCAAGATCTACAAGATTTACAAGCTATTATTGAGGCTTAAAAACACATCATTGGCTAGAACTATTGGAAGGCTATGAACAAAAAGTTCTAAAAATGAAGTTTCAAGAGTGACACTCCCAAGATTGAAGGCAAGCAATAGTTATTCTAGCACTCCTATCATAGCCCGCACTGACGTGGTCTACTTTAGCTATGTCCTTTGTGTTTTCTAATTCATGTTGTCTTTCTCTTCTCAAACACTTTAACCATGTCCTCTCACTATTAATGTTTAGAGCTAATCCATCTATTGATGGAGCCTTAATTCTCAATTCAATCTTTGTATCCTATCCACACTATACTTTTGGTAGCTAAAACAAGGGTGCGTGAGAATGTGTTAGAGTATTGCTGTATTCTAACTTTCTCTTCTGTGTTGGATTTTGTTAAGACCTTTTCAGTATACCACAAAAGAAAAAAGAGATAGAATGCACAAAATTAAAATGAAAATTTCTAAATTGCAAAGTGAAAAGAAATTAGAAAATTAGCAAGCATTTTAAGAAGAAAACCTTCCAAAAGGTGCTAAGTAAGAGAGTAATGAAGCATAGGACTTAGTTGTAGAGAGAAGGGGGAGGTATATAAAGATGTGGAAAAACATGTCCATTATCTTTTTCCAATTAATCAAATCTTGTTCTTGAGGCTTCCTTGTGTGGACCTCCTACCATAGATAGCTAAGGGGTGAGTACCTTGCTCCACCACTGCAAGGGGTGAGTTCCTTACTACCACTCCTATTTTCTCTTGATGTATTGTTCCAACATAATAATCAAATTGTTGCCTATGGCTATCTAATCATGGCTTCCATATTATCCTAAGCATATTTTGTATTTATTGGTTATGAGAAACTGATTCTCTTACATTGGTATCAGAGCAAAGATTTTGACCTTGTTATGTTGAGAATAGCAAATGATGCCTAATATAGAGGCTTGCCCATAAGTGGCTTTGTATGAGAGATCTAACAAAGATGTATGCTCTAGAAGCTCTAGGAAGAGATGTCCAAAATCCCATAGGCATAGAGAAGAAAATGTGGGGATAAAGGAACCTCCGCCTAGCCGCTCGTGTATTACTACACTAACAATACCCGCTATTGCATACTACAATGGCGGGCACCCGTTCCTGTCACTTTATTCTTTATTCTTTTAGTGACAGTTTGAATAAAGGAAGGCCTAGTCACACATTGTGATTGTTGGAGTTCCCATTTTGTGTTTCTCTCTTTCTTGCTCTTGCTCTCCTGCCATAGCTCTTCCAAGTAAGCTTTGATCCTTCTCACCTTTCAACTGGTATCAGAGCATGGTTGCTTCAGCATTCCAACTTGGTTCATGGCATCTTCACCTTCCTATTGAATCCCTACACTCATTGGGTCTCCTTCTCGGCAGCCATAATCGACTCTTTCGAGCTCCCATCACTCCCAGCTTCCCAAGCACCTTCCCGGCCCGTTTAGGAACTTTCAAGGCATTCCAACAAAGGTATTCATTCATCTTCTTTAGGGTTTCATGTTGGTTATAGGTCTACAAGTCTGGAATGAAGAAGGGGGCAGCACCGTTGTATCTTGTTGGCTCCATATCTTGACATAGGCCTTTGTGGGGCACTCAAGGCTTGATGTGAGCCTTCCCTAGCAACCATTGAAGCCTTCTACCACCCTGATTCAGCACCAAGATGTGATCGGTAGGTCCATACAATCATCATCAGTTTGTGCATGACCTACAGGCCCTTGGACAACACAACAAAGCATGAACTTGGCCTAATCTACCTCTTTGGCATCACATAATCATTTAGACATTATGTTTGGCATCATTTGTGCTTGCCTTGAGCTTTGGGGCACCAGATTTTGAGTTTCTTCTTACGGTCATCAACAATAGACCTGCTATTACAGTTCTGTGACAGTCATCCTCTCATTACTTGAAGCTCATATCGACCTTCATTGATGCATGTATGAGATACTGTAATGCCCACATGCTTGGTGGATGTCATGCGATTGTTTTGCCATTATTTTGGCCTGATCTTTGGGCTGAAAAATCACGGTTTTTAGTATGAATCACTATTGTACACAGGGGGCTGAAGCTCACTTGCTTATGTTTGGATATGCTTATTGGATTGGAGCTATGTCTTGGATGTATACATTGATGTAGTAACTCTCAGGGATCAACATAGAGCTTGTATTTGCTCTCAGATCATTAGTTGAGCTTGAGCTCACTTCACATTGCATTTGGATCTTCATCTTTGATGTATATATGGCATGTACTTTGCTTATGTCTGATTGGTCTTGGCATGCTTGGCTTATGCCATCTCTATACATGCTAGTTACATTGTCTTGGAGTTGATTGCCACTACAGCTTACTTGGGATTGACATTTGATTGCCCGAAGCTTACTTTGGCTATTTCATGGATTTCTAGAGTACCAGTTTGGATGTACTTGATATCTATGGATGCTATGTATGGATGCTATAGAGCCTATATGCTCGTGATGTCTTATTGATGCTTGATCTTGGACCTTCTGTTCACTACTACTTTCATTTTCCTTCGTTGAGCTTCTGTGCTTGATATCTACGACTTTTGTGCTAGTGGGAGTGTCTTTGGATGCTTGAGAGACATTGAACAAGTGACTTATGCTATTGAGCACTTTGTATTCTTGAGACTATTGGGATTTTCACTTTGGATGATGCTTGGCTTCTACTATTTGGTCCACTGTACTTTGCTAATGAGTTGACTTGAGTCCGTATTCTATGAGCTGACACTTACTTGTGTCAAGTCTTGGCAATGGGGTAGGTACATTTTGTTCTGTTGATTGGGGGGTGTACCGACTCACTGGTAGATGTTTGTATGACATTCTTGGGTGTTGGTTCATGATTATTGACTATCATATGCCTATGCTATGCCTGCATGATGCCGGCTTTGGACTTGGCAGTATTTGATTGACTTGGGATCCGCTTTTGGCACTGTCTGCTCTCATTTTTCACAGTTCTAAAATTTATTACAGCAAGCATTTATATATGGAATGACATGGAATTTTCATGTTGAATCATCCCAGTTTGATGTATTTTTAATGGTACTTGGTGGGCAGCATCATTAAATGCTCTTTTCTTGCCATTTTGCCTTGGTTTGCGTGGTTTTTTTTTGTCATTTTTTACCATTTATAGCAAGCAATTTTGAACTATCTGCACTATTTCAGCTTACAATATGGCATCTTCTTCCACTGACAGTACTATCTTCAACATCAGTAAGCTTGATGGTTCAAATTATGCCTATTGGAAGAGCTAATTTTGGCAGGTATTGGTGCAGAAATTGCAAATAAAGACACTAAGGTTGAGTGGAGAGTAGCCTGAAACTATGATAATTATGAATGGATAGAGCTTGATGAGTTATGCAAGTCCAGCCTCATCTTGTCTCTCACTGAACAAGTGCATTACAATGTGGTTTAGGAATCAGAGAGTGCTTGGAAACTTTGGGATAAAATCAAGAACCTCTGTGACAAGCAAAGTCCTGCAAGTCAAATGTATTGGCTAAAACAGCTTATGGATATCCGCATGAAAGAGAATGTGACCATGTGTTGAATAATGAAATGACTTGTTTTTTGGTTGATTTTTGTTGATTTTGAGGCCTGAATGGTTGATTTTTTATGGATTTTGAGTGATGACTGGTTGTTTTGGAAGTGTTTGAGGGTGTTTTGGATGAGATTGATTATGTTTTGGAAGCTCATGATGATTTTCAATAGAAATATGAGGCTCTGTGACATTTTGATAGGTTCTGTTGAGGATCTGATTTTGGAAGGGGTATCCACAACCAAAGAAGGATTATTATGAGTGATTATTGAGTATTATAGTGAGGATATTATGTTCCCTATCCCTTTCACAGACCAATTGTTGGACATAGTGGTAGGACATGAGCTCTATTCCCTCTTGGATGGATTCAGTGGATATAATCAAGTCCAAATTGTAGAAGAGGACCAATCCAAAACAACCTTCATAATAGAATGGGGAACCTATGCTTACAAAATGATGTCATTTGGGCTCTGTAACGCTCATGATACTTTCCAAAGAGTAATGATGGCTACCTTCCAGAGCCATCTACATGATTTCATTGAGGTGTACCTTGATGACTTCTGTCTCTATAGCCTAATTCATGAGCATTGGGGGCACCTAGAACAGTGTTTTGACTAATGTCGAGAGTATGGGATTTATCTCAACCCCGACAAATGTGTCTTTGGTGTCTCATCAAGAGTTCTTCTAGGTCACATTTTCTTTGCATAAGGGATAGCAATAGATCCTGCTAAGATTGAGAAGATTGATCCTTGACATCCCCAACTAACCTTAAGCAATTGAGGGGATTCCTTGGCCATGTGGACTATTACAGAAGATTCATTGCATACTTTGCGATGAAGGCAACTCCTTTGCATAAACTCCTGAGAAAATATGATGCTTCATTTACATGGGCCAATGATTGTGATGAGGCATTTAACACCCTGGAGTAGTGTTTAATTGAAGCACCCATCCTATAGCCTCTTATAGGACAAAAGAGTTCCATGTGCACACTGATGCATCAGTTGAAGGCCTAGGTACAGTTTTATGCCAAAACGGCCCCTCTAAGTTAGATCAACCAATCTATTATGCAAGCTGGAAAGTAACCAACAAAGTGTGAAACTACACAGTGATGGAGCTTGAGTGTCTAGCAATGGTGTTTGCTTTGGAGAAGTTTTGACATTATCTATTGTCGATGCATTTCAAATTCTACGTGGACCCTGAAGCCCTGTCCTTCCTGATGAACAAGGCCAACTTGAAGGGAAGAATGATGAGATGGATCCTTTTGTTTCAAGAGTTCGACTTTGAAGTGGTTACCAAACATGGTCGCTCTCATGTCCTGGCTGTGATCATCTGTCATGAATCTCTCAAAGCGATGATGAAGATGAGCAAGATGATTCAGTCCTTCCTGATGCTTCCTTGTTTCTAGTCGAAACAGTTACCCTATGGTACGAAGGTATAGCAAAGTTCTTGGCAACCCAACAATATCCCCCTGTCCTCTTGAGCTGTGAGAAGAAGAAGCTTCTACTGGAATCAGCCCCTTACACCCTATTAGGAGGTACTCTACACAAAAAAGGCAAGGACGAAGTCTTGCAAAGATGTATTGCAAAGGAAGAAATTGGCATAGTATTGAAAGCATTCCATGAGAGCCCTGTGGTGGACACTTTGCAAGAGAAGCGATAACCAGAAAGGCCTTACTTGTAGGATATTGGTGGTCAACCCTCTATAAGGATGCCTATGATTGCTACAAACGGTGTGATGCTTGTGAGCGAATGGGAAAGCCTACCAATCCAGTGCCATGCCCCTGCAAAATTTTCTTCCCTAAAACCATTCAAGAAGGGAGGAATTGATTTTGTGGGCCCCATTGATCCGCCAACCAGAAGGAAGCAGAATAGATACATCTTAGTCTGTACTAACTACGTAACAAAGTGATATGAAGCTAAAGCTCTGAAGCGGGATGATGGTAATAGTGTGACCTTGTTCATGTAGAAAAACATCATCACCCATTTTGGCAGCCCCTTAGAGCTTGTCAGTGACCGAGATACCCATTTCCTTAACAAGATTATGGAAGAGTTGATAGGGCTATACAAGATTCGTCACCGTAAGTCCACACCCTATTAACCTAGAGCCAATGGCTAAGTCAAAGTTACCAATTGCATCCTCTACTTGATTCTGACCAGAATGATAGCCGCACATCATTGTGATTGGGATGATCGACTTATAGAGGCACTCTGGGCATACAGAACCTCCCATAAGGCAGCTGATGGTAAATGCATGGCAGGGGTCATTAATGACAAGTTGCCATGGGGAATAAAGGAATGTTTTCCTGGAAGATGATATTAGACTGATTGCCTTGATTGTGCTTGATTCTTAATTGGATTAATTAAGAAAGGATATTTTGCATGGGTGGATCATCTCCAAGGTCATGCCACGTTTCAATCCGAGAGGGCATTGCTTGATTCATGGGCCAAAGGTTGAGTGGTGAAAAGTCCAACCACGGAAAGTTGTGTCTCACTCCTAGGTCACTTGAGGTCAGTGGAGCTCTGGACACCCCTTGCCTAGATAGGAACATAGTTGTGAGCGGCCATGAGCCCAACGTCTAGGGCGTTGGAAGATCCTATTCTAGATAAAGGATGGAAATTATGGTGCCATGTGATTTGGACTTGGTACTTGTGTTGGATAGAAGGGGATATATAAATCTCCTATAGGGGCAAGAGACAAAGATTAACTTGAGATAAGTTAATGAGCTTGTTTGTCAAAAGATTGCTTACTCTGTATTTGTGTCTGTGTCGTAAATTACGCAAACGAACCCTGTTCCCTAAAAGGCTCAATTAAGGAAGCTGATTTTCAATGTCGAACATAAATGTGATAGGACCTAATTAGAAAACTAAAGCTATCAAGGGAAGCGGGTGGGTAGAACCCCTGACGAGTCAAGGTGGTCCCTGAGAGAGTTGGGAGGCTTCTCACAAAGTTTTACCATCGTTCAACCTTTAGATATTGTTAAGTTAGAACCTGATTCATGCCGTTTTAGTGGACTAGAATGGGACTATACCCTACCGATAAAGATGTTGAGTGGCGCATCCTTCTCGTTTCCCATTCTCTTTGAACCAAGTGCGACATGGGTCTACTTTGGATTGGGTATCTCTACGTAAAGTGGGATGTCCAAAATCCAATGCTAGAATACTCTCGGAGGAGACTTGACCTTAGGAGCCCAGATTTCAGGTTGATCATACTGGGTTTGGCCACAAACATTCTGTTGCGAGGCGGACTCAAGAAACCGTAGGTGACAAACCTCGAAACATTCCATGGGAGTGCCATGCAGCGACACTTAGATTCGCTTCTTGATGGACTACCAAAAATGTGCTTGGACCTCTTGGAGTGAGATTGGTTGTTGCTAAGAGTGATTTCACCTTAGACAATCATTTTTAAATGAATGGATCATAAGATAGTAGACCAAGATCGAACGACTCAAACTAGTGCCTATATAGAAAAGTCAATTCCTAGTAGGGCAACCATATTTGCTATTAGGAAAATGCAAGTATTGTGCCACCACATCCAAGCTCAACTCATGGTCCATATCCCTATTGAATATCATCGAAGCATTTAGGAGGTGTGGCTTAGCATGAGTCTTTCTTGAAGACAACCTTGACCATATTGAAATAAAAAATGTGCTACTTGTGTATTTTGCTTTACATAGTCACTTCTTATTATGACTTGAACTAACTCACTCAAGGTCTTCTTCTTCATTGAGATCCATATGGAAATATCAAACAATGCATCTATATCTACGAGAAACTTTGCAAGGCATGGTTGTAAGATGACCCAATATCTCCCTATCTTCAAGGGTGACTGGTAATGATTCCTTTTTCTTGAATTGTGTATTTAAAAGTACCCGATTTACATCGAACACAGTAAGCTTCTTGGTTGTTGGGGGTAGCTACGTATGAATATTAGGAAATGTGAGGGACTATGAAAACAAGGGAGCTCAGCTAAAAATCTCCCCTCTTTAGCAGAGTAGTACAAACATACAACCTATGTTCAAAAATCTAGTGCCACTTCTACAAGGTCATGACAACACACATTGCAATCCAAGATTACATCCCATTCTCTTATGTATGTATGTGCAAGATTATCTTCCAAAAAACCATGCCATGTTGCATGTCACCTGTAGCACACAATATTGATACTGAAGTGCTAACAATATATTAAAGGCTAAAAAATCACCTCTCCATGGGTTTGAAAATAAGCAATCTCATAGTAACCTCTTATGGGAGCTCCTATTATATCTTGTATCCAATCATCCATTGTTATATTATCTATCATGAATTCTAGAGGGATGATTCTTCCATAATTGTTATCTATGCACATGTATGCTAATATTTGCATAAGATGTAGATGCACTTCAAATACAAAATTTAATATTAAAAAGAGCAATTAAAAAAAGGAGTGATATTATTGCATGCAACTAGTATAACCATACTGCAAATTACTACCACATATCTCTCTACCTCCAATATTGCATACAACTATCTCATTGTGGACCACATGTCCCATTTGCAAGGTCCAATATCTTTGTCCCTAGTGAATTCATCAATACTCTTCCTTCAAAGCCTACTCAATGAGCTCCACCATGGAGGCTATAGTAGTAATGAAAATTAAGAGCCTTGTGTCTTTTAGCAAAAGCGATTGGCTAGATGCATCAAAACAAGTGACTCTCCTTAGTATGGAAATTTCATGCTAGAATGTAATTCCCCAATCCATGTATGACATTGTTGTTAACTAGGCAAACCACCATGACATTGCATGCACTATTTGTACTTTCTTCATCAACCTTGACTAGTTTTCAATGCCTCTACTAATCAAGAGAATGACTCATATGGTTTCTTATTATATTCCGTGTTTCAAATGGTCATAGAGGATGGTACACAACTCCATCTATGGTGTCACTAAAGAGTGGAAGGTAGTGACTTGTGAGGGTGCTTCCAGATTAATAGTAATATTTGCAAATAGAGCTAAATATAAGCTATGCATTGCCCTTTATATATATTGCCATGTAAAGTTTAAAAGCCATGTTTGCACATGTGTATGTGCAAGTGATGTCTCCTCTAGCATTGTTGGTTTATGGTCTTGATTATTTTCCTCTTCTGAAGTTATTAAAATATTGATGTTGCTTATATAAGAAATAGATGCTTTTAAGAATTCACACATAATTTGATTATGGCATATTGAACCTTACCAACTACATGATCCTATTTTCGCATATCAATGGATAGCAAATTTGTGTCTCCGGCAATTCCTTTGTGCTCCCCACCACCCAGTATCTCCTTGCACAACATTATGACAAGTGAACATCTCCATGGCAAGATTTGGAAGAATTTCCTCCCTTCTTCTTTCCATGCCAATGATATACTCATCTTTATTTGGTGTTTTCATTACTAATAAAAAATAGTGCAAAATAAATATTAATATAGAATATATAGAACTTGGAGTTGTAAGAATGAAAAAGTAAAATTATAGCAATTTTTCATTGTACATATTCCATACCTCTACTGCTATCCTATTTTGTTTTTTGTGTTGCAAAAGCATGGTCCGTGGTCTCAATCGCCCTATGTCCCTTTCCACTTGCTCCATTGCACAAGTTTTTGGCATGTCTATATCTCTAGCTTTTGGTGAGTTGAAGAAGCCCTAGGGTAGTTGATATATCTCAAGAGCAAGAAAAAAGTGGAGAAGGCTAAGGTTTGTGATATTGAACTTAGTGCTAGATGTCTCTCATGCTTGCTCAATCTCCACTATTAGGCTACCTATTAATATCAATCATTAACATTAAAAACACACTAGTAGACCTCCAATTGAAAGTAAAGCTTAGGTTCACGATCCAATCTTCAAAACCTATATTGAAGGAAGTAGTCAATTTGCTAATACTAGGCCCTAGGTGCTTATGTCAAGATTTGAGAGCCTTATGTAGATGGTAGACATGATCTTACTATCATGCACAACAAAACCTAAAAAGTGACAAATATAGATCTTCTCATTAAGATACCTTAAGAAAGGTTGATTTGATGTCCATTAGGACACTAGATAGATGATAAGCCATAATAGATAAGATAATCCAAATGGTAGACATATGACTAGTTAGACCAAAGATAGACCAAAGATCTTTGAATAGTTCAGCCTTGATGTATGATTTTCCAAGGTTGCATTGATGAAATACTTGGTCTCATGGACCCACTTCACACCAATGATCATCCTCTTAAAGTACGATTGCTCTGAATGGAGTCAATCTCATCCTACATAGCACAATGTTGGGTATCTTGTGCAAGAGCCCCTTGAATGGTGGTAGGCTCCTAATCCTCCATAATTCTAGTCATATGGGCATAGTTGACACAAAGTGAACGCCTTTTTTGTTATTAATGTTGTCATAAACAGACTAATCTTCAAGGTCCTTTGAGGGACTTTAAAAAAAGTAACTCCAAAATCCCCCATAAGATGTTGGAACCACCAAATAATAACATAAGGCCAATCTTGTGGAGGAGATTGTGAAGCCTCATAACATGTGGGGCTCCTATATCCAAAATGAGATCCTCTCAATCACCATCATCCAAGTCTAGATCTAAAGTTCCCTCTCAAATAAAATGAGAAAGACAAGCATGTGCAACTAGCTAAGGAGGTAGTAAAGAGTGGGGAGGTGAGGGAGGAAGAGTGGAAACCATTTGGAAAGGAATCTATAGCAGAAGAAGAGTCCATGGAATAATAGATCACAACTCATCACCACTTCTTATAAGTCAATGTCAAATATGTAGCAATACTTTGTATTGTAGATGTAGTTGACACATATATGCTTCTTGAATTTGGCATCAAGTTTCCTCCTCTTCTCCTTTGATAGAATGTATATAGGCATCACATTTAAATACCCAAAATGAGTGATTGAGGGCTTCTTCCCAAAATATGCCTCGCATGAGCTCTTCCTAGGAATAGCAATTATAGGGGAAATTTTGTGGATATGGATTCAAATGTTAATAGCCTCAACCCAAAGGATATGTGGAAGCCAGCTGTGCTCAAGCATGGACGTAGCCATCTCCAACATGGTCCAATTTTGTTGGTCCATAGTAGCATTCTCCAATGGTATACATATATTGGCAATGAAAACTCCACTTGAAGCTTTCAATTCTTGAAGATCAAGCTTGAGATTATGCATGGGAGATCCCACCATTAGAGCAAGCACCAAAACCTTGAAGATTGTACCCATTGGAGTGCTTGCTCAGGCTAACTTAATGAAGGACTTGGATCATTGTGGGATCATGCTTCATGCATCTACTTCAAAGACTGAAGAGGTACACCAATTCAATCTTAATCTCTTATTTTAATCCACTTGCTAAGCTTAATCCCTTTTTTGGAGAGATTAAGGATGCACATTGCCTTATTAATAGAGTCCTTCATTGAATGCATGCTACCTACATGGAATTAGTAGCCTATTTGCTCCCCATTTTCTTTCCAATTCATCATGTTAACTCTTCCTCATTGGGATAATAGGTCATTGTAAAAGGGTAAGTGGCAGCCAGTAAGTCACTAGATTGCCAAGGTAAGCCCCCACCCAAGCTCTTGTTCAATCCTTGCATTTCATGAAAAGGTTCAAATGTTTATTTTCCAATGCATCTCAAAAAATTTCTACCATGTATACTCCGATTGAGAAAAAAGGCCAATGCTAGGTGAGGTGGTAAGCCAAAAGAGAGGTGACCTTCCCTTACCACTTAAGACCTTGAAGGGGTGTACGACTTGGCCTAAGGGGAACTTTGCCCACCTTCTCATGATCTGGGACGTGATACTTATATGTAGGTGTAGGTGCAATTCATGATCTCCACATTCTCGATGCAATACCCCCTGATATGACACACTTTCAGTGATCAAGTCACCCATGCATGACACTTGATATGTATGCAATCAATGCAAGATGCTTGGCAATGAGGCTTCCTTATGCATTGATGGCAAATAAAAATGATACTTAAATCTACTTGGAATCATGATTAGTATGCTAATGATGTTTCTTACTATGATTCTTAGGCTCCTTAGCCCATGAGCCACTCATAAAGGGCATGTCTGAATTGGGACATGCAGTGTTCTAGTTGTAAGTACTCTAGAGCATTCACATAAAGATTGCTACAATAAATTCTTTATTGCATTTAAGAGTGAACCCTATAGCTCATCTCGAAGAGGGCTTTGTCCCCTTCAATTTGAATCAAAATTCTCCCCAATAAGAGCTAAGGTCTAAAAGATATGGCCATTTTTTTCCACTGAGATTACTGTGGACAAGGTGTAGACTACTTCAAGACAAGCATAGAGATCCAATTGCAAAATTATCTAGCCATTTTTTATCACAAACATTTCTAGCTCATAATTAATCATTATGTTTTAGGAGAAAATACTTTTATGCTATATAAACTTTATGACATCAAGATACTACCTTTTCTATTTTAAAAATCCTTAAAAAATGATCTAATTTTTAAAACAAAGTTGTTTTACCACAATATTTTTTATTTAAAAATGCATAAAATTAAAAAAAATTAAAACCCTATATGTTATTTTTAATCCAATTTTTCAAAAGGAGTCATTTTCTTGAGAGAATCTAAGGGAATCTCCTTAGGAGAAACATGCAACTTACCCAAAAGGTTTGTAACTGTGTTTTTGGATCAAGCTTGGAAAGGTAATGTACAAGGGAAAAATCTTGCCCAAGCATGGTTCTTTTTCTTTACTAGAATGAGGCAAGAAGCCATTGTTATCATAAAATAATGCCTTAAAAATAGTAAAAAATGAGTAATTGAGAATGGCCTATTCAAGCTATCAAAGGAATGGAAAGAAACAAACAAAAAATAACTTCACCTTTTTAGGATTCCCTTCCTCTACAATCCTATCTTTTATCCATAGATGATGGAACCTACCTAAGTGAGGTTTCTCCATAGTGATATTCTTCTCCACCTTTTTTCCCATATGCTCAATACCAACTCTCTTTTGAGTCTCCAGAAACTCCTCTTCAATGGGAAGTTTCTTAGAGTAATCTAAAGCTTTCTATAGGCAATACCTAAGAGCCTTATTGGTTTCCATAAAATTTGTGATGTTAATGTTTATGATGGAGAACTCATGTTTAGTATTATCCATAATGTCCTTCTCATCGTAACGACCCTTTGTAATGACTCCAATGCAGAAGTCCTCCTTAAGCCTGTGAAATTTTGGATATCATTAAGTAATAGGAACTCCTTTCCTAGTATGGAAAAGGAGAGAATATTTTCCAAAGTAAGGGACTCAATAAACATTGATATGCCTTTATACTCCAGCTCTTCTAGCAGATTAACAAATTTCAAGTTGACTAAATCCATTCCCTTTGAATATAGCCCCCTCCTGCTCAATGGGCTAGACCTCCTTCATGTCCATGTCAGCATCCTCAACATATTGGTTCTCTTGTAGGTGGCAGAAGTCTAGTGGCAAAAATCCTCAACATCTTGGGTCTGTTGGCTCTTCTTGAGAAACTATGAAGCTTACAAACCCAAAGTAAAACTTAAATAGCTCATAGCTCTTTGTATGTAATGGACACTCCAATGTTTTCTTGCAATCTTCAGGGAGTTTTTGAAGCCTTTTCTTTACAACTCTATTTTAATTGTACTTCCTCCCTTGAAATGGGCAGTGCATGAAAAACTCAAATCTTCAATAAAGTTTTTTGACTCCACCAAATCCTTAAAGGTATTGAACTGATCTTCCATGAAATATATATTGGATGCTATGACCTCTTTTGTTTTGAATGGAGCCTTTGAACATTGTTGTAGCATTCTCAAAATATGTAGTATGCCTAGCTTTGTAAAGAAAGGAGAATAACCTCTCTTCTGGGGACTCATCTCTTGCACTACTTCTAACAAAACATGCCCTCTCCAATGTAAATATCTGAAGGGTTTGCATGGGATTTCTCTTGCCTCCTCCTTCTCTCCAATCTCTAAAACTTCTTGATAAGTTGGAATCTCCTCTTTAATGTCCATATCTTCAAAATGTATAGTAATGAGAATCTTGATCTTCTCTTGGTTGACCTCCATTTGCATTGAAACTTGGATGATAGAGAGAAAATTTTAAGAAACTTTGTACCAACCATACAAAATCAACACAAACCCTATAATTTGTAGGGGTGGTATTCTAACATTTTCAAAATGCATGCATGCACTTTGTAGGGTCCTAGTCACAAAGTGCATTAAAAAGTCTCCACAAGTCATAAAAAGGTCTTCCATAAATGAATAATGGCTTTAGTAGACTAGCGGCATTCTAGATGTTGCATTTATGTGTGTCTCCTATGGAAATATGGAGCACAAGGCTTATAGAGCTACACATGGGCACCTCCGTCAATACATGCTTCACTTACTCTTGTCTTGTCTCTCATGCCATGCTTCAACCATGATGCACACACCCAACACCATGGTTGAAGGGGTAAATATTAACCACGTGCACACTTTCCCACCTAGATCCTATTATGCATGAAGATGCTTCCCACAATCTCAGATCCTATCCTCATATACTATAAGATCCCTTCGATCCCTTTTGTCCATGGTGTAAAATCCCATTCTGGGCCCTAAAATGATGCAAGTCAGGCTTCTTGATCTCTAAGGATCATACATTTACCTATTTAAAATGTAAAAATTTCCTTTTTAGGAAAGCTCTTGGCTTACCGAGTCCACACAACTGTAGGTCTGGATTCGTCGAGGATCCATTCTTTCGCTTCCTTGAAAAGAGTATTTTTAATTACCTAATTACCTATCACCTTAGATTCAACATATAAAAACAGCTTCTTTGATTATCTCCTGATACAAATTCGTTACATGCCTTTATTTCATGACACAAAAACAGAGTAAAGTAATTGCTTCTCAATAGTTCCTTTAAAAAAATAACTTTTTACAATGTTTTCCATTCTAGCTAGATATGATATCAACCCAAAGGTATTATTCTCTCCAAGTTCAATTCCTAAACTAGTGTTGGAGCTTCTAGGATACTATCTGGAATTTGAAGGGTAGTTGGCAGTTTGTAAGAGTCTAAGGAGTTTATGACTGGAGCCCCTTGGTATCCTCACCTCCTCCTGCCAACTAGAGTTCCCTAGGATAAGACCTTTTGAGCCATGATTGGTCTATAATCACTAACGTGAAAACAAAAAAAAAACCCATTGGAGTAGGTTTTATCCACACTGGTCTTGGGAAGGTCTAGCACCATCAAAGAACACTGTCTCAATCGACTTTCTATGCTCATCAGAATACTACCTCGGTCGGCGATCTGTACCCAATTATCTATCTTTTAGCCTGATGATTTTAGGAAAGATTAGTACTTTAAAAACATCTTATTTTGAAGGCATTATATGTAAACTTTTAACAAATTTATTTCTGATACAAGTCTTTTCTTCCCAAAATTAACAATATCAAGGCAAAACTTAGCGTAAGTGACAATATCTTCCAATAATCTTCTCGGATTACCCTCCCCTTGGAATCTAGTTTTGATTGAATCTAAATAAGAATTCTATTTTTGAGAATAACTCCCTTGATGGTCTTTTTCTTTTCTCAACGGAGTTTGTGGGTCTTTGCCTGCAATAATTTATAAAAAACTTGGTTAGTTTTATTACAAAAATTAATCTTTTATCAATTACACTTCAAGATCCTTTTTTATATGGAGAATTAGTGTCCGTGTTTATCCATCAAAGGTTCCATTAGTTCAATACAAATAAAAAAATTTAAGTCTTTTAGGAAATGCAACATCTTCCTTGTACTTCTCCTTGGTACATCTCATACAAACCCAAATTATCCTTTGGAAATTGTGGTTAAGAATTTCTTCATAAGATTTTATGTAGGAGATAAACAAAGTCATATTTTACAAATGCAGCTTTTTGTTACCAACTCATTGACAATGATCTGCTAGCTGCATTTAATATCAAAAAATGGTACATGGGGCTCTACAACGAGTGCTTGGTTGATGGTATTTGCAGCTTCGTTTGTAATCCCAATACTCACCATTCCATTTGTAGACAGTCGTATATGCAGCATTAGTGGTAGCTCCTACCTCTCTGCGACCTTCATAATTTTCTTCTCTAGGGCCATGGTCTTTAATCACTAGATTATAGAGAGGAGATTTTGGCAACAGATATTGGGGGTTGTCACAATCGAATTGATGGGGGATGATGATTACTAGGAATTGAGAAAAAATTGACTAGGGTCTTGATTTTACAGGGAAGTGAAGGTAGAAAGGATAGGGGATTTGATTCCAAGAGCTGGCAGAGTATTCTCTTTGTCTTTGTGACAAAAAAATTCCGTTCTTGCACTCGTCTTGCCCCACTCCCTCTTGCTCTATACTCTTGGTTTGAGAAGAGCCTCTTCTCTTCAATCAGGCTGTCTCTCCAACGGCTCCTCTTGCCCCATATTTATAGTTAAATTGAAGAAGAAGGGTTTTATGGGTTGTGGCCAAGAAGAGGAGCTCTTTATGGAGGGTATCTTGGCAATCTAGAAATCTAAAGCTTTCAAGATGTGATCTGATGCTGGCGATCTAATCTCTGAGGTCTAGAGAGACTGCTAGAGATGCCATGACCGATTCACCTGGCTCTTAGATGATGTTGCTCCAATCTAGGCCTCTTGTCAAACTAAGAAAAGGGGGAGATTGCTAGAGTCTTCTACTGAGATTGAGGAGGAGAATTCAAGCTTTTCTTTGTGCTTTCAGCATCTCCAATTTTAGGAGGAGAGAGAGAAATTTGGCATCATTTTTTCATTAAAAAAGGGTGGGGTGGGGGGGGGGGAGCATGCTCATCGACTTCTCTTTCCCATTCGATTTCTTTTTAAAGCTTTAGACTTTCTCTTACTTTCTAAGTTTTAAATGTGCTTAGTCAGTTTTGACTTATGGGCCATGACTACCATGCATATGGCGATTTTCGTGAAAGATGTCTATAGATTTTATTGGCCATGGAAGCTGTTGGGTTACAAAATTTGGATTGTTTTGTTCGAGACTCCCTCTATTTAATGGTCTAAAACTCTCCAAATCTAATTATTGTCAGAGAGAGAACCAGGGAGAGAGAAAGAGGAGAGAGAAAGACTGCAGAGAGAGAGAGAGAGAGAGAGAGAATAAGAGTGACAAGGAGAGAGAAAGACTAGAATTGGAGAGAGAAAGACAGGAAAGATGAAGAAGCCATGGAAGCTTAGAGCAAGATGGGAGAGAAAGATTGTAAATGTATTGATTTGTCAAAAGATGTGAAAAATTACAACTTCTCTCCTTATATACCAATGTCTATGTGACATGGCATATTATTAACATTCTAACTATTCCCAACTTCTTACAATCCATCCCTTCCCAAAAGTTTTTGTCCTAAAAAACAAACCTAGAAAGAACTAAAGAAGAGATGGATAGAATAGAGTACTACTATATTTTACAGCTTTACAAATGGGAAATGAATGAAGAATTATCATTACAAGGGCTGAATTTGAAGAATGGAAAGAGGACCCAACTATATACATGATTTGAAGAACTTCAGAAGCAAATGGAGCCATAGAATCTTCAACAAATAGTTCCAGAAGAAAGTAGACAGCTTGCTGAATAAACAGTCCCTGCTGGACCAAATCTGCCATAACTTTTGATAGAAGTGTCCAAATGAGATGTACCACATATCAAAACGAAGCTCTTGAAGAGTACTTTAAGCTTGTGTAGATAGCTCGATTCTGAAAATAGAGTACGACAAAAACTGTTCTAAAACAGCATGCTGTCCTGAACCAGTCTGCATCAATACTAGCTCCATAAACAATAAACTTCAGCCACCAATGTATCCCTCAAGTATGGATACTCATCCAATATTGAATCAGGTCTCCAAGAAGCCTCTTCAGAGGGTAAACCTCTCCATTTAATCATATATTCCACAATAGAACGTGATCAAAGCTTCTTTTCACGCTGACCTATAACAGCCTCTGGGATGTACTGAACAAGACCATCTTCATCAATAGGTGGCAGCTCATCAACTAAATCCACTGGATCACCATAATAGGGCTTGAGCTGACTAACATGGAAGACGTTATGAATCTTTGTAGAAGAAGGAAGCTCTAGTCTGTATGCCAAATCTCCAATCCGCTAAGGATCCTGTAAGGGCCATAAAATCTGTGGGCAAGCTTATTACTGGATCCATCTTTCAATGTAGAGTACTTAGATTTGGGCATCTTCAACAAAACTAGCTCTCCTTCCTGGAACTCTAAAGGCCTCCTCTTCTCATTAGCATACATCTTCATCTGATCTTGAGCCTTCCTTAGATTCACCTTGCATTGCTGAAGAAGGGTCTGCATTCTTTCCAACTCTTCCTTCCCATGAGGGTTGATCTTTTCATTAAAAATGACTGTGGGTAAGGGCACCTTGTAACCATACAAAGCCTCAAAGGGTGAAACTCCTATGCTCGCATGAGTGGAATTGTTATAAGCAAACTCAGCCAGGTGTAACCAAGAATCCCATGAGGTTTGGACATCATAGCAAAAATGGCGAAGATAAGTCTCCAACCATTTATTAACTCTCTCTGTCTGTCCATCAGTTTGGGGATGATAAGCCGTAGATGGTGCCAACTTAGTACCCATAGATGTAAATACCGCTTGCCAAAAATTACTCATAAACTTTGAGTCCCTATCATGGACAATCACCTGCGGTAATCCATGTAATCTGAAAATATGCTCCATAAACTGGTTGGCCACTTGAGAAGTAGCAAACTGAATTTTTGCTGGGATAAAATGAGCTGCTTTGGTGAGTCTGTCAACCACCACATAAATACTATTCCACCCCTTCTTGGTAATAGGTAAGCCAGTGATAAAGTCCATAGTAATATGAGTCCATTTACCCGTAGGAATAGGCAATGGCTGCAACAAACCTCCTGGCTTATGGTGCTATCCTTATTTTGCTGACAAGGCATACACTTCATAACGAAGTCCTTGACATCTTTCCACAGTCCTTTCCAATAAAAGCTCTTGCTGATCCTGTCATAAGTCTTGAAAACTCCCAAATGTCTAGCTAAAGGGGAAGAATGTAACTCCTCCATAATTTTCCACTTGAAAGAAGAAGTAGAGGGAATAACAATCTTGCCCTTCCACCAAATAAGACCATTTTTAAGCTGGTAATGTGAGTTTTCTTCCATAAGACCTTGCTGTAATTTCTGAAAGATTTGGCTGAATTCCTCATCTAAAAGATAGGCCTCTTGTAATTCTTCAATCCAATCACTATGTAGTTCCGTCATGGCTGACACTTTGCAGGCCCACATACGAGAAAGAGAATCAGCCACTATGTTATCTTTGCCCCTTGTATGAGTGATATCAAAGTCATAATTTTGTAATGTTGCTACCCATCGTCGTTGCTTTGGAGTGAGATTTGACTGAGTAAGGAAATACTTGAGTACCCGATGATCACTATGTACTCTGAATCGGCTGCCATATAAGTAATGGTGCCATTTCTTGATTGCATGCAGAATAGTCAACATTTCCTGGTCATAAACATTCATGGCCATCTACTTATCAGTAAGCTTACGGCTTTCAAATGCAATTAGTCCATGCTCCTGAAGCAAAACAGCCCCAATGCCACGGCCACTAGCATCACACTGTATAGTAAACTCTTTAGAGAAATCTGGGCATACAAGAATAGGAGCAGAGGTAAGTAATTCCTTTAACTGATTGAAACTGCTATCTGCAAGAGCATCCCAAAAGAAAGCCTCTTTCTTCAACTTGTCAGTTAAAGGGGCTGCAATTGCTGCATAATGCTTTATAAATCTGCGATAGAATGAAGATAGACCAAGAAATCCTCTAAGAGAGGTAGTAGTAGTAGCGTTGGCCAATCTTTTATGCATTGCACCTTCTTGGGATCAGCCTGTATTCCTTTTTCACTGACTATATGTCCCAAGTATTTCACTTCAGTCTGCATGAAAGAACACTTCTTCTCCTTAGCAAAAAGCCTATGATGTCTCAACACATCAAAAACCTTCCTCATATGTGACAAATGATCCTGTAAAGTCTTTCTATAGATCAAAATGTCGTCAAAGAACACCAGGACAAACTGAAAGAGGAAAGGTTGCAGAATCTTATTCATCAGGCTTTGAAAGGTAGCTGGAGCGTTTGTGAGCCCAAATGGCATCACCAAGAAATGGTAGAGCCCATGATCAGTCCTAAAAGCAGTCTTGACTTCATCACCCTCTCTCATGCGAATCTGATGATACCCTGATCTCAAATCAATCTTCGTGAAGAATCGAGCCCCCTTAAGCTCATCAAGTAAATCATCAATCCTGGGTATAGGATACCTATTCTTCACTGTTATCTTATTGAGATCCCTGTAGTCAATGCACATTCTGAAAGATCCATCTTTTTTTTTGACTAACAGGACTGGGGATGCATAAGGTGAAGAACTTGGTTCAATGAATCCCATTTCAAGAAGCTCTTTGATTTGCTTGGCTACTTCCTCTTGTTCACATTTTGATAGTCTGTAAGGTGGCTTATTGATTGTCTTTGAGTTGGGTTCCAAATCAATGTGGTGATCCACCGCTCTCTTAGGAGGCAATGAAGTAGATACTTCAAATAAGTCTTTATACTCTTCAAGAAGAGCTGTCAAGGCTAGATGGTTTGCTGAATTATTGGGCTGATCCTGTGTTTCTTTGTTCAAATGCAATACAAATATCTGTGAGCGCTTCTTGTACTCTTTCTTGAGTTGTTGAATTGTGATAAGTTGAAAATCAGATCTACTAGGGATTCCCTGTAAGTGGATGAGCTGTCCATTGGAGAAAAACTCCATAAATAACTGTGAGAAATCCATAGTAATCCTGTCTAAAGTCATCAACCAATCACAACCAAGTACAATATCTATGGGCCCCATTTCCAAAGTGATCAGGTTTACTTGGACTTCAAAATTTTCAGCCATCTGCAAAGAAACTGTGAGCAAATCTGTGTGCTGATTTCCTCTTCACCATTAGCCACTTGTACTCTAATGGGCTGCTGTAAGTCGGTAGGAACACAATTCAACTTGTACATAATGGATTTATTGACAAAACTGTGAGTACTGCCACTATCTATCAAGATGAACACTGGCTTTCCACATATGCTTCCCTTCATACGAAGTGTATTAGGGTTCTTAGATCCCGTCCAAGCATCCATAGAGAGAGAATAATTAGTGGCAGCAGGCAACTCATTACAAAATCCACCAGGATCAAATGGAATATCACCGCCTGGATCAAAAGGAAAAGAGTTAGATGGATCATAAAAGTACTCCTGTCCACCATCATCCTCAAAATCTTCATTTTCAACATTGATTGTCACTGCATTAGCTTCATCTATGTCATTTTCAAAGTCCTCAAGAACTAGCATACTCTGAAACTTTGGCTTGGCATTTTTATATATACACTTTGAAGCATGGTCAGGAGTATACTTTTCTCCACACTTGAAGCATAAGCCTTTGTCCTTTCTTTCCTTGTAAAGATCCATGGGAATATTTTTGGAATTTGTATTGGCTGAAGTGGACTTAGGCTTGTTGTCACCCTGCTTCAATTCAACCTTTGGACTGTTTGCTGTCCTGAAATTGCTTTGAAGCCTAGAAGTATTAAATGGAGGATAAGTTGGTACTCGTAAGCTCCCACTAGGCATATGATTGCTGCCATAAATGTTACCAACCTACCCTTGCTTTAAAACAGTCCTTGGCTGTCCATAACCTGGCTGAAATGAAGACTCTTTCCTATACTTTCTTCCATAGCGCTCTGCAAGCTCAATGGCCTTGAAAAGTGAAGTAGGATTCTGTGCCATAACATCAGTTGACAAGGATGGTTCTAAACCATACATAAACTTGTGTAACTTGGCCTCATCACTGATGTTTTCCACATACATGGTCAAATTGAGGAATTGGTTTGTATATTCTCTTACACGTAGGCCCCTTTGTTCCAAACCATACCATCTTCATTCTAACTTCTCTTTTTCAAGAGGTGAGACAAAGACTTCATCCATAAGTGCCTTGAAAGCTTCCCAATTCTCAATAAGTACATTCTCTTTCTTAATATACCTCCACCAAGTGTGGGCAAATCCTTCTAAGTGCAAGGAGATAAAGTGTATCTTCATATCATCAGTTTTAGGAAATATGTCAAAATAGGACTCCATCTTAGAGGTCCATTCCTCTAATTCTGATGGTGAAGATGACTGGCCATTGAATTTGGATAAAACAATTTTGTCCTTGAATTCTCTATCATGAAAGGGTTGCTGTCCCAAAACTGGTTGATCAGGATTTCTAAGTACAGAACCCCCAAATTGAGACTAAAATCTTCCAATAGGTGGCTGAGAATTACCATGTAATCTTTCTGTTGGTAAGGCACCCCTAGAATTCTGAGTATGCAGTCCAAAAGCTTGAGTATTGGCTCCATTCAAACTGCCCAAATAGTCATCATGCCTTTGTGAAGCCTCTCCTACTTGATACTGACTATTTGGAATGCCTCTTCTTCCAATGATCCCATCTCCATGACCATTTTGGTTGGATGGCTGAAGTGGGACTGAAGGGTCACTATTTGAACAAGCCTTCTCATTGGCTTCTTTTGATTTCGTTTGCGACTGCATTAATTGAGAAAATTTTGCCATAAGTTGAGCATTAGATTCTACTAATTTATCAATGGAAGCCTTGGTTTGGGTAGTTGATTCCATCAACTTCTCAACAGTAGACTTCCTTTGACCATGAGATAGAATCATATGCTCCATTGCTGTCAAAATGGCCTCATGACGTTCCTTATGTCTTAGTTCATGGACACACAAAGTATCATTGAGTATATTAATTTCTCCTTGTTGTTGAAGCTCTTCAGGGTTATCTTGAAGTGTGCTTTCCATCATGGAATCCCTGATCTACTGTGCATAGTCCTCCTGGACCTTATTTTTGCCTTTATGTCCTGCCATACTAGTGCAGTCCTGCAGTACCCCCTGTCAGTAAAACGGCTATAACTTTGGCTAGAAAACTCCAATTGTAGAACTTTTTTGTGCGAATCGAAGATAACAATGCCCTCTTCGAGATGAGCTATAGCACGCTATAACAGGTTTAGGACAGAAAATTTTGTAACTGAATTTCAGAGTCTGAATTGTCCAGTCCTGCACCCTGTTTAGACCTGTAAGTGCCCTGTTTTGACCCTGTAATGCAAGTGAGTAACCTCAAATGGCTACCAAACCCTGCAAAGGGGTATATAGGACCTGTGGGTACCTTGTAGTACCTGCACCTGTGCTTCAATAATGAAGGGTGTACTTGTATCCACCTCTAAATACCCTGTGGGTGACCTGTGAATTTCCTGTTTTACCCTGTTTTAGTCCAGCAGGTACTTGAGTTGTTGGAAAGTCTTCAATTTTCAATCCTCCACTCGCTGTACCTGTGTGAGGGATAAAACAGCAGGATAGGCTCCCTACACGGGCTCCAAATCACTGAGAGGTGGGCAAAGTTCCCCCCGGGTCGGTTGGTTGCACCCCTTCAAGATCTTCGATAGTGAGGGAGGGTCACCTCTCTTTTGTCCCACTATCTCCCCCGGCATCCACCTTTTTCCTCGGTGGGAATATCAACATGGCAGAGGCTAGTGTGCTAAGCAATCAGCATGATATGCAATTCAAAAATATCCATTCAGCCTTTCATGAGATGCAATTGATTGAGATAAGAAAACTTGAGATGGGAGAAGGGTTTTACTTATGCAATTCAGTGACTCACTGATTGCTAGTACTTACCCTTTTACAATTTTCCAATTTAGGCAAAAGAGAATCAACCAATCAATTGGATTAGAGTAAACAAAGGCACCAATCAATGTATTCAGTCAATAAGATTCAAGTATTATGCTGAAATCTCATATTGAGGCCTTTAATTCACTGATTGAAGCTAATATGCATTAGGCAAGCATTGCATTCATGAATAGATGAATTCAAACAAAGGTTGGCTGAGAATTTGATGAAAATGTTCAATTCTTTAATCTCTCAATCAAATGGCTTAAGCTCAGCAATTGGATTAATGAGAGAGATTAAAAATTGAAGAGAAATATCTTGATATGGCTGAAAATGACTTGCCAAATGCTTGATAGGGCTCCCGGTAGTCCAATGTTAGCAAAATAATCCATAAGGCTTGCTTATCTGATGGCTGAGACCAATCTTGAAGCTTCAAATGCTTGAAATTGAAGCATTAAACCCGTTTCCCCCAAATTTTGCTCCATAGAAGCTCTTGATCCTCAATCTTTAGCCATCCCGTGCTTAATCCTTGCAATTTGTTGAAGAATCCTTGTTGAAATGATTCCACGAGCCAAAAGGATGAAGAATCTTCAAGAAATTGTCAAGAATTGGAAGCTTGGGCTGAAGCTTTTATGGCTGCCCATGGATTGTTCACCTAGCGTTCAAGAGGAGTTGAGGAATCTTTAAATGTGGCTGAGAATCTCAATATGGCTGAAGATTTATGCCTGGAATGGATCAAGAAGAGTGCCAAGGCTGAGAGGAAGCAAGCTGAAGTAGGGCAGGACTGGAATCAGCCCGAAAATTGCACCGCAATTTTCGGGGCTGTTTCTGGCTTGAATGTTGCCCAATCTTGAGCAATCTTGTGCTCAACTTGAAGCTCCTGATGAATAGGTTCTATTCCAGGTGGTTTTTGGTCAAGAAGATCAGAGATGAGAGAGATATGAATAGATCTTGGGGCTGAACTTCCATGGAACCTGCAGGAATTTCCAGGAAAGGGGAAAGAGAAACCCCTCTTTTCAAAGTAACCACAGTTTGTTCCCAAACTAAGCCCGGTTAACCATCCTTTACCCTAGTTACCTTCAATTTTGCATAAAATTTGGTGACGTCCAACCATTTAAGCCCTTATCCACCATATCTGACCTTGGATATCTCCAGATGTAGTCATTTGCTAACTGTAGTTGTCTTGCAGCACTCCACTAGTCACTGTCTTGTACCATTTTTGTCTGAAATTGGTTTTGAAAATAGGAAAATAGGAGTGAAAATGGAAGAAAATAATGGATCAAAGACTGAAGCTCTGATACCACTTGTCAGAGAGAGAACTAGGGAGAGAGAAAGAGGAGAGAGAAAGACTGCAAAGAGAGAGAGAGAATAAGAGTGACGAGGAGAGAGAAAGACTAGAATTGGAGAGAGAAAGACAGGAAAGATGAAGAAGCCATGGAAGCTTAGAGCAAGATGGGAGAGAAAGATTGTAAATGTATTGATTTGTCAAAAGATGTGAAAAATTACAACTTCTCTCCTTATATACCAATGTCTATGTGACATGGCATATTATTAACATTCTAACTATTCCCAACTTCTTACAATTATGAGAAGTTGAGAAGATTGAAAATAAAAGTCGGAATATCACAACGGGCTACCATGGCTCTATGGGCTCTTATGCTCTCATGTGCCTCCATGGGCTCTTGTCCCTTCATGGTCTCTTTTGCACTCATTTTGGCTCGAGGGGAAAGAAAGCTTGTCAGAATAGGGTACAAGCTTGGTCTCTTGAGGTAGTTAAAAGGGCTCAACAAGTCAACATCTAAAACAACAAGCAAAGTGGGTGCCAAAACAACTCGGGTCCTAGAAAGATGGTATGAGAGAACAACTTTCACATTGATAATTAAGACATATATTATGAATTTGTATGCATCTAACAAAGGAATATATTTGAAAAAACTTGAACAAAATAATAGAACAAAGCTAGTTTTTTGAGCCAAAATTTGAGATACAAACACTAGAAGAAATAAGAGAATTCTTGATGCAAAATTTTTATAATGAGAATTTTGATCAATTTAAGGCCATGGATACACTCAAGCTAGTTTCAATTGTTTTAAATATGAACATGTCCCTATTCTGAGCTATGGAGTGAAAGTTATAGTCTTTTTTTTGTGGAGTCTACCCGAATCCTAATTTGATTTATTAGCTCAAATAACTATCTGTTTTCCCAGAATAATTGATATCAGAGGCATTTACAAATATATTATTATTATACTTTAATGCCTCAAGGAATGCTAAACATGCTAAGATTCCATCTTAAAGTATCCTAAAATATTTCCATCCACTTCATCCTAGTAAGGTTTACCCATAACTTTCAAGCCTTATGGAGTCTTTGATATTGTTTATGAGGTTTTTGAATCAAAACAAGATCAGAACCTACAATGCAATGGGAGGCAATTTGGAAGCATGGGATTCCCTCCTAGAATGCCCTAGGTCCTGACCATTTTTTTGTAGTGTTTTCTATTATCCTTGCATAAATATCATTCTAGAGTCTACCTTTCCTAGTTTTTCCATCATTGCTTCTTTTTTAAGAAGGTTTAGACCTTGGTAAAAGAAAGACTATACTTTTGGTATCTTCAAGGATGAATAAAACTTGCACTTGATCTCTAATTTAGATAGATTTCGTTGATGAATATCCTTTAAGGATTTCATGGAGATGTCAAAATGTAAGTGCATACTCTTTTTGGAATAGTACAATATCTCCACTATAATATGGATCCCAATAAATGTTAGAATAGGTTTCAAGAGGGGTGTATGCTTACTAGAGAGAGGATAGAGAAGTAACTTTATATAATCTTCAAGTTTCTCATCAACTAGACAATAATACTTGTCGATGGAGAGTAATAATAAATGCTTGGAGGTTTCTTAAAGTAAAGTTATGCTTATAAAGAAGAGGATGATTATAAGTGTTTTTTTAAGTTGTTGAAATTTTATTTTCATTATTTTTAATATCCATATATGTGTGGTTTAGATTAGATTATTGCAAAGGAGATAACATATTGTTCATAAGAGCCAAATCAATGAAGAATCTTATTGTCAAGTGTGTGAGGATTACTAAAGATTTAGATTTTTCATTACTCGGCCTTGATAAGGGAAAGTGAATTTCAAAGACGAGAAAAGGCCCCCAAGGTTATCAAAGGGAAGAGGCCCAAAGGAGCCAAGGAGAGTGCAAAGTGCACACCAAAAAAGAATCAACCATCCCCAAGAAAGACCCTAGGAGAACACCATGCAAGGAGGCACAAAATGGGATATCTCATAGGATCCTAGAAAAAACCCAACAAATAGTCTTTGAGTGATTTGTTAGAAAATCATGTTATATTTTTGTGTTGTCTTTTGAGTAGTTTGGATATCTACATGGGTATTCTGAGTTGGATAGTCTTTAAATCTCCATGGCTTGAAGGCATGGATGTATCCATCATTAGACATATCCCAATTTGTAAATGAATTGGGATTGAGTATAAAAAGTTCTTTCCACATTTCATATGTCTGTGCCTTTTCTAGAACAACGTTCCTTTTTATAAAGAAGAATGACTATGGCTAGCGTAAATGACATAGCCAAATTTTGCATATGATGCTTAATATGCTTGTCAATGCTTCGATGTTTTTCACTCTCACATTTGTTCATTAGACTATATTTGCACAAAGTTCTCATGGTTAACCCTAGATTTTTCTTAAGATAATAACAATGAGAATAACCGACACAATCATTGCCTTACAATAAGGTGAAAAATGTTACTGAATAAAATGCGATAGATGAAGATATTTTGTAAAATATATAAGTTAAATGTTTACCTACCTTTTTTAACCTCATAATTTGAAGTCTGAAATCCATTCTTTCTCATAAAAGTTGATATGATCTATTTTTATTTTATTGCTCTTATGAGGATCTTTGTAAAAGGGGATTAGCATTATCCAATTGTGGATCTTGTAGGTTGTTAGATGGTACACATTATCCTCTCCTAGATGGTACACATTATCCTCTCCTGTAGCCATGGAAGAAGTTTGAGATATTGGAAATAAACGAGACACACCAAAACTCAAAGCTAGTTTATAAGCTTGGTGAAACAACAAAAAGTAAACTAAAAAGACATACTAAATGTTAAACTTCCTCAAAAGGTAAACTTGATTGCCTTACAATGAGGTGGAAATTGTTGCTATATACAATGTGCCAAGTGAAGTCACTTTGTAGAATACACATGCTGAATATTTGTATACCATTTTTCATCCTGTCCAATGAAAGCTTACATTTATTATTTTATCTTTATCAATATTATGAGGAACTTTCCAAGAGGGAAGCCTTATTATCCAAATATGGAGGTTGTAGGTTGTTGGATACCACATATCATTCTCTCATGTATTGTAGGATATACATACCTATATAGGGATAGATGGTTGCCTAGAAGAAGCCATGGAAGAAGGATTATGATGTGTTGATAAGAAAATCAAGTTGGAATAGAGCAAAGGTAATGCCAAAAGGAGTTCGGAGGAGTTGAGGTGACAAAATAGTAAGAGCTACGAGATAAATATACAAGAAAAGGATGCAAACTATTAAAAATGATGAAATATCTCTTAGATCAAGATATAAGTTTTTTACTTTTTAAATATGGAGGTGACTTGAAAGAACCCATTTTTCAAAAATTCACACCAATATGGTGAAAGCAATAAAAAGTAACTGAAAATGTGAATATTAAGGACAAGCCATTTGGTTGGAATTATCTCGTAAGGAATTTAAAGGTCTCTTTTTACCCTTTTGCTAGAGGTAGATGGAGTATGGTAGAATTTGTAGAGAGTCAAATGTTACATTGGATCACATATGGTAGTGTCCCATTGGTCTATTCATTAATTTTACTATGATTATTGAACACTAATAAAAAGGTCCACTTTCCCTCAGAATTATCCCTAATGTATTTGATCTTTCACCCCTTTTTCTATTCCAAGGTTTCTTGTTCTTAGTAGGTGTCCTTTTATTGTTGGCCTCATGTTTTTCCCTACTTCCAATTGTCCATCTCTCTGTGTATCCCCTCTTCTCTCCACTTTTTCAATGGAATCGCTTCAATCATCTTATCTTACTTTTCTATTTTCCCAGCATCATTTCTCTCCACTTTTTTACTTTTTATGATTTATCTTTTTCTCCCCTCCATTGTCCCTTCCCATTCCTCTCCTTCAACTCGATACATACATCAATTTTCCTTCTTAGATGGTTCTAGAGATGTTTGGTTTTAATGGTGATATCCTCTATCAATGGCTCTATTTTATCTTTCATGTTATTTTTTCTACAGGCCTGGTTTCATGTTCTTAGCACATGTCCTTTTATTGTTGACCTTATGTATTTTTTCCTATTCCTAGTTGTCCATCTTTGCATGAATCCCCCACTTCCCTCCACTTTTTCAACAGAATCCCTTCAACCATTCTTATCTTCCTTTCATGTTTTTCAAAGATCCTTTCTCTTTATTTTTCTAGTTTTCATGATTTATCATTTTCTCTCCTCCATTGTCTTGCTCTCATTCCTCCCCCTTAGCTAGATATGTACATCAATTGTCCTTAGATGGTTCTAGGGATGTTTGGTTTTGATGATGATATCCTCTCTTGACTGCTCTAGACTTTGCAAGATTCATTGACAAGACCATTGGCCTCTTATTTCGAGTTCTTAGAATACCAAATGACCTGTTTTTCTTTCTACGTTCCCTTTTCTCGAGCATAGATGTAGTTTGGGCACGTGTTAGTGTAATTGGCACCTATTTTTGTTGGCATCTTCCTTTTATGCACCAAAAATTGCATGCTAGAACTAGGAAGTCCATTCCACTACTAACTATCAAGCCTAACGTCAATGTATCTAGTACCCAAATTTATTTGCAACTCATGTACAAGGACACCACCCATCTTAGCACATGAGTGATTGTTTTTACAAACAGGTCAAGCCTCTCTTTATAGCTTTGCTCAATGTTATTTCCTTTGTATACCTAACATTGATTCATCTTTGTAGAGTAGACAAAACAACGTCAAGAGCATCACTATCAAATATCTTAACCATTACATTAGGGTTGCACACAAAAGGATTCAAATCTTTCACTATAAATCATGCATTTCAAAGAAATCGATATTTGTCAAGCATGCAAAAAACCCATACATTATGTTAGATAGCTATACCAAATCACTTTGATTATAGTGCCCCTTAACTTCATTATGATATGCTTACTTTACTAAATGCTACTTGTGTGATTTGGATGTTTTAAAGGATTCGAGCATCTATTTCATAGACAGCTTTAATATTAAATGAAGAAATACCTAATTGGAAGCTTTGTGGTTGAGTATAAAGCCTAGCATTGTGTCTTCGAGTAACCCTTCTTGAGTTTAACCATACTCTATGCAACTATAGAATTGGTTCCCTTGACAAAGGATGCAAAGCTAGCTCATCTACATTGAGCCTCTCCTCAACTTCTCTCCCTTTTGATACACTACTATAGAGTCCTCACTAGCACCCTCATTAGTCAAAGTTCCCTTGCCATCACTATTAATACCACCCTAAGCTTCATACACACACATTACTCATTCAACCAATTGCATTACTGTATTTTTATTTTTATTTTCAAATATGAAGAGACATTTTTGCAAGAAACAATGAAGAGCCAACTTGGGAATGTACTTGTCAAAGAAGACACATTGCTAGATGAACAAAGCGATGAAGGCCGATTGATCACAACTGACAACAAATCTACATCCAAATCTAATCCAATCAATTGAAGTTGAAATTATTGAATCAAAACACAATGTATAAAAGTAGTTCAAAGTACTTATCAAAATTGAAATACTTGTCAAAATACTTGCGAGTGGGTGAGGAATGATTGTGAAACCGTGAGTATGCACGGTTCCTCCATTTTATAGGTTGGATGAAGTTGTCCAAGTTGATGCTCATGTGCTACCTCATGAAGTTTTCTATAACTTCCTATATTTTTTTGTATTCCTCGATAGTCTCGTCATCCCTCTATCTACTTCTATAGTGGTGTCTTCCAACTTGGATCCTTTTTTAGGATGGCCCACTTGTGCTTTTGTAAAATCTCATAACGAAAACTAATTGGTTCAAAATAGATGAACTTGCATCCTTATTTAGGTTGTAGCATTTTTTTGCAAGTTTAATTTCATTTATACTTTGATTGAAAAAAGGTAGTTGCATCTTTTTTTAGCTTGTGTGTGTCTATGGCGGCCATATAAGCTTGGGAGTCAGGTGTGGCACATCTGTGGATTATAAGTTTAATAGATAGATGGAGATGTAAGAAAACCCGAGTCCCCTTGTTTGCGCGTGCAATCGTGTGTGGTAGTGGGGGTTGAGTCCGCCGACCGATCAGCCCTACCTAAAACTGAGGTTAAGCATGTGGATGGTACTAGGTAGAATCGAAGGTCCAGCTGCTTCGTTAGTACAAACCCAAGGCCATGAAAGAAAGCATGTGACCAATTCAAGGCACTCCAATCTGGCGCTCTGTCAAGGCTGTCATGTACATGTGCTTGTCTCCTTCTCCGCATAAAACAAAAAGGAGAGATTATAAAACCTTATCTGCGACCAGTAGCCCGCCGATCAGTACAGAGAACAACGACTCACAAAAGGACAGTTTCGTAAGTATGCTTGCAAGACGGCTGCTAGCAGCACTGTAGCTGCACGCAGCACGCTCTTATAATCAAAAGACTAGAGCTGCATCAGTTCAAAAGGCATGCAACCCAATGACTTCTACTGCACCTACTATCACTTGTTCTAAGCAGCAACGGAACAAGTGGAAACTGAGCTCCGATCATCATCGTCATCACGTGTGGAAGCGATCAGACATGATACTACGCTGTCTGCATCGCCATGCCCATGCAGTAAAAAGACCTCGGACTGGCAGAGGCGAGCTGGCCCGCTACTGGAATAATATGAAGTTCACATCTGTATCAGCTCAATCAGGACAGCAACAACAAGAAATATACAGCAGCTCCAAGTGCACTAGCGGTAGAACAGAGGATTCGAGTGCCGTTCCTCCATAATTTCATCGATTCGCATGAACACACCCTAAGTACTGGATCGATTCGAGGAACAGGACATGATGATAAGCTCGATTCTCTCTTGCGCTCTTCTAATTTAAAGTGATGAGTCTGGTAGAATACTATTATTGCAGGCAAAGCAAAAGCAATATGGCATACGGAACTTTAAGCACTTTTCCATATAGTAAAAAAACAGAGATTTTCTAGATACTTATCAAAGTATCTAGACAATGTCTCAACTAGTAAAAGTGGAACACTTTACAAGTTACTGATCTAGTAAAACATTTTTATATATAAGAATTTTAAAATTCCTAGTTGATGATCTAGCAAAATATTCCTAGATAAGAAAACTAGCTGAAACCATAGATATAGTAAAATTTTCCTATGCAAGAAAACTAGTCAGAACCATTAATACAAGTCATTACCACATTAATATATCATGTTGAGCAAAGTAATCATGATTTGTGCACAATGTTGTATTCTTAGCAATAGAATTGTGATTGAATCCACCAAAAATGTTTTGTCTTGAACACTGCATTCTCTCTGCTTCACCATGTTCTACAACTGTACCTAAGGTAGGTCTAGAGTTTTCATCCTCTTCGGATCTGCGCCACCATTAAAAAGTTAAGTCTTGTTGGCTCTTACTAAGCCTCCCTTCCTTTTTTTGTGAAATGCAGATCCTTGCTACTTCACCAACAATGTTGTCCCTAGATGCATTTCATGCTTACAATCAGCAAGGATATCAAAAGGATCAAACCTGTGCATAGTGAAAAAAGCTCAGAGCAACAAGAGAAGACCTACCATTTTTAGCAAACTACCTTCCCTTTGATCCTAAAAGCACTGCAATCTCCCATAGCTCCACAACATAGATCATGAATACAAGGCCTCCCAAGGCCATTTGGGGGGATTGAGAAAGAGAAGCCAAGGAGCTAGGCAAACCTGGTAGTATGAAGGAACAATTGCCCAAGCTCTATTGATGTCAAGCATCTCTATAAAGCTACTCCCAGTCCACAAAGAGAGTGGATAATGGAATTTCCATGCATTGAATGGCTCTCCCTGCTGAAGATTGGCTGCAATCGATCAAAGCCTTGAGTCCAAAACGCTTTGCCCCTTTGCCCATTATTGAAGACATCCTCTTATGGGCGTATCACTTTTAAAACGTCATAGGCAACGATCATTGGTCTAAAGATGAAAAAGCAATAGTTAAAACCCTCTTAGAGGGAATAGCAACAACTTTGTACACTAAATAAGGCCATGGACAACACTCATAGCAACACAATTTTCCATCATTTCATACAGAAGAAACTCTTACTCATTTGGCTTGATGGCATATTGATTCAAACCAAGATTGGAGATGGGCATCTTCAGGTGCTTCATGATGTTCTTCATCCTCTTCTAGAAAAAAAGCTACGAATCTAGTTCCATCTTCAGGTGCTTTCTTCCATGAGGAAGCATCCTTGAAGCTCTCTTCCATGAGCAAGCATCCTTGAAGTAGCTTTTATGATGCACTGATCAAACAATAGTAGAGACCCACAACATCTTTGATTGAGTCCTACCATAACATGTCTTGTACAAGTAAGACACTTCTCTACAACTTCACTAATTCGACTGAGTCCTACAACTTCATGATAAGTGCAAGTAAGATGCTTCTCTACAACTTAGGGCCATCAACATGTACATTAGTATATGAATCTATTGTGATATAACCAAAAAGTGTCTATATATCCTTACAAAGAAATTCAAACATTTCATACCTTTCATCATGGAGAATGCCCAACTGCTACACCATCTTGAAGTGTTGATATCATCATCGAGCCATCAAACTCTACATTTTCTGCACACTTTGTTGTCCAACATCATTAGACATTTGTGGATAGCTACTACTAATGTGTTTTGGGAGACATCTCTTCAAATGACATGCCACCTTAAAAATCTTGCAAGTCACTACTTTTCTAGAGGTGAAAGCATTGATTATTGGCAAATCTTGGTCAAGAAACTTGCAATATAATCACACAACATTGATTGATGGTGAAGCTTGACCTGTAATGTCAAAAGCATCTCTTTAGAACAAGCTCTTCATTCCTAGACCAATGAGGATAAAAAATATTTCTTCAGTCAATATGCACCATTTGTTTTTTCAAACCCAAGGTCCAACCATATCTCTATGTTGTGTTGAAGGATGTTCCTCACCCTAACTAGGAAGTACCAGCTAGTATAATCATCATTGACTTATACAAATTATGCTAACTAGTATAGAAAGGTGCTGATTAAAGACAAATATTGCCCCAACATAACTAATTTCAATTGATTCTAACTTTTTCACTAAAGAAAAATGAAATAATTAAGCATTTTTCGTAGAACTCTAAAGAATCTCTTTCAAAGGTAAACAAAGAAAAGCTCTCTTCCATGAGTAAGCATCCTTGAAGTAGATTTTATGCTATAGTGGTCAATCAATAGAAGAAACCCATAGCATCTTTGACTGAGTCCTACCAACATGTCAAGTACAAGTAAGACACTTCTCTACAACTTCACCAATTCGACTAAGTCCTACAACTTTATGACAAGTATAAGTAAGATGATTCTCTACAACTTATGGCTATCAATGTGTACATTAGTATATGAATATGTGTCTATGTATCCTTAAAAAGGAATTCAAACATGACGTACCTCTCATCATGGAGAATGCCCAGCTACTACACCATTTTGGAGTGCTCATGTTATCATCTAGCCAACAAACTCTCCATTTTCTGCACATTGGGCTGCATATCTAACGTTATTACACATTTGTGGATTGCTGTTATTGATGTATTTTAGGAGAGACATCTGTACAAATGACACCTCACCTTAAAACTCTTGTATTCCACTACTTTTCTAGAGGTGCAAGCATTGATTAAAGGCAAAGCTTGACCAAGAAACCTGCAGTATAATCACACAACATTGATTGATGGTGCTGAAGCTTGACCTGCAATGTCAAAGGTATCTCTTCAAAACAAGCTCTTCATTCTTAGACCAATGAGGATCAAGGATAATTCTCCAGTCACTATGCACCATCTAGTTTTTTAACCTCAGGGTCCAACTATATCTCTATGTTGTGTTGAAGCATGTTTTTCACCCTAACCAGGAAGTACAAGCTAGTATGATAATCACTGACTTATACAGATTGTGTTGACTAGTACAACAATGTGCCAGTTAAAAACAAACACTACCCCAGCATGCTAATGATGCTAACTTCTTGACTAAAACAAAACAAACACTACCCCAACATAACTAATTGCAACTATTGATACTAACTTTTGCACTAAAACAAAAAGATATAATTAAGCTACTGATGCTAAAAATATGAAATAATTAAACATTTTGTGTCTCCCATTGTGGAGAATGCTACTACACAACCAAACTTCAGATGCGTATTTCCAAAATCCCTGATAGCATAACAGTCATTTAGTCCAAACATTGAAGAAGATACTTCTAGGGATGAGTATGTCCCCGCAGATGACATACTTCTTATAGAGTCCATTGCCTAGCTTTTGGAGAATTCATAGAAGCAGTAACCCTTGGTGTAGGAACCTATGAGGATACTACATCTCAGGATTTCATACTTGCCAATGAAGTTCCTTGCATCATACATACACCTATTTGTTTGGATGATATAGAACCAACAGCCATTGATGTAGCATAAAGTACAAGATATCCCACTTATGATTAGACTACAGGTCTATGAGGATAAAGAAGACACTGTCGAGATAATCCCCACCCCTCCACTCTTATAGGCCCTATTGCAGTTAAAATAAAAGCTGACACACAATTTATCTATGTAAATTTGACACAAGATGAGACAAATTAATCAAACAATCAATGGGTGAAGCTTCATGGTGGAACTTGATCAAAGGCAAGTAATCTCTCTAAGTCTTGCTTGCATCTGTCTAATTTTGAGCGCTCCTGTGTAGGTGATGCTCACTCCACCATCCAGCGAGCCCCTCTATGGTAACGCCAACGATGATATCATTGACACCTCCATCATCAACATCCGGCTGCCCATGCTATTGTATGTCTCACACGACAAGCCTGCTTTCACTCCTGTGTGGTCTCCTTTGCTATGGTCCTTCCCTCCAAGTGCACCATGTCCTTGGCTAGTGCGTCTCGTTCGCCATCCACAATGATGTTCATTTATGGCTTGGCAATGCTTACTAGGTTGCTAGGTACAGGTAATGAGATACCCTGATGGCCTGCTTTGTTTGAGCTCATGTCATGCTTGTCCTCCGAACAAGGAATGTATTTAGGCAAGGCGCCATAGTTGGGCTTGCCATGGGGTTCTCCTTTGAGCATGGCAGAGATGGCATCTAGGTTGATCGATGAGGTCTTCCACGCATCCATATCCACTCTAATTGCCTTTGTTCTATTTCCAAAGAACATCAACCCATTTTCCCAATTCTCTATCGCGTAGGCACATCGCATCCAAGGTCTTCCCAATAAGATATAGTAGTCCACACCTTTCATTACAATAAAATTTATCAAGAATTGGACTCCAGCTATCTTGATTGGCCATTTTTTCAAAACTCCAAATGGGTGAGCTTTCATGTCATTGGCAAGTGTTATGTTGAATCTAGTAGTCTCCAAAGGAGGACCACCCCGAGCTTGCAATACTATGTAATTGAGAATACTCACTCCTAGTCACTTTCCAAGGAATTAATCTATAGTGATCTTGGTGCTAGGGAGGGTGTCACACTCAAAATGTGGGTTTCATTGTCTACTTTCATTGGCACTAACACTTGTGTGGACATAAGTGCTGCTAATAGTCATGCATCAACCTCATTGACATTGCCACTCCTAGGCACCTAAGCCTCTGGTTCTAGGTCATCTTGAGGCAAGTTGGGTTCATTCAAGTGCACTTGAAGTTCTTGATCTTGGCTAGTCAACATTGTTCTTATGTAAGCTAGTGAGGAGGGTGGCTCCATACTAGATATTTATTGATCCTCATGGTCTGGCATTAACTACCCCAACCTGCACTTGATCCTCCACTACTTAGACCCTTACTTTCTTGATGATCTCCATTTGGTGCCTCCGATCGAGGTATTCTCCAACTTTAGCACTTCCTTTATTTTCAATCTTTGGAGTTAAGGTTTTGGATTGTGCATCAAGTACTTTCATCTTTGATGATAGTATCATAGCATTGTCGTTCTTTAGATTAATTTTTCCTCTGGGTCTCTTCTTCTTCTTCCTATTCGTCTTGCTTGTAGAAGAAAAATCCACATTACTAGCCCAAGTATTGATACTATAGCTTGCTTTCCTTGCACCTTACTCATCACATTTAGTGGTATATGGATAGCCTCATCATTCAAGGACTCCTAAGGGTACAAACGGCATGCCTAAGATACTAGTTGATACTTTTCTCCTAGGGCAGTTTACATATAAATGTGTAATATTGCATTCAAGGCATCTCAACTAGGCTTTTTCCTTGTTAGCTTTTTTATTTTTAGGGAAAAGGAATGATATATGTCTAGGATGATCACAATTCCAGTAGATCAATGGTTCTTGTGTGACTACATTGCTCCTTGTCTTGGTCCTCTTCCCCTACTAGATGTCATGACTGGGATGGGCGTAGAGTCCATAATGACTAGATTTCCCTCTTCATTGTACAACATGTAGGGATTTATATATAGCTCCTCATCAAGTGGTTTCTCAACGTAATGAATAGGAGCATTGCTCTAGGGTAGAGTTATGATTGGTGCAGGAGGTCTAGATATGGTAGTTGGATTAATGTCGACCATAGGTATAGATGACTTTTGGTTATTAGATATTGGTAGAGCTAGTGGATCCCCTCGACCAAACTTGTATTAGCAGTTCATTGGTTATTGATGTTGGTAAAGTAACCGTTGAGGCATCCTACAAATATAGCCTCACGTGTGTACCTCCCACAGTTAACACATGTTCTAGGTCTAGATTCTAGGTGCTCTGCTTGCAAGTAGTTACGCATGTAGTACACATGTTGGATATTGGCTCTAATATGTCTTTGGAAGGCATCTTGAAGCTTGAAAATCTCCAGCTTGAGATTGGACATTTCTTGCAAGAAGTCCACTTCTTGTCTTTATCCATGCTTCTGATGTTGCTTGCTCACTATGGATAGTTGAACTTTCACTATGAATTGTGGGTGATTCTTGTCGATTGCATGGCTTTACTTCCCCTTTCCTTCAGTAAGTTTTCAATTCTTATAGCTCCATCAAACATGCTTGCAAGTACATATCTTTGCAAGCTTGAGCTGCTTGCCAAGGCCTTGTACAATTCTTCATCCTTGATACCATAATAAAAACCATTGACATCACCCTAGGTGTAGGTCGATAGGATTCTCTTGTAGAGACTCCTCACATATGTGACATAGTCTCATATCTTCTTCTTGTCCTTTTTGCTCATGTTCATGAGCTTGACAATCAGGTTATCAAAGTATCCTACTTCTGAGAAGTGTTTGATGAACAAGTCCTTGAGCATGTCAAAGTTGTTCTTTTCACTGTTGTCTAGGCTTATAAACCGTAATCTACATTTTTTCCCTAGACATAACCCAAAAGCTTGTGCTCTCTTATTAGCATCCATGAGGTTGTTCACCTCATAGAGTAACTGTTCAAACTATTCAATAGAACTATAAGGGTCATCTCCATTGAGTCTCCATCCCTATACTTGTCAACTTGCTTTGTGACTATTGGTATTTTTGTTTGACCCCTAGCTTCTAGCACTATTCTTAATTCAATCACGAGAGTGGTAACTAGAGTGACACTAGCCTTTTCTATTGACATTTGATCCAATAGTCACTTGAGAAGGAGCTTAGAAGGTTTGAGAGTGGCATTGAATGCCTCGGCTTCCTTTGCATCCTCCCCAGCTACTAACGTCTCTTTGGCTAGGTCCAAGATTGGATTTGATCAAACTCAATTTCTTTCCTTTGTTTGTCAAGTCTTTGGTTCCCTATGAATTAGGCTACTTGCTTTGTGAGGTCTTTTCCCATCCTTCTTTTGGCTTCAATGTCTACTATTGGTTTATCCAAATGTTTTATTCTCATATGCTAGTCAAAGAGTGTGATCACTTATTGGACGTCTGTAGGGAACTCAATAGTATCTAGTTCTAGTCCATTTGTGTAAGAATTTGGCCTAAACATGGTCATGAGTTGTTCTTGATTGACAAGTGCCTCAATAAGGCTTATGATTTTAAACAAGGAAGTGGGGGCTCCTATTGAGTTCTATAGGGGGAGACAGGTCTTTCTTAGTTTCTATTCAAAAGCTTCTGAGGCTACAACACTTGAAGTTCCAGGGTTGGTTTGCCTTCCTAGCCCTTGTTGGATGTATATGCATGTTCAATCTTTTTCTTTTTGGTTTGTGTCTCCTGGTAATTGTGATTATGTCAAATTTAATTTGTTACACCTACCTACAGCTAGCAAAGATATAAACGCCCCAGTTGATTAGTATAGTTGGTTATGCACTGTTTGACTTAGAAGGCCACTTTCCTTTATGTTGTATCTTATCTATACTTTGTGTACATTGTATAGTTTGTGGAAGAAGAAGAAGAAACCAGCAAGAAAATGTTTTGGCCTCCATCTCTCTTCTTATGTTCTTGAGTGAGCTTCCTCTTGTGTATACAGTGCGTGTTTGGTGTAGCAACTCAAGCACATCCCCTCATCACTCGATTCTTGATAGCATGTGACCGGACCAAGTTTGAGGTTGATAGCCCCCAAATTCTATATATATCAATGTTGTTTATCTGTAGCATGTTAGCTAGCATACCCGATGATGGTAGATCCTCTAGCTAGTAGCCTCTTAAGAGCTTGGCTCTAAGGGCATGGACCGCCTTTGAGGGATGTGGAAGACTTAGACCCCGCTCTAGAACTCAGGGAAGTTACTATATGTATATCCTCTACATCACGTGTGTTCAAAGCCTATTTTTAAATATCCTTATCTGTAAATTTTTCTTGAATAAAACACAACCCTTTTCTATTCAATCTGCAAATAATCCCTTTATATTACACCATTTTGTATGTAAATTTTTTATAAAAAGTATATTTTTAAAATACCTTATTTTGAACCCACATGATGCACACATATATTCATCAATACCATACTCGAGCTCTAATAGCAAGACTTTGAGCTTATCCAAAACAATAGGTGTGGATATATCGTGCCTTGTCTTTCTTGCCTTATAGGAAGTTGCTAACCAATGAGTCCCATTACTTTTGCTCACATTTTCCCCGCCTAATGAATGGTAAAAAGAAGGTGAGTGTTGGATAAATAAAGTGATGCAGGATCTTAAGTTGGATGTGGAATGGCAAATTTGTTGATGCCTAACTACTAACTTTCTCACACTGGCCTTTGTTAAGCACCCAAGAGGATCTGCTCAACTCCTAGATGTTTGCCCTTAGAGGCACTAGCAAGTGTCTAAATAGGTTACCACTCCCTACTGTGCTTCCTTTCCCACTACTATAGATCCAACATGTCCACCTCTGTCACACTAATCAATTCTGATTTGTTGATATTAATAGCAAAATTTGCCACCTGCTCATAGATACTCAAAATCCTCATTGCCTTCTCCAAGTACTCCTTCTGGGCTTTCATAAACATCAAGAGATCATATGCAAATCCTTGACTTAGGAGTTTCTTGCCCCTATAGTGAATGCCATGGAGCTGTCCACCATTGATCAATTGATCCAAAGTATAGAATAGGGGGTAAATGGCTGCAACAAACAAGAGAGGGCTCAACATGTGAGTTGTTGTAGGAAACAAGAGGGCTCAAGGAGCAACCTTACCAAAATCCGTAGGAGATTTGGAAGGGTTCCAAGAGAAAGTTGTTGAGTGAGATACTAGCTTGAGCTTGATTGGCCACTAACCTAGGAAGACGTACAACCTTGTGGGCAAACCCCATCCTTTCCAAAACCTTCTCCATGTAGTGTCAGCTAACTTGGTCGAAAGCTTTCTCTATATCAAGCTAAAGTAGCACCATCTCCTACCTCGAGGATCTAGCCCATTGCAATCATGGCATTGAGCACATTTTTTAATCAATTAGGCTACTAACCTTGCAATCATGGCATTGAGCCCATTGCAATCATGGCATTGAGCACATTTTTTAATCAATTAGGCTACTAACCTTGATAAAACCAAACTGATGCTTATTGATGTGCCTGCCTAGTAGTGGCATAAGCCTATTTGCCATGGCCTTGGCAAATACTTTGTAGACCGAGTTGAGTAAGGAAATTGGCCTCAATCCTTCATTTGCAAGCATTATCTTTGCTTGGGAACCAATGTAATGACACTTTCCACTCATGATTGAAGGGAATTATCCTATCTACCAATACTAGTTGATCATGGTGCTTATGCTATGCTTTATCACCCCCCAATTATAGGGTAAAAATTCTATTGTTATCCCATTTGGGCTCAAAGATTCTTGCTACCAAGACTTTGGAGTGCCTATTCTAGTTCTTTAGCTATGAGGGGACTTGCCAATTTGTTGTTCTTCTTAGTGATTACTTTGGGGATTGCATCAAGGAGTCTTTGCATCATGTCTGCCTTCACTTTGCATGGGATATCATAGTATTTCTTGCCAAAGTATGCTCTACAAACATTGCCCAACTACTACTGCTGATTGGAGATACAATGCTCATTGTCAAGTTGGAGCGCAACTAGGCTATGCCATCTCCTTCTTCAATATGGGCTTCTAATAAACTACGAGGACGTGCAGTTGGGGTTCAACATTAGCCTTCTACATCAATGGTCTATTAGTAATGATGTAGTGGTCTTATCATTTCACCAATAGGAATTCAATGAGTGGAAAGTCACTTCTTTTCTTTATAATCACTTGTTTGTTAGGTTTGAAAAGACCTAAATCCACATACATACCTACATCAAAATTTATCTTCTAATGTTTTGTCTCTTGTGTATGTATGTACAGGTCTAATGTATACCACATAATTGGCTTTTTCTTGAAGAGCTTCCTTGAGAAGATGATTGTGGGATAATAGTAGAATGAAGAGAAGAACATGTTAAAAGACTTGACCATAGAATCCAATGTGGAGAATTGTTTATCTGTGTGATATACCCAAGTCGTTACTCATGTAAATAGGCACAAGTCATGGCTCAATTGTTTCCAAATAATTTCCCCAACAGTATCCACCATAATGTTAGGCCAAGGGTTAGTTTGTCAAAAATAGTAAGATCAATTATCAAAAGCTATTATTCTGAAATTAGTTAAAGGTTAGTATTTAAAGTTGGTTATACCTAAACTAATGTAAATTAGTAGGATTCTAAGGACTAGAGTTTATATATAAGGTTGATAAAATTTAATAATAAGGGTTACTATTAACTATCCTTAAAATTAGAGAGCCTATTAAGTATGTTAGTAACTCACATAAGTTAGTTAGTACCTTAGTTTAACAACCATTCAATTTTGCACAAAAATTTAGTCTATGACACCTCTCGGCCACTTTTCAGCTCCAAAAGCAGGCTCCAGTGCTACAAAAACGGGTCCCAAAATTCAGCTCTCATTGGCGACCATGGGATAGGGTGACTCAGTTTGTCGAATCCCACGAATTGATCTACAAAAACATCAACCAACTAACGGGGTTCAAATCCCCCCTAGATACGAATTGATTTGCATGAAAAAGTTTAGCTCACACACACACACACACACACACACTCTCTCTCTCTCTCTCTCTCTCTCTCTCTCTCTCTCTCTCTCTCATGGTAGCTGGTTGCTCATCACGCCATGTGCCTTGCACCACCCACTTGTGGATGCCCTACCTCCATCTTACTGATGCTCGTCATCATTGCCTTGGCTGCAACTCCTAGTTTTTCCCCACCCTCGTCATTGTTGATCACAACTCTCGCCACGCCACCGATGGATCATGGCCATTCCTATTAGGAAGTGTAGCAACTGCCAATTATCATCAATTAATTATCCTTATTAGGAGCCTTTAGTTGTCACTATTCATTATTCCTTATAATTTCCAATAATCTTATATATACACAACTAAAAGAGTTTATTGATAGAGAATGTTTATATGCAAAAGCATTCTCTACACACTATTGACTGAAGCATCCTCACCAGCGCGAAGAAGATGGTGTTTATTAGCTTTTGAAGTGTGAAAGCTCATGGCAAAGCAGGGGATGGCATCCTTGGTGTGGTGGTCCTTGAGTCGTCTCCTACGACTCGACTTTATCATCGACACTCAAGAAATGTCAAGTGTTTTGGTGGTTTTTCTTTTTTATTCTTGCCAAGGAGGACGGCTTCGCAATTGTGTTAAGGGAGAATGATGAAGCCTAGAGATGCTCAAAAATTGGCACCCTAATGCATCTACATGAACAACATTTTACACTAACATAGTTTCATAGTATTTCATCAAATGTTGAATTTGTATAAGCAAACCATATATTTGAAGGTCATGCAACATCTTAAACATGTGGTGATCAAGGCCAATGTAAATAAGAAAATATTATTATTAATAAATTCTTTTATGAAGGGGTGCATGTGGCGGATGATTGGGTGTGTGCTCCTTGGAAGCACCCCTTCTCTCTCACGTGCACACTCCATGCACATCCCCCCCATTGCATGTGTCGAAAAAGTTCTCTCTCTCTCTCTCTCTCTCTCTCTCTCTCTCTCTCTCTCTCTCTCTCTCTCTCTCTCATGAAAATAGAGAGTGATGAAGAAGGAGAGGATACTAACTCAAATTCATGCCTCTTTTTAGTTATATTCCACGAGAGTGAGAGATGAAATCTTAGCATAGACTTTGCTCTTGTTGTGTTCCCGGGAGAGTTGTTATTTCCATGGTCTAGTGGTGTGTGTGAGTTAGTCTCTTTCGAGAAATAAATAGCCTGACTGGTTGAAAGACCCTAAAGGTAGATTTCAAGATAATAGGTGACGGGCACTCAAAATTACTTCATATATAAGGTGAAATACCTTATTGTAAAGACATTCAGTGAGTAATGCAACATGATCTTATCTTTTTCTCTACCTCTGACAGGTTCTCCATTCTCTGCAGTAATCTGTGTATGTAAGTGTTTTATGAAGCACGGAGACAAGATTCCTAGGAGGGCTTGTGAGCTAGTTCTTGGCTCCCTCTTGTCTACTCCTCCATATTTTCTCCTCACTTTCTTGCGATCCTTCCCAATTTGAGAGATAGAGGGAGGAGAGAGTTGTTGCAATAGAGGTAGAGAGTTTTAGGCATATATATATATATATATATATATATATATATATATATATATATATATATATATATATATATATATATATATATATATATATATATATAGAGAGAGAGAGAGGTAGACTCGTGAAACCTCACATGTCTTAGTTTGGAAGATCACCAAATCATATGCATGCCATCCTCTCTAGATTCGAAAAGGAAAGCTTAACACTAGACTATGTCGAGTCGACTGCTTCCTTGATGCCAATCAATGTCAAATAAATAGATGACCACATGATTTCATGGCTGGTGTGGAACCTATAATTTCAGCCATAAAACCTGAAATTTGCATTATCAAATGTCATACATATGAAAGGACATCAAACTAAATGAAATTGTGTCATATCAACAACCCAAACTAGCTTTTTGAGCACCCCAAAAGGCCTGTCAAATACATGTAACTGTATGCCCATTCCCAAGTGATCCAATCACTCATTCTTTGATGAGAATAAATATAAAATTTTTGAAATGCAAGTAGGGATCAAGCATTTTCACAAAGCAACCCTTACCTCCTCAAACTATGATTTGTTCAACAACCACATGAAAAAGCTACTCGACATTATGGAAGATTGTCTCAATGTGCCATGTGAATTGGGAGTTTCTATGGAAAGTAGCCCTCAATTCTTAGATAATTTTAGGTCTATGGCTTGCTTTGGTTGAGCACAATAAGAATTTAAGCACTTCAATGAGTTTTAGTACATCATTAGTCAATGAGACTAGCTAGTACTAGTGCCACTACAGCTAGTTTGACCTCTTGTTTATCCCAATTGAATCTTATGTCCATCATATTGGTGTTCAAAAAAGGTTTAGGGATTTTCACAATAAATAAGCAATAAATTACAAAAAAGAAAATCATTTTTCAAGACTAGTAACTCATGCTCATCCTTGTTGCATGATCCCTAGGAGGCCCAACCCAAAAACAATACAACTCATAAACTCGAAATTGTGGAATAACCCTTGTTCCAACTCCATAATTACATGATATTGAGCATTGCCACATAGGATATCCACAAGAGTCTAAGTTCATTCATAACACTCTTTGAGCTCAAATAGAGTGGCATATGTGGATCAACCAAGTTTTGTGGAACCATCCAAAGCTGAGTGTTGTGAATTTACCAAGGTTGTGAGTACAATGCCACCACACCCTACACAAGACTTACAAGTGTGGGTGTGACATTGCTTGAATCGCATGGGTTTCCAGATATAACTAGTGAGTTTCTAAGACTAGGAAGTCCGTTGGCACCTTGTGAAGTGTGTTATGAGACAAAACACTCTCATTGGACAAAGTCCACTTCTTCAGATATAGTGACCCACCCTGCATGAAACAATGCCCTAGACAATAACCTAGAGAGGCCTTATCTTTCCCCACTAATCATAGAGGTAAAGTTGCATCATTTGAGAGAGCATTAACTCAACTAGTGTGCAAATCCGCGGGCATTGTTACAACTTGTTAAAGAGTTGCTGAGCTAGCTAAAATATGATTGCCAAGAGGCACAAGCCAACACCTAGTATGTCATCCTTCCTAGGACTTGCATTGTGAATCTTCATGGTGTAAAGGGGGAAATCTATGAACTACTTGATTGGTTGACCAAGAGTGGAAAGTAAACTTGAAAAGGATCTCACATAGCAAGAACTTACACAAGCCCAAGTCTTAGTGACCTCTTGACTTTCTACAACCCATTGACCCTAATGAGTGTCATCAAGCCTCGAGCAATGCTCTCCTAGCAAAGTAACACACCACGTCTAGGGGAGATAATCAACCTTAGTTGAGAAACCATGATAATTCAAAAATACTTGAGTGCTAGAGCTTTAACCTAGTGCTTAGCCAAGTAGGAGTTGCACCATTGAAACTCATTGAGGAGAATTCTAGTATGTAACCTTAATTACATCATCACATTCCCATATCCCACAAAATTGAGGAGTGCCTTAATAACCTAAACCATTAGAGTGCAACTAGACTAAAGGAAATGATGACATCATGGGAAGTCCTTTGCAAAAGGGGTGAGCCATCTCGAAAGTTCTTCCATAGAAACCTAGGGCCAGAGGGCCAAGACTACGTTCCTCTAAGTACAACTCCTCATCCATTAGGCCAATCTCAAGGCCGTAGTGATAGCCTCACACTTTGAGTGGCAAACTTGCCCAAGTAACCTACCATTTCCAATCAGGACCCAACCTAGAGAATCAAAACTTCAATGCAAACACCTTGTTGGTGCTTCATGACTTTGAAAGTACAATAACAACCCTTTTTCTAGAAAGAAAAGTGTCACTACTAGTAATGCCAAGCCTTGCAATTGACGACACATGAATACAACATTTATACTACAATTGAACACTCGATTCCTAGCTAGCTGTATGCTACTCATGTTGTCACAATGAATGATAACTAGACCATCTCCCTGCATGTCCAAATCACCTAATCACTTTTGCAGCCATACCACCTCACATGCTGCCATAGCAACACCTCTATACTCAGCCTCTATACTCTATAAAGCAACTGTAGGTTGCTTTTTGCTGCTCCATGTAACTGCAGCACTACCAAGGGAAAACATGAATCCACTTGTGATCTTTTGTCTGACATGCTACCAGCAAAATCTACATCTGTGTATCCAAAGACCTGTACGTCCTTACCTACCTCATAAAAAAGTCCATAATGTAAAGTAGACTTCACATACCTCAATATACGTTTAACTGCATCCAAATGAGGCTTTCTAGGTATCTGCATAAACTGACTGACAAGGCAAATATCATAGCTCAAGTCTGGCCTTGTAATAGTCATGTAAATCAAACTCCCTACTATCCTCCTAAACATAGTAGGGTCTTCTATCTCATCCCCAATGTCAGCACTCAACTTCACATTTTGCTCCAATGGTACTGAAAGAGGCTTATATGCTGTCATACCATACTTGGATAACATATCCAAGCCACCATACTGCCTTTTGGACATCCATATACCATCATCAATTCTGATCACCTCAATACCAAGAAAGTATCTCAAATCACCCAAATATTTCATCTCAAACTTCTTCTTCAAGAAGTCCTTAACTTCAGCAATCCCATTGTCACTGTCACTTGTGATAATCAAGTCATCCACATAGATGACTATGATGACCAAACTTGCATCTCCCTTTCTCACATAAAGTGAGTGATCAGCATCAGAAATACAAAATCGAATATTGACAAGATACGCTCCAATCTTGTCAGACCATGCTCTAGGTGCTTACTTCAGCCCATAGAGCGCCATATACATATGTGGGATGCTCTAAATCCTCATAACCTGTTGGTTACTCCATATACACTTCTTCTTGCAATTCACCATGCAAGAAGACATTCTTAACATCCATTTGCTGCAAACTCCAACCTTTGGTTGTTGCCAAGGCAATCACACACCTAACAATTGCCATCCTAGCAACTGGACTGAATGTCTCTTCATAATCTATGCCATATGTTTGAGCATAGCCTTTTGCAACCAACCTAGCCTTATACCTGCTAACTGAACCGTCTGCATTATGCTTGTAAACCCACTTACAACCAATAGCTTTCTTACCTTTAGGTAAGGGTACCAAATCCCAAGTCTTATTGGCTTCTAATGCAGCCATCTCCTCATCCATTGATGCATCCCAATATGGGTATGACCAACCACATTCTCAAAACAAGTGGGCTCAACATTCTCAACTAGTTTCACCATATAAAGCATAATGGTGAGCTGCATAACCTTCAAAACCAAATCTTTTAACAGGATATCTGACCCTGCTAGATCTGTGTACCACCGGATCACTCAATGGAGCCTTTACATTACTATGAGCTCTCTGTACACCTGGTGTCCTGACTGAAGGAATGCCAAGCTCATCATCCAAACTCTCCAAACCACTAGAATATCCATCAAATCCCAAATGACTAGCAGATGCATCATTACTATCCAACACTTTCTTCTTTCCTTTGTCCTTCCCTGCAACACTTATAGATCCACCTGAAGATGTGGGGCTACTCCTTAGTCTCCCAGGCCAAGGGCTCACTGTAGGTGCAATACCAGATGATGTTTTTGGTCCACTAAGACTCCGTGATTCTTGTTTATCTTTCTACACATAGCTGTCCTGATCATTATCATCATCCAAAACATCACCAGCAGGTGTATACCAACTTTCCATCTCATCAAAGATAACATCCCTGCTCACTCTAAACTCACCTGACACGGTTATAACAACGATACCCTTTCTACTCTAAAGAGTATCCAATAAAAGCACATTTTTATGCCTTTGGATCAAGCTTCTTCCGTAGCTCATCTGACACATGAACGTATGCAACACAACCAAATATCTTCAAGTGCGATACATCAGGCTTCTTGCCAGTAAAGCATTCTTCAAGAGTCATCCCATGAACTGCAGTTGTGGGAGTTCTGTTCATAATATAGACAGCAGTATGGACAGCCTTAGACCAAAAATATTTGGGCATATTCATTTCAACCATTAATGCTTATGCAACTTCTGCAATATGCTTGGTTTTTCTTTCTGCAAAACCATTTTGTTGTGGGGTATACCTGCAAGTAAATTGCCTCTTTATCCCATGAGTCCTCAAGAAGCCATTGAACTCATTAGAGAGGTAGAGAGGTACTCTCCCTCTCCATCTAATCTCAAGCACTTCACTTTTAAGCCTGTTTCTGTTTCAACAGCTGCCTTAAAAGATTTGAAGTGCTCAAACACATCACTCTTTTTCTTCATGAAGTATACCCATAGCTTCCTTGAACAGTCATCAATAAATGTGACAAAGTATTTGTTGCCACCAAGAGATACATTTTGTGTAGGCCCCCAAACATCTGTATGTACTACATCAAGTATATTTCTACTTCTCTATCATGCGAGAAGGGTTGTCTCGCTTGCTTACCAAATTGGCATTCTTCATAGACTTTATGCAATTCTACAACTAAAAGAAGGCAACCGTGTAACCAATCCTCTGGACTGCATTAATTTCAGCCTTTGCACATTTGCATGTCCAATATGTTTATGCCATATTTTAATATCTGCAACTAATCCTTTTCCTTTAGCATACATAGCAGCATCCATTGTAGGAATTCTAGCATCTAAAGTATTCATCATATGCTGCATAACAAACAGATGCTCATTTTTGTCTTCATTCTGTCATGAAGACGATGCATAGTTTCCTTGCTACAATTTACCACTGTGAATATTATCCTTCTTAGCATAATAATTGGTTGCAATATGTCCTGTTTTGCCATAATAATGGCAAACAATAGCAGAATTTCTAGAGCCTCTATTCTGCTATCTACCTCTTTCTCTAGAGCTCCCCCTACCTCTAAAGTTTCCTCTGCCTCCAGAAACCTACATTTCACCAAACTATTGATTGAACCTATTTTGTTGGTTATCGCCAACACGCCCCATACCACGGCCTCTTGAAGAGAATCTACCACATCCCCTTCCTGAACTCGAGTAAAATGCTTGGACCTATTCACCATTTCTTTCAAATGAATCACCTTGCATATTGATCTCTTCAGTAATCATGAGAGAGATCAGTTCATCAAAATCTGGAAATGGCTTCTGTACATATATTAAAGTAACAAATGATTTCCATGCCTTTTCATTGTTAAGGCCACTCAGAGTGGATGAAACCAAATCATCATCATCTGGCATTGCATCAATCGCTGCTAAAGCATCTGCAATGCTCCTCACCTTCAACACATACTCATTGGCAGACATTTTTCCTTTCTTCAAGGCATTCAACTCTTGCTTGAGTTGAATCTTTCGTGCCTTTATATTTACTAAAAATATGCTCTCAAAAATTGTCCAAGCTGCATGTGAAGTTTCTACATTCCTGATATGTCCCAGCATAGTATTATAAATGACTGCAGATAGCTAGTACATCACCTTTTTGTCTTTCGCATTCCACTCTTTCCATGCTTTTAACTCATCTGTAGTCAGAGGGATACACAGCTCTAGCTCATTTTCTTCGCCTGAAACAAACTCATAAAGGCCCTTTCCAATGAGGAAGTTCGTCACACGAAACTTCCATGAAGGGTAGTTGTTCTTGTCGAGCTTCTCAATACACCAAGCAACCTTTTTCATTGATTGCTCAATAGTACATGTAATCTGCAACCTGTTTGCAGATAAACCTTATGCTTGCTTCCCGCAAACATCTCAAAAATTACAGATTCACAATCTATAAACTATGCACCCACTTTGGGTCAATATAGTCGAAATCATGGTGTACCCTGAAACTACTGTCCCCAACCTTGCGACTCTAAAACGGGGCCTGAAATGGCCTCAAATGCCCAAAATAACTACGGGACAGCCCTGAAGGGCTAATCTGTAGAATTTACAATGATCTTCTTGCACACCAAATCTCACAGCAATTTGAGATTTTTGCTCGACCCTACTTTCGGTGCCTTCACAGGCACTATCCAATAGAGAGAGTGGAAGAATGGGAGAGCTTCTTACCCGTTGCTTGCTTGCTCAAACCTTGCTTCTTCTCCTTCACTTCAGCCTTCAAAATCAGACTCTCTCAGTAGCACGGCTTTGATGCCATGTCAAGAATCGTGTGACGGGGGGATGTGCTTGAGCTACTGTGCCAAACACACACTATATACACAAGAGGAAACTCACTCAAGAACACATGAAGAGAGATGGAGGCCAAAACATTTTCTTGTTGGTTTCTACTTCTTCTTCCACACACTATACAATGTACACAAAATATAGATAAGATACAACATAAAGGAAAGTGGCCTTCTAAGTCAAACAATGCATAACCGACTACACTAATCGATTGGCGTTATATCTTTGCTGGTTGTAGGTAGGTGTAACAAACTAAATATAATAAGTGATAAGTCAATGGCCATGTGAGTATCATAATGACCACCAACATGCTAAGTGTAGACGTGCGGACTCATCTAGCTAGGTGGTCCATCATCAATGTCCGCACGTGTTGAGCTTGCCATCTCAACACATGCTCTATCCAAAGTCTCAACACTCTTGACTTTACTCTGAAACTTATTAAGTCATGTGATTCGGTTCTCAACATGGTGGAAATTAATCATTCCTCACTCAAGGTGGATAGTGAGCACAACATTTATTGGTCCAGAAGATATAACCCCCCTTTGATCTCTAGATTGGAATGCAATGATTAAAAAAGGGCTAGTAAAATTTAAACATTGGATTGGAGAGGGGGATCAATTGCCACCTTTCATAGAAGAGCTTAGTTGGGGAGTTATATCTAGGTCATTTAACTTAGCAGAGACTAGGTTGTCCAATAGAGTAGCAATCTAGAATTGACCACAACAAAGAAAGTCATCTTCTCCTACCTTGGGGTAGAGGGGAAGCACCTATCCAAGTCCCTCAATACAAGGTTAATCAAGGTGCGAATACTTAAGGCCAAGGGAAGATCTTGTAACATGTTGGATGAAGCTTGGGGCATACAACTACCAATGGACAAGGTTAGAAAGTTCTTTGGCAACACTTGGGCCTTAAGATAGGTGATGTCAGGTGCCTTGTTTTATGGTCCAAGCTAAAAAAAGGTGCATATCCAGTTATCTTTGTATCTCTAGAATGGAGGAATCCCTCCAACATGTGTTTTAGAATGGATGTCTATTTGAAAGAATTTGGGTGTTAGTATTTAGACACTTCTCTCAAGTTGAAGAGGAGGAGAAAAACTTGTAGACTTAGGTTTTGGGGCTCTTTGATTCCACCACCAAAAAGCATAGGTATCTTGCCACATAGTCTATCAGGCTTGTGTTCCTAGACCTCATCTAGCTAGCCAAAAATCAATGGTCTTTCAAGGCATTTGTAGCATGCCATGCTAGGTGGAGATTGTCACCAAGACTAGTTGTACATGGGAGCTGGTTGTAAGCTTAGGATTGTAAGTGCCCAAGATGTGGCCACAACATTGTCTTTTGTGAGGCTCTAACCACAATATTATAACCAAATTACTTGAGTAGCTTGGTTACATCAGGTGTTTTTTCTCCTTGTGGACACTTTTTTCAACCAGTTAACTTTTGCCACGTTAGCGGCATGCCCTTGGATGCTTTCCCCATTCGGATGTTTGTGAACTTGACCTAAGTGACATATTTTGCATTAATTCAAACAAGCATTGTTACAATTGTCACTTGAGTGGCAACCATAGTGGTTTTAGCAGCCCTTGGATGCTTTCTGCATTCGGATGTTTGTGAACTTGACCTAAGTGACATATTTTGCATTTAATTCAAATAAGCATTGTTACAATTGTCACTTAAGTGGCAACCATAGTGACTTTAGCAACATTATGGTTGAATATGCTACAAACTTGGGCATTGTTATAGCTTATATGCTATACTAGTATCAAATCAAAGATTCAAGATAGAGAAATGTCAAATTTCTTATGTGCTATATGAGATCCAATACTCATGGAAATGAATAAAGACAACTAGATATAGTACAAGAAAATGGAATATCTTAGTAAGAATTGTTTCTAAAGTTCTCAAGAAAGAGAGAACAGTTCCACTTAAAAGAGAAAAAGAACTCAATGTTTAATTTACAAACTCCATACAAATATACTTACAAAAGGAGGTGATGTTTAGGATTTTGGGAAATATTTGTAGATTTGTGAAGGAAAAGGGTGTGTTTGGTCAATGAGAAATTCATAGATAAGGCATTTATCAATAGGTCTTCAACTCACCCGAGATGTTGGGTTTCATGCATAGAGAATCCACATATTGTGTGGGAGATGTTGGAATTGTAGATTGACACTACTCAAAACCTAAGCACAAGGCTATGTCCATGGAAATTGGGATTTCGGTGATCCTTTCAGTATTGATAGAGGTTGGTCTAATAACCCTTAAATTTTGATTTAGTAGTAGTACTAGAAGAAGAAGGAGAAGAAGGAGAAGAAGGAGAAGAAGAAGAAGAAGAAGAAGAAGAAGAGAAGGGTTTTACGAATGAGAGATGGAGTAGCTAATCAATCCAAAGGAGGAAGAGGAGGAGGAAGAAGAATAAGAGAGTTCTATTGATCAAGGAAGGAGTGCATGATTTTTTGCAAGAATGCATGATTAATGTAGAGATGAAGAAGAAGAAGAAGAAGAAGAAGAAGAAGAAGAAGAAGAAGAAGAAGAAGAAGAAGAAGATGATGATGATGATGATGATGATGATGATGACGATGAAAATGTTGATGATGATGACGATGATGGTTATACTGATGTTGATGTTGGATTTAATGTGCAAGAAAAGAGTGCATGACTTATGTAGAGAGCCAATATATTACATTATTAATGCAAGAAAAAGGGGATATTTATGATGATCAAAGGAGTGCATGGTTTTACAAAAAAAGAGCTAATTTTCATGATGGAGAATAGGATATTTAGACCAAATATACATAGCCATAGAGAATGAGTGTTACTTAATATAGAAAAGTCTCCGTGCCAAGTGATGAGGAAATTTAGGTTTGCAAGAGGAGGAAAAAAAATTTGGGCAACATGGAAAATCTAGAAAGTGATCACACATCTTAGCAGCCTAAAAATTTGTGTGACCCCCTTACTTTTTAGATGCAGTAGGTATCATGTATTGTGCTCCTTTTTGTGCGCTACCATTTTGATTGCCAAGCTACTCTTAGACTCCATAGGTTGCAATTATATGGTCACAAAAATTCTTTAACAATGTTTCTTAGTGGGTGCAAATAGTTTATTATGTTTTGTAGCTTTGTTGTCATGTGCATGTATGGGCTCACTATTCTAATTTTATAATAGGATTTTGTAATTATAGAATCTAAGGTTGAGGTTTTGTAACTTTGTGTATGTGTAGGCATAATGGAAAAATAGGTCCACGTTGATTTGTTTAAAAGTTTGCGCTAGTAAATAGAGTAGAAAAGCAATAACAAACCAATTAGTTATGTGTCATTGTATAGTATGTAGTAGATTAAGGATGAAAATTCTTCAATTTGTGAGGTATTGTTATGTAGAAATAAGTTTGTGATTACATAAAATAATATAGTAATGACTTCGTACTCTAGAATTTAAAGGTGAAGGTATCTATGCATGGTCTACATTGATTTGATGTGAACAAAGAGATTAACATTGGGTATGTCGAAAAATAGGAAGTAGGAAGATCTATGTAGCATGCTTGAGTTTGGTTGAGGAGCACGATTGCTCCTACCAACCTCTCTTCAGTAAGATGTGAAGAATGGTGGGTGGGTAGAAGGATATAGAAGATATGTGATAAAAGTGTCATGTCTAAGGCTACATGGAGATGAAAATATATTTAAAGAATAGATTCCTCCAAAATGACTTTTGGCACATTCACCTTATGTTTGTAATCTCGTATATATTGAGCAATACTAGTTTGTTAAAAGTTGTCTTCAAATTTAATCCACATTCTTGAGTTAATGGCAGACATTGATCACATCAATTGTGCTAATGTAAAGTTCTCTTTAACTTATAGATTGTAAATTCACATCAATGTAGTGCGTTTGTAATTTTGTGTGCACTAAATGATACAATTGAGTGTTGAAATGTTTGTTTATTTTAAATCTACACTCTTGAGTTAATGTTAAACATTGGTTATCAATCATCCCAATGTAAAGTGAAATTTCTATTTACACGATAGATTGTAAATTGACACCTTCGAGCATTCTTTGACTTAGTAAAGACCAAGGTAAAACTCTTTTTCTATGAATGTTATAATTACAAGCATTGTTTGTGTAGGGAAAGGTTCACAAAGTGGATCGACTTGGATGCTAAAGACGGGGCAAACCCACAATTCCTTAAAGGCATAAATGTGTGTGTGTGTGACCCACAATGCCTTAAAGGCATAAATGTGTGTGTGTGTGACCCACAATGCCTTAAAGGCATAAATGTGTGTGTGTGTGACCCACAATGCCTTAAAGGCATAAATGTGTGTGTGTGGGGGGAAGGGGGGGGGGGAGGGGGACATGTATGTAACCTCTAGGGGATTGTTGTTTAGCAAAACCCCCTTGATGATCCTCTACCTTCTTCTAGTGGCTCAATGGCATGATGCATCCTCTTTGACACCACCTTCACCAGCCTCTTCATTTCCTTTTGTTTCTCTTGCCTCTCCCACTCACTCCACTTTTTTCTTAGCAAGAAAAATATGAAAAATCAAAATAAAAACTTATAATTTCATTTTTTGGCCTATTGGAGATTTCAACTGTCATTCACCTTAATGCACAGCCATGCACACGATTTGACCATCCAATATACGTAACTGGATCTTCATTTGTTTGCACTCACTCTCTCTCTCTCTCTCAACATTGCCCTGCTCCATCTTTACTAGAGATTTGTAAGTATGTCATTGATATGAAGCACAACATTGAAGGTTTCCACATCCCCATAGTGCTAAACAACATGGAGATGCAATTGTCCCACAATGGTTTGGATTGGAGGATCTTGCAAGGTCAAAAGACACAATGGAGGTGCAACTTTACACAATGGTTGCACAATGATTTGTGGCTAACTTTGCACACAATGTGGATGCAAGTCTTACCTTCCATAGTCACCTTAGACCTTGTTAGGTGAGGCAAGAACTTGGACTCTACATACTTTCGGTGTATCCTTGGTGACTGGCCCCACTAACCATCAAAGATAGTCTAACTCTCCTACCACCAACAAAGCTTGCCAATGGTTGTATACTTTTATGCCTAGTAAGCCTTATGTACTTTCACAACTAGTCTTTTTTACGTCGTATTTCTTTAATTGTGTGCAATCTTGTGATGAGGAAATTTACCAAGAAAGTGCATTCATTTGCATTATCTCTTTCGTTAATAACTCTATTCCCTATAGGTGACTCTCCTTCTTTCACAATAGTCCACATCATGGGAGCCCTTTGAAGCAATGCTTTCCTTCATATGCCCAATTGGTTTGGCAATGTCATTTTGTGCTAAAAGGACACAAGGCCTGTAGGACAAGCTTACACAATGTCAATCTTACTATTCATGTACTTGTCCCATGCCAATGCTCCTCTATATTGGCAAGCACTTAATGTTATCCTTACAAGCTTGATCTAGTTATATTTGAAGCACATTATATTTCTATGTGTGACTTTCCCATTGCCCCTAAATTATGTGCCTTATCACATCTCGTTATGTTAACATTGTTTTTAGTTTGTGATTATGCATATCTTCCTTCCAATACCTAATTAGATCTTGATCTTCCTTATGGAATCGGTCTAGTAAGGCTTTGATGTGAGTGAGCACTACAAGAAGTCTATTCTATCATGGCCCTAACACAAGACTATGTTGCTCCTTATAGCACTTGGCATCAAGGCCACCACCTAAGGCTCTTCTATTGAGAAAAAAAGGATTACAATAGCACAATATGTTTAGAGGACTATATGAAACTAGTCCTTAGAGTGTATTCTCATTTCATTCTTACACCAACTACTATTGATCCCTAAAGCATTGTTTTTTCCTCCATTTGTGTGAATGCTATGTATCATGTCCCCATCATTATCATCATAGTTGGTATTCCCTCTCTCTATAAAACAAAAACTATGCATTTTAGATAACAAAGATTGGTTTTAAGGTAAGGTGCCCCATTCAAGGATTTCCAAATAGTTGTATCAATAGGGACTTATTCATGTGATCATTTGAAAATTTGAAGCTAATGAATTAATGAGTCACATAGTTGCCCTATTTACTAGCTCACTAGCTATGATAGCTAGTCTTCTGATTTATATTTATGAATGGTGAGTGTGATGTATTTAAAGCTCCTCCATTTATGATTTTGCCATTATAAGAGTTGTTGTTTAAAAGATATTGATGCATTTGTTTGGTAATAGAGAAAATATTTTGTTGATGCTCTTGATTTTAATGCTCTCTCTCTCTCTCTCTCTCTCTCTCTCTCTCTCTCTCTCTCTCTCTCTCTCTCTCTCTCTCTCTCTCTCTCTCTCTCTCTCTCTCTCTCTCTCTCTCTCTCTCTCTCTCTCTCTCTCTCTCTCTCTCTCTCTCTCTCTCTCTCTCATATTTATGGAAAGATAGCAAAACTATACTATATTTGCCTTGTGACACATGGAAGCAAGGTATAATGAGCTTAGTAACTTTTCCTTAAACCAACACAATTTGATTTTTGTTATCTAATATTGTGTTTTGACTCTCCCTCTTTCATTCATATAGTTTGATAGGATATAATTGCCAGTCTCATTCAAGAGGCTTGTGATATTAAAATAAACTTCAAAAAGGTTCTATTACAAGGTCTTTTTTGTTGACATTCACTATAAATAACCGATTTGGACAATAGTTGTATCCCATCATGTGAGTCATTATAACACATTTATCCCAATTAATAGTTGATTCAACACCTTTAAGTGAATTTATGAAAATATCTTTTGGTAGAATGAAGCTTACATAATACATGAAATGGAGCAAGTTACATAAACTTAAATTGTGAACATAAATTGTACATAACTTAACTCATGCTTCAATATTCTCAATACCCTTTCTTCTTCCTTGGTTGAAATCTTCTTACAAGTTGGGTAATCTACGAATTCTTATGTCATTTTTTAATGTTACTAGCTTATGATCTATTAAAAACTAGACATAAACAATAGATAGGGATTATGTGGTAATTCTCTTCCCAAAGCAACAAGTAATAACATTTTAAGGAAGTTTTTAAATCTTCTAACTGGCCAGTTGCTTTCTCTCATTCTAGTCTTAATTGATACATGGTCCTTAGACAATGATATTGCACATTAGGGTTCAAATTGTTGTTTTTTAATTACACAACCATATTTCCATTCTAAGATGAATATTGATCTTTCTTTGGTTTCTTTTGAACCTATTTACATTACCATGCATAAAGTCATCAACAACCAATAACTACTCCTTATTCTAACATATACCATACACATTCTTTGTTATATGCATCAATCATATTCTCTTTAGTGTACCATTGAAGTTTATATACATTCGGCATGCCATACTTATGTGGACATGGGCATAGTTCCTTCAAAACAAGCTTGTTTCCATGGCCTCTTCATTCCAAAGTAGAGTTAATTTTGTGATATATTATGTTCTATCTCATTGATTTCACATTGCACCCCATGGTGTAGAAGGATTTACTTTCTAATTTGCAAATGCTAGATTTTGATTTAATATCATACGTTTTTTATAACCAACATAATAGAGGCCTTGCTTTGTCACATGCTTATGCACTACAAACATTGCTTAAGGTACATCATTGTAATCCATTTGCACTTATTCGTTATGTATCCATATCCAATTACCTTTGGGGCCCTTGTGATTTCATCACCTTGTTTTGTCTATGACTTGGTCATCTTTGTCCGCACGATAACCTCTCACTTCATGCTAAATTGGCATTGGGGTGAGTCTGGTTTTGCTTAGAGAGACTGCCTCGCAACTAGTTGTAATGGTTACATGAATGCTTAGTGAAAGGTATAGCCACATATATAGCTTTCATTTGTAGGAGAGGATGTACAACAAAACGAGAAGAATGGTCTATGTAGAAGATTTGTAGATTATCTCTCTCAAACATTCTAAAGATCAATTGATGTTTAACTTGCTGTAAATAGTAATTTGCAACATCTAGAAACGGTAATTTTATAAAAAAAAAGTGAAACCATTTGCCAGCAAACAATAACATTTCTACGCATAATGGCATCATTGCAAATCACCTAGTATTAGTGAACATTCTTCTTAATTTGTTGTTACACTGCATTGCTATTAGCATACTCGACCCATGGATATCCTACACACAATCTCCACTTAAGCTCATTAAATATTATTGGTTTGTGGTTATAAGCCTTGATAAAGGTGCTTCACTCGCAATGAAAATTGAAACGAGCAAAGCATTCGCAGAGATTAGCGATGATATTATTTATAATCTTCTTATAGTTTTGAAAATTTAGAAATAAGGTTCTTGATAGACGATCCGAAGGCCTTTGATGCTAGAGTTGAAAGTGTGGCTGGTGGGAAACGTCTTGACGAGGATGGTGACGACGACGAGCGATTCAGCGTCTTTATCGATGCCGATACGCTGGAGACTGTCGCCGATCTCGAAGGGGGCATCCACCATGAGGATGGGCGCCCGGGGCACCGGGACGACGTTGAAGGCGCCCACGAACTCCGCCCCGCTCACCGCGGTGCTCTGGTCCGCGTCCGGGAGGTTGACGAACACCACGAACTGCGCGAAGCGGTCCTGGCCGCACTCCAGGCCCTCCAGCACCAGCACTTTCGTGCCCACGGACGACGTGTTGTTGCAAGTCGCCGGCGGCCGCTTCACCAGCGCCCGGAAGCGCTGTCCCAACGGCATGCTCTTGCTCGACGCCTTCGCCGCCCCAACCTCCTTCACCCCTTCCTTTCTGGCCCTCGGGACTGAGCTGCTCCTCGTGGCCGGCTGTGGCTTGTAATTCCGCCACATCTTGTCGCCATTGCTCACCAATGGATCATAGCTCACCCCGAGCTTCGTGTTGTTCAGGGCGTCCCGCACCTTCACCCGCACCAGGTTTGCCTTCTCGTCGTAGAAGAGGAACTCGGCGTTAAGGAAGTCCGTGTCCGCGGAGGGTTTCCGGCCGCCGCCCGCCGGCATGGAATTAGACATCCAGACCTCCCAGAGCCGATCCACGTTGCTGTGGTGGACATAGAAGATGGGGTCGCGGGAGGCGGTGGTGAAGGTGCCCATGTCCTGGAGCAGGACCTGGTTGGGGTCCCCGGTCCAGAAGTGGACACCGTTGTGAACACTGTTCTCGACGCTGCCGCCCAGTGGCGCATTGACGACAGTGGAGTTGGAGAGGTCGGTGCCTGTCCTGTACGGGCCCCCCATGAAGAGATCTGCGGTAGAAGCGGTCACCATGGCCCGATACATGGCGTTAAGATTCTCGGCTACGACAACGGAGTTGTTGGTCGTGCTGGACAGGGGGTTGAGACGCACTAGCTCCGGGGGCAGATGCGCCTGGTTGCGCTTGGAGTCGTAGAGAGGGCTGGAGGTGTCGCTGGTGAACATGGAGGGCATGACATTGCCGCCTGCGCCGGGTGTCTGGTTGTCCCAGTTCCAGAACAGGAGGGCAAAGTCCGGGTCGTCCCCCAGCAGGCTTGCAAGAATGCGCTCGTGGAAGTAGAGGTACCAGCGGTGCCAAGGCAAGAAGAGCCACGAGAAGTGGACCTGCATGCTGACGTTGGTGCCGGGCTGCTTGTAGGCGCCGTTGCAGAAGGCGCAGTGGATGTTGGCCTGCACGGCCAGGCCGCGAGGGTCGCTTGAAGGGAGGGCCCGCATCAGCTCGTAGGCTCTGGCGTACTTGGCAATGTAGCGCTTGCTAGCGAGGTGGGCTGGCCTTCTCACGCGCGCGCGAGGAGAGGCTTCCAACTTGAAGTCGCGCACCTGCGCTGCCTGGCCGTAACGGCCGGAAGGCAGGGGTAGGCAGCAATTGAAGGTGAGGGAGACCGGCGGCCCGACCGCTGAACTGGCCACGGCAAGATCGCACTGGCGCAGGTTGGGTGCCAGGACGGGCGCCGCCCTACTACGCACGGCCACCGACACCAACCACAACGACAACACGCCTGCCCCCAAAACTCGTCGTAGCCAATTACGGCCATCAGCAGCAGCACCAACATCAGCTCTAACAGCGCCGGAGTCTCCGCCTGTCATAGCGCCGATCGGTTCCCTCTCGTCTTTGTTGCTCAACATCCAACAGATACGAACAGCCTATCCTGTCGCTTCTTATACCAGTCGTCTTCTTCAATTTCGACTCCTACTCCGACATTTGAATGGAGGTTGCTTCCGGAGGTCACTCGACCAAGCGAATCGCACAGTTTGACCTGACGTATTCTGTACAACTTTTGACAATTGTCGCAGGAAGTGCAGATTTCAGTGTTTTGCTGTTCAACGATGAACGAGAGGTTTTCCCGTTCGCAAGCTTTATTGTGTACTCGTCACCATGTTTCTTATTCTTATTATGGCGTGGATGATACTTAAAGTGGTAGTTGGTAGATCGGGAAATGAAAGTGGCATGAGTAAGCTTGGAGCTTGTACATTTTTTTTTTATATTACAATATCAAGCTTCTTCTTTTTAGAAATTTACATAGTATCTTCTGTCTTTATTAATTATTCAAAGGTTTTGAAGGGGTGCCACATGGTACCTTTGCACCCCGGCAAAACCTCTAAGGAGTGTTGTGGGACTGGCACGTGTCAACAACCTCCCCAGTTGTCTCTCTCTCTCTCTCTCTCTCTCTCTCTAGTCGGGATGCAACAATCTATAACATGCTGCTAGGCGCTTCACGCCTAGCGCCGGGGAGGGCGCGATTTTTGCGGGGGGGGGGGGGGGGGGCAGGTGTTGGACGCGTGGCACCTGCCCCCGCGTTCTCTTTTTTTTTGTGGGGGAGGTGGGGGCTGCCACGTGGCACCCGCCCCCCACCTCTCCTTAACTAATAGTATAGATGAGGCATGTGCCAATGAGGAATGATCTCCCTCTCTCTCAAGTCTCTCTCCCTCCCCCTCTCTTAGTGGTTCGGATGAGATAGAAACAAAGACATTTTAAAAAAAGATGTTAGGGCTTATGCATGTTGGGTGGCACCTTCCTTGATAGGGCAAAATGTTTCATTGTTGGATGGATAGTTTAAGACCAGCTTCTGTGGGCAGGTAGGACATTTCGCGGAAGACATGCAAGGCGGCCACTTTGGCAAATCAATTGGCCAATTTTATAGCTTTTTCAGTTGCCAGACTTTTTCCATCTATAGGTTGGCCATATGTTGCACTTGTTGGTTATACATAGTATCTCCATCCCCTGTTCTAGACATTGTGTTCAGTTGATTCTCCTCTTTCTTTCACATGATGTTGCAGCTGTCATTACTAGGTACCATCATCTTCCTTCATCAATTTTCTTCTTTTGCCTTTTGTCCCATACCCTCACTGACATGGCATCTACACATGCAAGGGCCATTTGTTCGAACCTCACAGCAAACTCCTTTACCAAAATTAGTCCATGTGTATTATTGCAAGCGGTTTGAAACAATAGAGTGACAACTAAACTTATGGTTGGGTCTAGAACATAGGAAAAACAATAATGGGTTCAGTCATGTTAACTCAAGTGTATGACAAACAAATTTTGATGTGTTAAGTGATCAACATTTGAAACCAATATTGGTCATCTCCATTTTAAAGAGATCTTAACATACATATAATTGGTTTATACATGTAAAGGTATTCTACATCACAAAGCTCAAATCTCAATCAAAGAGTTGCTTTGTAATCAATTCTACTATATCAATAAAGACATCATGCATTACAAAACTCATTGTGAACCCTTTGGCCTTAGGGTTTGTGTATAGGTGTATGTAAATAATATGAATGTTTGAGGCTTAACCTATGATATAATTGGCATAGAGATTGAATATTCACATCTCAAATGCTCCCATAGTCACTTTTGTTTGATTGTTTGATTGGTAGGCTCTCTTAGTAAGCACATTATGTACTTGGGGTTCAATTCCCCACATCCTCATGTTTTATCTACTTTCTTCTTGGATTGTCATCTTTAGATAATGTATTATAAAGTGCAAGATGATTAATACGAGAAAGAAGTCATGTATCAAAAGTATGAGTAAGCAGAGCAAGAGGAAATGTGAGAGAAAAATGGGGTACATGATATTCTATGTAAATGTGAAAACTTCATAGAGCGAGTTCATTTTCATGGGAGTTTATTGGCATTTAATGAGGAGAGGATGGGATCCTTTTATTATGTAAGTCTCACTTAGAATAATAGTGACGTCATTTTCCAAATCATAGAGAGAGATTATTAATGGCAAACAATGAGATGAGGGAGCCTTAATGTGGCATAAGATTCCCTTTTAGATAGCCTTCAGATCTTCCCCACATCTTAATTTATTAGCATTGCTTATAAGGTCATGCAATTGTAACAGTTGGAGTACCAAATGTTCTTGGTTAAGTTGCTTTATGCTTTTTGGGATAACATCCTCATCTTCATATTTGATGAGTTGGTTGTTTCAACACGATGCTTTGGTTGAGAGGCTCAAAAAACAAGTGAACTAGAGAGGTTGCTAAGACAAGTGATGCAGGTAAGAAGTGAATTGCATGGTGGCATGTATAAGAAGGCCAATGGGGGTGGGATATATATATATATATATATATATGTATGTATGTATGTATGTATGTATGTATGTATGTATGTATGTATGTATGTATGTATGTATGTATGTATGTATGTATGTACACACCAAAGATACACAAATAAAACTACGTGGCTTGACTGTACTACTACAATCATTCCATATACCTAAAATGCATTTTATTTAAAAATTTTAGCAAATGATAATGTATTTTTAGGTGCAATTGTGCTTAATATTTAAAAATGTTCAATAAAAATGATGACAATTGACCTTATGGTAGGGTCTATAAGTGGTGGTGCAACACTTGGATTTGACCTTTGGGATGGAATAACCTTGGGGTGAAGAGATAAGGATGAAGCCCAATCAATATTCACAAATACATCACATTAAGAGATATCTTAACAATTTGAGAATCTGTGTAGAGTCAATTATGCTTAAATATAGAAGTTCACTTATGGATTCAACTTGAGAAACATTCCATACGCAAACTAATAACTATTTAATATAAGAATACATTATACAGTCGCACTGTCCATTGCAAGTAGTACAAAACTTAAAGTTAAAAACAATGTTACCTTGCATGGTAAGATTTGAATCATGTCGTGCCCAATGATGCAACCTATTGGTTATTTAATTTATATTGTGTGATTAATAAAATATTTAGTTATGGAATAACCTTGGGGTGAAGAGATAAGGATGAAGCCTAATCAATATTCACAAATACATCACATTAAGAGATATCTTAACAATTTGAGAATCTGTGTAGAGTCAATTATGCTTAAATATAGAAGTTCACTTATGGATTCAACTTGAGAAACATTCCATACGCAAACTAATAACTATTTAATATAAGAACACATTGTACACTCGGAGTGTCCATTGCAAGTAGTACAAAACTTAAAGTTAAAAACAATGTTACCTTGCATGGTAAGATGTGAATCATGTCGTGCCCAATGATGCAACCTATTGGTTATTTAATTTATATTGTGTGATTAATAAAATATTTAGTTATTAATTTGATTGTCAATAATAATTTATATATTTAGTTATTACTTTAATTTAAGTATTATCAACCAATGATTAAATAATACTTAAAATATTTAGATCTCTCTCACTCTCTCTCTCACTCACACACACACACACACACACACACACACACACACACACTCTCTCTCTCTCTCTCTCTCTCTCTCTCTCTCTCTCTCTCTCTCTCTCTCTCTCTCTCTCTCTCTCTCTCTCTCTCTCTCTCTCTCTCTCTCTCTCTCTCGTCACATGAGCCATGCCTTAGAAGGTGAAGTGCCCTACCTATTATATTGACACCAGTGTTTTGGACCTTAGTGTGAAGATTGATATTCATAACATAGTTTTAAAAACACTAAACTACCCTCTGAGAATTTGTGTTAAGATCAAATTTCCTATTCAAATTACCCATAAGTTATGTCTCAACAACTCCATCCCAAAAGAGAAGTAAACTTAAGAGATAGTGAAGATATTTCTACCAAAGAGCCTACCGATTACAATCCAAACATATAAAATATATATTAAATCCTTTTGGTTGATCTTAGGATATATAAAGAAACTTTGGAAAATAAATTGCAAAAGTCCTTCTTCCTTTGCCTAACTTCTTGAAGAGGGTAGGGTCCCTTCTTAGAGATTTTCTTGAATACTTCCAACAACACTTTTTTAGGACTGCTATCATGTCCCCCATGATCTCTATGTTGCATGCAACTCATTCAAACTCTATTGAGGCCAAAATCCACAGAATGGTCTCTATCAATGTTTAGGCCCTTTGCCTTGATTTAGTGGTTAACTAAAAGGGTAATACTCCCCTATCCATGCCAATCTCTTGAAGTGGCCTTGATCCAACCACCCCTTCCTCCTTTCCAAGGACTAACAAAATGATGGCATAGGGAATACAAATTATGTCCCTAGAGAGCACACCTAGAGAAACCTTAATTAGAGGCTCTCAAATCCATATACTTAAGCTATTATAATGAGTTGAAAAGAGCAATTAGTGGGGTCTACTAAATATGAAGTAAACATTGTACTTACTATATATTATATTAACATACATACATGTAATGCATTTGGAAAGAGAGAAGGGGAAGGATAGAGAGAAAGAGAGAGAGAGAGAGAGAGAGAGAGAGAGAGAGAGAGAGAGAGAGAGAGAGAGAGAGAGAGAGAGAGAGAGAGAATATAACAAATTAAAGAGATAATAAAAGTTGTTCAAATCACCAGACTAAAATCAACGCGAAGTATTGGCCTAATGCCCGTGCAAAGCACCAAGAGAATACAAAGAAATCCTCAGCTCACAAAAGAGCTTTGGAGTCTCTCACAATTGGTTTTTCTATGACTCAAGCACCCATGAACCTTCTTTCCATTTGAAATATGCCTTTGAATCTCGATGTAAAGCATCAAAGAATACGAGTTCTTTGAGAATACCTTTAGACCAGGAGATTCTAGGTATGGAGCACCTAGATTCTCTCTCTCTCTCTCTCTCTCTCTCTCTCTCTCTCTCTCTCTCTCTCTCTACCACAATAATATCCATGATAGTTACATAATCATATATATATATATATATATATATATATATATATATATATGTAGAGGTGATGGTGTACAAGTACATAAAATGCGCATTAGGACACAAACATTGGTGCTTTGAGATTTAGTGCAAAGCATTAAGACAACACAGGTGCAAAGCGCTAGTAGAATATAGGTGTGAAGTGGTAGGAGAAATGTGTTAACCAATAGTAATAGTGGTGCTTTAAAGTTTGGTGTGAAGTGCCAAACTTAAGCTAGCATATAGCACCAACCCCCCTGGCATGAAGTGCTAAGAGGAAACTAGACGTGGAGTGCCTAATCATATATCTATGCCAATATTTATATATTAAGGATTTGTTTTTTAGAAAAGGACTAGGCAACTCTAGGCCTAGATTCTCCCAATGCTTCATATTAGTGAGAACAACAATTAGGATACTTAGTGTCCATTTCATAACATAAGAGGGTTCATACAAAGGTATCGTATTTTGGTTGTATGGCTTGCATGCAAATTCATGCCATATGCCTTATTGGTCATTACAAACTATTCAATTTATTGAGTAGGCAATTGAGAGAGCCATTGGTGGTTGAGGCACAAAGAAACCAACTTTGAGAGACCCCCAAAGATTTGTGCCAAATATTTTCATAGAAAAACTTAGATGCCCAATTGTACCAAGCTTATAAGTTGTGGCTCATAAGAAGAGCTTGCTTAGATGGTTGTAGTAAAAAAGGATATTTCTAGATCAAATGTTATAATTATGGAGCTAACTCTATTCCCCATGTTGATGCTCCATAGGAAGTTTTTTTTTTTTTTTTTGCACAATCATGTCCATCTTGCAATTTTTGGTAATTGATTCCTATCTCAACCTTTCTTTATCCAATATTGTATTGAGTATTAAATATTGAGACATAAATTCATAATATTTCTTTAATATTTCAAAATCCAAAAAAGCATGAAGAAACATAACCAATCACCATTGGGCACTCCAACTATTACAATTGCATGCCCTTTTGGGCAATGCTAATAAGTTAAGTCTAGTGTTACTTGCATACTTTTGAGTGTAGAACACAAGGTTGCTTTGTCATAGCTTCACACAAAGCTATTGTGAAGTAGTGTTGCCACGAAAGCGAAGAAGCAAAGTAACTTCACTTTCCTCACTTCATCACATACTGTATTTTGTTTTCCTCATCTTTCTTACTAAGAAATGCTAGGTTGCTCCATAGCAACGCATTACTTAAGTTGCCGTAAATCAACATTGTAAAAGAAACAAACTTGCGTTTCACATGCATTATTTATTGGCCGTGCAAATCATTACCACTTTTGTACATGCTCTCTCTTTACAATTTCATATACATATCCCCTTGCCTCACACTTTTTATTTACATGAGAATCAAAGAATACAACTCACCAAAACCAAAATAAATCCAAGGAAGAATACTAAAACATATAGCCAATTTGTGAATACTAAATATAATCTAAAGATCAAAATGCATCTAAGTGATTAAAAACATATCCAATGTTAATGAAAAGAAGAATTTTACTAATTTAGCTAATCAAAATGAAGCTTTCTTTTTCTCTAGGAATGATTTGAGACATTTTGGTCTCCATGCCTAACATGGACAGGTGAAACTACAATATGCTCTTGTGCTAGTATGGCAGATGATATGCTAGTATCTTCCATCCTTATATCTATTAAAGAAAACCACAATGTATAATTAATATTGTTAGAATATAATTATCAAACTTGATAGTATGAAAGTAACAAAGATCATTATGTTGCATGCATACTATAAAATAACAATACCTGACCTAACATTCCTAGACCACTCGATAAGGGCTATGTATCCTTGATGCACGACAATCAAGCAACCCAAGTCTTTACTTTCATACTTTTGCCAACCCATGGGTATCTTATTCATGTGAGATCATTTATACTTGTGGTTCTAGTCAAGGGAAGCCAAGTAAACATGAAAATATTGAATGTACCCTAGATATGCGATCTCAACAAATAGAGAAAACATAATATCTATGTTGGGATCAAACTCCATGGGCTCTATGGCTTTAGCTAGAGTTTTTATAATAGCATGGTTAGCAACATGATATTTGTGCATATTGTAGATGCTTCTAATGCTTAGAAGCAGTATCATAGCCATAACTTGGAGTAAGCATATGCAAAAGTTGAGAAAACTTTAAGAAAGAAAGATATCCATGATCAAAAAACCATTTTTGTTCACTTCATAAAGAATATCTCACAAATACATGAAGGAAGGAATTGTATAGGGATATCAACAAAATAAACGCCACATAAAAATCATTTCATATCAATGTATTTTCTAAAGTACATCCTTATAGATGATGTTTGCAGTGACATTTGTAGCATCTACAATTTTGTCTAGCAAGACTTTTATACTAGACGATGCCCTTGAAAATGCTATATACAACCAGTAATTAGAAAAGAACGGTGCTTTTAAAATAGAGGCCAACTACAAACAAAGTCTGACCTTGTGACTTATTGATTGTCATAGCAAATGCTAGTTGTATAGAAGGCTGCCTTCATTCCATAGTAAATGAGAAGAACAAATTGCGAAGAATGAATGCTATTCTAAGAATAGAACTCATTTGATCTATATTTTTCCTTGAAATGATTTTTGCATCTATCAGCTTTTTGTTAAAAGCATTGCGTATCAATCTCATGCCAATACATAATCCCTTTCCCTAATTCGAGTTTCTAAGAAGACTTATAGGTGCATTATTTTTCAATAATAAAAGATGAGAGAATCAATCTCTAGATCTAGAGTATTTCAATACTCTACAAAGTACATAAATGAGTTATCATTTGTCTTTACAATTGAATCTTCACTATAATATTGGGCAACTTATCCTGGCATCAATTGCAATGTCTGGTGATTTAAGGTGTCAACCTCTATGTATTACACACAATGCAAGAACAATATTGTCTCTAAAATGTTTCAAAATTAGTCACACTGAACACTTCATGATATATACTATTAACCAAGGCATTTATATATTGTATTTTCAATACCATGCTAGATGGAATCTATAACTTTTCATGATCATTTGTAATGCCCATCCCATCCTTATCCTCTGAATCCAAGCATTGAAATTGAGTAAAAGTTTATCAATAATATCAAGAAATAATAATTTTACCATTAGTGTGTGCGTGTGCATGTGTGTGTGCGTGTGCGTGTGCGTGTGTGCTAGGGGACTTTAGAGATTAATAAATAGGGACCCAAAAGGTAGGGAAACTAATAAGTAATTTGAATCCTAAAAGTAATGTGGTGTAAAGGGATAGCACTACAATTTTATAAGCGAGCAAGGTGGGGATCATCCTAAGGTTATGTGAGGTGAGAGGAGCTATAGTGTTCTCTCTCTCTCTCTCTCTCTCTCTCTCTCTCTCTCTCTCTCTCTCTCTCTCTCTCTCTCTCTCTTTATGATCAAATTCTTAGCAAAGCTTAACTAAAAAAAAATATGCAAGTGTTTTTAAAGAATAGATGTGTACAAGAAGTTTACACTATTGAGAGTTTAGTAAAATCTCTCATAAGGAGTTAGGGGACATTAGAGTTATGTGGCTCAAAAGGCCTAAGATTAGAATTTAGGTGCAAGGAAGATGGGGATTTTCTTAGCTTATTGAGGAGATAGGAGCGTAAGACTCTTTGTGTGTGTGTGTGAGGAGATAGGAGTGTAAGACTTTGTGCACGCATGTGTGTGTCTATGTGTGAGGACTAAAGAGATTAATGCTTAGGGATCCAAAAGACAGGAAAACAAATAAGCAATTTGGAAGTAATGTGGTGTAAAGGCTGAGCACTATAATTTTAGAAGCGAGTAAGGAGGGGATCATCCTAAGGTTATGTAAGAGGAGCTATCGTACACATGCACACACACACACACACACACTCTCTCTCTCTCTCTCTCTCTCTCTCTCTCTCTCTCTCTCTCTCTCTCTCTCTCTCTCTCTCTCTCTCTCTCTCACTCACTCACTCACTCACTCTCTCTCTCTCTCTCAATTAATGGAAGGAGAAAATAAATAAATAAATAGCAAGAATTAAAATTTTACATCTATGTTTCACATCTCATTGTCATTGGAAATTTCTATTTTTGGATAGAAAAAAAATCACTACCTAATTTTCAAAAAATATGGCATAAAGTATTCTAGAAAGTTGAAAAAATAATATTATAGACATTGAAGACCAAATGCATATCAAAAGTGCTTTTTATAATATCATCGACATAGGCATTCCTTTTACATAAAAAAGATAAGGGTAGCACATCAAAATAAATTAGTCCAAGTGCTCTAAGCTATAAGATATGAAATTTAACTTAAGATTTAGTCCAAAATATTTTTTTTCTCAAGTGTGATCATTGAGATAGTGATTCATTTGTTGCAATAAAGCACGAAACTTGACGTGACTCATTTTTAATTAGTATAATTTTGTTGGAGCAAAAAACTTGCTCTTACATATGCAAGAAAGACAATCTACAACCTTTATTGCTAATCACATATTGTTGGTCATCTCCATGCCCCCAAAACACAATCCACGTATAATTTTCTTGCACATTGATCAGTGTACTTGTCTTGCAAACAACTCGTGAAAAAGTTTTCACTTCAACACTTATTTCGATAGACACTTTTGGAAGTACATTTTGTGTGTGCTTTGATTCATGAAAAACTTTGATTATGTAAACCTTTGGCTTCTTCATCGAATTCTATTAAAAACATCCAAAGTGCACCATCTACATGCTCACACAAACTTGTATGTATCTCAAACAACTCTTTCATGTTGCTTCGAAGGGATTTAAAATTTGTGGAACTTAGAGTTGGATTAGCTTTCCTACCAATTTTCATAATTCTTGAACATTTTTCATGAATTCTTTCTTGCCTCCTTGTTACTACTTCTTTCATTTTACAAACATTCACTTTCTTGGGGCCTACATTAGGGTTGGCATAAAACATAGGAAAAGTTTAGCTTAAGTAGTTCTAGCAAACTATAATAGGAACATGGAGAGGGGGAGAAAAAGTTGTATTTCATACCCATGTGAACCAATCAAAACATCATTGTCCCACTAGATTTTAAATTGACAGGAGTGGAAAGTACTACTTTTGGAAGGTCTATCATAGCATTTATTGTACTAACTTCACCTCCCTCTATTAATATATAAGCTTTTATATTAAAAGAGAAGGCTTCATTAATTGCATAAATAATACACAAAGAAGTTTGTGATACCTGTAAGGTTATGTAGGCTAAAATAATTATAGGATATGTGACCAAAAGTAGCCTAGCATTCCTTGCAATAGATACATGCAAGGTTATGTAAGCTAAGATAATCAATCATATGGTATGTAGTCCAAAAGGAGCCAAGTAATGCTACTGTATATATTGTTCATACTAGTATAATGCCAATATCAATGAAAGAAAATAAAACCCCAACACATATAGCAAGCACTCCTTTGTTTTCACCTCTCAATGAGATGCAAAAGATAGAACCTATGGCTACAATTGTAGAAGATTCATGCTATAAAAGTTGTACAAGGTTAAAATTATAGGGGTGAAAGATAGGGTCCTCTTCAAGTTATGGAGGAAAGAAGAGCCTAAGGTTCCATCACTTTTTCTAGAAGGTTAAGCATACGGTATGAAGGTAAGAAGGTAGATGTGGGAGCTTTCGCTCAGCCGCCAAGACCCACGGACTGCTTATTGTTTCAAGCGTTCCAAGCCGAGCACTAATGGCTATCTCTCACATAGCCGACGCGCCATCCATATCTATGGGTGTAGTGAGCTTACCTCCATGCCGTTTGAGTTACCTCCTCTCCCGCACACTCTGGTAGCTCCACGATCCAAGTGCAAGCTTCAAGCAAGCTCCATCCTCAAGCTCCACACTCCAAGCTCCATCACCGCGAGCAAGAGAAGAGAAGAGAAGAGAAGAGAAGAAGAGAGGAGAAGATGGAGAGCTTCTCCACCCCACGCTCCCTCACCCTCACACACTCACTCCCTCACACTCTCACACTCCCTCTCTCAAGCACAAGCTCAAGAAGCAAGCAAGAACAAGAAGAAGAAGAACGAGAGGAGAGCCACTTTTTGCCACACACAAGAATGAGCTTCTCATTCACTTTTCAACTTTATATACAAAACCCTAAATCCCTTTTGGGAAGTCATCCCCTTTTTCCCTTTTTTACATGGCCGGCCGTAGCCTCGGCCCTTTTTCCCATTGTCCTTCTATCTTCCTAGCTTCCCTTCCACCGCCCGTCTACATTTACAAATTACACGGGTGAGAGCCCGGCGCTCCTTGAATTAAACTATGATGCGTTTGTGCTCTTTTTACAAAATCTTTGACTTGCACTTTTCCTTGTGCACCTTTGTCTTCCGTTTCTCTTTGCCTTGGCCTTTGTCTTTGTCTTCTATTTTAGCTTTCCGGATTTTCCACCGCCTGGCACTCTTTTACAAGATTTCAGGGTGCGCCTTTGTATTTTAAAATGCACCTTTCCCCTTTTGCATTTGCCTTGGATTTTTTAAGGTTGCTCTTGCGCTTTTCGCCTTTTCTCCTCTTATTTCTTTAGTCGGGCTACCTTTTTTCCGCCTTTGCCTTGTGTCTTTTTTATTTAATTTTGCTTTCTTCGTGTTGGGGTTAACATTACCCCCCTCCTAGACGAGTGCCAGTCCCATGGCACTCACCGTTGTAGGTAGTAGGCGTTTACCATGCACCAAAGACGTGGGTGGCAAGGACGTCTATGGTTGCCATGGCTGAGTGTTGGTAGTGGTGGGGAAGAAGGTCGTTGGGGGCACGTTGGTGGGTTAAGTGGTAGGTGGTAGGGCAATGGGAGTTGGTGGTAGGGCTGTGCTTTGGGGGGGGGGGGTTGCACTAATGGGATACAATGGCAGGCTTACAGGGTGATACGGATAAGAATTCAGAGTTGAGGGTTGATGAAGAGCGAATGACGCTCTCGTTGGAGTCTTCTATACCTGCAATTGAAAACCGATCATAGGTGATTTCTCCTTAGGGGAAGTGCTAGTCTTCTTTATCGTGCACAAGACATAGTTCAATTAGTTTGGGAGACAGGTCGAACTCTAAGTAAGCTAAGAGTATTGTCCTGCACTTGAGAACCCAAACTATGTATATACTTTGGTGCAGATATTATGTGAGTGCTCGTGCATACTTAGATATTACGTAGGTAGAAGACTGTGGGCTGGTTTCTCATAACAACGTGTGGATGAAGTAAAGTCGTCCATGGTGGAAAGAAGTACACGTGAAGGTGTATGCGACATCGTGTGCATTGTGATTGCACGATGTAACAGAATAGGATGCAGGGATACTACACTATCGGTAGGTGGTATACATTGGGCATGTGCGATGAGGACAGTGTATTATTCATGGCCATTCGTGCAGTGCTTACCACAATTGATTGCAATGGTATTAAGGCAAAGTGCAAGAGGGAATTGTGTGAATGGGTCAGGGTGACAGGTCTAACCATAGGTGAGACAAGCTCACTTAGGTCTGTCCTGCCCTTGATGTGCCCTGAATTATTGTGGGGGATGCTAGGGGGCTAGGGGACTAGGGACGGAGCCAGCCGACCAAGGTCACTGGATGCACCTAATTTGAGGACCCCTAGGTGCGGTGCTGTGATTGTGGGTGCTTCTTATCTTTTCATTCTTTTCCTTTCTTTTCTTTTCTTTTCTTCTTCTTCTTTTTTTTTGACTTGCCTGAGTACAACGATTGCAATATGTTGAGGCTATGGGAAACGTAAAGCTTTGAGAGCTCAAGAAATGGACATGACAGTGATGATTGTGCCCTAGCCCCATTGTTAGAGAAGCTGTGGTTGCGATGCAGGTACGATTGAGGTGACCACCGTCGTGAGCTCACTGTAGAGCTTGACCCAAGAAGGGAGTCTAGCCCATGACTATGCTTGGGTTCGTGCGATGTGGCACTTGCAAGGGTGATTTTTTGCGTTCGGCAGCATGGCTTTGTTGCAGTTCTTTGTGTGGTTGGTGGTCTTGCGGTGACCTGGGCGTTGAACATGTTTGCACGAAGACCTGTGTCATCCTGCATCCACTTGTCACTTCATGAGAGTATATTCTTGCGTGCATCAAGTACAACGAACAAATGCAATCATGTTAAGACATAACTTTTCAAAATGCTATGATGCTAACTGCAATGCCTACTCCATTGCTTGTTAAAGACGTGGCATACATAAACGATAGGTAAAGGAAGTGTGTACAAGTGGGGAGCTTTCCCCTTTAATAATCAAAAGACAAACATTTATGGCATGATGACTTGTCAAGTTGCTTGTACTTCATAGGGGCCACTCGATTTGCACAAGGTGGGGTGAGTCTGGGTGGTCAGGTGACTGAGGCTGTGTTGGTGCGGGGCTCTTGTGAGGTTGGGCAGGGAACATGTCAAGTGGGACATGAATGGTGTAATCTCTGGCCGCCACCGTTTCCAAAATGCTTTTGAGCAATTCATTGAATTCTTCCCTGTCCCGAGCTGCCCTTTCTACCTTTGAGCACCTAGTGCTCGAGCATCCGTTGGGGGCTTGCGCAACTGGTGTTGCCACATCTTGTATGCTTCTTTGAGCTTTTACTCCCCTGGCCCTGGGATTCTTCGGTCTTCGTCTAGGGCAGTGTCGCTTGGGACCTCGTTTCTTTGCATACCTTTTGAGGGTGGGCACATATCGCACCGGTAGAGAGGCATGTGGTGCATGTTCCCATCGACAGCGGAGAGCGTCTTTGCAAGCCAGATGCCCTAGGTTCTCCATGTTTTTCTCGTAAGGGGACCTGCAAGATGCGAACCAAGGGTTAGGCTTTGATACGGGATAAAACCGTTCTCATGGAAGGGATTATAGTGTGGGTTATCAAGCACATATGACAAGAAGGGGAGGGATGAGGCATGCTGTGTTCATTGTAGAGGGAAGGCCCCCATGATGATGTTCATTTGGCCTCCAGCCATTAGTAGATCCTGGCTTATGCTAAGTTGCGTGGACCAGTTGTCAGGGAGCGAGCTAGGGCTCTTCCCCGGAGAGGGATAGACCATAAAGGGGAAAGGTGTATAGGAATGGATGACACCTTGTCCCCACCTTCAGAGATATTGGCTAGAGCTTCCTATGGTGGTGATGAGAGTTGCATGCCGTCCATCTCGAGGCGGAAATGGTCACACAACTTCTAGATGTGTGGTGAGAGGAGGATTTGAAGAGCTTAGCCTGTTGATCCCAACTCTTCTGCCTACGCTTGACTATTATTGCTTGTGTGTGGTGATAGTGTCTATACAGGATCACAAAAAGTCATTGTTTATTTATATACACATCCATGAATCCATGTCGCTTCATGAGGATAAAAATCAATTATAGAACTCCAGATTGTACTGGAGCATGGCACACGCATCCAATACTCGTGGCAGCTTACTCAATACCGATAGATATTTTGCAACATCGAGTAGCATGGAACCTTGCCCGAGTCTACTGGCAACATGTAACTCCTCCTCAGTGAGAACCTTATCACATAGAGGGTTCTCTTGGCTAGGTTTAGTTAAGTCCGTACCCCGAATGGCAGTCAACACTTGAAGGGAAGTTGGTGCCACATAGGTTGGGTCTCTTTGAGACCGCCATTTGGCCAATCACTCCTCTGAGACTGTCATGATCTGGGCTCCTAGTTCGGCCACCATTGCAACACGGTTTTCACACCAATGCTGTTGAAATTGACTTCGGCCCTCTAATAGTCGCTTTAGTTGCTCTATCTCTAAGAGATTTGGTTGGCAGAGTGCATCATTGAATGTGACCGTTAAGTGCAGTTCGTCGGCTTCCTTGCCAGAGATGAGTCGCATGCATTCATACAGGAGCCTGTTATAATGCTCGTCAAGATGTTCTTGCTCTTCCCAAGACAAGGGAAATGGCAAGTATTCTCTGAGCTACTCTTTATGGAATGCGCGCATGTCTACCAGGACATAGACATGTGGGAACACTTTGAGCTTAGCATCCAACTCAGTTAAGCATTCTGTGGCACTTCTATGTTCAATGAGGGCTTTCTCGGTTGCTATCTCATGCAAGGTTCTAGGAGTTTGCCTGGGTTTTAGCGTAGCTGGGGGCTCTAGCCTAGATGCGCAAGTTTGGCCAATGCTAGGATTTCTTATGCTCTTGGGGTTTCCATGTGTCTCCTGAGGCTTTGTTATTGTGTCATGGTTCTCCTTGGACGTGACTGGTATAAGCTTGTCACCCTGTTGTGACAGCGTTATGTCCACTCTTGATTGGTCAATGCAAGTTCCATTGTCGGTGGATTGAGTGTTGCAAGCAGCCATTGATGGTAACGACTGCTTTGATTTTTCAGAGCACACGGATGTGTCTGAGGTTTCACCGCTATTAGGGGAGGCATCAATGGGTTCATTGGTGGATGGACTCGATGCTTTATTCATCAGCTCTCCACCGCTCTTCGTCTCAATGTTCTTGGGGTCCACAACCACCTACAACTATTGTTGTTTTCACTGTTTTCTCCTCTTTTTCTTGGTCAGTGAAGGTGTATCTCTCAATGACTCAGGACCCTGTACTAGGTCAACCGTTGTTGTGCTTGGTTGGGCCTTAACATTTCCCTTCTCTAGTGTGTCCTCATGGGACATAGCCATGGCTTGCTGAGTAGCCTTGCCAGGTTGCGAGCGAGGGTGCAACTGTCTCCCTTGTGGGAGAGTCTAGATCTTCAGCCAATTCCCATGTGGTTAACTTCTCCAGCCTAGGCTTTAGGCACTTTGGAAGTGCTGGAGTTGTTAATGAAGTTGGTTGTGACACCTCCTCCACAGGTAAACTACTAGGGACACATTCCGCAAGGGGCACTATCATGGCCAATGGCCATGACTGCTGTGATCCCTGATTTGAAGTACTAGCAGCTAGTTCAGTGGACTTGCTACTCTTGGTGGATGGCGGTGTCAAGTCCTTAGGGCAATTGGAAGTGGTCGTGTCTTTTGTTTCCCTTAGAGCATTCACTTGCGTAGATCGAGTATCAGTTGAGCTAGCCACGGTGGATTGCACAGGTATATCCTTAGGTTGAGAGCTAAGGGTGGTGTCGTGTCCTGCCTCTTGGACATCTGGAAGCTTTGATGGAGGTAGAGATTGGGAGTGAACAGCCTCCATTGATGACCGCTATTGTGCTTCCTGTGTTCATTTGGAAAAAGAGGATGTAGGAGATCTAGGGCTCTTAGGTGGACTTGGCACTGGCTGAATGATTTGCTCAAGGCTATTATTAGATAATTGTGCCATTTGCTTTGTTGAGTGATCAGCCTTGCCATGAGCAATGTTGTGCCTATGATGCTTGTTATCCTCTTGGAAAATCAAAGGCTCTTTGGGCACTAATGGCTTTTGTGCATGCTCAATGGCTACATATGGCATCTGCTTAGTAAGCATGCTAGGCTGAGGCTCTTTCTTTCGAACACTCGTATCCGGTCTCTCACCTCGAGACCGAGTTTCTCTTAGATTTCCTCCTGTGCTTCGTTGCTTTTGATACAATCTTGCCTTCAACTGATAGAGATGGTTTAGTAGGGGATTTTGGTACCCACATCCATCGGTTACCTGCGTAATACCCTTGAGCATGTAGCAACGCTTTGGACCATCACGGTGTTGTGCTAACCTTCCATCGACACCTTCGTCTATAAGGCTTGGGCTTCTTTTGGGGTCTTCTACGATATTTGTAAGTCCAAAGACCTTCCTTGGCATTGTCTCTTGACCTTCTTGTTTCATGCTTGGCCTCCCTCACTAGTTCTCGTTGTTCGACCTGTGCTTGCATCAGCTCTTCCAACAAGTCCTTGCTCTCGATAGTAGGCTTGACTATTACGTCAGCATCTTCCTTGCCTTTCCCTCGAGGTTCGATGAGGTCACCCTTGCTAAAGGTTGTGACTATCCTCGCACCTGGTAATATCAGGTGTATCCTCTGTGCTATATAGTCAGCCTCACATTTGGTCGCCCTTTTGAAGGGTCTTCCCAGGAGGGTTTCCTTACCATATTTAGCACTATTTGGAGAAACATGAAATAGGATATGCAAGATTTCAGTTTCAATTGTTGCAAGGATATTGCACTTTCCTATGAGTGCTTGTGGGGGTTCCCCATAAGGGCTAAGAGTTGCATTAGTGGGTGTCAGCTCTGGTTGGCCTAGTAGGGTCCATGCTTCATAGATCAAGACATTAAAATCTGCTCCTTTATCAATCAGAGCATCGATCGTATGCTCTCTTTTCGCAACGAGTTTGACCCTAAGATAAGCAGGTGGTACTATGTCTTCATCTTCTGGGTCTTGGCTTGTAAATGTAAGCCTTCTAATAAATGCCCTTGAGTACCCAACTGCACGACCAGATGTGGATTCTCCACTGATGTATTGGCTCGTCAATGTAGGGCTATTCAAAGAGTATTTATTGTCAGGACTGTCATATCTAGTCATTCTCGCTATTGTAGCTTGATGTTGTTGCCTTTTGCTTTGACTAGATGTAGTCCGAATGCAACACGTATGTGTTTTTCCAGTGTGGCCTCCTTGCCCTTGTTGGCTAGACTGGCCCATTGAGGTTCTAGGGTCTCTGTTTCTCTAAGTTCAGGTATGGGCTTTTGGTTGCTCTTTTGTCAGCGAGGATCCTCGTTCGTGTAGAGCCATTACTACACTAAGGTCTAATTTGGGGGAGCTGTTACGGTAAACACCATGCACGATTTGGAGGACCGTTTAGCCAAATTTTAAACTAACGTTCTAAGTTTCAGCCCGGTGATGGGTCTGTGATGTATCTTTAGCTCTATGTAGCCTTCGGGATCAATTTCGAGATTCAGGGTTTTTCTAATATGTTGCCTCGTTTGTTTTTTACCAATCAGATTTTAGCTGCTCAGTGTTTTGCGTCTAGGTCTCTGGGTCTCGCTGCTGCCTACTTCAAGCTGCTAAGCGGCTGCTCCCTATGATTTCGTCTATTCCATGTGCTAGAATCAACTTCTGAGCGTCAAAAGGACTTTCGATAGTTTGCGCTGTTGAGCTCTAGCCGGGTCAGGTCAAAATTTTGAGAAGTTGATAGCAATTTACACTCGGCCCAGTTGGTCCGAATTGCAAGGTCCAAGTGGGTTACTTGAACGGACCAAGGCACACGGGCCAAGGGCCGAATTCGTGACTCGGATAGGGTAGACTCGGACGGGCCGAGTGGTCGATTCGAATGAGGTCACTCGGGCTGAGGCACTTGGACTGAGGGCCGAATTTGACATGTGGCAGAGGGCCGAATTGGTCGATGGTCCAAATGCTCGACTCGGACGGGCCAAGTAGGTCTGGGCCGAGGGCCGATTAGGGTTTCGGACCAAGTGGGCCGAGCGAAAGAGGGCCGAGGGCCGATTTTGGGACTCGGCCCAGAAGCGGCCACTTGGACGGGCCGAACGCGGTGCAACAATGACAGCGAGATGTCGATCTAGCTCGATTCGTGTGTTTTACCGAATCATAGCAAGCATAAACCTCCAGATCCTATCTAGGAGGATAGGGGAAGGGATTCATATACCTGAATAGAGCAGTAGGTTCGTCGATGGCGAGATCGGAGCGAATCGTGCGATGTCTCTCTCTCTCCCTCTCTCTCTCTCTCTCACTCACTGAAATGGCCACAAATGAGCTCTCCCTTGGCCTCTTGGCTCTTATGCCCCTTCCCGGGTATGGTGTAGATGCCCCCAATCACTCACTTGGCGAGCTTAGGTATCACAAGCGAGCTTTTTACCATTTGCACAATTTTTACCTTGTTTTACCCTGTTTTGCAATAGTAAACCCTAATGCTTATTTTCTTTGTTTTTCTTTGTTTTCTCATACTCTAACGCATCCAATTCACAAAGTAATTACCTACACTACTCCATCTCACAACATAAATCTCAAAAAGCAAAAAACCTACTTACCAAGGAGATCAAATACCATCTTCAACCCCCTCACTTCCTACCTATCTCAAGCACCGGTTCAAGGAAAGCCCTTACTTCGATGCTCGATTCGAAGCGTGCAAGCACTTAAGGCTTGAATCCGTATGTCCCGGCAACAACGGAACCAAAATATGGGAGCTTTTGCTCAACCGCCAAGACCCACGGACCGCTTATTGTTTCAAGCGTTCCAAGCTGAGCACTAATGGCTACCTCTAACATAGCCGACGCACCATCCATATCTACGGGTGTAGTGAGCTTACCTCCATGCCATTCGAGTTACCTCCTCTCCCGCACACTCCGGTAGCTCCACGATCCAAGTGCAAGCTTCAAGCAAGCTCCATCCTCAAGCTCCACGCTCCAAGCTCCATCACTGCGAGCAAGAGAAGAGAAGAGAAGAGAAGAAGAGAGGAGAAGATGGAGAGCTTCTCCACCCCAGGCTCCCTCACCCTCACACACTCACTCCCTCACACTCTCACACTCCCTCTCTCAAGCAAAAGCTCAAGAAGCAAGAACAAGAAGAAGAAGAAGAAGGAGAGGAGAGCCACTTTTTGCCACACACAAGAATGAGCTTCTCATTCACTTTTCAACTTTATATACAAAACCCTAAATCCCTTTTGGGCGGTCATCCCCTTTTCCCCTTTTTTACATGGCCGGCCTTAGGCCCTTTTTCCCATTATCCTTCTATCTTCCTAGCTTCCTTTCCACCGCTCGTCTACATTTACAAATTGCATGGGCGAGAGCTCGACGCTTCTTAAATTAAACCATGATACGCTTGTGCTCTTTTTACAAAATCTTTGACTTGCGCTTTTCCTTGTGCGCCTTTGTCTTCCATTTCTCTTTGCCTTGGCCTTTGTCTTTGTCTTCTGTTTTAGCTTTCCGGATTTTCCACCGCCTGGCACTCTTTTACAAGATTTCAGGGTGCGCCTTTGTATTTTAAAATGCACATTTCCCCTTTTGCATTTTCCTTGGACTTTTTAAGGTTGCTCTTGCGCTTTTGGCCTTTTCTCCTCTTCTTTCTTCAGTCAGTCTACCTTTTTTCCGCCTTTGCCCTGCGTCTTTTTTATTTCATTTTGCTTTCTTCGTGTTGGGGTTAACAGTAGAGAGAGAGGAGTCTCTAAGGATTTAGGGTTTTGGAGAGAAAGCTAAAATCTATATATCATGAAGGGCATACAATAGTTATAACGTTATGTAGGCTAAGCTATTCCTATGATATATAGACCAAAAGAAGTATATGTGACATGTATTCTAACATGTGTAACATGCCATTCCATAACTCGATTAATGTACCCAAGTATGTGTGTATAAATGTGCAATTAAAACTTATCTACATGCATGCACGTGGGTGTCTTAAACACATGCAATGTGCTCTCTCTCTCTCTCTACACACACACACACACACACACACACACACACACACACACACAGATAGAGATAGAGACAAAGAACCATAAACCCTAAGTGGATAGGCTCTCTCTCTCTCTCTCTCTCTCTCTCTCTCTCTCTCTCTCTCTCTCTCTCTCTCTCTCTCTCTCTCTATCCATGCATATCCTTATGTATAGTATTTATATCGTGCTTATCTACATGCTTCACTATCTACATTAATATCCTTATGTGTATTATGGGTCATTCCGTAACTCAATATAATGCACCCAAGAATCCTATGCATGAAAATAGCTTCTTGAGGCTTTATTACTTTCTTTTCCTAGATCATTAACATGTTACAATTACAATAACCAATTTGATAATGTTATGCTTATGCCATGCTCAATAACAACAAAAAAATAACATGCTAAAGAATCACATATCAAAACTAAAGCTATAATATGGTCCCTTCTCTCTCTCTCCTCCTCTCTCTCTCTCCTTTTTTTTATAAGGATAGACACTTAAGTACATTATATCAAGCTATGGAATGACACATTGCACATGTTATGTTACATATGGAAGGATAGATACTTGTACATTATATCGAGCTATGGAATGACACACTGCATATGACAAGGTACATATGGAGAGAGAGAGAGAGAGAGAGAGAGAGAGAGAGAGAGAACTCTTATCTTATAGGGTTTAGGGTCCTCTCTCTCCCTCTCTCTCATCTTATAAGGTTTAGGGTCCTCTCTCTCTCTCTCTCTCCACCCTTATGTGTATTATGGGTCATTCCTCAATTACAATTTTAATCAAATAAATAAATACGCATGCGCACGTGTGCACACACACACACATATTTCTATATAATCATACAATTTATCCTTATGTAGAGAGAGAGAGAGAGAGAGAGAGAGAGAGAGAGAGAGAGAGAGAGAGAGAGAGAGAGAGAGAGAGAGAGAGAGAGAACCTTAACCTCTCTCTCTCAACAAAATTTACAACTATTTCTCTCTTTCTAACATTAGGGCTTATTGTTTGATAAAGAAAACTTGGATTGTTGTGCATAAGTGAGGAGTTAGGGTTTCTTACATTGTGCCACTTTACATTACCTTATCTTCTACATTTCATGTGGATATCTAAGTACAAATGTACATTTTGAGCTTCATGCATGTCTCATGCATGTCTCACACACTTGCAACACTACAAGGATACTGGCGTATAACGACGACGATTTTTTATGTAAATTAGCGGCGTCGCTATTTGCATTGCTGGGATGGTATTCAGGCGAAAAAAAGCAGGACGAAACTCGAGTGCATCATTTTGTGCAAACGAATGAAAGAGAGAGTGAAAGGAAGAGTGAACTGCATCTTGTGTTTGAGAGGGAGAGGGAGAGAAAGAGGGAGAATGAAAGCTGCTCACTGCCACCACCGCCGTTTGCGAAGAAGAGGAGGAAGTGTATGGAGGGCGAATAAGAGCCGCCGTCGCTAAGAGGAGCCACTGAATCCATCCTCGGTCCTTTGCGATGAGTGCATTGTTCCCTCTTACTTTGTTTTTGTTTTTTCTCCTTTTCTTTTGCTTGTTTTTGTTAAATATCATGTGTATTGAGAGAGAAAGAGAGAAAATGAGAGAGGGAGAGGAAGAGAGAAAATGAAAGAAGGAACAAGAGAGAGAGGGAAAAAACATTAAACATAATAGAGAAAGAGAGAGAGAGGGAGGAAGAGAGAAGAATGAATAAAAAACAAAAAGAGAGAGAGGGAGGGAGAGGGGGGAGAGAGGAGAATGAATGAATAAAAAACAAAGAGAGGGTAAGATCATGTTCTTTAATTTCTTCTTTTCTTGTTTGTAGTAGTAGTAGTAGTAGTTCTTTAATTTTTTCTTTTCTTGTTTGTAGTGGTAGTGATAGTAGTTCTTTAATTTATTATTTTCTTGTTTGTAGTAGTAGTAGTGGTAGTAGTAGTGGTTCTTTAATTTATTCTTTTCTTGTTTTTTGTAGTAGTAGTAGTGGTAGTTGTTGTTATTATTGTTGTTGTGGTTATTGTTATTGTTGTTGTTGTTGTTGTTGTTGTTGTTTTATTTCTTCTTTTTTTGTTTGTTGTTGTTGTGGTAGTTGTAGTAGTAGTAGTAATGGTGGTGGTGGTGGTGGTGGTGGTTATTGTTGTTGTTTAATTTCTTATTTTCTTGTTTATTGTTGTTGTGGTAGTTGTTGTAGTGGTAGTGGTAGTAGTTTTCTTGTTTGTTGTTGTTGTAGTAGTAGTAGTTCTTTTCTTTTCTTATTTATTGCTGTTTAGTTTTTTTGTTTATTGTTGTTGTTTTTGTAGTAGTAGTAGTAGTTTTTCTTCTTTTCTTGTTTGTTGTAGTAGTAGTAGTAGTTATTGTTGTTGTTGTTTTTTCTTCTTTTCTTGTTTATTGTAATGGTAGTGGTAGTGGTAGTGGTAGAGAGAGATATATTTTGTTAAAGGAAATTGGTAGTAGAGAGAGAAAGATGTTTTGTTAAAAGAAATGAGAGAGGGAGAGGAAGAGAAAAAGAAAGAAGGAACGAGAGAGAATGAATAAACATACAACATAATAAAGAAAGAGAAAAAGAGAGAGATGGAAGGAGAGAAGAGAATGAATGGATAAAAAACAAAGAGAGGGTAAAATCTTGTTCTTTAACTTTTTCTTTTCTTGTTTGTAATAGTAGTAGTAGTAGTAGTAGTGGTGGTGGTGGTGATGGTGGTGGTGGTGGCGAGGTTCGGTGATGTCCGGTGCAATACCACAAGACGGGAAACACTCCGACATACATTAATTTGTGGGTGGGTGGAGACTTTACATATGTTAATTTTGTTGAGTTACAAGAGAAGAAATCCCTTCTCAAATAATTTAAGAAAGAAAAAAAGAATAATAACAAAAAAAAATTGTTTGTCATAACGTAGACCAAATGGAAAATGATGAAGACCGTGATGTTTAAGATCGCAATGCATATCTTAATCAGTGTGTCCCATGTCCTTGCTCTCAATGTAAGTTGGCAATTAGACGAAAACATCGATTGTCTATAGAAACATGTACGACGCTTCGGTGAGTTTCAATCAGAGATCATTGATCAAGCGATCTTAGATTTTGAGCGAACAGTAATAAAAGTGTATATCAATCATGCATTGTATTCGCAAGCTAATTGAATATCATATACAAAAACATTGGGTGTGGCTGGCAAATTTTCTATCCAGGGAGGTGACATCTCGTCCCAAGGAGAAGTACACCCTTTGCGGCCAATTAAAAGAGTTCATGGGCATGTGATGGATGGAGTGCCTGAGCCAATCCACCACTTGGAAGGTACTACCCAATCTATACCGTCAATACTAGAGAAGACAAGTAGCCTTCCAGACTTTCCTACAATCTTGGAGCTTGAGATGGAGGCAATGATCGATGCATTGATGCCCATGGATGTCGAGACATCTGATTCGCTTAGAGAGAAAGCATCGATACCATTATATGATGGATGCCGAGTATCTCGCCTGAAGATACTACTTGCACTCCTAAGTGTGCAAGAAAAATATGTGTGGAGAGACGCGAGTGTGACCGAGTTATTCAGGTACCTTGTACGTACGCTTTGTTGATTTCTTCTCGGCACTATCATAAAAAACATTTGTGCTTTTTCAAGGTATTTTATGCTTTTTTTTTCAAGTTACTGAAGTATCATATATTACCACTTGCAAATACCATGCCTGAGTCTCGTGATGATACGCGATATGTTTTATGAAAGCTTGGGATGGACTACGCATTCATGCATGTATCAACGATTGCATACTATTTCGAGAAGAATATGAGACTATGGAGACATGTCCAAAGTGTGGTGCTCACATGTATCGACAAGACTTGCAAGGGCAAACCATCCCTCAAAAAGTTCTTAAACACTTTCTGCTCATCCCCCACATAAACCACATGTTTCATACATCGAGCATGGCGAGCTTGACAACGTGGCATGCACAGAATAGATCCACAGATGGAGTTCAATGAATATCAGTGGATTAACGTGCATGGAGCCACATTGACTCTACCTTTCCAGGCTTTGCTCGAGAGCCAAGGAATCTTCGGCTCAGTCTTGCTATGGATGGAGTGAACCCATTCGGTCTGCACTCAACTTCTTACAGTGTGTGGCCTATAGTCCTTATCAACTACAATATTCCTCCATGGCTTTCTACGAAGAAAGGACATCTCATACTTAGCTTGCTCGTTCTCGATTGCTACAAAGTCAAAAATATGGACATATATCTTTGTCCATTAGTCAACGAGCTTAAGATTTTGTGGGAGGAGGGGGTCATCGTGGAAGATATGAGCAAGCGCAATGGTTGATGGTCCGCCAATATTCAAGCCATTCTCATGTGGACCATGCATGACTTTTCGGGATTCGGAGAATGCTCAGGTAAATAGGCTTCCCTTCTCATTGGTAATATCTATATTTTATCTCGTTCAAGTTTGTATTCAATGGATAGAGGTATTGGAATAGGTTTAGTTACCTCATGTTATCATGCATGTCCATTGTGTGGGCTACAGTTAGATGCTCCCGAAGGTCACGAACCATGAAGAAGATGGTATATCAAGGACACGCAGCTTTCTTGCCAGAGGGTCATGAACTTAGGGAAGGTTTTCTTAGATGACCTCTAGCACGTATGAATACCCAAAGTTGGTACAAGTTGAAAATGGTCCATACGGAGTGACATCCAAACAAAATGTGACAGTTCTCAATTTTCTACGAGTTGCAGTATTGGACCTTCTTACAGATCAACCACTTATTGGATCCCATGCATATTTTCAAGAACGTGGGCAGCTTACTATGGGACCACATCACAGGAAAGAGAGACATTGTAGGGCACGAAAGGATTTGAAGAAGGTAGGCAAGATGGAGGTGCTTTGGCTGCAGTCGAGTGCTGATGGCCGCTTGCAACTACCTCGTGCTCCTTGGGTTTTGTCCACTAAAAAAGAGTGAATTGTGAAGCAAATAGTCAAGTCTATCCACGCTCCGACGTGTATGATGCGTTCTCTCAGGTCTGCATTTTCTAAAGACGACCAATTGTCAAGGCTAAAATCCCATGATTGGCATAAGATATGTCAGGTTTGTATTACAAATGGATTGTAAGTGGCCTGCGTATTTTGCTATTTGGAGTGTAGTCATTGTTCATAATGCTTTCTTGTTTGTGGCAGTTTGTACTACCGATCGCGATCGCAGGATGCCTTACTCCAAAAATACGTGGGGCAATTTACAGGTTGTCAACTTTAGTGCAATGGATCTCACATAAGGAGATTAAGAAGTCCTCTATTGAATCCGCAAGGCGGGGAGTAGTGGAGACGGTCTGTCTCTTTGAGAAATACCTGCCTACCAACATGCTCACGATACAAATCCACCTTCTTGTGCATCTTGTAGATGAAGTGGAGATTGCTAGACCTGTCCATACATGATGGATGTTCTTCTTGAAGCACTTCATGAAAACCCTAAAAGGCTTTGTGTGACAATGATCTCGACCAGAAGGTAGCATGGCTGAAGTTTGGTTGGTGTCTGAGGCGTTAGTGCATATTTCACAATGGCTACCAACGGTGGATTCAGACAACAGTATGCTATGGTCACTGGAGAACGATGATAGACTGACGGAAGATGTGGTGGTTGAAAATGGGGTAGAAAAAAGAATGGATGTTGCAATGGAGGAGAAAGTGAATTGCTTTTGTATGTTGTACCATGCCTCCATGGAGATGTGGCTCACTAGGTACCATCAAGCTAGGAAATATCGGGAAGAAGTGCGATCTAAATTTCAATGTAGTACACGCCATCGACCGATTTGATATCCCGAGGGAATGGAGAAGATGCCGTCATTTATATCAACGAGATGGTTGCATGGAGCTTTGACCACGGCGTCTTGCGAAGGGGCGGAGGTCTCAATCGAGGAGTGGGAATTCTCGAGGGTATGTAGTCCAAAGGTAATGATGTATTTAGGGTTTGTCGTATCTATATTTTATATGCAAAAACTAATTGAGTGTTTCAATGTACAGTACAAAATATATAGTGTAGCGTGGTCGCGCAAACGGCATTTTCGCAAGGAGCATATTGACAAAATGTGCTCCACAATAGATTGTGGTATCATAGTAAAGTTTGAGCAAGAGAGCTGACGACGAGCAACGGATCCCAACATGGTTATAGATGAGATGGAGTATTTTGGAAACTTACAAAGTATTGTCACGGTGGATTACCGTAGCTTCTCCATGATCCTATTTGATATGTAGTGGTTCAAAGTGGTACTTAAAGGAGCTGGAGCAATAGTTTGACGAGGTCCATCTGGATTTCTCGAAATAGATTCTGAAAAAAAATGAACGAATCTACGTGACACGCTTATGTTCCTAGCCCATTGTGAACAGGTGCATGAACTCATGTTTTTTAAAATTTTATTACGACATGATACATGTCACAAAAGTTAAATCTCTCTTGTACATGATTTTGAATAGATAATTTTCTATCCAAACCCCCGACAACCTCGATGGTAGTATATTATACCTTTAACTCCCCGAAGTGCGAGAGTATATGATCAAAGCGATGTTTCAAGCGTAGATGAGGATAGTATGCAAATAGAGGGGTCGATATTGCAAGGGGTGGAGGCCACCAAAAGCTTGGAGCATGTAGAGGAGCTAGAATCGGGTAACAATGATGGAAATACAAGAGTCCAAGAATTCTTTGAGAACGAGATGGACTCATCTTTTTGTGGCGACATGTCTATCGACCTTCCAGTGTATACGAAGTTGTGTTAGGAGATTGACATGGGACCATAGGATACTTCATACTACTTGGAGCATCCACCTACTAAATTCATTGGCGAATCACTTATAAGGGTACATAAGATATGCATTTTAAGTAAGATCATTTTTTAAAGATTTATATTACCATGCTTTGTATGATTTATATTGATTATACTAATATTAATTTTTTTTGTAGGTGACCTTTGTGGATATTTAGATCAGCACGATGAGTTGAGGGATGAGTGACGAGGAGCTACAGGAGATCTTCACGCGTAAGTCTCCAAATCAGATGGCTCGATTCAAAGATATGGCAGACCAAGAGCTGCCTTGAATACCATCAGGCCGTTCTATTAGATCTACTTCGGTGCACTCTGAGGCTTCAGTTTCCAGCAAACGAGGTCGACGCTCCAAACTTGGGCCAGATGGAGGGAGTGGTTCTGGGGGATGTTGCGAAGACATGGATGCAATGTGCCCGCGGTTAGCTTGGGATACAGGTGCTACTCCTTGCTCTCATGGCGGTTCGAGAGAGTGTGGCTCAGGTGGTTGTTGTGGAGGTACCAACGCAGTGTCTCTATCTCGTCGTTCTGGTGGAGTTGCATCACCTATGGGATTTGTCACACTTGTGGGGATGTCTACTCTAGTCACTCCAGCTTTTGCTGAGCCATTCGCACGTGGCACCCCTATGGGTGCTACTCTGAGAGATACTACCCCCATAGCTACACCAGATGTACAGGGGTCTCCTGGATATGCCCAGGAGCGTGGTCGCAGGTGGGAGAGGACACATCTTAGACATATCCCAAAGGGGTATGGATACATTGTAGATGATAGGACAGTATCCATCATCATGAATGATGAGGGGAGGAGGGTGATGACTCGTATGAGAGAGTTGTACCAACAAGCTTTTCGGCACATCTTGGATCATTGAAAGAACATACCAGAGGGGAGCAAGGACTACATAGTAGCATCCTTGCATGAGGAGTTTTCGGTACCTGTCGCAACAGCTTGATTTTCCACAAGCTAGATGATGGAGTGCATATGTGCATACATGTCACAGACGATCGGATGCACGCAAGGCACTTAAGAGTGGGGCCTCAAAGCCCGAGTGGCTAGACGCGAACGACTAGTGCCGACTTAAACAGGAGGTTATAGATTCTCCAGGACGTTGGAGATAGCAGCACGAGGCGGCGAGGACATGACTGGAGGCATGAGTGGTCCATCATCTTGGGAGTGGCGGCCATAGGACATATTTGGAGGACTTTGTAAGTTTTTCTTTTGTTATGCTTACTTATTTTTTTGCAATGTCCCTTGTACTAACAATCGTGTTTCTAACACTTGTATTTTGTTTTCTTTGTAGCACTCCATTACAAACCGCGATTCCACCGGCCTAGAGACTTGATATGTAGAGAGACACGGTCTCACTGCATTGATCAACCGATTATATGGACGCAGAGACCCTATAAGTGACTCATCTTTCTTGCTCATAGTTACTAAATTTAATTAAAATATATTATTGTATGGTGGACTGATATGTAGTTGTTTCTTTTTTTGCAGAGTCCGTTCGATGCTCCTTTGCAGCGGGACGAGGTTTTGGATGGCGAGGATCTATAGCTCGCCCTTGGATCCATGGAGATCACATATTCTTTTTTTTTGTCACATGATTTGTGTAGGCATTTTCTATGTAGTAGTAGTATCTCGCCATGATTGTACCGTCACTTTCATTACACGATTATATATTTATTTCATGTATCAGTGTTATGATTCAAGTACACTTTGCCTTTATTTACATGAGCATTGTACACATTACTGAAACTCTTTTGTATGGCCCAAATAAAACACATTGTGCTATTTGTGGTAGAGCAACTTGCTGCCCTTCCACAATTTTTTTTTCCCCATGTTAACATCGCTATTAGCATCACAAATTTGCTGCGTCTGTCGCTATTAGTGTCGCAAAGCATTGTTATCAGCGTCATTATTTGCGTCGGTGTCGACTGTTCTATGGCATCGCTAATACCGATGTTTTTTGTGAGACGAGGACAAATTTCTTTATGAACATTTTCGTCACTTTAAATGTCGGTATAAGGCATGTATCTTGTAGTGCAATGTGCTACTTTGCATTTCCTTGTCTACATATATTTTCAACATGTCTATGTACGTGTGTGCATATATGAGAGAGAGAGAGAGAGAGAGAGAGAGGTGGCTTTGAAACCTAACAAGATAGGGTCCTCTCTCTCTCTCTCTCTCTCTCTCAATTTGACAACTTTTCTTGCTTAAAAGTACTATTAAAATAAAAGCACTATTTAAACCATCCTGGAAAACTCTTTTACTATTAATTCTATTTGGGAGGCGGATATTTTAAGGTTACAGGTTTATCTCATGCAAAGTCCTATGGTGGGTAGCATTAGGGCTTAGGGTCTTAATGTAATGTGTCACTTTACATTTGCTTATCTTTATTGATTCATGAGGGCACCTAAGTAGAAATGTACATTTATAGCTTCTTGTGTATGTCACACATGTTCTCGGGTAAGTTACTCATGAATATATGTGTGCATCATGTGAGTTCAAAAAAATGTATTTTTAAAATATCATTTTTATACACTTTTACATACAGAAGGGTGTTTATAAAGGTGTTATTTATAGATTAAATAGAAAAGGGTTATATTTTATTCAAGAAAAATTCACAGATAAGGATATTAATAAATAGGCTTTGAACACACGTGATGTAGAGAATATACATATAGTAACTTTCCCGAGCATATGTGCAATGTGTTACTTTGCCTTGCCCTATCTACATATATTTTCAATGCATTCATATTGGCGTATGTTTGAGAGAGAGATGACTCTAGACCCTAGGAGGATAATGTCCTCTCTCTCCTCTCTCTATTTAAATAAAATTGACAACTTCTCACTTAAAAGTATTATTAGAATAAAAATTTATTAAAATGTGTCTCACAAATGTGCAATATGTTAGTTTACCTTTCCTTATCTACATATATTTCCAATGCGTGTGAATATGCATCTATGTGCATGAGAGAGAGAGAGAGAGAGAGAGAGAGAGAGAGAGAGAGAGAGAGAGAGAGAGGACTCTAAACCCTAAGAGACCCTTTAATTGCTTAAAAATATTATTATAATAATATATTTTTAAAACTATCATGGTAAAGTCTTTTGTTACTAAGTCTATTTGGGAGGCGACTAATTTAGGGTTACAATTTAATTTCATGCAAAGTCTATGCTAGATATCATTAATTCTTAAGGTCTTAATGAGATGTATCCCTTTACATTTGCTTATCTTTATGATTCATGAGGCTACCTAACTAGAAATCTATGTTTATAGCTTCATGTGTGTCTCACATCTCTCTCTCTCTCTCTCTCTCTCTCTCTCTCTCTCTCTCTCTCTCTCTCTCTCTCTCTCTCTCTCTCTCTCTCTCTCTCTCTCTCTCTCTCTCTCTCTCTCTCTCTCTCTCTCTCAATAACATTTACAATAATCTCTCACTTAAAAGTATTATTAGAAAAAAAGGTATGTACTCCTTAGATGAATGTGCATATATGCATGTGTGCCAAACTATTTAAAGATATAAGCATTGAAAGATCTTAATAGCCGACATTTTGGGCAAAGTCCTAAGGAGAATACACATGAATGATATGTAAAAATTATTAGGCTATTTTATTTCAAGACAAATAGTAAACATACTTAACATATAACATATAATAATTAAAATTGTAACGTGCTTAAACCAGTATGATGATAAATAGTAAACATACATAAACATATTTAATATTAAACATATAATAATTAAAACTTCAACATACCTAGACTATTAAACATCCTCTCAAAATATTTCAAATAGACAATATTCCAACTTGGTTGATCATAGAGCACATCCCCAACTAGTAAAACCATGGTAGCAACTGATAGCAATAGCAAATTGACAAAATAGAGCCTATAATGAGCACAACATATCACCTATAAATTTAACATATGCTAAATCAAAACATATATTAGATTGAAACATGGAGGAGTAACTAGATGAATTACAAAGGACAAAAAAAGTAATGTAAAGGCAATGGGTTCACACAAAGAGATTTACCCCTTCACAATACATCCATTGTACACAATATTTATGATAAAAGTAGAACTTTGAGGCCATGGAATGATTTCAATCTTGAGAAAGATAAATGCCATTTCTATAAATGCATTGAAAATGAACCATTCTATTGAAATCTTGTTTCCATATAGCAAGATGCACACATTCAAAAGACTAGGTAAACAAAATAATAGCATGACCATTCAAACCATTGGAAAGGAAAAAAAGAGCTTTATTCAAATTCTATGTGCAAACATAAAGTTTCATGAAATTGATATATCTTATACAACCATAACACTTTTAGCAATAAACTATAAAGTTTCAAAGTAAGCCATAATCATGAAAATAAACTTTATGCTAAGACATTAGAAATTGTGTGACACCTTATCAGTGACTTGAATTGCAACTTGAGACTATGCAATCCACTTATTGAAGCAACAATTTAGATATACAAAATTGCATATCTATGCCATTTTTGTTTTTGAAAGAATCTCCTCAATCTTTACTACTAGCCAGCTAGAGTTAAAGTGATGGATAGACAAACAAAATATTAAAGTTAGAAATATTTGCCACAATTATAATATTAAGCGATTGTTCGGTAAATGGAGTTGTCACTTCACTTATAAGAGAAATCTGATGTGAGTAATATATGCATACAATGATGCCCACCTTCTATGTGTGTGTGTGTGTGTGTGTGTGTGATATATATATATATATATATATATATATATATATATATATATATATATATATATATATATATATATATATATATATATATATATATATATATATATAGAGAGAGAGAGAGAGAGAGATCTTTCTCACAAGGTTGATGAGGTTGCAAGGCATGCCTTCTCTCTCTCTCTCTCTCTCTCTCTCTCATGCCCACATGATTGGTTAATGACCTTTAGAGACAGCTTCATTAATGAGAGATAGAGAGAAGAGCTACCATGGAAGTTAGCAACTCAAGCTTGCTTGACAAAGTAAGATCACTTCTTGGACTAGAAGATGTAGAGCCAATACTGGTAGAACACGAATGTGGTGCCCGAGCTTCATTGGTGAGATAGTGCTGCAAAATGCATGTGTGGTGTGGTGCCTAGGTCTCTACCAATTACTCCCGCCCACAGGCTTCATGAGAGAGAGAGAGAGAGAGAGAGAGAGAGAGAGAGAGAGAGAGAGAGAGAGAGAGAGAGATGATTACCACCCATGTATATATATATATGACTCCCAGCCACATTGAGAGAGAGAGAGAGAGAGAGGTAAGCTGCCTCTCATTAATTAGCTTAAGAAGAGGCAACTAATTTGAAATGAATGATTGCACAAGTGACTTGGGGTTTGGAAATCTCCTAGGCTTTGTGGAGACTCGAAAAAGCATTATGGTGCCTTGGAATTTTCCAAATGTGTAGCTAAAATTATATAATACTAAGGTTTTGCATGCAATTTAGTCACACATGGAATGCTAGGCTACTTCATGCAATGAAGCAGTATGTGAAGTTACTGTTCTACCACATGGCAACTTTGCTCAGCAATCTATTCCTCCTCTTTTTCTCTTCTCTTTTCCCTCTCTGTTTTTAATTTTTCTCTTCTCTCTCTCTCTCTCTCTCTCTCTCCTTCTTCTTCCCCCCAATCTCCTCTCTTTTCCTTCTCTCCCTCTCCTTTTTTGGGCCTTTTTTCTTTTTCTCTCTATCTTCATTCTCTCTTTAATTTTTCTCTTTTCTCTCTCTCTCTCTCTCAAGTTTTTTATTTTCTCTGTATGACTCTCTCTCTCTCTCTCTATGTTCATATTCTCTCTCGTCATCATCATCATCATCATCATCATTTCTCTGTCTCTCTCTCCTTTTCTTTTATCTCCGCTTTTCTTCTCTCTCTCTTTCTCTTTCTTATCCCCCCTCTCTTCTCTCTTTTCCTTCTCTCTATCTCTACTCTTTTTTTCTTTTTTATTATCTCTCTTTTAAATTTTTTATTTTCTCTCTCTATTATTCTCTCTCTCTCTCTCCTCTTTTTTCCTTTTTTCTTCTTCTTCTGTCTCTCTTAATTCTCTCTTTAATTTTTTTAAATTTTATCTCTCTTTTAAATGTTATATTTTTTCTCTCTATAATTCTCTCTCTGTGTCCATATTTTCTCTCTTATTCTTCATGTTCTCCTCTCTCTCTCTCTCTCTCTCTCTTTCCGAGTCTCCTTTTCTTTTCTCTCTCTCTCTCTATAATTCTCTCTCTGTGTCCATATTTTCTCTCTTCTTCTTCTTGTTCTCCTCTCTCTCTCTCTCTCTCTCTCTCTCTCTCTCTCCGAGTCTTCTTCTCTCTCTCTCTCTCTCTCTCTTCGAGTCTCCGAGTCTCCTTTTCTTTTCTCTCTCCCTCATTTTCTTCTCTCCCTCTATCCTCTTTTTTCCTTCTCTTGCTCCTCTTTTTTCTTTCTTATTCTCTCTCTTTCTCTTTTAAATGTTATATTTTCTCTCTCTATAATTTTCTCTTTCTGCTTCCCTCTCTCTCTCTCTCTCTGTTTTCTCTCTCCCTTTTTCCCTCTCTCTTAAAGTATGTGAAAAACTGTCAATTTTTTTAAGAAAAAACTTTTAACACTATAAGATATAGACCTTATACCGACGTTTAAAGCGACGAAAATACAAACAACAAAATTTGCCCACGTCGTTGCAAAAAGCGTCGTTATTGACGATGCCATAGAAATGTCGCTATTGGCGTCACAAATGCAGCGACGCATATAGCGATGCCAATGGCGACGCAACCAGTAAATTTGCGACGCACATAGTGACGCCAATAGCGACGCAAGTAGTAAATTTGCGATGCAAATAGCGACAGTAACAAGGGAAAAAAAATTTGTGGCAGGGCAGCACATATAGCACTGTGTGCTGTATGAGAGCTATACAAAATAGTTTCTGCACTACTGTATACAAAGCGCTTGCAAACAAAAAGAATGTATACTGAAATCATAAAACTGATACATAAAATAAATACATGATCGCATAAAAATCGATTGGTACAATCATGACAGGATATCACTAATACATAGAAAATGTCTACATAGATCAAGCGACTAAAAAATAAAGGTGTGTGAGCTCCAAGGATCCAAGGGCGAGCTACAAATCCTCGTCCCCCGAAAGCTTGTCTCGCCGCAAAGGAGCATCGAACAGATTCTGCAGAAAAAGAAACAACACATCAATCCACCATACAATAATGCATTCAAATATCTCATGGTAACTATGTACAAGAAAGATGAGTGACTTACAGGGCCGCCGCGTCTATACAATCGGTCGATCAATGCATTGAGACCGTGCCTCTCTGCATATCGAGTCTCAAGGCCTTGCGGATCGCGATTTGTAATGGAGTACTGCAAAGAAAACAAAATGCTAACTGTTAGAAACATGATTGTCAGTAAAAGAATATTTCAAAAAAACAAACAAGCAAAACAAAAGAGAAACTTACAAAGTCCTTTAAATATGTCCTGTGGCCGCCACTCCTAAGATGATGGACCACTCCGGCCTTGAGTCGTGCCCTCGCCGCCTCGCGCTGCTGACTCCAACGTCCTGGCGAATCTGTAGCCTCCTCCCTCAGTCGCCGCCAGTCATCTGCATCTAACCACTCGGGTTTTGTAGCCCCACTCTTGATTGCCTTGCGTGCGTCGAATCATCTATGTGACATGTATGCACACATGCAATCCATCATCCTGCCCGTAGAGAATCTATCTACTATGACTGGCACCGAAAACTCCTCGTGCAAGGATGCTACTATGTAGTCCTTGCTCCCCTCCGGTATGTTCTTCCAATGATCCAGGACGTTGTTCCGAAAAACTTGTTGGCACAACTCTCGCATGCGAGCCATCACCCTCCTCCCCTCATCATTCATGATGATGGCTCCTGACCTACTATCAACCAGATATCCATAACCCCTACGAGTCTGCCTAAGATGGGTCCTCTCCCATCTCCGTCCACGCTCCTGGGCATATCCAGGAGACCCCTCTACATCCGGTGTACCGATGGGAGTAACCTCTCTCAGAGTGGCACCCAAAGGGGTGGTACCAAAAGAGGTGCCACCAAAAGGGGTGCCACCTGCTGATGGCTGTGCAAAAGCCGGAGTACTTGGAGTAGACGTCCCCACAGGTGTGACAAATCTTGGAGGTGACATAGCTCCAGCTAAATGACGAGATGGAGACACCACATCCGTGTCTCCACAGCAGCATCCCCATGATCCCGATGCAGTCCCTCCCTCTGGCCCATGTCGTGAGCGTCGAGATCGTCTGCTCGAAGCTGAAGCATCTGATCGTGCTAAAGCAGATCTAGCAGAGCGCCCTGACGAAGAACGAGACAGCTCCTGGTCTGCCATCTCTCTGAATCTCGCGAGCTAGTCTGGAGACATGTGTACGAAGATGTCCTGAAACTCCTCATCGCTCATCCCTCGACTCATCCTGAAAATGTCACCTGCACAGATAAAAAATGGTGTTAGAATAATCAATTTAAATTATACAAAGCACAGTAATATAAATCATTTTTTAAAAATCCCTCTTAAAATGCATATCTTATGTACCTTTATAAGAGATCTAAACAACGAATTGAGTAAGTGGATGCTCCAAGAATGAAGTATCCTATGGTCCCATGTTAATCTCCTGACACAACTCTGCATACACTAGAAGGTCGATAGACATGTCACCACAAAAGAATGAGTCTACCTCGTTCTTAAAAAATTATTGGACTCTTGTATTTCCATCATTGTTAGCCGATGTGGGCTCCAAGCTTGCGGCGGCCTCCACCCCTTGTAATATTGACCCCTCTATTTGCATATTATTATCTTCATCTATGCCCGGAACATCCCTTTGATCATATACTCTCGCACTTCGGGGAGTTGAAGGTATAACATACCACCATCGAGGTTGTCGGGGGTTTGGATAGAAGATTACCTGTTCACAAATACGTACAAAGTGAGTTCAAACCATTGTGACATAAACCATGTCGTATTACAATTAGCAAGCAAATGACTCTATGCACCTGTTCACAATGGGCCAGCAACACAAAGGTGTCGCGCAAATCCGTTCATTTTTTTTCGGAATCTATTTCGAGAAATCCAGATGAACCTTGTCGAAGTGTTGCTCCAGCTCCTCCAAGTACCACTTTGAACCACTGCACATCGAATAGTATCATGGAGAAGCTACGGTAATCCACCATAATAATACTTTGCAAGTTCCCAAAATACTCCATCTCATCCACGACCGTGTTTGGATCCGTTGCTCGTCGCCGGCTCTCTTGCTCAAACCTTGCCATGACACCACAGTCCATTGTGGAGCGCATTTTGTCAATACGCTCCACGCAAAAATGCTGTCTGCACGACCACGCTGCACTATATATTTTGTACTGTACATTGAAACACTCAAATTAGATGTCGCATATAAAATTTAGGTACGACATATTCTAAACCCCTCATCACCTTTGGACTACATCCCCTCGAGAATTTGCACTCCTCCATTGAGACCTCTATCCCTTCGCTGGATGCTGCGGTCAAGACTCCATGCAACCATCGTGTTGACATAAATCGTGGCATCTCTTCCATGCCTTTGGGATATCGAATCAGTCGATTATGCGTACTACGTTTGAATTCAGCTCGCGCTTCCTCTCGATCTTGCCTTGGAATCTGGTACTTGGCGAGCCACGTCTCCATGGAGGCATGGTGCAACATACAAAAGCGATTCACCTTATCTTCCATTGAGGCATCCATTCTTTTTTCTATCCCATTTTCAACCACCACATCTCCAGTTAGTCTATCATCGTCCTTCAGCGTCCATAGCGTTTCATTGTCCGGTTCCACCGTTGATAGCCATTGTGAGATATGCACTAACGCCTCTGACACCAACCAACCTTCGGCCATGCTACCTTCTAGCCGAGCTCGTTGTCACACAAAGCCTTTCAGGTTTTTCATGAAGCGCTCCAGGAAGAACATCCATCGCATATGGACAGGTCCAGCAATCTCCACTTCGTCCACAAGATGCACAAGAAGGTGGACTTGTATCGTGAGCATGCTAGTGGGCAGGTATTTCTCAAAGAGACAGGACCGTCTCCACTACTCCCCGCCTCGCGGATTCAATAGAGGATGTCTTAATCTCTTTCTGTGAGATCCATTGTACCAAAGTTGACAACTTGTAAATGGCCCTGCAAATTTCTGGAGTAAGGCATCCTGCGATCGCGATCAGTAGGACAAACTGCCACAAATGAGAAAGCATTATGAATAATGGCCACTTTTCAAATTGCAAAATGCCCACGCTAATTACAATCCATTATGTTCACAAACCTGACATATCTTATGCCAATCATGGGATTTTAGCCCCGACAATTGGTCATCTTTATAAAATACGAACCTAAGAGAATGCATCATACCCGTCAGAGTGCGGATAGACTTGATTACTTGCTTCACAATGCGCTCTTCTTTAGTGGACAAAACCCAAGGAGCGCGAGGAAGCTGCACTCCACCATCAGCACTTGACTGCGGCCAAAGCGCCTCCATCTTACCTACCTCCTTCAAATCCATTCGTGCCCCTATAGTGTCTCTCTTTCCTGTGATGTGGTCCCATAGCAAGCTGCCCACATTCTTGAAAATATGCATGGGATCCAACAAGTGGTTGACGTGTAAGTGGGTCCAATATGGCAACTCGTAGAAAACTGAGAACCGTCGTATTCCATTTGGATATGATTCCGAGTTTACCATTTTCAGCTCATACCAGCTTGCAGCGTTCATACGTGTTGGAGGTCGTCCAAGGAAACCTTCCCTGAGTTCATGATCCTCCGGCAAGAAAGCGGTGTGTCCTTGATATACCATCTTCTTCATGGTTTGTGACCTTCGGGAGTCTAACTGTGGCCCATACAATGGACATGCATGATAACCTGAGGTAACCAGACCTATAAGGCGAGCCACGACCTAGTGAATACTTGATTGAATGAGATAAAATATAGATATTACCAACGAGAACGGAGGTCTGCTCACCTGAGCACTCTCCCAATCCCGGAAAGTCATGCATCGTCCACATGAGAATGGCTCGAATGTTGGCTAACAAGCTCATCGACTAATGGATGAAGATACACGTCCATATTTTTTACTTTGTAGCAGCCTGGGACCAGCAAGCTAAGGATGAGATGTCTATATTCATAGAAAGCCATGGAGGGATGTTGTAGTTGACAAGCAGTATAGGCCACACACTGTAAGAAGTTGAGCACAGACCGAATGGGTTCACACCATCCATTGCAAGACCAAGCCGAAGATTCTTCTCATAGTCATAAGACCTGAGAGAAAATATCCTATGCTCAATTTAAGGGATTCTTCTTCTATAACAATACTTTTGGGTTCATTTTGATGAAGTACCGTAATGACCATTAGCTAGGGTATCATTTTCTTTTAGTCCTTCCGTTGACTAGTTGGCATGATTTCTAATTTGTTATGCCTATAAAGTTAATACAAAAACAATGAATTATGCATATCATAATTAGATTCCCTACTTGGACATTATGAAAGACATGACCAATTTTAAGCCATCTTAAAGAGTCACCAATGTACGTGGCCCATGGCAAAGCACATTGCATACCATTATCGATAAGTCTATTATCGTGCATCTTAAATCTCCTAATTAGACTTTATAAAGTGCATGACTAATTTTAAGCCCTCTTAAGGAGTCGATGTAATGGTACCCATAAAAAAACGCAAAGTGGATACCATTACCATAATCATGGATATGCTATCATTCCAATATATGTTATCTTTCTCTTTCTCTCCCTCTCTCTCCCTCTCCCTCCCTCTCTTTCTCTTTCTCTTGCATTTCCTCTCTCTCTCACAATATATCTTACCACTCTCCAAAAGCAAAAGGGAGAGGGAGAGAGAGAATGCACTCTCCCTCCCTCTCCTTCTCCCTCTCTTTCTCTTTCTCTCCCTCTCCCATTTCCTCCCTCTCCCGCTCCCTCTCTTTCTCTCTCTCCCTCTCTCTCCCTCTCCCTCTCCCTCTCTTTCTCTCCTTCTCTCTCATTTCCTCTCCTAAACAAGCAAAAAAGAAAGTGATTTAAACCTTTAATAAGCAAAAGGGAGAGGGAGAGAGAGAATGCACTCTCCCTCCCTCTCCCTCTCCCTCTCCCTCTCCCTCTCTTTCTCTTTCTCTTTCTCTCCCTCTCTTTCTCTTTCTCTCCCTCTCTCATTTCCTCCCCCTCCCTCTCCCTCTCCCTCTCTTTCTCTCCCTCTCTCCCTCTCCCTCTCTTTCTCTCTTTCTCTCTCATTTCCTCTCCTAAATAAGCAAAAAAGAAAGTGATTTAAACATTAAACAAGCAAAAGGGAGAGGGAGAGAGAGAATGCACTCTCCCTCCCTCTCCCTCTCCCTCTCTTTCTCTTTCTCTCCCTCTCTCATTTCCTCCCCCTCCCTCTCCCTCTCCCTCTCTTTCTCTTTATCTCCCTCTCCCTCTCTTTCTCTCTTTCTCTCACATTTCCTCTTCTAAACAAGCAAAAAAGAAAGTAATTTAAACCTTAAATAAGCAAAAGGGAGAGGGAGAGAGAGAATGCACTCTCCCTCCCTCTCCCTCTGCCTCTCCCTCTCCTTCTCCCTCTCTTTCTCTTTCTCTCCCTCTCCCTCTCTTTCTCTCTCATTTCCTCTCCTAAACAAGCAAAAGAGAAAGTGGTTTAAACCTTAAACAAGCAAAAGAAAGAGAGAGGGAGACTCACCGATGAGATATGGTGAGTGTGGGGTAGCTCCTCTTTGTGATGAAGGCTCCTCCTCTCCTTCGCGAACAACGGCGGCGGCGGCGGCGGCAAGTGTCTTCTTCCTCTCCTTCTCTCACGACGGTCGCTCTCTCCCTCGCTCTCGCTCTCAAAACACACAATGTGCAAACGCGAAATGAAACCGCGCTCAGTTTCGGCTTGCTTTTTTTTCCCTGTGGAGCGCTATTGGCGTCGCTATTTGCATCGCTATGCAAATAGTGACGCAAATAGCGACGCCAATAGCGACGCCGCTACCCACCGTCACTAATCGGCGTCGCTACTAGCTCAAATCCTTGTAGTGTAAAATATGTAATTAAAAAAATTAAAAGGATTTAAAAAATATTTAATTGAAAGAGAAAAAATAAAATAAGAAAAGAAAGTTCAAATTAAAAAGTTTAATCTAACTAACAGAGGCAGATAGAGAATCCTTAGCTCCTCTCTCTCTCTCTCCCTCTCTCTCTCTCCACTTTTTTTCTGTTTCTTCTTCTCTCTCTCTCACTCTTCATTTTCTCTTTAAATTTTTTCCATTCTCTCTCTCTCTCTCTCTCTTAAAATTTATCTTTCCTCTCTGTATAATTCTCTCAGTGTTCATAGTCTCTCTTTCTCTCTCTCTCTCTCTCTCTCTCTCTCTCTCTTCTCTCTCTCTCTCTCTCTCTCTCTCCCTTCTTCTTCTCTCCTTGCTTTTTGTCTTTCTCTTCCCCCATTTTCTCTTCTGCCCTCTCCTCTCTCTCTCTCTCTCTATCTCTCTCTCTCTCTCTCTCTGTCTCTCTCTATCTCCCCTTTTCTTCTCTCCTCCTTGTCCTCTTTTTTCGTTTCTCTTTTCTTTTTTACTTTTCTTCTCTCTCTCTCTCTCTTTAATTTTTTTGGCATTCTCTGTCTCTCTTTTAAATGTTATATTTCTTCTCTATCATTTTCTCTCTGTGTTCATATTTTCTCTCTTTTTCTTTTTCTTCTTCTTTTTCTTCTTCTTCTCTCTCTCTCTCTCTCTCTCTCTCTCCCCTTTTCTTCTCTCTCTCTCATCCTCCTTTTCTTATCCCCCTCTCTCTTCTCTTTTCTCTCTCCTCAGTTTTTCTTTTTTAATTTTGTCTCTCTTTTAAATTTTATATTTCCTCTCTCTATAATTCTCTCTTTATTGCCCCCCTCTCTCTTTTCTTCTTCTTCTTCTCTATCCCTTCCCCCTCTCTCTACCTTTTATTTCAATTTATTTTCACTCATCTCCTTATTCTCTCTCCCATCAAATGCAAAATTCTCTCTCTCTCTCTCTCTCTCTCTCCTCTCCTCTCTTTTCCTGTTCTCTCCCTCTTCTCTTTTTTCCTTTTTTTCTTTTTCTTTTTCTTCTTCTTCTTCTTCTTCTTCTCTATAATTTTCTTTTGTATTGATATTCTCTCTCTTATTCTTCCTCTTTCTCTCCTTTTCTTCCCCCTCTCTCTCCTCTCTTTTTCTTTATATATATATATATATATATATATATATATATATATATATATATATATATATATATATATATATATATATATATATCCCTTCCTTCCCCTCATACTCTCTCTAGAGAGAGAGAGAGAGAGAGAGAGAGAGAGAGAAGATGATGATGATGATCATCATCATCATCTTCTTCATCACTAGGAAGTTAATCCTAATTGTGTTCTCAAACTATGAGAGTTGTGTTGAGAGAGAGAGAGAGAGAGAGAGAGAGAGAAGATGATGATCATCCTCTTCTTCTTCGTCACTAGGAAGTTAATCCTAATTGTGCTCTCAACTATGAGAGTTGTGTTGAGAGAGAGAGAGAGAGAGAGAGAGAGAGAGAGAGAGAGAGATCACCCAAATCAAGAGATAGAGATGGGAAGAGAGAATAATGGATCACCCAAATTGAGAGACAAAGAGGGGGAATGATTATTTGAGCGAGGAAGAAAGGTGGGGATGCTTAGGACATGTCAATAGCACCCTCCAAAAACCTTTGGATAATACATATAAAAGATTATTGCTTACTCTAAGGTACTTTATGTCTGCTTTCTACTATATTTTCTATATTCATCTCAAGATTATCCTTCAAGGGCTAGACTTTTAAAGGGTACTTTATGTCTGCTTTCTACTATATTTTCCATATTCATCTCAAGATTATCCTTAAAGGGCTAGACTTTTAAATGCATTTCTTCATCTTTTCAACATGCCTTCTTTTATGATATCCTATTTCTCTTTTTGTTTCTCCAATACCCTATGTATACTTTGCCATTCCTTTTTTCATGTTAGGTTGTATACAAGTGTTTGCTATTGCATCGTTTGCATTGTTGCTTTGGTAATGGCTCTTATATGTTCTTCATGGTTGGTGTTGGTCGATGAGGTTGTCCTTGAATAGGTAGTATTTGTATTAGTTGAGGTAGATGTTTTGGAGCTAGTAGTATGGGGGATTTTTTTCATTGTTTCCTCTATATGTACTTTTGTAAAACATCAATATCATTGTTAGAGTAATTATTACTTGCCCTTTTTTCTGGTCGATGTTGCTAAGTGGGTTGGTGTATTATCCAACAATATTCTTGTACAACTCTCTACGAAGTAAATAGGTGATCTTTTTTATAGTGATGATTGGTCTATGGTCCATGGTCCATGTGTTTGGTGGTTGTCTCTTTTGAATTTTCTCAATCAAATGTTGGCACTCTCTTTGTCCACTACTAATAGTGGCTCAAGGGATGCATTATATTCATGGTGCAACAACTAAATTTTAATGTGGATGCACCCTTGATCTTTGCTTCTAGAATGATATTTGTGGCAATATTTCTTAGTGCATTTATTTCCATATCAAAATTTCTTTTTACATCCATTTGTTGTTATTGCACTCTCTTTATTTATACTCATTTATCAATGAATAAATTTTCTACATTCAAAGGAAAATAGTCTACAAAGAATACTTTATTGAGTTCTAGATTGGATGAGAAGCACTTACTATCTAATGGAGCTAACAAGTTTTGTGCAAATTTACTTCCATGACCTATATTATTCTCTTAGATAATAGTACCTTGCAAAAGTTTAGTATTTTACAATTTTCACAAAGCAAACACATTGTAATGTTGTAAGAGTATAGTAATAGGTATAAGCAGACAATTCTACTAGTTAAAGAGCATAGTAAAGAGCTAACATAGATCTCTTCATTCTTTTGTAGTTACAGGGAAAAATGCATTTTTCTTATATACATTTGAGAAGAGAATGTATTATTTTGCATTATTCTACTCTACTTAATTTTATAAGAACAAGATTTATAGATATCTAGTTTTTGAGAATAGATCCAAAATATTGGTGAAGATTAAGCACATCCTTTGCTAGAGTCAAGCTTGTAATCATCATAATAAAACAACTTGTCAATTTACATCTATAAGCATCATGTATTTCCATTGAGAAGCTATAAGTTGTACAATGCCTTAGCAAAGAAAAACAAGGATGAATGAGTAGTTAGGTAAAGCAAAAGGCGTTCTAATTGTCCATTTTGGTAAAATGTGGGAAACACTCATTCCTTTACTTATCTAAAGTGTGCAAAGAAATTAGACTTAGTTATTGCACAGGTATCCAAGGTCTTAGTAACTAGCTAATGGAAAGGAAGTTATATCCTCACAACAAACTAGGAAAGTGTAATTTGATCTAGGTAATGAGCCCATTAGCATAAGGTTCTGTGCCATGAACTCATTAGATGCATAAGGCTCAATAAAACTTGAAGGTGCATGACTAGTTTTATTGATCAAATTACACTTTCCTCTTATCTAGATCAGATTATACTTTTCACCCTTTATCTTGACTAGTTTTATTGCAAGAAAGGCCAAGTCTCATTCCAAAACTTGACATAAAATCAAGTGACTTCACAAAGTGAAGCTAGTAAATGAAAACTCTAGTTAGCCAAGGTTCATGCATTACAAAAGGCTTAAGAAAAGCATTGCATGCACATTTGATTAAGCTCAATAAAAGTAGTCAAGATAAAGGGTGAAAAGAGGAACCCTCTTAGATGAAATTTGCATATGTATTCCCTCGAGCTAACCGAGCATCTATCCGAGAGAAAAGTTGATCATGATATTAAACTTGTACTAAGAATAAGCCCCATAGCAAAAAGACCTTATCAAATGTCAATCCATGAGGCTATTGAGTTTAAAGAATAGCTTAAGTAGTTATTGGATCAAGGCTACATTCAGTTAAGTAGTTATTGGATCAGTTTAAAGAATAGCTTAAGTAGTTATTGGATCGAGGCTACATTTAGTTAAGTAATTTTCCATAGGGATCCCTATTCCTATTTCAAAAGAAGAAGGACAAAACCCTTCATCTTTACATCAAAACTATCGTGGGCTAAACTAGGTGATAGTAAATAACAAGTACCCAAATCCCAGGATCAATAAACTTCTTGATAGACTTCAAGGAGAAAATATATTGTATATCTTTTGGAATGACATTATGCTCCTACTACTATCAAACACACTATATCTTTTGGATTAACATACTATATCTTTTGGATTGACAATATGCTCATATTACTTTCAAACACACTAGTATAAGACATCTTGAGACCTTGTCTTGACAAGTTTGTCCTCATATTCTTTGATGACATACTAACATACTCCAAAGAAGAAGAAGTAGTACATGAATCAAAACTTTAGATCATACTTAAAATACTAAGGATACACAAGATCTATGCTAAGAAGAGCAAATATGTGTTTTTCAAGAGGTAAATAGAGTACCTTGGATTCATAGCATTTGAGAAGGGGATTGTATTAGATATGGCCATGATTTAAAAAATACAAGAATGACCACCTCTAAAGTCACTTAAGAAAGTGTACAACTTTCTACAATGGACCAGATGGTATCGAGTCTTTATCAGAGATTATACTTTAATTTTTGTAATCCATTAGGAAAAAAATGAACTCACAAATGGGCCCTTAAAAATAATATAGCTTAAGATGTGGGCCTTTTGGATTGTCCAATAGGAAGGCTAGATGTTCACATCCATGGAGGGTGAATCTTCTCTCTCCAAATCTTGGGTTTTCTATTAAAAAAAGGGGTAGCAGGGGATTAAAAAAAGAAAGAATGAATAGTACACAAAATTTGAGTTTCTCTCACCTCGTATTTCTCCCCTTTTTTGGAGAATTTTCAATTTCCGTTTTTTTCCCTCTCACGAAATCAATTTGACCCAAAAGTTGAGCAACATACCACTTTCCCTCTCTTCTCTATACTCGTGAATTTTCGTCTCCATTGAAGCTCCCTGCTGAGAGTAATTCAGGTTTTGAGCGTTCTGCTTACCTATGCACTTTCTTCTCCATGCAGCTCCAGATTTTGGGCAAAACACATGTGCCCATCTCTCTTTGCATTTTCTCTTGTTTGCTATTTTTTCAATAGGGTTCGATGTCGTTTCTTACTGTTATTGTTGTTTTATTGCAGAGGTTGTTTGGGGCAGGAGACAGAGGTGCTCATCTCTCTCTCTCTCTCTCTCTCTCTCTCTCTCTCTCTCTCTCTCTCTCTCTCTCTCTCTCTCTCTCTCTCCCCTTTCTTTCCCCCCTCTCTCTATGTGTTGTTTCTCTTTTATGTTTTGTTTTCAATAGAATTTGATGTTGGTTCTAATTGTTGTTTTCTTGCAGAGTTTATTTGGAGTAAGAAGCAAAGGTGTTAATCTCTCTCTCTGTTTGGTTTTTTTTTTGTTGATATATTTTCAATACAACATAATGTTAGTTCTAACCCTTGTTGTTGTTTTATTGTAGAGTAAATTGGCCATGTTTTGTATTGTTTCTATTCATGCAGTTATCTAGATATTTTTTGCTAAAAGGGATTCATGCAAGTAGTTTTATTAAAAGGGATTCATGCAGGTGTTTTTTTGTACATGCAGGTATTGTGCAAGGTTTAGGTGAAGCATATAATTCTCAATCGACTATTTTGATGTGGTGAGTGATTCCTTTGTGCTGGATGATATGGATTTGCTAGAAGTCAATGGTTCAAAAATCCTCTGCTTTATTGGTCTTATGTGTCCATTTGGATCTCCATACCAATTGGCAATGATCCATGAAACTCTTGTATCATATCATCCATATAACACACAATGTCTTGAGTCTTAGAATATCTCAGGTGTCAATCCAATGTGCCTATTAAGATTTTCATGCCATGTGGCTGCTATCCTTGTAACAACTACTCTATAATACCCACATTTCATACAATGTATTGAGTCAAATCAGTCTCCTCTTCATTATAATAAAATTTATTTTGGAGAAATTCTCTGATTGTTCTTGTGCTATTCTTTTCATTATATTTCATGTAAATGGTATGATTAAAGTGATACCTTGAAATTAAAGCTATACTTTGTGTTGATGTATATATCTACATGCATTTTGATATCGATGTTTATGTCTGTTTACAAAAGTGTAAACATCTCTTAATGCCATGTTGATTTGTATGGCATATTGGTGATTACTGGACAGACTTAAAATGCTTATTATTTAGGGGTTGATACATACTTCTTTACATCTAATGTGTAGGTTATAATGCATGAGAGAAGAACAAGTATTCTCTCGATAGAAGTATGTAACAGAAAAGATGAAGAAGGGAATTGGATAATTGATATGTATCATTGCTTGTCTTGGGTACATATGCATCCAAGTATGAAGGGAGCTTTCACGGTGAAAGCATCTACAATTGCAGATGTATCAAAGCACTGGAAGGTAAAATTTTAGCTCTCAAACAAAGAAATGTTGATTCTCACCTTGTAATATAGGCATTTGTACAATATGTATTCATGCAAAAATAAACACATATTGTGCCCACTATGCCCTTTCAATGAAACATTACAAACAATAAGTATTTGCAACTCATTGAAAATGAGAAATTTCATGATACCTATGTAACAACTTGTCTCGTATTTACAGAAGTATACCCTTTGGATTGCTGTGAGTAGCAAAATGTTGAGAGTTTCATTGGTTCTTTTAAGTGTTACCACCTCGAAATTGGTAGATTGCTCTTTGAGGGGCGTACAACTAAGCAACTTGCAGAGGACCTTGTTTTTTTCTATGACTCCAAGTACATATTGCCCAAGTGGAGTCGAGAATATGGAGCCCTTGAGTCTATGCACATATAGAATCTCAATAGCATAGAATGGCAATTGTGTAGTAGCAACATTTTGCACATGTGTAGCACAAAAATTTTAGCAGACATAGTGAATTCTATGAAGCCAAGCACTGGCTCAAAGAATGTACATCTAATTTGGTTCACACTAATTGTAATTTTTGCACACATGTTCAAGAAATATAAGGATTTGAGACGTACGAAAAGCACGTACGTCATAAAAAATGCATCAGAGGATTATGTAACAAGGATTCTAGGCAAAACTTGGACATAAAAAATAACTCATAGTCCTGACATAATGGAGTGTCGAGTCACAACAAGGGACATGGCTTTCACGTAAACTTTTTCTCTCTTAATTGACTATTATCTTACTTTGGGATGAATCGGCTAACTTTCCTTTCCAATTATAGGTACTTTGTCACACAACAGACTTTATGCCTAATGTTCAAGTATCGTTCAAGTATCATAGATGGAGGATGCTCAAGGGTAAATGGCTGTGCCTTGATCAAGACATGTGTAAAAGTGGAGCTGTGGATGTTAATGTCATTTGTGAGGGCCGCGAGCCCCAAGTGTTGCAAATCGAGGATGATTGGCCCTTGAGTATAATGCGCCAGGAAATTACAACGTTAATGCATAATCCACCTATTAGCTTCTATTTTAAACTAGATGGTAGGAAAATTCGAAGCCGAGCTAAGGATGCTGTTACTAGTGGAATTTAGAAATTGTAGAGTCTCCCTAAAAATCCCAACACCACAAGTTGTAATATCCAACACCTATAAATTTTTGGATTTTTTTTGCCAATAGAATATTGTCGCTTACAAACTTGTAATATTTAAAAATTATGGTATTTATGAAAAATCATGCACTTGTTATACACTTTCCACATCAACACATTTACATATGCATGTAAACTTTACAAAGACGTAAGTAAAGCCATAAGTAAATATCGTATGCGAACAACCCTTAATGGTTTAAAACTTATGGTTTTTAAGGTAGAACTAGTTTAGTTCTTGTTTCATTGTTTCATTTCACACTTTCTCTCTTCATCTCTTTATATCCACCACATCCCTCCTACCTGTTACGATTGATGCTCATGCACACTTTGATGAGTGGATCCACGAGACTATCTTTGCTAACCAGGGTGATGAGATATTCCAGGTTTTCTCTAATAACTTCAACCTTGAAAGTGTGCTCTCATCGTTGGATCCCCCCTTTAGGTTTTGGAAGACTTTGTGAGCACCATTGCTACATGCACATACTCCATCGAGGGATCGGACATGACTTGGGTGGCTCTGGAACAGCTCATGGTATTTCAGGCAGGTATGAATCACCAAAAAGTGGTGAATAGGTGTCTGGCCCATGTGGATCCTTCGCACAAAGTATGCACTATTCCCATGGGAAGTGCACCGAGTACATCACCTTTGGATCTCGTGGAGTGTGATTGCGCATTGGAATTTTACCTCCTTGCATTGGATACACCCCTAAAGGAGGAGAGCAATGAAGATACAACTCCACAGGTTGTTTCTATCACATACATGGGAGAAGAACCGATTGAAGAGCTCATAAATGTTGAAGAGGAACATTAGGTGGTGGCAGAGCAAGGGTTGGCTCTCATCATGGTGCCATCTTCTTCAAAACAGCCACAAGTCGACAAATCCAACCTTGCCTCCTTGACGCCCATTGAAGTAGATGGTATATAATACTTGCTTCTATCAGATGTACTGCAATACTTGGAAATGAAGGAAGAACAGTTGTTCTCTATCCTAGTCAGGGATTCAATGGAAGGCCTAATCAATTATGATTACATGGATGTGCATCCGACTATGGCAGAGATTGGAAGATATGATGGCACAAGCTTAGATATTGTGAGTGCCATCATAGCAACACAAGAGAATATTACCTCAGTTGAAGAAGATTACCTTGTGCCATATGCTGAATTTGAAGCACTATAGCATGATTTGTTGGAACTAAGGCCCCAACTTCCTACCAAGGAGTTTGTAGATCCCTCTGCTCAAAGAGGTGCCTCCCTGACACATGAGGAAATGAAGATACAAGATGATCTAGAGAAGGTGAGATTTATAACTACCTTATATTTTCATGCAATGAAACTTGACGATAGGGTGCTCCGGTCCCCTGGAGTCCACCGGTGAATTCTTGGCCAAAAATTATGCCTGCAACTACCCTATCTGAAGTCTAGTATCTAGTGTTTGATTTGAATTTGTCATTCAGGACATACTATAGATAGCTGAGTTTGCATCAAGGCAAGGAGAAGCTCAACATGCGGATTGACAGAAGGATTCAACTTTGAAGGAGTATATTGGTAGCCTTGTTGCAGATTTGGTGGTCTTCCATAAGAAGTGCTCACCAAGAGGGCAAGAAATAATCATGAAAATTCGAGCTTACCTTTTCGAGTGATACATGTGACATCTAGCTTGGAGAAGGTCGTGCTAATCAAGCAGTCAAAGCTTCTTTACTTGTTTGACCAAACGCCTGGTGGAGCAATATGTGTGCTTGCTACATTAGGTGACCTCGCTAAAGTGTCAGATCCACTTCTCTTGGAGAAAGAGCTGAAGGGGGAGTGCATCATTTTTGAAGCAAAGAAGGAACTTATATTTTCATTGGAAGCTGGCCCCTTCTCTCCACTGATGAAAAAGCCAAGGAACAATTGAGAGTTCTTGTTGGCTATCGGCTTTTTGTATCTACCATCACTAACAGCCATCACATGTATTTTTCTTGATGAATATAAGATACTTTACTTTGTCCATACAAATAAATATTTATTAAATAAATGTGCGATTCATATAAGTGTGACGATAATGTGTGGTACGTGAATGACGTATTTGCATAGGTTAACATAATTCAACACATAATACTGCACTTGCGATTGTGTAAGTGTGACAATAATGTGTGGTACATGAATGACGAATCCGCATACATTAACATAATTCAACGCGTAATACTGCACTTGCGATTGTGCATAAGTAATAACGTAACTTGTATCCGTATGTATTACTACTTTTGATGCATTCGTATGCTAAACAAAAATTAAGAGTCACGTGTTTCAAGAAACAAAACAAAACAACTTTACTCAACCATTTGAATTCAGTACACATCACATGAGATATTATGTATATATAAATAAATATTCCAATGTGGCAGAGTATACAAAAATTTTTGGCCTTCCAAGATGTTATAGCACTATAACACTCATTACAAACATTGCATCATTAATCTAGTAAACTTTGGCGGAGTCTCCTTGCCGTATCGAAGGCGAATGATAAAGTTCATGTCTTTATATGTGATTGTGACACGCTTTGCATGGATGCCTACAAGCTGTGTATCATCAAACAAGTCGATGAGAAACCCCTCTACAGTTGTTTGTAGGGCCTCCATAGCTACAGTAGTCCACCTTCCTGCTGTTGGTGGGCCATCCCGCACTCGTGCCCAAAATCTTCCCATCCCTTTCAGCTCCAAGTATTGCATGACTTCTCGAACAACCTTATGAAAAGAACTTTTCAGGATGAGAAGCTCGTATTCGCGTTGGATTCTCCTTATCTCTCGAAGGGCGATAGTGCCATGTTTCCATCTCCTCTTCTTCTGTGGTGGTCCTTATGCTCTATGGGGATCACCTGTTGCTGCACTAGAGGAGGCTCCACCTTGTGCTCCAGGTGGCGGCCCTTGGTGTGATGTCTTTATGAGGCCAAAACGACGACATGCTTGCTTGGTGCATGCCACCCAAGCTCGAGGAGGGCAAGACGAAGAAGAGACAGAGGTTGGGTATGTGAAAATGGAGGAAGCAAAGAAAGCAAGATGTAAAAATGAGAAGAAGAATGAACTTTTAACCCATTTAAACCCCAAAACCAGGTTAATGCATCTTCATACACATTGTCCATCGTGTGACTTAAATCCATAACCTTTTATCAAAATGCGACGAAACTTCACACGTGCACTCGTTAGGTGGCCAAGAGCCCTTTAAAAAAATAAAAAATGAATGCAGACCCTTGGTCTGAAGTTAGGCATCTGGAGCCTCGGACCAGAGGTCTGCAGGATTTTTTTTTTTCAATTAAAAAAAGGGCTCTTGGCCACCTAACGAGTGTGCTGTGAAGTTTCGTCGCATTCCGATAAAGTTTAGTATTTTAAAAATCATCCCACACCAAAATTATGGATGGATTGATAATTGGGAAATCAACATCGCGAGTACTGGCCCAAAATTATGGATGGATTGATAATTGAGAAATCAACATTGCGACTATTGGCCCTTAGAAACTTTGCACCACATAGACTATAAAGAGGCATCAGGAGTAAAGTCTGCAACAAGAAATGGCAAATTTTTGCATATTATTCCTATTGAAATTGACAGTGCAAACAAAAACTGTAAGTAAGAATTGAAAATACATCGAAGATACACAGTCAAAGTTGAGAGTGAAAGACAAGTGTTAAATTTTAATTCATATTTTAAGGGTGCATACAATAGTTTTGCACTGGGACATAGTCATATGTCCAATGCACAAGGATAACACTATGCCAAAAAAGATAACATTATAAACTGTGCTCATTCCATTGGAATGAATGCATCCTTCACTGCTTGAATATTTCTTACAAGTTAGAAGCCCTTGGGAGTTACAGTGATGTGCTTCACATGTATTGCACAACGTTGAGCATTAGTCATGAAGTCAACTAAAAAGGCTAGTGCAACACACTGTAGAGCATGAAGACATTCTTTTGTGAAGCAATCAGGTCTATCCTGACCTTGTACCAAAAACCACCTCATGCTTGTCAAGAATTGCGTGGTGGGGGGACTTGCTCAAGATGCTGCACCGAACACACACAGAATGCACAAGGAGAAGCTCACTCAAGAGACAAGAAGAGAGATGGAGGCCAAAACGTTTTCTTGTTGGGCTCTTCTTCTTCTTTACACACTTTACAATGTACACAAAGTATAGATAAGATACAACATAAAGGAAAGTGGCCTACTAAGTCAAACAATGCATAACTGACTACACTAGTCGACTGGCGCTATAACTAGGCCAGATGTAAATAGGTGTAACAACCTGAATAAAATAAGTAATGAGTCAGTGGCCATGTGAGAGTCATAATGACCACCGACGTGCTAAGTGTAGATGTGTGGACCCATCTAACTAGGCAATCCATCATCAATGTCCGCATGTATTGAGCTTGTCATCTCAACACTCCCCCTCAAGCTCAACTGCATCTCTGCAACTCCAAGTAAGCTTCGAAACTTTTGAAGCTTCTCTGTACCCAATGCCTTCGTAAAGATGTCAGGTATCTGATCCTGTGTGCTGACATACACCAAGTCAATCTCACCTGCTAGTACCTTCTCTCTCACAAAGTGGTAGTGTACCTTAATATGTTTTGTCCTGGCATGGAACACAGGGTTCCTAGCCAACTCTATACTGCTCATGTTATCACAATAAATGACAACTGCACCTTCCACCTGCACATCTAAATCAGCCAATAAGTTTTGCAGCCATACTACCTCACATGCTGCAACAGCAGCACCTCTATACTCAGCCTCTGTACTCGACAAAGCAACTGTAGATTGCTTTTTGCTGCTCCAAGCAACTGCTCCACTACCAAGAGAGAACATGTATCCGCTGGTAGATCTTCTATCAGACATACTACCAGCCCAATCTGCATCTGTGTATCCAAACACCTGTACATCTGTACCTTCCTCATAGAAAAGTCCATAATGTAATGTGGACTTCACATATCTCAATATGTGTTTGACTGCATCCAAATGTGGATTTCTAGGTACTTGCATAAACTGACTCACAAGACCAACAGCGTAGCTCAAGTCTGGCCTTGTAATGGTCATGTAGATCAAACTCCCCACTATCCTCCTGAACATAGTAGGGTCTTCTATCTCATCCCCAACATCAGCACTCAACTTTACATTCTGCTCCAACGGAACTGAAAGTGGTTTGCATGTTGTCATACCATACTTGGACAACATATCCAAGCCATCCTATCTTTGGGAGAGCCATATACCATCATCACATCTGATCGCCTCAATGCCAAGGAAGTATCTTAGCTCACCTAAATCATTCATCTCAAACTTCTTCTTCAAAAAATCCTTGACTTCAGCAATCCCACTATCACTATCACCTGTAATAATCAAGTCATCCACATAGATGACTATGATGACCAAACCTGCATCTCCCTTTCTCACATAAAGTGAGTGATCATCATCACAAACATAGAAGCCAATATTGACAAGATACTCTTTGATCTTGTCAGACCATGCTCTAGGTGCTTGCTTGAGCCCATAGAGCGCCTTCTTCAACCTGCACACATATGTGGGATGCTTTAAATCTTCATAACCTGCTGGCTGATCCATATACACTTCTTCCTGCAAATCACCATGCAAGAAGGCATTCTTCACATCCATTTGCTGCAACCTCCAACCTTTGGTTGCTGCCAAAGCAATCACACATCTGACAGTTGCCATCCTAGCAACTGGACTATAGGTTTCATCATAATCTATGCCATATGTCTAGGCATAGCCTTTTGCAACCAGCCTAGCTTTGTATCTACTAATAAAATCATCTGCATTGTGCTTAATCTTATAAACCCACCATCCATTGCTGCATCCCAATGAGTATGACCAATAGCATCCTCAAAACAAGTGGGCTCAACATCCTCAACTAGTTTCACCATATAAGCATAATGGTGAGCTGCATAACCTTCAAAACCAAATCTTTTAACAGGGTATCTCACCCTGCTAGACCTGTGTACCACTGGATCACTCAATGGAGTCTTTGCATTGACGCGTGCTCTCTGCACACCTGGAGTCCTCACTGAAGGAATACCAAGCTAATCATCCAAGCTCTCTGAGCCACTGGAGTCTCCATCAAGAACTGCATCAATGCCATCTAACACTTTATTCTTTCCTTTGTCTTTACCTGTAGTGCTACTAGATGCACCTGAAGATGTAGAGCTACTCCTTAGTCTCCCAGACCAAGGACTAGCAGATGATGTCTCTGGTCCACTAAGAGTCCGTGATTCTTGCTTTTCAGCCTGCACATGAGTGTCATGATCATCATCATCATCATCGAATGCATCACCATTAGATGCATTCCAACTACTCATTTCATCAAAGATGACATCCCTGCTCACTCTGAACTTACATGTGATAGGGTTATAACAGCGATACCCTTTCTGTTCTAAAGAGTATCCAATAAAGACACACTTTTCAGCCCCTTTGGATCCAGTTTCTTCCGCAACTCATCTGGCACGTGAACATACGTAATGCAACCAAACACTTTCAAGTGCGATACATCAGGCTTCTTGCCAGTAAAGCATTCTTCTGGAGTCATACCATGAACTGCAACTGTGGGAGTTCTATTCATAATATAAACAACAGTATGAACAATCTCAAACCAAAAATGCTTAGGCATATTCTTTTCAGCCATCAAGGCACGTGCAACTTCTGTAATATGCCTGTTTTTCCTTTTTGCAACCCCATTTTGCTGTGGGTTATACCTGCATGTGAACTGTCTCTTTATCCCATGAGACCTCAGAAAATCACTGAACTCATTCGAGAGGTACTCTCCCCCTCTATCTGACCTCAAGCACTTTAGTTTCAAGTCTGTTTCTCTTTCAACTGCAGCCTTGAAAGTTCTAAAGTGCTCAAACGCTTCACTCTTTTCCTTCTTAAAATATACCCATAGCTTTCTAGAACAATCATCAATGAATGTGACAAAGTATGAACTGCCTCCAAGAGATATATTTTGTGTAGGCCCACAAATGTCTGTATGCACAACATCAAGGATATTTCTGCTTACATCTCTGTCATGTGAAAAGGGTTGTCTTGCCTGCTTACCAAACTGACATGCTTCGCATACCTTATGAAATTTTGCAACTCAAAATGTAGGCAAACCTGTAACCAACCCTTTGGACTGCATTAATTTCAGCCTTTGTACATTTGCATGTCCAATGCGTTTGTGTTAAATTTCAATGTCTGCAACAACACCTTTTCCTTTAGCATACATAGCAGCATTCATAATAGGAATTCCAACATCCAGCGTAAACATACGTCTAACTCTACTTCCCTTTGCAACTAACCTGCACTTGTCATTAAAGTCTTTTACAAAGCAACCCTTTGCATTAAATCTGACTTGCATCTCTTGCTCTATACCGACTAACACCAAGTTCTTTGTAATAGATGGCACATGCAATACATCTGAAAGACTCTTTGTCTTACCATCATGCAAGGACAAGGGAACTTTTCCAACATATGAAATTGGGTGGCATGAATCATCACCCATCTGCACATAACCTGCATTTTGCAAATCCTGCATCTCCCCAAACCATTCTGCATGGCTGGTCATATGATTGGATGCACCTGAATCAACATACCAAACATCATCATGTGTTCCCTTTCCTGTAATAGCATTCAACATATGCTACATAACAAACAAACGTTCATTTTTGTCTTCGTTCTGTCATGAAGATGATGCATAGTTTCCTTGCTGCAACTTACCATTACAGATATAATCTTTCTTAGCATAACATTGGACTGCAATATGACCTGTTTTGCCACAGTAGTGACACACAATACCAGAGTTGTTAGAACCTCTGTTCTACCATCCACCTCTTCCTCTAAAGCTCCCCCTACCTCTAAAGTTACCATGACCTCTTGAAACCTGCATATCTCCAAATTGCTGATTCAATCTGTTTTGCTGGTTGTCACTACCACGTCCTGTACCACGACCTCTTGAGGAGAACTTGCCATGTCCCCTTCCTAAACTGGAGTAGAAATCTTGGACCTGTTCACCACTTCTTTCAGATGTCTCACTTTGCATGATGTTGATCTCTTCAGTGATCATAAGGGAGACCAACTCATCGAAATCTGGAAATGGCTTTCTGACATATACGGAAGTTACAAAAGACTTCCAAGCCTTTTTATTGTTAAGTCCACCCAAGGTAGACGACACCAAATCATCATCATCGGGCATTGCATCAATCGCTGCCAATGCATCTGCAATGCTCCTTACCTTCAGTGCGCATACTCATTGATAGACATCTTCCCTTTCTTCAATGTATTCAACTCTTGCTTGAGTTGAATCTTTCGTGCCTTTGTATTTACAGAAACATACTTTCAAGTATGGCCCAAGCTAGATATGAATTCTTTGTATTTCTAATATGTCCCAACATATTATTGTCAATTACTGCAGACAACCAATACATGACCTTTTTATCTTTTGCATTCCATTGCTTCCGTGTCTTTGTCTCTTCTGCAGTTGGAGGATCACTCATCTCCGGCTCCTTTTCTTCACCTGAAACAAACTCGTAGAGACCTTTTCCAATAAGGAAGTTCGTGACATGGAACTTTCATGAAGGGTAGTTGTTCTTATGGAGCTTCTCAATGATGGGGCTTCCACTGTTCTCTACCATTATCACAAAATTAATACCACTAGCAAGTAAATTTCCTGCAACCCTCGACCTGTAGTGCACAGCAATACACCAGACAGCCTTTTTCACTATCTGCTCAACAATACATGCAATCTGCAACCAGTTTGCAGATAAACCTTGTGTTTACTCGCTGGTAAATACCTTTGAGCTTACAGATCTGAAATCTATAACCTGTGCACCCACTTTCGGTCAATACAGTTGAAGTCACAGTGTACCCTGAAACTGTTGTCCGCAACCTTGCGGCTCTAAAATGGGGCCTGAAACAGCCTCAGATGCCCAAAATAACTGTGGAAGAGCCCTAAAGGACCTATGTGTAGAATACACAGCGCTCTTCGCGCACACCAAATCTCACTGCAATATGAGATTTTTGCTTGACCCTGCTTTCGGTGCCTCCACAGGCACTATCCAAGAGAGAGAGTGGAAGAATGGGAGAGCTTCTTACCCGTGGCTTGCTTGCTCGAACATTGCTTCTTCTCCTTCACTTCAGCCTTCGAAATCAGCCTCTCTCAGTAGCGCGGCTCTAATACCATGTCAAGAATTGAGTGGTGGGGGGACTTGCTCAAGATGCTGTGCCGAACACACACAGAATGCACAAGGAGAAGCTCACTCAAGAGACAAGAAGAGAGATGGAGGCCAAAACATTTTCTTGCTGGTTTCTTCTTCTTCTTTACACAATTTACAATGTACACAAAGTATAGATAGGATACAACATAAAGGAAAGTGGCCTACTAAGTCAAAGAATGCATAACCGACTACACTAGTTGACTGGCGCTATAACTATGCCAGCTGTAAATAGGTGTAACAACCTGAATATAATAAGTAATGAGTCAGTGGCCATGTGAGAGTCATAATGACCACCGACATGCTAAGTGTAGACGTGTGGACCCATCTAACCAGGCGGTCCACCATCAATGTCCGCATGTGTTCAGCTTGTCATCTCAATAATGCTTTCTGTGAGGTAAAGCTCTTGCACAATCTCGCGAACAAGTCTCAAGAAGCTCGCCTTCGGAATGATGAGATCAAAAGAGCATTGATACGTCCTAATTTCTCTCAAGGCAATTGTACCTGGCTTCCACTTGCGTTTCTTGTGGGGATGCTGAGGAGGATCCTTGTGAGGGCGGCTTGAGAAAGGTGGATTAGGTTGAGAAGGGGGTACATATGAGCTAGTAGATGCTCCAAGAAGCTGAACACGATATGGGGCTCTGAGCAGAAGCTTACTTGCAACTACCTTAGACCTAGCCATCTTTCTTGCACAAGAGATGTGAGAACTCAATGAATAAGATAGAAAGTGAAACCCTCTTCTATATAACCCTAAACTGTGAGACTCATTCACATAGATGCACACTCTCTCTTTCTCTCTTAAACTATGAATTGCATTCACATTGAACACATTATTCATTTTACTATCTTAGCTCTCTTCAAACCCGTTTGTTGTCTTGTCAAAGCCTTGTTTCTAGCCACTTGGCATGGTTTTTTTTGGCACTTGAGGCTTCATAAGGCACTCTTTTAGTGACATGACGTGATTCCATCATGTCTGCAACTGATTCATCAGCACTTTTATTTGCTCTCTTTTGCGAGGGTTTAGCTTCATCCACTACTATAGTCCTTTACCACCAAGATAGCAATTAAATCATTGGATTGCTACCATTCACCCCTCCACCATGATTAGCTTTTCTTTGGTATGCACCACATGCTATCCAATGTGAATTTTCCATCCCTTCTATGGACCAAATTCCGATGCTTCCCTTTTCTGCAAAGTATGGCCCATGTGCCTCAAGGATATGCTACAAAGACACATATCACACATGAGTAAAACTATGCTCAATACTTTATACATTCATATAATTTTAAAATATTAACTTAGTACGCACCATGTAATGTGTGATAGAGCTTTTGCCCCATGCTTTCATCATGTTTTCATAGAAGCTATGCACAACACTGATAAATTCTTGCTTATCTTTATTTTTAAACACCATCTTGCAAATTAAGGGAGCCAATTTGTTAAGACTTATCCAAACCTTAGCTTTGGCCAATCTTGTTTTTCCTCCATTACTTTGATCAGGAACTGCAAAATGTAACTTTTTCCGCCCATCATAGTCTTGCGGCCTACGAACCATGACATTCCCTTCCTCATTGATGGGTGCTGAGAGAAAAGCCTTCACTCCTCCAAAGCAAGGCTTTTTTGGCAAGTTACTAGATTTTCCTGATCTCTTCTCATCTTTTTCAATCGTCACTTGATGCTTGTGTAGCCCAATTTCTGATAGCACTCGCTCTAGATTCCTACACGTTGCAATGGCTTCTTTTTCTAGTTGCATCCTATAAGCAAAGCAAATGTATTCATATACAAGTTTCTCCATGATTCTGACAAAAGCATGCAATGAACAAATGTGAATACGATCCAGTGGAATGTTGAAGATGGGCTTCCAAGTGGGATATTCTCTATTGCGCATAGGTGCAGCACTTGTCACCCTTCACCAGTTCTTCTTTCTGTCCTTTCCTTCCACCCTCTTTGTCAAGCAATATAGGCATGGATTCTTTATATTTGCACCATTGGAGATTCCACACATGCATTTTAAAGTTTTCAAGTCTCCTACAAGATGCCATTCAACCAACCATACCCTTCAACCGAGAGCATCTCACCATGTTCCTGACGATCAATTATGCTTGGAATGCTTGTGTGTATAAAGAACAACTGCAGCACCTCAAATGTTTCCTTACAAACTTCAAATGCAGCGAGCCACCACACATGGCGCTTAGATTGAACACTAAAGTTCCCTGGGTTGTTCTTGTTGAATTGTAAAGCTCTATTCATCAAAGTTACACTAACTCTTTCAAGCTTTACTCCTTTGAGGACCTCACTTTCATCTAATTTTATAACAAACTGCAATTTACCATTACATTCCTCAACAGACATATTGTAGTACATTACCATTACCGACTGCACCTTGTTCAAATCTAAATAGCAATTTTTGAGTTTGGTGAACTTCACCTCATATGCATTTTTGGTCCCAATATTTAGTGTTTCCACACATTGAACATGCATGGGATCTCCTATCAACTCCAAAACCTTTGTATAAAGTTGTCGTTGGGCCTCTATTAACTTTGAAGGTTGAGGAAGAGGCACAATTCTATTTCTCTTTAGCACACGACCAAACCCAGCCTTCATACCTTTGAATATCTTTAAGTTGTTGTGCTAATACTGGCCCTGTCACAAAATAGATTGTGCATCCACAATTGAGAACTCATTTGACACATCTTTTAATGTGCACTCAATCACCTTTTCTTTCATAGCCTTAAACTTAGGATTGCTCAAAGCGTTTTCCAATGTACTTGCCTTCAGCAATCTACTAATACATTATCCAACCTCACCCTCACCTAGATTCTCTTTCGGAGCTACCTTACATGCTTTGATATGTCGCTTCTACTAGCCGCTATTCACAATTAACTCATTGATTGGCTTCTTCTTTTGTTTGCGCTCATATGTTAGCTTGCTGTTGATCTTTCTCAAGTCGTCCAATTGTGCCTTTGCCTCCTCATATGAGATACCAATGTCATGGATAGTGTCCTGTATTGAAATAATTTGACTGTTTTGTTGAATTATAGTGTCATTCAGCTGTACCACTTGTCCTATGAGCTATTGTATATGAAGTTGATGTGCAGTGATCACATCATGGAAAATTTTTATGGTTGCTTGGCAAGTTGTAAATACTTTGAATGCCTAATCATTGAGCCGCCTAGTATAAATGAGTAACCCATTTTCACCCTCGCACACATACTTCAACAAATTTGTGATTCCTAAGAAAGTTGGAGGTCTATTGTTTAAGGGGTCAATTGTTCCCCCATCAACCCACAAATCCACATGTTTCAATCCCATTTGCCTGTAACTCTGCAAAACCTGAGGGTTGACACTAATATGCTAGGTTCTTTTGAATAATGGGGCATATTCAATCTCTACCTCAATATGCATCTCCTTCTTTCCTATATTCATTTTACTATTAATAGAAACGGGGAGCCTACTTGGTTGTCACAGGAGGTAGAGTGGAGATGCACAGAGAGGCATACGAAGGTGCCAAGGGGGGAAAGGAGGGTGTAAGTAATTCACTCTGTTAATGAAGCTTGCATAAACACAGAGAAGAGGTCACAATAGAGCCATGAGAGAGTATAGATATGGGGGGAAATAAATCAGAGGGTAGGGATGTCCAATACTTTTCATATTTTAGATATTTCTATTTTATCTCCAAAAACATCTCCAAAAAACACAAAATTTGACTAGTTGGTTTGTTTTTTGACCAAAAGCTAGAATATAAAAAATCCCCAAAATATCTTAAAAGGAACTTCCAAAATTTCATTTTCCTTGTTCTCGATTAAAAAATCAATTACATCGTATCTACTAATCATTTTGCATTGAAAACAAAGCACCACACTCTCGTAACTAACTCCTTTTTTAATATAAAATTTGGTTGAAAAAGACTTCTTGAATGAGGAGAGATAAGGAATATGAGTATATCTTTGTAGATAATATACAAAATGAAAAATGAGATTGCAAAAGTGGAGAGAGAGAGAAGGATTATTTTACTATTCTTCTCTCCTCTTTTCCTTGTTTTAAGGATGAGAGAGGGGGGGCTAAAAGGCCCATTTGTGAGTTCATTTTTTTCCTAATCTCATTGACTTAAAGTGCTTAAGGAAAAATATTACATTGTATGGATCCCATTTGAATAGTCTAGCTTTGAAAGATGCAAGCAATGTTTAGTAGCAACTCCAACTCTAAAGCTTCTTGATCCAAATTAGGAATTTGAGATAGCGATAAATGCAAGCTCTCTTATACTAGGATGTGTACGTATGTAGAAGGAATATTTAGTGGAAGATAAAGGAACATGCGAGAAATTATACTACTCATGATCTAGAGCTATTAGCTATGATTCATGCTTTGAGATTATGGAGACAATTCTTGCGTGGAAAGAATTTCACTTTAGTAACTAATCATAAGAGTCTCAAATGGATATTTACTCAATTAGATCTAAACATGAGGCAACAAAGCTGAATCGAGATCTTACAAGAGTATGACTTCAATATCAAATATAGGTCAGGCGATAAGAACATCATTGTGGATGCACTAAGTTGTAAAGCATCTCTCAAAGGCCTCATGGTTCAAGAAAAGGCTATGCATTTGAGCTAGTTAAGAGTTGAAGAAGAAGATACTTTGGGAGGTACACAACTCTCCATTCTTAAGACACTTTGATTATTCCAAGACACTCAATTAGATATACTTATGTATGTCATTGAATGCCTAAGCTGCCAAAGAGTAAAAGCAGAACATATCAAGATGCTAGGCAAGCTCCAACCATTGGATATTTCCCAAATGGAGTGGGAATTCATTAGTATGGATTTCGTGGTAGGGTTTCCCTTAGTTTAGGGAGGATGAAACTCTATCATGGTGATTCGAGACATGTTAACCAAGGTCATCTTACCTTCTTCCCATCAAGTAAAATTGCAAGACTTTAAACATTGCAAGATTTGTTGTCAAAGATCTATAGGCTTCATGGTTTACCAACAAGGATTGTTAGTGATCAAGAGTTTCTTTTCACTTCTCAATTTTGGAAGAGCTTATCAGAGGCTATTGAAACTTAAATATATTCCAGTACAACCTACCACCCATAAACTATTGATCTAACATAACAAGTCAACCAAATCATAGACGACATATTAAGAGCATATTGTCGTAGAGAACCTAAGTAGTGGATGCACCAAGATGAATAGGCTTCTCATGGACAATAGTGCCTCACTCCACTCAACTTCTTTGATCTCAATCTAAAGGTGGAAGCTTCCAAGAAGATGTTAGAATAGGCTTCTTATGCACAAGAGTGCCTCACTACACTCAACTTCTTTAATCTCAATCTAAAGGTGGAAGCTTCCAAGAAGATGTTAGAGGAGATGGATGAGTAGGTTTGGCAATAAGATATGATATTTAAGAGGCTAAGGATTGTCAAAAGCCCTATGCTAATCTTGGAAGATAGAAATGAATCTTCAAGGAAGGGGATGAGAGTTCATTATCATTGGAAAAATTCAAAAAGCTAAGTGTATGGTATTGTGGACGTTACATGATCCTCAAGTGCCTAGGGAGCAATGCATACAAGATGCAACTTCCTAAATACTTGAATACACATAAGGTCTCCCATGTCAAGTTGCTAAAAGCATATGTACCCAATCTTGAGGAGCATGTTCTTGATGATCAACAAATTGTAATGCCAATTGAAGGAATCCTTAAGCTCAAACCCAATAAAATATATGATTTAAAAAAAGGGAAGATCCTTAGAAATAGAACCCTTAGAGAATATCTCATTCACTAGAAAGAAAGATCATCCTAAAGAGAATGCTACATGGATTGATTAGGAAACTTCATGCAAACAACACCCCCAATTTAACTCAAGAAACTTGAGGAGGGTCACTCAATAAGATATGTGCCTATCACATAAATTGAAAAGAAGGGATCATTCAATAATGAGATTTAGAAAAATGTGATTACAAATGTGAGTGACATTTAGGATGTTAGCCTAAAGCTATGAAGTTATGAAGAAAAAGGGTTTATTTTACCAATGAGAAACTCACAAATAAGGCAATTTATTAAATAGACCTTGAATGTATGTGATATATGACATTTATGCATATTGAAATTCTAGATAAGAAATGAAAAAGAATTGCCATGGGTGATTCAAAATGAACATTATATCATCTCAATGTATAGTCATATAGTAGTGCAGGATGAGAAAATCCAAACTTTTATACAATGACATATTAAAGTCCCAAATGTTACACTCCAATAAGGTAAGTGTACCACAAGAGTTCCACTAACGGGGGTATTATAATTGATAAAATTTGGCTAAATATATAGGATTACACTATATAAGAGGGTTATTTGTTGCACTTTAGAAAAATATACATAAGTTTCTTGAGAATGAGATGTCATTTTCATAGCCTATAACATGTAACTAGACTAATTTTTCAAATACCCCTTGAACACATATGGCATGTATAGTTTCTTGTAAGTGCACCCTCTACATTAAGATAATCATTTCTTTGACCTTACATTCAAAAACTTGTAAGTGACAAAGTAGGTGCAAAGATGTGCTACCATCAAAAGGATGTGCGACTGCACAATTGATAATATCAGAATGACATGCCATGTTTACATTAGTACATAGATATACGTATATATATATGCATGCATATGGACATACATACATAAATACATGCACACATGTATGCATACATACACACATACATACACATGTACACACACACGTACATACATACATGTATGCATGTGCATATAGATGTGTGTATGCATGTGTATATGCATATATGTGTGTACATAAGGATTTTTGTATATGTATGTATGTATGTATGCATGTGTATGTGTGTGTGTGTATGTGTGTATGTATGTATGTATGTATGTATGTATGTATGTATGTATGTATGTATGTATGCATGCAAGTGTGTGTGTGCGTGTGTGCGTGTGTGCGTGTGTGCGTGGATGCGTGTGTGTGTGTGTGTGTGTGTGTGTGTGTGTGTGTGTGTGTGTGTGTGTGTGTGTGTGTGTGTGTGTGTGTGTGTGTGTGTGTGTGTGTGTGTGTGTGTGTGTGTGTGTGTGTGTGTGTGTGTGTGTGTGTGTGCGCACGCGCGTGCGCACATGCATGTGTGTGTGTGACTAAGTAATGGATATTAAGTATGTGGTGTCTTATCTTTTATTCATTCATCTTATATAAAAAAGAGAAAGACATAAAATGAGGTGAAAATAGTAAATGCATCTAAGAATTGAATGTATGATTTTGTTGACTTTATGTGAAAGACAATTTTGAAATTTCTTAGAATTTCAAATGTAGCAAGCCAAACTAATTCCTTTAATCATGCAAATGTAAGCCAACAAATTCAAAGTTCATTTTAAAAAGAAATATTTAAACTACTTTGAGGGGGTTGACACGTTTTACTTAAATAGGATAGTGTAATGAAAACAATGTGTTCAAGCAAAATATAAGATGGTTGGCCAAGACCTATTAGCTCATGTGGAAGTAAGAGTATGAGTTGAATCCAAGGTCAAGGGTTTCATTCTTGTAGATGAGGAAGAGTCCCCATGGAGGAAAATGGCCTTAAAAGGGCATAAAAATGTCATAGCCACAAGCTATCCCTGCATCACATGCATTCAAGTCCTATAGACAAATATCCTATATGCATTTTCAAAGAAATTTTCAAACATCCTATATAGATAATTCCCTTTTTGTTGAAAATTCTTAATATGTGCACTTTTCTCACTTAGATTTTAGCCAACCTCTCTCTAGAAGAATCCACATAAAGGCACCTACAAGTACTTTAAGGTCATAATAATTAAAACCATATCATTTTTCCCTTACATGACATTATATATTAAATAAAATGATTACCCTAATGTTTTACTGACCTAAAACCCCCCTAATATTTTGCCATTCTTACTTTATATAATTGTTGAATGAAGTATTCATGTATGTGTGTATCTATGTATGTATGTATATATAGTTTTAAGCGTTGTCCTATATTCTCTTTAAGATTGTAGATTATTTATTTTGTCCACAAAGATATATTTTAAAAGGTCATAAATATATAAATTTTAGCTTGTAAAATCATAATCTACTTACTTCTCACTATGGTCAAATATTGAGGAATTGTATCTAGTATGGATGGCCTAGCATAGCTTGATGTATATTCTTGCTTCCTATGGCCAACCATTGAGGAATTGCCTCTAGTATGGACGACTAGCATCACGTGATATAGCTTGATATACATCAGTTCTTCCTAAATGCTTTTGCGAGTGAAAGTATTTGGGATAGCATTTCAAACATGTTAGAACTTTCACATCCAAGGTCCAAAGATAGACATTCAACTACTAAAAAACTGAGGGAAACTACTACTTGCATACTTTTCTTTGGTCAAACATTGCATAAAATTTAGTATAACACACCAAATTCAAAAAAGTAACCATGGTATTTTTTGAGACCAACCTTTTTAGTATTTAAGAACCATGACGTGCCTTTCTTTTTAAGAAATTCCCATATGAAGTATCACATATAAATATAATTTTCCTCTAATTATACCCAAGTTTGTAGGATGTGATTCTCATATATAAATCCTACCATTCAATTGTGCTTATGAAGAAATCACAAACAATCTTCTTCCAAAGGGCTTTCTAAGATGTATACTTGTTTAAAATACTATAAACATTGAGCTTATATTTTAACATCATCTTGTCAATTCATGCACTTAGCTTAGAAAATCAAAATCCCCCAAAAATGCATGCAAAATATCTTACAATGGAAAAGGTGCATGAAGAATATGTCACCAATAGTCTTGATATTATAGGAGCCAAGAATTGTTTGTGACTACCAATGTTGCTTTCTATAAGAGGTTTGGCAAAAAATACAACCACTATTGCTAAGTAAACCATTAAAGTTATATAATTTGCTAGAAATATTTGTCTTTTTTTTTTCTTATATACAAGAGATCTACACTAGTAGTCCATTTTGTAGCACAATACTTAGGGAAAAGCTACTTTCTTAGTAGAAATTATGCTCTCCACTTCTAAAGCAATAAAGAAAACAATTTGAAGGAAATATGCTTGAAAACCTTGAAAGATATGAAAGATCATATAGCTTACCATCATCTTAGACTATTTTTCATATTGAAATACTACTATTTGGACTTCTCTACTACATAAATAATCATAACCCAATTCTTTGTCATCTTTATCACTGCATTTACTGAGCTCATATGTTATGCAATAAACCAAATTTTAAGATACCTGGCCATGAGAAAATGTCAAGCTACATTATCATCTTTGTTTTCTTCCTTTAGTGGCATTTTCCTATGTGAAAGAATAGGTTGAGTCTTGTAGTCATGATGAGGTGTATATTTCTCTATCATACTATTCATATTGAAAATTTTATCACATGCAAGCTATTATATCTTGACTAAGAGTCCAAATCCAATATAGCTACCATTGGGCACTGTAAATCATTGTGCACACATGCATTTTATATGATTGACCTATGTATGACCTTTTTCAAATTTACTTACATATCTAAAGTGGCATTCAATTGTTATTCAATACACCTACATGACTATTATTGTTGTTATTGTTATTGTTGTTTCAGTAGACTTTTTGTTAGTAGAGTGCAAAGTATCCATTTTTAATTGTAGTTTCTATTCCCCTTAATGCTTCATTATAGTGCCTTTCCCATCGAACTACTCAAATAACTTTTATGTGTCATCAAGTCATACATTAAATAGTGGGCATATTTACACCATAAAAATGCTAGGTCACTTTGCGGTAGCTTTGCTACCCTGAAGCGGCAAGCAAAGTTGCTATGCTATAGCACAGCAACTTCGCTCAACAATCCATTTCTCATGGTTCTCTCTCCTATTTTCCCTCTTTGTTTCTTATTTTTTTTCTTTGCCCTCTCTTTCTCTCTCTCTCTCTCTAATTTTCTCTCTCTCTCTTACTTCTATTTTAGTTTATTTTTTCTCCTCTCCTAGTTCTCTCTCTCTCTCTCTCCCCTTTATTCTCCCCCTCTCTCCTCTCTTTTCCTTTTCTCTCCCTCTCCTCTTTATTCCTTTTTTTTTCTTATTCTCTCTCTCTCTCTTCATTCACTTTTTATTTTTTTAATTTTCTCTCTCTCTCTCTCTGTGTTCATATTCTCTCATCATCATCATCATCTTCTTCTTCTTCTCTCTCTCTCTCTCCCCCCTTTTCTTCTCTCTGCACTTTTCCTCTCTCTCTCTCTCTCTCTCTCTCTCTCTCTCTCTCTCTCCCTCTCCCTCTCTCTCGTCTCTTTTTCTTCTCTCTCCTCTATTTTTTCTTCTCCCTCTCTTTTTAAATTTTATCTTTTCTCTCTCTATAATTCTCTCTCCATGTTCTCTCTCTCTCTCTCTCTCTCTCTCTCTCTCTCTCTCTTCTTCTTCTTCTTCTTCTTCTTCCTAGTCGCTCTTAAAGTATGTAAAATTTATCTTTTTCCTATATATAATTCTCTCTCTTTATGTTCATATTCTCTCTCTTCTTCTCCTGTCTTTCTCCCCTTTTATTCTCTCTCTCTCTCTCTCTCTCTCTCTCTCTCTCTCTCTCTCCAGCCCCTTTTCTTCACCCCCCGTTTCTCCTATTTTTTCTTTTTTTATTCTCTCCCTCTCTCTCTTTTAAATTTTATCTTCTCTCTCTCTCTCTCTCTCTCTCTCTCTCTTCCCCTCTCTCCTCCTCTCTTCCTTCCTCCTTCTCTTAAAAAATATTTAAATTTAAAAAAGACTATTCTATTTTCTCTTTTCTCCCATCTCTCTTTTTATTTTCCTCTTTCTTCTTCTTCTTCTTATTCTTCTTCTTCTTCTTCTCTCTCTCTCTCTCTCTCTCTCTCTCTCTCTCTCTCTCTCTCTCTCTCTCTCTCTCTCCTTGCTTTTCTTCTCTCTTTCTCTTCCGTCTCCCCTCTCTTTTACTTTTGTCTCTCTCTCTCTCTCTCCTCTTTTTTTCTTCTTCTTCCTCTCTCTCTCTCTCTCTCTCTCCATTCCTCTCTTTACATTTTTTCTTCTCTTTCTTTTAAATTTTATCTTTTCTCTTTCTATAATTCTCTCTGTGTGTTCAAATTCTCTCTCTTCTTCTTCTTCTTTTCTCTCTCTCCTTTTCTTCTCCCCCTCTCCCCTCTCATCTCTTTTCTTTTTTTCTTTTTCTTTATCTCTTTCTCTCTCTTTCTTAAATTTTATATTTTCTCTCTCTATAATTCTCTTCCTCTCTGTTCCCCCCTCTCTCTCCTCTTCTTTCTTTTTTCCTTTTCTTTTCCTATCTCTTTCTCTTTCAAGTTTGTTTCTCTCACTCTCTTTTCTCTATATATATATATATTCCTCTCTCTCTATTTTTCTTTTTCCTCTCTTCCACTTTCTCTCCCCCAATTCTCTCTCTCTTTCAAATTTTATATTTCCTCTTTGTCTCTCTCTCTTTATATCAAAAACTATATAAAAAAGGTTTGCTTTCAAAAAGACTATTCTCTTTCATTTTCCCCCTCTCTCCATCTTTTTCTCTTTCTTCTCCTTCTTCTTCTTCTTCTTCTTCTTCTTCTTCTTCTTCTCTCTCTCTCTCTCTCTAAGAGTGAAAAATTGTTTAGAAAACTTTAAATTAATTTGTTAAAAAATGTTTAATTAGAAAGATATTTTAAATTAAAAATTTTAGTCTAAGAGAGAGATTTTTAATTTAAAAAGAAGTTTGATTTAATTAAAGGAGAGGGAAAATAGAGAGAGAAAGAGAGAGAGAGGAAACCTAGGTCCTACACATGAGAGAGAGGGGGGAGGGGGGAAGAATTTAATTAAAAGGGAAAGGGGGAAGAGAAAGGGAGAGAGTATAAATGAGATAGAGAGGGGATGGGATTTAAATTTAAAAAAGAGAGAGAGAGAGAGAGAGAGAGAGAGAGAGAGAGAGAGAGAGCTTAGGTCCTACAATGAGAGAGAGAAGGAGAGGGGAGGGAAGGGGCTTTTGATTAAAAAGGGGAGGGGAAAGGAAAAAGGAGAGATTGCACATGAGAGAGAGGGGAGGGGAGGGGGTTTTAATTGAGGAAAAGATGTTTGGAAAAGGGGGTGGGTTCAGGAAGCCCTTTGAAGGTTCTCTCTCTCTTTCTCTCTCCACCCCTTTTTCTCCTCCCGTTTCTCCTAATTTTCCTTTTTTTCTCTCCCTTTATCTCTCTTTTAAATTTTAAACTTTCTCTCTCTCTCTCTCTCTGTGTCTTCCCCCTCTCTCCTTCTCTCTCCTTTTCCCCTTCTCTTAAAAAATATTTAAATTTAAAAAGGGCTTTTCTCTTTCCTCTTTCCCCCATCTCTCTTCCTCTTTCTTCTTCTTCTTCTTCTTCTCTCTCTTTCTCTCTCTCTCTCTCTCCCCCTCCTCCTCTCTTTTCCTTCTCTCTCTCTCCCCCTCCTCCTCTCTTTTCCTTCTCTCTCTCTCTCTCTCTCTCTCTCTCTCTCTCTCTTCATTCTCTCTTTAAAATTTTATCTTTTCTCTTTCTTTTACATTTTTTTCTTTTCTTTCTATAATTCTCTTTCTTTATGTTCAAAATCTCTCTCTTCTTCTTTTCTCTCTCATTTTCTTCTCTCTTTCTCTCCCCCCTTTTCTTCTCCCCCTCTCTTCTATGTTTTTCTTTTTTCTTTTCCCTCCTCTCTCTCTCTCTCTCTAATTTTAGATTTCCTTTCTCTATAATTCCCTTTCTCTCTGTTCCCCCCCTCTCTCTCTCTCTCTCCCCGATTGTTGTTTCTCTCTTTTTCTCTTTGAAGTTCGTTTCTCTCTCTCCCTCCCTCTCTCTATTCTCTCTATATATTTTTCATTCTCTCTATTTTTCTCTTTCCTCTCTTCCCCTTTCTCTCCCTTATTTTCTCTCTCTTTCAAATTATATATTTCCTCTCTCTCTCTCTCTCTCTCTCTCTCTCTCTAGGTCAAAAACTATATTAAAAAAGGTTTAATTTAAAAAAGACTATTTCCTTTCCTCTTTGTCTCCACTCTCTATCTTTTCCTGTTTCTTTTTCTTCTTTTCTTTATCCTTCTTCTTCTTCTCAAAGTGTGTGAAAATCTATATCCAAAAAAGTTTAAATTAATTTTTAAAAATATTTAATTAAAAGGAAAGCTTAAAGTAAAAATTTTAATAAGGGAGAGAATCTTTTGATTTAAAAAGAAGTTTGATTTAATTAATGGGGAGAGAGAGAGAGAGAGAGAGAGAGAGAGAGAGAGAGAGCAACCTAGGTACTACACATGAGAGAGAGGGGGAGAGGGGAGGAATTTAATTAAAAAGGGGAGGGGGAAGAGAAAGGGAGAGATTATAAGTGAGAGAGAGTGGAGGGGGTTTTAATTTTAAAAAGGAGAGAGAGAGAGAGAGAGAGAGAGAGAGAGAGAGAGAGAGAGAGAGAGAGCCTAGGACCTACAATGAGAGAAAGGAGGGGAGAGGGAAACTGTTTTTAATTAAAAAGGGGAGGGGGAAGAGAAAAGGAGAGATTACATATGAGAGAGAGGGGAGGGGAGGGGGTTTTAATTGAGAAAGAGAGGTTTGGAAAATGGGGTAGGTTTGGGAAGCCCTTTGGAGGTTTGGGGCTTTTTGAACCTACAACCAAAATAATATACTAGTAAGATGATGACAACAAAAAGAGAAATACATGTGAGAGAGAGGGGAGGGGAGGGGGTTGTAATTGAAAAGAGAGGTTTGGAAAAGGGGATAGGTTCGGGAAGCCCTCTGGAGGTTTGGGGCTTTCCAAACCTACAACCAAAATAATATAATAGTAAGATGTATAGAGTAAGACTTCATGAGGAAGGAGAGTAGCTACCCTTTCAACAAATTCTATTAAGTCATGTGTCAAGGACATTTTAGGACTTGAAGGACATTGTAATGCTTTGAGTATTTGAATGGGTGATAAATTGCTAAAAGAGTTTCAAGTTGTGTATTATAACTATTTGATAGAAATTATGATTGATTTTTATGCTAATTCAAGATGCAACAAGCATGTATTTATACTCAAATGATTTTTTTCATTGCATCTTACACATGTAATAAATAAGAAGATGCACGCACTATAACATAATTTAAGTACGCTAGAAATATTGTCAACCATTCTTACACCTAGCCTAGCCTACCCTTATGCCTAGCATGGCCTAGCCTACCTCTATCCCTACACCTATGCTTGCATAGCGTAGACTAGCTTAGCTTACACCTAGGCTTAGCCTATGCCTAGCCTAGACTAGATCTATGTCTGTGCTTGCATAGCCCATATTTATGGCTATAGCTTTGCCTACAACTTCACTATAGCCTAGCCTACTTCATGTCAATCCCCACACTCATGTCTATGTTTGCCTAGCCTACACCTACACTTGCCTAGCATAGCATAAGACAAGAAGATCAAAAGTCTCCATTTGAACTCCAAGAAGGAATATACACTAACAAAGGCTCTCTTTTAGGAGATCTTTGGAGCTTTTTGCAAAACTTTCAAAACATATTCTCCTTTGTGAAGCTTTTTACTAGGTTGGATTGTCATCATACGCTATGGTAGCTATATGTGAGCAAAAATGGAGACAACTATTTTTTCCCCCTTCAAAGAACTAAATAACTTTGCAAAGCCAAATGCCATTCATCTATGGCCTTTTATTTATCAAACACAATGTTTGCATAGCTAGTTAGTAGAATCCTACAGTAAAATGCCATCCACTCATGGCTTTTGAAGCTAATTGTATTTATCAAACATAATGTATGCAAAGCTAGTCCTAAGAATCCTAGGGTATTGAAGGAGTATGGAAACCACAAGTTTCTTAGGGAAAAAAGATAAATGCTTTATCTAAAATCTCTTTATGCCTTGGCACCAAGGGATACAATGTTACCTCTAGTCACATTATTTCCCATATTTATTGTAGCTTGTGACTTGTGAATTATTGACCCTTTGCTTTGTACCCATGTCCCAAGTATCACTTGGCATAAACAAATACAAAGGCTATTTATAATTGGATACAATAGAGTATCTAGGCCCCATCTCTTTATGGCTTGGAACTAAGGGATACCATGCTTAGTGTAGTCATGTTATTACCTATATTTCCTATAGCTTGTAACTTGATAATTACTTTCTATTGCGACCATTTTCCAAGTATAATTTCAAATAAACAAACATAGAATTTATCTTACAAGAAATGAAATTGTCTTCTAATAGAAAAACAAACTTAATACTCATGGAAAAATACAAAGAAATAGGCTAAAAAACCATAGCCATAACATATATTGATGTAATGCACATGGCACAAAGTATACATTTTGAATCCCCTCATTACACTTACAGCCACTTAGGTTAATAGGCATTTGAGAGGAGGAGGGAGACAAAACAAAGGTAAAATCTAAAGCCTTAATATATAGTATAATTGTCATTTTTAACATGACTCATTGAAAGATAGCTATCATCTTGACCTCAATGTTGTCACATGAATCATTGCACATTATTCATCCTCTCTCCCTTGGGTATTATTGATGCAAACTAATCCATAGCCCCCATTTTGTAGCTCATTGTCATCTTTATACAATGCAACTTGAGTTGAGGAGGAAAAATATTGAGAAATCATGTTGATTCAATCAAGAAGAACCTAAAAAAAACACATTGAAATCATCATAAGAGCCTCCATTTGCTATTGATGACCACCATGGGAGGACTACAAACATGCACAAGGAGAGATAGACATTGATCAACTATGCAATGGAGAGAGAGATAAAGTATTAAGCCTTAAAATGCTATAAAAAAGGGCTTATAGCAAGCCTTAGATGCTGCTCTTTTGCTACATCATTATGCTAAACTTCAAGGGAATAAAGAGAGAGAGAGAGAGAGAGAGAGAGAGAGAGAGAGAGAGAGAGAGAGAGGATAGAAAATGAGTATTATGGTGTTCTCCCCTCCATCAAACTACTAAGCACGAGATAACCCCCTCCTCTTAGCCACCCTAACTCTAAACTCTATTCCACTACCTTCCTTTTTGACCCCGTCATCCTCCATTAATACAATTACCCATATTGCCTATAGGCCTCCTTTTTAAATAACCATAAGGACCTTCAAGGAGCATGTGAGAAATAATGATATACAAAAAGGCAACTCAAAAGCAAAGTGTGATGAATGGCAACCAAAAGGAGAACTTCGGGAGTAGAACACACAGTTGCAATCACAACAAATACACCACCTACTCTATGAATCTACCAAGTTCCTCTCTTTCTCTCTCTCTCTCTCTCCCTTCTTCTTCTCCTTTCACTTTCTTTCCCCCCCTCAGTCTCTCTTAAAGTATGTAAATTTTATCTTTTCCTTATATATAATTCTCTCTCTTCTTCTCATCTCTCTCTCCTGTTCTTCTCCCTCTCTCTCTCTCTCTCTCTCTCTCTCTCTCTCTCTCTCTCTCTCTCTCTCTCTCTTTGTGCCCCCTTTTCTTCTCCTCCCCTTTCTCCTAATTTTTCTTTTTTTATTCTCTCCCTCTCACTCTTTTAAATTTTATCTTCTCTCTCTCTCTCTCTCTCTTCCCTCCTCTCTCCTTCTCTCTCCCTTCCCCTCTCTCTTAAAAATTATTTAAATTAAAAAAACTTTTCTCTTTCCTCTTTTCTCCCATCTCTCTTTCTCTCTTCCTCTTTCTTCTTTTTCTTCTTCTTCTTCTCTCTCTTTCTCTCTCTTCCCCCCCTCTCCTCTCTTTTCCTTCTCTCTCCCTCTCCTCTTTTATCCTTTCTTCTATTCTTCTCTCTCTTCATTCTCTCTTTAAATTTTTTTCTTTTTTCTTTCTTTTAAAATTTATCTTTCCTCTCTCTAGAATTCTCTGTGTGTGTTTAAATTCTCTCTCTTCTTTTTCTTCTTTTCTCTCTTCCCGCTTTTCTTCTATCTGTGTCTCTCCCCCTTTTCTTCTCCCCCCAATTTTCCTTTTTTATTTTCATCTCTCTCTCTCTCTCTCTTAAATTTTATATTTTCTCTCTTTATAATTCTTCTCTCTCCCCTTCTTTCTATTTTGCTCTTTGTATCTTTCTCTCGGTTTCTTTCTCTTTCTCTCTCTCTCTCTCTCTCTCTCTCTCTCTCTCTCTCTCTCTCTCTCCTTATTTGTATTTTCCTCTCTCTTTTTCTTCCAAGTATTTTTCTCTCAATCTCTTTTCTCTCTATATATTTTCTCTTTCCCTTTCTCCCCCCCATTTTCTCTCTCTTTCAAATTATATATTTCCTCTTTGTTTCTCTCTATCTCTCTCTCTAAGTCAAAAACTATATTAAAAAACATTTAATTAAAAAAAAGCTATTCTCTTTTCCTCCCTCTCATTGCCTTTTTCTCTTTCTTCTTCTTCTTCTTTTAATCCTTCTCCTTCTCCTTCTCCTTCTTCTTCCTCTTCTTCTTCTTCTTCTTCTTCTTCTTCTTCTTCTTCTTCTCAAAGTGTGTGAAAACTATGTCCCCCCGAAGTGGCAGGTGATCCATTTCTCATATTTCTCTCTCCTCATTTCCCTCTTTGTTTCTTTTTTTTTTTCTCCCTCCCTCTCTCTATCTCTCTTCTCCCCCCCAATTCCCTATGTCTAATTCTCTCTCTCTTTCTCTCTTTCTCTCTCTCTCTCTCTCCCTCTCTACCTTCTATTTTAGTTTATTTTTCTCCTCTCCTCGTTCTCTCTCTGTCTCTGTCACTCCTTTTTTTCTCTCCATGCTTCTCTCTCTCTCTCTCTCTCTCTCTCTCTCTCTTTTATTCTTCCCCCTCTCTCCTCTCTTTTTCTTCTCTCTCAATCTCATCTTTTTTCATTTTTTTCTTATTATTCTCTCTCTCTTCATCTCTTTTTAAAATTTTTCTTTTCTCTCTCTCTCTCTTTTAAATATTACATTTTCTCTCTCTCTGTCTCTGTTTATATTCTCTCTTCTTCTTCTTCTTCTTCTCTCTCTCTCTCTCTCTCTCTCTCTCTCTCTCTCTCTCTCTTTCTCTCCTATTTTCCTTCTCTCGCTTCTATTTTTCCTTCTCTCTCTCTCTCTCTCTTTAAATTTAATATTTTCTCTCTCTATAATTCGCTCTCCATATTCTCTCTCTCTCTCTCTCTCTCTCTCTCTCTCTCTCTCTCTCTCTCTCTCTTTGAAAGGTGAGAAGAGAGCACATAGGTGAGAGCTATGTGGGATGGAGCAAGAGCAAGATAGAGAGAGACTCCAAATGTGGGAACTCCAACAATCACAATGTGTGACTAGCCTTCCTTTTATTCAAATGTCATTGAAAAGAATAAAGAATGAAGTGTCAATGATGGGCACCTGCTGCCCTTGCAGTGTGCAGGTGTGGATACTATCAATGTAGTAATATATGGGTGGCTAGATGGAGGCGCCTTTACCCCCAACAACCTCCCACTTAAAGGCGAATCTACCTCAGGAGTGAGAAGAAAAAAGATAGTACAACATGTACATAAATACAAGAGGATGAGGAAAGACGTTATCTCATCCAACGTAGAGAGGTCTTTCATGAGCAATTTCGTAAGATTCTCATCAATTGAGATCTTGACAAGGTCAACAGACTTGTCCTCAAGAACCCCACAAATGAAGTGATACCTCACATCAATGAGTCTTTTCTTCGCATGGAAGACCGGATTCTTGGCTAACTGGATAGCACTCATAGAATCCGAATGTAGTGTAGGATAGCATCTATAATACCAAGGTCAACAACAACCAAATGGCCTCCTTGCAAGCCTTAGTGGATGCAATATACTCGGCCTCTATAGTAGTAGAAAGAGTCATGCATTTCTGCACCCTAGATATCCATGAAACATCACCTCTAGCCAAAGTAAAATATAGCCAAGGTGGACTTCCTATTATCTGCATGTTCTGCATAGTCAGAGTCAATGTATTCCACAACTCTTGTATCTTGGCTACCACAACATATGCATATATCAGCAGTGCCCTTCAGGTACCTCATGATACCACTGCAGATGCATAGGGCATCTTGGCCATCTTAGCCCTCTGCTCATCTATTTGCGGACAATCGGCTATGATACCTTCACATGAGAAGGCAATGGACAACCAATAGGCTTTACATCCTGCATACAAAAGCACTCAAGGACTTTATGAATGTACTCTCTCTATGATAGATAGAGTAGTCCTTGATGCCTATCACGCATAATGCACATACCAAGGATATGAGAGGCATGTCCTAGATCTTTCATCTCAAAGCTCTTATTGAGCTGAGCCTTAAGAGCATCATCATGAGCTTTCCTTGCCAAAAGCATGTCATCCACATAGAGTACCAAAATCAATAAAGATCCATCATAGGATTTCTTCATGTACAAGCACAGATCCATAGCACCACAGCTGTAGACCTATGACTACATAAATGCATCAAACTTATGATACCATTCCCTAGGTGCTTGCTTCAAGCCATAAAGACTTTTCCTTAATCTATACACTAGGTGTTCCTTACCCACACTGACTCTGCAAATCCCTTAGGTTGCTCCATGTAAATCTCATCATGCAAGTCCCCATGTAAGAAAGTCGTCTTGACATCCAACTGATACAAGTCCAAATCAAGTTGTGTAGCCAAAGCCAAGACTAAGCATAGGCTGGTCATCTTAACCACAGGAGAGAAGACCTCATCAAAGTCAATACCATGCTCTTGTGTAAAATACTTTGCTATCAATCTGGCATTGTATGCCGGCCTGGGGTGTCTAGGAGTACTTTTCAACTTGTACACCCACTTGCAAGGAAAAGCCCTCTTGCCTCTAGGCAAGGAAACCAAATCCCACATACAATTCTTATGTAATGAGTCAACCTCCAACTGCATAGCCCTCTCCAAGAGTGACTATCACTACTACGCATAGCCTCATTATAGGTGAGAGGCTCTCTTGAATTTGTAACAAAGACATAATTTATGGAGGGCTCATAGTGGTTAGGAGGTCATCTATCTTTGGTAGAACACCTCAATGCAAGAGTTGCATTGCCTGTCCAATATCCTGTCTAACATCCTATCTAACATCCTGGCCATGAGGATCAGCTGTGGTGCAGGCCGTCTAGCTAGCTGTGCAGGAGCAGGGGGCTCCTCTTGAAAGACAACCCTATGTATCTCAATAACTTTCTCAGGTTGCATATGCATTTTGTCCTCATGGAACACAACATCATGGCTGCAGATCACTTTTCGCGTGTGTGCAAATCCCAAAGACGATATCCCATCTCACCTGCATCTCCATAGCCAAGGAAAATTCATTTCACACTTTTAGGATCCAACTTATTGCATTTATCCTTGGGCACATGGCAAAAGGCCTTGCATCCAAAGACACACAAATGAGCATATGAGGGAGGCTTTCTTATCCATACCTCCTATGCAATGTAGAAGTCAATACGAATGCAAGGTGACATATTAATGAGATGCACGACAGAAGAGACTACCCCAGCCCAAAAATGCTATGGTAAGCTTGCTTGGCTAGGCATACTACGAACTCTCTCCTAGATAGTCCTATTCATATGCTCAGCCATACCATTCTGGGAAGGGGTGTAAGGGGCAGTCAACTGACACTTAATACCCCTCTCGTGACAAAATTTCTCAAAGGCATGTGAGACATACTCACCCTCGTTATCGGTCCTTAGGCATTTCAGCCTATGCCCAGACTGATTCTCTGTTAAAGCAAGCCAACGCTGAAGGACGACCAAGATATTAGATTTGTGCTTTATGGGATAAGCCCAAACCTTACGTAAATAATCATCAAATAAATGTGACAAAGTACTTCGCACCCCCTAATGACTGACAGGGCATGGGTCCACATACATTTGAATGCAGAAGAGCCAAAGGCTCACCCATGTGTGGAATACCAGACTTTAAATGTGAATTTCTAGTCTGCCTGCCATATAAACAATGATCACATTACTCAAAATGTGAGTAGTCAAAAGGCGGTAGATAATGCAAAGCACTAAGCATTTTCATTCCCTTAAGTGACATGCTCGAGATGAGCATGCCACAGAGATACATGTGGGATAGGACCCACTAACAAAACATGGTCAATAGTACCACATACAACCAAGGGGTAGAGGCTACCAGACTTGGCACCTCTTGCAAGAACAAGCCTGCCATGAGTTATCTTCTATACATAATTACCAAAGCATATATGATAACCTACATCATCAAGCTACCTAGCAAACATAAGGCTTTTAGTTAGTGTGGGTATGTGGCATACATTATGCAAAATAAAAGTGCTACCAGAGGAAAACTATAGAGTGACATCAATGCCAACAATAGCAAGAAACCAATCATCACCTAAGTGCACAGCACCAAATACACTGCGATAGATATGAAACCACTCACAGTAGTGGGTCACATGAAAAGACACACCCAAATCCAAGAGCCAACATTGTGCATGAATAGAATGAGCCTCGATCAGTTGAGAGGCATCACATGAAGAGGCTACTAAGATGTAGTCACCATCGGACTCCTCAGGTTGCATGACATTTACCTCCTCATCTTTACGCTAGACTTTGCAGGTATAATGTTGCGATCATTGGATTTATCATGTAATTTTTCTTTCCCCTTTTCTTTATGCTTGTCATCACGCATCTTATGGCACTACAATCGTATCTGTCCGGCTTTCCCATAATAATGGCATGTAAGATCAGACTTACATCCAACGGGACTTGCTGCATCCACATGACTTAGACTGGGACTTCTGAGAGTCCTTCCCATGAAGATCATTATCTTTCTTTCCACTTCTCTTATGGATAAAGCATGTGAACTGCGAGAAGCATCATTGTTTTTCCTGTTAATTTCTTTAGTCAAAAGAGCACTCTCTACATCTTGCAATTTCAGCCCATCAAGTTTGTTGGTGTGAAATACATCACAAGACTCGGGTAAAGTGCCAAGCAGAAACAAAGGATGCAGATTATCCTGAAACTCAATACCTTGTTGAAGCAGATTCTTCATGATAGAATGAAACTAGCTAAAGTGAGTAGACAATGGGGTCCCCTCCTTCATGTGGAGATCCATCAACTGTTTAAGAGAATACATCTGTGAAGCAGGGCTTTGCTTTGCATAAAGTTCTTGAATATTTTCCCATAGATTCCATGCACTATGATCTTCATCTTCAATAACATTATTATGAACCTCTTCAGACTCAAGTGATAAAGTGATAGTGGACTTACATAGTGCATCTAAATCAGCCCAGTCATCATCATCCATATCTCAAGTTTAATACCTTTGTTTCTTAGTGGCTTAATCTGCAATTTGTCTACCAAAACATGCTATATTTGAGATTTCCAGTAGCCATAGTTGGTTCCATCCAACTTGGAAATGTTAACAAAGCCATATCTTTGAGATGACTAGTCATAATGAGTCAAACAGAGGCAAACTATGCAAAAAACAACCTACTGTAATTAGCAGTAAATAGGCCAAATCCACTACCAAAACAAGCTAAAAATAAGAGAAAATGCTAGAATGACTAGCTATCCACCAAATAGTACCAAAATTAAATCAAAAGGACATGATTAAGCTCAGTAAATACATCATAGACCGCATAAAATAGCTTGTTGTAATAAATGATAGCAGTGAGTAAATGAGAGCAAATAGTGAGCTAATAGAGATCCAATGACAATAGTGACTGCCAAGTCCAAATTCTTGCATCAAGCGAGCATAATAGAGGCAGTATGACAGCCAATGAACATGATCCAAACACCCAAATGTGTCAAGAGAGTCTGTCTGTACAACCAATACATCTCCTAAGTAATAAGCAAGATGTACACACCATTGGCAATCCCTTTGACAAAGGTCGGTGTATGCTCAATGAAGACGGACATGTAATAAAGCATAAGTCACCTTAGTCTAGACTCGGCTAGGGGATAAGTATACAAGGGGGAGATGTAACTTGTGAGGGATATTTTTTCCATTTTGAAGTAATACATGCTTTGAGGTTCCTTCCTTCCACCAACTAAGAGGGTGCATGCTCTTAGCCACCAAGATATGGGGTGCATACCATGTCCCACCTTGACATGAGGTGAGTATTCATGTTGCAGCTTACATTTATGATTCTCAGTTTTTCATGGCAATATTATTTCATGCTTAGCTACCTTGGCTATGGTTTCCTTGCAAACATGGTGTATTTCTTGTATTTCTTTGCAAGTATGGTGTATTTCATAAATTTCCAGTTATATGTCTTGTTGTGAGAACTAGTATAATAAATTGGTATCAGAGCATGGATTTGATCCATGTGGCAAGTCATTTTCATGGTGGATCTAGTCATAGCAGGGTTACAGGGTAACCAGGATACCAAAATTTGGTCACAGGGCTTACACAGTTTAAACCGTGACTAGTGGAAGTGTTGTTTAGCAAGTCGGGACCAAGTTGGTGGAAATTGAAGGAGTCTAGAAGGAAAAATGGCGGGCTCAAAGCCATTTTAGTAGGTCTTGGTCCATTTGAAGGTCATTTTGAGTATTCTTGGACAAAAGGATAACCTACAATAACTAAATGAGGTTAAAGAAGAGTTACTTTTGAGAAGTAGACTTTCTCTCTCCTCTTCTTAAGCTTTTCTACAAGAATCCATGGCTTCTACAACTTCAATCTTTAATCAGTGTGATCAATATTCCTTGATGAGACATTAGAGCTTGACTCTTTGTGTCATGAGCTTCATGTAGAGTAGCATTATATAAGGCCTTGACTAAGGCATCTCTCAAATCATAGGACATCAATCAAATAGGTGTGCAATAACTGAGGAGTATGGAGTATCATAAGGACCTATTTGCATTGTTTGCACTGATCAAATCCTCCCCTCCTCCATGAAAAATTTCAGATATGGTGCTATTGGCAATGGTTACTCCAAGCTTCCACCTAGGTTACTCAATCTTCAGCAAGTGATCAGTAGCATATTTCACCTTCTTGATCATTCTTGAGCTTTCCAAACCCTGGCTATGGTAGATTTATGACAACAATGAGTTTTTTCTGAAATTTCTTCAAAGTATCATAGGGCTTTTGTTCTAACAAGCATCCTTAAGCTTCTTCAGCACTCATTGAACCGACATTGAAGATTTCTTGCAAGATTAGAGCACTTTTTCTCTTGAAATGAGTCAAAACAAGGCATCAACTTGAATTTTCAAAAATTTTGAACTTTGAAGGATGTTATCATGGGGCTTTTGGTTCTTGATGCATCCTAAAGCTTCTATGCACGGGATTATATCAAGAATTCATGGTCTTGCTTCAATATTGCAAGGATAGGGCTTCTTCTTGGCATTGCAAGTGTATGGGCAACATATGCAAGCTTATGTGCTTCAATGGAAGATTTCTCTATCAAGGATTGAAGTCTTCTACCCTTTTGGATGCTTATCATTGATTCCCTTTCAAATTTCCAGCCACATTTGGCTATAAGGATCACTTCTATCAAAGTTTTTGGATATTGGAGCTTTCTTGAAGGAAAAAATTGGAGTCTATAAGCTACATATTCATCATGGAGATCGCAATTTGAGGATATTCTCATCAGTCTCTCAGCGTCTTCTCTTTCTTTGATTTGCCTCAATTCCTCCTCCAGCTTCCTTTGTTGTTGCTTTTCCAAATTGCCTAAAGAGGATGAATCTGACTTGCATTCTCCTTTCAAGTGCCTAAGATATGTCTCCTTCTCTTCCTCCAAACATTCATGCCTTTTCATGTCTAACCAACAAGGGCAATGCTTGTGCTCCCAATCAAACAATATGAAAGCACCTTCCAGATTGTTATCCTTCCTAAAAATTGGTCATGTATAAAGTAATAGGTGGGAGGAGAGAGGATTGCCCAAGCCTTGCAAATGTCAGGCAACGATGGAATTTTCTTCATCCCAACCAATGTAAGAAGAAACCTAATCCCAACAACCAAAAATATATTAACTATCAAAAACATTCATTCAAAGAACTTAACAAACTGGATACAAACCTATAAACTAGCCTTCTTGAGGCATTTTGCATGTTTACATGCTTGGCTATAGGTGTAGCCACAGACATCTCTTTTTGGAGAAGAAGAAAAAGTACTCCTCTATATCTCACCATGACGTCCAAGAAGTACTAATCCAATGTCGACCCAGTTGGAAGCTCAATCCTCTCTCTAGCAACATTTGATTCAATTACTTGCTTCAGCGATTTCGACAAGCCTCTTCCAAGAACTAATCCATCCATACCTCATTTGTCAACCATGGTATAAAGAAATGATCACCTATGGGCATCCCATAGCTCTACCTCAAATTCTCATTTACACTAAGCAATGAGAGGAGCGACAATTTCTTTTGCATAGAACATGTAGTTGAAGCAATGGAGTACAACTTCTCTATTGTTACCTTGAACTTCACAATGTCCTCAAAGGGAAGTTTCCATAGTGTTTGAAACTAGATGTTTCCCAATGATGGGTTCACCGCAGCCAAAATCTAGAAATACATAACCTTGATTCAATATAGGACATTTGCTATGCATGAGTAGCATATCTAAATATGAGACTCCTTTATTAAAAACTTATTACACGTGTCATTTTTCTATTATAAGTTTCGGTGATGGCCTTTCTCGTTAGATTCACCCTTGCTTCAATCTCATCCTTTGGAAGATTGGAAGGAATCTTTTTGCATGCCATTTCAAAATCAGTCTTCCACTTACCCTAAAAATAAGAAAGGAGGACCAATGTCATACCAAAATTTACTAGATATATAAGTCACAAAACAAAAGTCTACAACTCACTACATAAACCATACAGCTAAGGGGACTTGGTAAGAGGTTACCATAGTCTTCTTCTTGTGCTTGCTTGTAAGGCCCATGCTTTTTGAATAGACATTTTTTCCTCGTTGCGGTGAATCTATCAATAAATTCTTACTCATCACATGAACACAAGGTACTTGTATGGAACAAGTAGTCCTTGAGGTTTGTGACAACAATCACATCCTCATTTAGCCTAGAAATTTACAACCAAATGAACGTACCCCAATGAGAACTTAAAATTGATTAGATCCACGACATGAATGGCACATCTTTGAAACCCATGGATGTGAAAGTAGTTGCAAAAGCACCACATATATTGAAGTAGGAAGAAGAAACAAATACCACAAACAACTTACAAGTTGAATCATTGCAAAGCTGCAATCAAGAGAAGCTTATCTCTGGGCTTTGGTGAAATGAACTATGAATGCACTCTCACATGTCTTGCCTTATTATTTCTATACAGCTCATTAATACTTTGCATCCATGTTGTAGTCTTGTGGTTTCCCTCCCAAACATAAAATATTTTGTCATGGAGAATGCACCAATCCACATTTCCTTCCAACTCCTTTTTGAACTCCTCATTTACTAATTGCCAATTTTTGTCCCACTTAGAGACAATGTTGTCATCCACCTCTTGTTGTGTTCCATCTAGCAAGGCTAGTGAGAGGATGAAAGAGTCTTTGGTGGGTATGTAACCCTCATTCTCAAATGCAATCTTCAACATAGATAAATCATGTCTAAGCTCCCTCACCCTTTGATTGCATATGCATCGACACAAAGGAATCAAGGGGGGAACCCTACCTGGGTTGAGTATCAATGCTTCAAGAATTTCAAAACCATAAGGTTTTGCCATGGCTAAAGGAATAATGCAATCATTATCCAAATCCTCCTACTCTTTGTTCTCCCTATCATTGGATGCACTAGTACCTTGATCGTCACCTATTTCATTTTCTTTTGGATTGGGAGTATCACCACCTACTTCAGTTGGAGTATTATTCGTCCTCTCATCTTGCTCAACATTTCTCTCTGTAGGATTTTTCTTTTTCCTCCTTCATCTCAAGGTTGAGGAATCCCTTCGTTTCACCATACCTGCAATAAAACATGTTGAGCCATATCTCAGGGAAGTTACTTTATGTATATCCTGACAACACCTAAAAGCATGCAATCTATTGCAACAATTTTTTGGCAAATTTGTATATAAGTGACACCCTACTACCATCTTTTTACATTAATTTACTATAGATGCGGTGTTGGTAGTTGCTGTCTTTGGAGGCTTTGTTCTTGCAGTCTAGTCAGGAGATGTTGGTACAAGGAAGTTCTTGTACGAGAGGAAGGTGGAGTTTTAGACAAAATCTGATAGGTTTACTTAGTGAATCTCAGCTATGACTGTTTAAAATTTTCCTGTAGGGATTATTATCACTTAGAGGAGATAGGACCTTGTTATAAATTAGGAGTTTTCGGGGGAATTTTAGACTTGGCAAGGTCTTGATAGGTTGATAGGATATCTTAGTATTAATCTAAGGGAAGGGGGATTTCACTAGTTATGCTACCTCCTACCTCCTAAGGATTAAATTCTTTATGAAAAATACACAGCATCATGATTGTGATTATTGTCTACAGTAATACTACAGTGATGATTAAAGGGGTGATCATTAGATCATTGGTGATTATTATGGAGATTTCTCTGGGGAGGTGTTGAATATCAGACTCAAGAGAATAGACTCTTGGCAAGGACGAAGTAATCCAAAGGGGACTTACCAGCAAAAGAGAAGACCGGATTTACTACCTAGAGACACGGAGCCCGTAAGACACAATCTTGGACAAGCTTATGGAGGAGTCTTTTGGTGAATTAATGCCAAAGCAATATTTTCATGTTTGATGTTCATTATTCCAAAATGTGTTAAAGGTTATAAGGACACACTATGTCATGTGTGTATTCATCCTTGTGGGTGCAAAGGTGCCTATATTACCCTATGTAGGCTTTCCCACTATACAGGAAGTTACATTTTCGTGGTGTTATCCCTCTCTATCTCTGGAAAAAAAACTGGCGGAAAAAGATTTGAGGGGCCATGTCTTCTCCTACGGCTGCCTCCCTCTCGCTCTTGCACATTTTCATCTCGGCTGCTGCACCTCATAGAAAATAATAAGAGCAGAAAGGGAGAGAGAGAGAGAGAGAGAGACAGAGATAGAGAGGCTGCTATTGATCGATGCATTGCCCAGGGCCTTCATTCCATGGGCAACCCTCGTATCGACCAGTGTTCACGGACAACATTTTTCAGAAGCCAATAGGCTTATTATATCTCTGCAGGTTGAAGGTTTACACATCGCACAAGGACTTTTGTAACTAACAAACAAGAGGATGCTTTTTGCAGCAGTTTTCGACTAAGTCCACAATCGATGCACCCTGGAGAGAGAGAGAGAGAGAGAGAGAGAGAGAGAGAGAGAATGGATGAATATGCAACTGCGCCTGCGTTTGGAGGTGCTGTGCTTGAAGGCTGTTATGGGGATGCGAGCAATGGCCACGCTTGCGGCAATGGAAATTGCCATCTCTTAAAAGAGGAAAACACAAGATTCAGAATTGAGATAGCGATTGGTCCCCCGATCAAAAGCGAGGCGCTGGGAGCGGACTCATTCCCCTGCTTTGCTCTTTTTCCCATGGCATGAAAGCAGAAGGATAGGTAGGCGCAATGTGCCCCATAGGAAAAGCAAAATGAGATCAAGTAGCCTATCTAGTAAAATGTGTGAGAGAGAGTGTGTGAGAGGGAGAGAGAGAGAGAGAGGGAATGGCTTGCCTGCAATTCAGAGATGGGTGCTTCCCATTCTTCATCACCAATTTCATCATCGTGTTCTCCTTATACATCATCATCGCTCTCTCTACCAAGTAGCATTCTGAGTATCCCTTGGGCTATTCGCTCATTAATTCTTATCTTCTACCCTCCTTGGATCAAGGCACTTTGAGTGAGAAGGAGAGAAGGGAGGGGTCATGAAGAAAGAGGTAGGCACCATGAATGAGAGAGAGAGAGAGAGAGAGAGAGAGAGAGAGAGAGAGATAATCAATGGCGCTATTATTGCATAGAGAGAGAGACCACAAATATGCATTGATAGGAGGGGGAGAAGCTTTAATCCAACTAACTAGTCCAACAATCCACAGATTGAGTGAGAGATAAAAGGGAAAGACTGCCATTGCCATGCCTTGCTTCTTATGGTCAACGTGGAGCCTCAATATACCCAAGCAAACTGAAATTACAGGCTATGACAAGAATTTCTAGTCCCGTGAGGGTTGGCAAGAGAGTAAACGATTGGCCAGACGACGGACTTGCCTTGGCTGGACTACAGGAGGACACGGACTTCAAAGACGCGACAACGACCCGTAGGATTTACAAGTACGTGCCTAAACTGTTTATCTAACATAAATGATATAGCATGAGTAAATGTTCAGTTTAATATTTTCAAAAAATGCCTTGAAACCTGTTTTCTTGTGCTGAATGATTGTTTGCATTTATGTGCACTTGAAATCATTTCCTAAAAATCAAAAATAGTAAAAAAATGCTCTAAAATGGTTCAAAATTGACACATATGAATTTGTATAAAATTTTTGGTTGATCCCATATGACCTGCAATATTTTTCTAATAAAGACTATGTCTTTAGAAATTTACTGAAATTTTTTTCATAATATTTAAAGACTATTTGATATATTTAAAAATTCAAAAAGTGTTATTTTTAAAGAAAAATCATAGTTTTCATTTGAGTAAAATATGTTATTTATCAATAAAAATATGGATTTTTACATGAAAAATTGAGAAGATAATTCTTAATTGTTGATGAAGTTTTGTAAGCTTTAAAACAAAAAGAAACAATAGTTTAAATATATTCTACTAAAAGAAACATTTTCATATAAACATGGTGTTTTTATTTTGAGGAAATAAAACGATACATGATGTACTATTCAATAACACAGGGATTAAGAATGAGAGATACAATAGTATTTTATGATGTTTGCTGATAATAAGAAAATTATAACCTTAAATTAAATTACAAATATCAAGAAACTTAATAAGATAATCATTTTGATGGCATGAGGAAAAGCCTCAGCATCCATATTTAAGATCTATATTTTGTTTGAATTAAAAAATTGATTATCTGATGATTGCAAGGAAGAGTGGAGGGCCACTAGGACAAACTGATAAATTAAAGGGAAATATGGGAATTTAAAATGAACTATGTATGTGTTTACATTAGAGTGCAAAGAGTACCTGTTTTTATCTTGGCTATGCAACATTTTATCTTGGCTTTATCTTCCTTTTCTCCTAAGGCAAGGAGTCACATGTTATCGATGTAAACTTCGCATAATCTCTTCCATGTATGTATCGTCTATATGCATTTGCGAACCTTAAACAATATTATCCTCAGTAAATATTAATCAAAGACTCATCGATGCTTAATACTTTAGTGTCCCACATGTTTCTTATGCTATGCATGATTTCATCACATAGCAACTAGGTGGAATTTAACTCCCTTTGATACAAGCACTTCACAAACTTCATCTTTGAACATTTGAGATGCGATTTATCATTTTCAATTACCTATTCTAGCACCACAAGGTACGAAGCCTAATGTATCTCTTGCGAGCATTAAAACAAGCATCTATCAATTTGAAAATACATTATTTACGATCGGTACCACAATTGGATTAACGGTTATGCCTTCGCCTGAAGCTTCGTTGTTAGTTGTAGAATTGCCATCTGCATGCAACATTCTTTGCTTGGAGGCCATTTTTTGCAAGTAGACTCAAGAGATTAAGAAGGTGGAATAGACTCAAGATGGGAGAGCGTAAGAGAAGATGCTTAAATCGAGGGTCGAGATAGAGGGAAATTGTGTAGCCTCTCAGGGTAACTCTTCTCTCTCTCTCTCTCTCTCTCTCTCTCTCTCTCTCTCTCTCTCTCTCTCTCTCTCTCTCTCTCTCTCTCAAGCTCTCTCACACAATATCTTGGAGGGGTATCCTCTCTCTCTCCCTCTCTCTTCCAGCCTTTCGGGGTTTCCTTGTGCTCCGTTGTGCCTCCCCATGACTCATATTTATAATGAATTAGAGAGGAGGGGATAAATCTAAGAACAAGAGTGGAGGGACTCTTAGAAGACTCAGTGATCTGATGCTCAAATCATAAATCTAATGGTTACATTGGCTCCAAAAGGGGGGTAAAACTCCAAGACACTTGCTTAGAGATCTCTTAATTCACTCATTCTTCTTTTCTCTGTTCGAAGTGTTGTCTACTGCCTGTAGACTGCGATCGCGGCGCGTACGATTTTGCCAGTCACTTTTCTTTATTTCTCTTTTTATAAAATCTCCAAAACTAACTAAAACATCACTTGTATTTTCTTTTAAATCACTTTTAGTTCTATCTTTTTAGAATAATATCTAAAATATAATAGTTTTTTTTCTCAAGAATCTAATATTTTTGGACCACTCAAACTATACACTCTAATACTAGTGACTAATATGGCTCATAAGTCCTGTTCACATTGTACTTTTTGTGAAGGGTGGCTACGGTCCTTATCAATCCAAGAAAAATGTCAGATTTATGACTCTCGGTTTTTTTAATATATTTTTAATTGAATGAAAATTATTAGCTATTAATGCTAGTCAGTTTTTACCATATAACCAACTATAACGTGTCCACTTGTCCACTTGTGGGACACATCTTAGTAGCCCATCGGGAGGGGAGTCTAGAAAGCGCCACCTGGCACTTGCAAGGAATGTCACACGGTTTGCGATCTAGGTCTTCCTGAGTCTACCTCGAAGTGGAAGTATCCGGCCATTCCCACTTAGGACCAACATGAAGTCAGGGTATCTTTCGTATCAGCCAAGTCTCTAGGAAGTAGTTAGCGTCAAGCTCCAGATAAACCACTTTGCGTAGGAACAATAGAGTCGAAGTGGATTTATACAGCACTTGGTTCATGGAGAATGGGAAATGAGAGGGATGTGAAGCTCAACCTCTCTGCCCATAAGGCATAGTCCCATTCCACTCCCTTAAAATGGCATGAATCGGGTTCTAACTTAACAATACCTAAAGTCATCCGATGGTAAATCCTTGTGAGAAGCCTCCCAGTTCTCTGGGACCACCCAGTCATAGGACAGACCCGTCAGGGGATTCCGTCCACCCGCTTCCCTTGATAGCTTTAGTTGTCTAATTAGGTCCTACCACATTTATGTGTGACATTTAAAGTCAGCTTCATTAATTAAGCCTTTTAGGGCACAGAGTTCATTCACATAATTTACAACACATGGACAAAAACAAAACAAGCAGTCCTTTTATCAAACAAGTTCCTTAACTTATCTTTAAGTTAATCTTTGTCTCCTTCCCATACAGGAGAATTATGTATCCCTTCTGTCCAACAAAAGTACCCGGTCCAAATCACATGGCACCGAAATTTCCATTCTTTATCTAGAATAGGATGTTTATACGTCCCAGACATTGGGCTCATGGGGATCTCCAACTCCATTCTGGACAGGCAAGGGGTATCAATAGCTCCAACTCCATTCTGGACAGGGAAGGAGTGTCCATAGCTCCACCTAACCCACAAGTGGTCTAGGACTAAGATGCCATTTCTGTGGTTAACACCATATTGGGGAATATGGGAATTTCCCATAAGTTTGGGACACGTGGTCAAATCTTTGGATTTGTCATAACTTGAACACTATAACTCCAAATCGAGCGCTCTATAGCTCAATAGATTCCATTTTTCAAGTGCTTTCCAATGATAGGTTACATCATATGGTTTTGAGAAACTTATGGACATGTTATCCGTGTGCCACCTTTTTAGTATTCAAAAAATGGGAACTGGGAGATTCCCAAACTCACTAATATTGTGTTGGTTGGCCTTTTCACCACTCTACCATTCGGCCTGTGAATCGAGCAGTGCCCTCTCGGGATAATCCGCGGTATGATCTTGGAGATGATCCACACGTGTAAAATATCCTTCCTTAATTAATCCAATTAAAATTCAAGCACAATCCAAGTAATCAGTCCTAATATCATCTTCTAGGAGAACATTCCTTTATTCCCATGGCAACTTGTCATTACAAACCCCTGCCATGCATTTTCCATAAGCCTTGGAATATTTATCCAAATCACAATGCAACAATCCCTTGATTGAAAGAAAAACATTTAGGGTGTTGTTCAATCAACCATCAAAACTAATTGTATTTTTTCCAAACAATACAATAATAGACGCAATAATAATTCCATCGCATATTCGCTCTTCCCCTTAGAACCAAAGAGTAGAATTTACTTAATATTCCCTCCTTTAGCCTAAGGCATATATTAAAGGTTCCAATACTATACATGATGTAAGTCCTATCATTCCAATGCAAATTAATCAATCTAGCAAGAGCATTTATAGCTCTTCTGTAAGTGACAATTATCTTTTAGCATTTCCCTACTATGCAACATTTTTTCTTGGCTTTATCTTCCTTTCTCCTAAGGCAAGGAGTCGCATGTCATCGATGTAAACTTCACATAATCTCTTCCATGTATGTACCGTCTATATGCATTTGCGAACCTTAAACAATATTATCCTCAGTAAATATTAATCAAAGACTCATCGATGCTCAATACTTTAGTGTTCCATATGTTGCTTATGCTATGCATGGATTCATCACATAGCAATTAGGTACAATTTAACTCCCTTTGATACAAGCACTTCACAAACTTCATCTTTGAATATTTGAGATGCGATTTATCCTTTTCAATGACCTATTCTAGCAGCACAAGGTACAGAGCCTAATGTATCTCTTGTGAGCATTAAAACAAGCATTTGTCAATTTGAAAATACATTACTTACGACTGGTACCGCAATTGGATTGATAGTGATGCCTTTGCCCGAAGCTCTGTTGCTAGTTGTAGGATTGTCATCTACACGCGACATTCTTTGCTTGGAGGCCATCATCCGCAAGTAGACTCAAGAGATTAAGAAGGTGGAATAGATTCGAGATGGGAGAGCGTAAGAGAAGATGGTTAAATCGAGGATCGAGACAGAGGGAAATTGTGCAGCCTCTTGGGGTAACTCTTCTTCTCTCTCTCTCTCTCTCTCTCTCTCAAGCTCTCTCTCACAATCTCAAGCTCTCTCTCTTGCAGCCTTTTGGGGTCTCTTTATGTTCCCTTCTGCCTCCCCATGCCTCATATTTATAATGAATTAGAGAGGAGGGGATAAGTCTGAGAACAAGAGTGGAGGGGCCCTTAGAAGACTCAGTGATCTGATGCTCAGATCTTAAATCTGATGGTTGCATTGGCTCCAAAAGGGAGGTAAAACCCCAAGACACTTGCTTAGAAAGCTCTTAGTTCACTCCTTTTCTCTGTTCGAAGTGTTGTCTACTGCCTGTAGACTACGACCGCGGCGCGATTTTGCCAGTCACTTTTCTTTATTTCTCTTTTTATAAAATCTCCAAAACTAACTAAAACATCACTTGTCTTTTTTTTAAAATAACTTTTAGTTCTATCTTTTTAAGATAATATCTAAAATATAATAGTTTTTTTTTCCCAAGAATCTAATATTTTTGGACCATTCAAACCATACACATTAATACTAGTTATTAATATGGCTCATAAGTCCCGTTCACATTGTACTTTTCAATAACCTATTCTAGCACCACAAGAAACAGAGCCTAATGTACCTCTTGTGAGCATTAAAACAAGCATCTATCAATTTGAAAATACATTACTTATGACCGATACCGCAATTGGATTAATGGTGATGCCTTCGCCCGAAGCTTCGTTGTTAGTTGTAGAATTGCCATCTGCATGCAACATTCTTTACTTGGAGGCTGTCGTTCGCAAGTAGACTCAAGAGATTAAGAAGGTGGAATAGACTCAAGATGGGAGAGCGTAAGAGAAGATGCTTAAATCGAGGGTCAAGATAGAGGGAATTGAGCTAATTCTCTTCCTTGGAGCCTCTAGGGGTGACTCTTCTCTCTCTCTCTCTCAAGCTCTCTTTCAAGCTCTTCCTACGCTCCCTTGTGTCTCCCCGTGCCTCATATTTATAATGAATTAGAGAGGAGGGGATAAGTTTGAGAACAAGAGTGGAGGGGCTCTTAGAAGACTCAGTGATCTGATGCTCAGATCTTAAATCTGATGGTTGCATTGGCTCCAAAAGGGAGGTAAAACCCCAAGACACTTGCTTAGAAAGCTCTTAGTTCACTCCTTCTTCTTTTCTCTGTTCGAAGTGTTGTCTACTGCCTGTAGACTACGATCGCGGCGCGATTTTACCAATCACTTTTCTTTATTTCTCTTTTTATAAAATCTCCAAAACTAACTAAAACATCACTTGTCTTTTCTTTTAAATGACTTTTAGTTCTATCTTTTTAGGATAATATCTAAAATATAATAGTTTTTTTGCCCCCAAGAATCTAATATTTTTGGACCATTCAAACTATACACATTAATACTAATGATTAATATGGCTCATAAGTTCCGTTCACATTGTACTTTCGTGAAGGGTGGCTACGGTCCTTATCGATCTGAGAAAAATGTCAGATTTATCACTCTCGATTTTTTTAAATATATTTTTAATTGAATGAAAATTATTAGCTATTATTGCTAGTCAGTTTTTACCTTAGCTAGTCTTTAGTTAGTAATCTTACTAACTTATTAATTGACCAACTAACTTTTGAACTAACCAACTAACTTTTAGTGCATGGAAATATTACATCCTCCCCCCCTTAGAGAAATTGAGATGTCCTCATCTCCAGAGAAACTGGGGAAAATAAGCACTAATGGGGCTTATGACTTGTGGGTTAATGTTGAGATATCGAGCTCCACTCGTGATATGCCAGGGTGACCGTTGTGCGTTTATGTCACCGACTTGTCAGTTGTAGATGCGGTTGGTACACCGCCCATGAATAATAGCTACATGACAGCTATCCTTATCTACTCTAGTTCGTGGCTCAGTTAGTATGCCACCTTAGTTAGTTGAGTTTGGTTTGAGACCCATATATAGGGTTCTTCTATTTCTTTGTACTAGAGTTCTTTTGGCTTACACAACTAAGAAGAGAAAAACCGTTTTCAGCCTCCACCCTTGTGTGTATTCCTCCATTGTGCAAGCAAGAAAGCTACAATTGAGACTCCTTCCTTATCTCCCACAATCTTGACATGGTATTAGAGCCTTGTTCGTGGTAAGGAGCTCAAGAAAGCAAGCCAAGCTCGCGGTGTTCTAGTAAGAGGAACAGTGTTGCTTTCATTTTCTGTTTTGGGAGCAAGTCTCTGCAGGTAGCATAGCCGGGAAGTGCAAGAGTGAATTGTCTCAGGTTGAGACGCCCTTCGTGGTGAAGCAAGAGGACAGTATATGCTGCGGGTAGGGGCTTTAGCCATCGGTGATCATGTTTTTTTGATTTGAGGCTATTTCGGGGCCTGTTTTGGAGGCGGAAGTTTTATGCATGCACTCAGGAAAAGGCCCAGTTTTATGCTGTGCGACCACTGTTCTACAAGTCGGTGAAAAGTTACTATAGAAATTGCATCGTATGCATGTGCGTAGAGACATTGGGAGTTACAGAATCATCCTTGTTGCCTGTTGATGCAAAATCGTCACTAGGAAGTGATTGTGTGGTCAATTACCACTTTTGTCAGTTTTACATATTTGCCCTTGTGAGGCTAAAGCTGTGTTCTTTGCAGTGACAGAATTTTTTGCACTGTTCTGTAATGGCGTCTGATTCTCTTTCACAGATTGTCACTGAAAAGCTTGGCAAGAACAACTTCCAAGCATGGAAGTTTAGAATGACGAATTTCCTTATGGGAAAAGGATATTGGGAATTTGTTGCAGGAAATGAAGAAGAACCAGTTCTTCCTGATGTTCCCAATCAATAGCAAATGCAGGCATTTAAAGCATGGCATGAGAGAGCCAGGAAAGTTATGTACTGGCTGTCTATTAGCATTTCAGACTCTATGATTATGCATATTCAAGATGCAAGTACGCCAAAGGAGGCATGGGATACTTTGTCAAAAATGTATAGTACAAATACGCAAGCCATGAAAATACAGCTCAAGCAAGAGTTGCATAATGTGCAAAGAGAAAATATGAGCATCAATCACTACCACATGAAGGTGAAGAAGATTGCAGATGCACTTGCTTCCATTGGGTCGCCAGTGGAAGATGATGATTTAGTTTCTGTGACCTTGAATAGTCTAGGAAAGGATTATGCACAGTTTCGAATATCCATTTCCGTCCGTGAAAGATTTCCTAATTTTGAGGAGTTGATTGCTCTTCTAATTTCTGAGGAGCAGAGAAATGGTGGTGCATCTTCTTCAGGAGGAACTTCAAAAGAAGCTGTCTTCTACTCAAATGCTGGAAGAGGTAGAGGCAGAGGTAGAGGAGGCCGATCTGGAGGCCGTGGTAGAAAACAGAATATGCAGCAAACTCAAGAAAACCAGCCCTATGGAGGAGGACGTGGTAAATCTAGAGGCAGGGGGAGCCAAAGAGGTCGTGGTGGATGGCAAAGAGGCCAAAATGCAAACAGCAATGTTGAATGCTACTACTGTGGTAAAATGGGTCATATGGCTAAAGATTGCTATAAAAAGCAAAATGACATCATGAATGGGAAATTGCAACAAGGGAATTATGCATCTTCTAGTAGACAGGGTGATGACAGAAATGAGCATTTGTTTATGGTGCAACACATGAACAATTTTGTGGCAAGTGCAGAAGAAAGCAACGATGTATGGTATGTTGACTCAGGTGCATCGAACCACATGACAGGTCATGCAGAATGGATGGAGGATGCAAGGAAAATGGAAAAACGAGGATTTGTGGAGACTGGTGATGATACTGCACATCCTATTGTGCAGATTGGAAAAATTCATTTGTCTATGCAGGATGGGAAAAAGAAATACCTGTCCAATGTATTTCATGTCTCGAATATCACCAAGAATCTGGTTTTTGTTGGTCAAATGGTTGAGCAGGGCTTGCAGGTTAGATTTAATCCTCATGGATGCTTTGTTGAGGATATGAAAAATAAAGGTCGCTTGATAGCAAAAGGAAAGAATAAGGACAGAATGTTTACGTTGGATGCAAACATGCCTGAATTGAGTACATCAATGTTTGCACATGGGACTGGTGTAGTTGCAGATATTGATATCTGGCATAAACGCATTGGTCATGCTAATGTACAATAACTTAAATCAATGCAGGCCCAAAATATTGTTGCAGGATTGCCTAAATTCAAGGTTGCAGAAATGCATAAGGTATGTAAAGCCTGTCAATTTGGAAAATAGGCAAGGAAACCATTTTGTAGACATGTTCAAGAGAGTGAGAAGCCATTGGAATTAATCCACTCTAATGTGTGGACTACTAAAGCTGCATCTCTAGGAGGTTGTCATTATTTTGTCACTTTTATTGATGACTATAGCAGAAAAGTTTGGGTGTATTTTATGAAAAAGAAAAGTGAAGTTTTTGGGCATTTCAAAACTCTTAAAGCTATGGTTGAAAAAGAAACTGGCCTGCAAATAAAATGCCTGAGGTCAGATGGAGCAGCCTACAAATGGGCCAGTTGTCATTTATTGTGACAACATGAGTAGTATACACTTGGCAAATAACCCAGTCTATCATGCTAGAACAAAGCACATTGAGGTGCATTATCACTATGTGCGAGAGAGGGTTTTACTAGGTCTTCTTGATCTAGTTTATGTCAGCACAGAGGATCAAGTAGCTGACATATTTACGAAGGCATTGGGCACAGAGAAGTTGGGCAAGTTCAGAGACCTACTTAGTGTGTAGGAATTGGGATTGAGCTCGAGGGGGAGTGTTGAGATATCGAGCTCCACTCGTGATATGCCAGGGTGACCGTTGTGCATTTATGTCACCGACTTGTCAGTTGCAGATGCGGTTGGTACACTGCCCATGAATAATAGCTACATGACAGCTATCCTTATCTACTCTAGTTCGTGGCTCAATTAGTATGCCACCTTAGTTAGTTGAGTTTGGTTTGAGACCCATATATAGGGTTCTTCTATTTCTTTGTACTAGAGTTCTTTTGGCTTACACAACTAAGAAGAGAAAAACTGTTTTCAGCCTCCACCCTTGTGTGTATTCCTCCATTGTGCAAGCAAGAAAGCTACAATTGGGACTCCTTCCTTCTCTCCCACAATCTTGACAATTAAGACCCACCATGCATTATCCATTGCGCTACTCTTAATGTTTGAAGTAGTGCAAAGGCAAACATAGAGAAACACAACAAATATGACAGTAGGATCAACATAGTTTGATGAATACTCAAAGAAGATGAATATGAGAAATATGCAATCACACCCATGTGATAGCCTCTTTGTACAGAGCAGTGGGCAAGGAAAATACTAACAGTCTAGGAAGAGGTCCTGAATCCCATAAGCACAGTGGTGCAGAATGCTACCTATGGAGCTTCTATAAAGCATTGTACTTGACTATCACTTTCACAATGAGTAATGCAATATCATAATGCTTTCCTCTTTTAGTTAGTGTCATTTTCATTGTCAGTCCATTACACAAGATTGTGTTTATGAGTCCAAGCTTCCATCTTGGAGCCTAATTCAGATGTGTAACAATTTCTACTCATTGTCTATGTCAACATGCATCTAGCCTTCATCTTCCATCCACCATAGCTCCTGTCATGCTCTAGATCTGTGCTTTCAACATGGTATCAAAGCTCAATTGAGCATAGCCCAACTCTCTTTTCACTCCTCTCAGCTACTCTTCATCTCAGTCTAGATTAGTTTGAGTGTATGAACCCCATTCTTCACTTGAATCTCATAGTCATTATTTGGCAGCCATAGCTAGATAGGACTTATAGCACTTGTGGCTTTCATAGCTCTCTCTATAGGCATTATTTCTTCACGCTTTCTTCTGGAGTCCTCTCAGCTACTCTTCATCTCAGTCTAGATTAGTTTGAGTGTATGAACCCCATTCTTCACTTGAATCTCATAGTCATTGTTTGGCATCCATAGCTAGATAGGACTTATAGCACTTGTGGCTTTCATAGCTCTCTCTATAGGCATTATTTCTTCACGCTTTCTTCTGGAGTCCTCTCCCTTGACTTCTTGCACAACTTTCTATCACATTACAATACAACATTGCTGAGCTATATGCCCATCATTGTGTGATTTACTCTTCGCTATTAAAACACCTATTTCCAGTCGTACAGTCTACGTGCTTCGCTAGCTTCACAATGTTGGATAGGACCATAGGGCTTTCAAAGCTTGACATCCAAGGCACCTTCCCATTGGAGATCTCGTCGAGATACTGCTGCATCAGGATATTATAGACGAAAATTACCAATGGCTACTATAAACCCTAAGTTGGGAAGCCATAGCTTTTTGAGCTCAAGCTCATCTCTCACTTAATTTTCTCTCTCTTGCTGCTCAAACTAACCTACTGCTACTTTGATTCACTGATATAATCAGTGCCACACATGAAGGAAGGAAAGATCTTTGGATATTTTTGGGAGATCTTGAAGACTTGGAAGATTTGGAAGACCATCAAGCAACATCATCAAGCTCCTCTTCCACCTCACTCTTCTCAATCTTTTCACTCCATTGGAGGTTTGCCACTCTCTCTAATCTGAATCCTTAGCACAGTTTCCAGCAAGTATAAACTCAAGAAGAAGGTTTTTTGAAGATCTATTGAAGACTTTATCAACAAGACATTCAAGCATCATCAAGCTTCAACTAGAGAGTATCTCTTGATACTAGCTAGTGTTTTTTAACACTACTATTTCTTGTTCCCTTTGACACATTCAAGAATCAACTCACTGTTGGTCTCATCTCACTCATTTGATGTTGATTCCAAGGATGGATGGATTTCTTTGTTCTAAAGATCTATCAATGAATCTATTAGAAGATTTTGAAGACATTTCTGCTACCTCAAAGATGATGAAACCTTTGCTTGAGGGGAAATGGACATGAAGACCAATGCAAGCAAGGACCATAAAGAAGAAGATCAAGAAAAATAAGACCATGAAGAAGAGGACCAAATGATCAATACAAGGAAAGCGGTGTAGAATGAAGTTCTAGCCTTCATCTTCCATCCACCATAGCTCCTGCCATGCTCTAGATTCGTGCTTTCAACAGTTAAAAAGGCCAAAGTGGCTATGCATTTAATGGGAGTCAAGTCCTTTCTCTCTATCTACTTTAAACAATGCTCTCTTTAATAGGTGATGCATCACTATTATTCCTTTTGACAACAACTTGGCTATGGGGTCATTAGCTCTTTTTGATAGGCAAGTCATTCCAATATCCCTTTTCCTCTCATTGCACATTTAGTCCCTTAAGTGTTTTATTTGGAAGAGATATCTCTTTTTCTACTCCACCTATCAACTTCCACTTGAAAGGACCTTGTCCTTACATTTAATGCTCCTAATAGTCAAGTGAGTTGCATTTGGATGAACTACATTTGAGTGAGTTACATTCAGATGCAAATCATAAGGTGTTTAATCTAGAGAACTAATCTAGTGTCATGAGCCTAAACTTTTTCTCTAATCTCTTTCCCAACACAATTAATATTGTTTCAAAAATGGATTAAATATTAAGCACTACTAATCATCCATGGCAATCATTAATCGAACTGATTGAACAATAAGCATGACAATTAGAGAAATTTTCATTTTTAAGTGTTTAATTTGAATTGATGATTCCTATCTACTCTAGTTTTCTCCATCAATCAAATTACAATCTTGAATCAATTCTCTCTATTCCAATTTTTCACTTAACTTACTCTAGCCATGCAAGTTTTGAATTGAGTAGAGCATGTAACACCTTTCCTCTCCATCCCTACCTTTAGTGCTTATGCCTTTGATTTCATCACATAATGGGAATGTGAGCATCCTTGAACAATTGATTTCATCTAGATCTTGGTAATGAAACTAAAATATCAAGCTGCACGCATGACATGTGGGACTTGGAAGTTGTTTCAGGAGCTTCACTACCTCTCACATAGTTAGCTTACAATCCATCTACTCTCTCCTCACTATGCCAACAAGCAAGCAAGAAAGTAAACAATAAGGAATTTGTAATAGACTCATCTTCTCCTCCTCCTGCATCAAATGCATTCAAAGGCTTAATGTTGGTCTTATGATACAAAGTGTGGCTCCCTTGATCAACTCTACCACCTTGTTGCAACTTATCCACTCTGTGGCATGTGATATTGTGAGTTATTTCATATGATTGGGCTCTATTACAATGTTTTGGTGTAGATTTTCCTATGGAGAGCCCACCCAGATCTCAACCTTAAGCCTTGTGAGAATATCTGGTTGGAAGTGTCAATTCATCACCCCTCATGAGCCTTTGTGACCAATCTATGAATCACACCAAGAATGATCTTTTGAGTTGTCATCAAACCTGTATGAAACCAAGATTTAATATTTCCATCGAGAATGGTTTCAAACAATGCAATACCTTGGCAATCAATTGCCATTTTTACATAGTATGATGGTCAAGCAAAGTGTCATCAAACATTTTTTGAGCATGCACACTTTTTGAAGCTAACTCAAACAATATGAATAGAAGATGATCACCATACAAAGGCTAGCAGCTATAAACTAAGGGGATGATCCTATAATGATGTTTCAACCTTTGCAATAGCTTCAAAGTTTGATCTATGTGATGATTAAAAGGCCATCAAAGTTGCTTCCAAAACTTCAATAGTGGAAATAATGACTTCACATATCTAAATAGGGTGTCAATAGTAAATTCTTAGGTTGAGAAACAACTAAAATCCATCATCTACCTCAATCCAAACATGCCAATAAGAGTGAAGGAAAGATCTCCAAAGCTATCACAATTTCAAAGATTTTGTGTTATGTATGATTCCATAATCATAGTCTCTAACCATTGCAAATGTTATTCTCATTCCATGTTGCATGTCCCTCTATCAATCTCCTCAAAATATATTATCCATGTCCAATTTATGATTTTATACACCACTTCAATTGTGAGGCACAATAAGAATAGGCCTTAATTTGGGAAGGAGCTTGAGTTTCGTGTTAAGGTACAAGTCAACTTAGTATTTTCTTCTTATAGATACCTAAAGGGTTCAAAAGAACAAATCTTAATTCTAATCAAACGGAAGCTTTGTCAGGTCATCCAATATCATGACGCTTGGTTCTCTATCTAATGTCCCTTTTTGGATCCATAGTCCTTTTAACAAAGTTAACTTGATGCTTTATTTTAGTAAGATAATGGATTTTGGATCTAATGCATAATCTTTCATGGATGTTGCCACCTAGCCCACTAGGAGCACTTAACCTCAAACAATTCCCACTTAGCTTGCTAGGAGCACAAAGGCTCATATAATTGCCACTTAGCTCACTAGGAGCACTCGTGCTTAGACAATTGCCACTTTGCCTACTCCCTACCACACAAGGCCTATGCTTGCTCCTCGACCCCTAGGGCTCAGGACCCTCTTGGACTTCAGTGTGCTACATGGATTAGCTATCCCTTGTCAAATGTTGGCACCTCCTCAAGGCTTTAGCCCACCCTATTCCACTCAAATGAGCTGAGCACTATTTGTTGGCTATCTCATCCAATACTTTCTTAATAGTCCACTATCTCGGTCACTTACAACCCTATTGCTTCATGTCATCCACTCGCATCTTGGCAACTCATGTCTAGGCCATCTCCCTCACGTGCTTTTTCACCAAGACTCTTGGATTAGACCCAAGAATGCACACAAAAAGGATGTGAACTACAAAAAATTTGAAATATTCTCATAAATTGAAATAAAATATTTTGGATTTTTAATTTTGAGGTGGCTTTTAAAAATCCACTTTTTAAAATTAGTTTAGAGGCTCCTTTTTAGCTTTTTGCCCAAGATAGATGAGGGCTGACTAAATTAGTAAAAGTTCAAATGTTACATTGGGGGCTGCACATGGTAATGTCCAATTGGATTGTTCACTAGACTAATCTTGTTATTAGTGAGCAGTAATCAAAATGTTCTTTTTGGCTCAAAACTTCCCCTAATGCAAGGTGGGTATTATCCACATGGACATGGTCCTCTAAATGTGGATGTGAGTTGGACCAAGCCAAGAGCAATGATAGTGGGCTGACCCCAAGCTAGTGGGCCACCCCTTTGTGAAATCATACTTTGTAGGTGCATGGTAGTAGCTCTTGAAGCTTGACCTATGGTAATAATCATTTGCTACCCCTTAAAAGTATGAGCTCTAGGAAGGATTGGACCAATAATATCTAGTTTTTTCTCAAAAGTATAGAGTGATGTGTTCTATAGCTATAGTTTAAAGTTTTACTCAAGCTACTATATAATTATGAGTAGGGACTTGTGGACATGGACATATGATATCTAACCAAAATGAGTATTTAATCTCCATTATTGAATTGTGTGACAACATTTACAATAACACAAAAGTGGTTATAATTGCTTATAAAATGGTATAGGGCATCAATTCATAGAATAAACTCAACTATTTCAAATGACTAAATATCATTTGTTCTTTTGAAGGAACTTGCAAAAATGCACAATTTTTTTTAAAAAAAATTGCATGCATGCATTTTCATGACCTCTATGCATGATATTGTATATAAAGGGAAAACTTCTAGCACTCATTTGGGTGGGTAAGACTTCAAAACTATTATTATGGTTTTGATAGTTTAATTTCTTCCAAATTTAGTTAAGTTGACATTGAGCTATCTAGTTTCTTTTATGAGCTATACCAAATAATTTTAACCTCTAGTTTAGCCATAAGTGATAAGAATAATTAGCTACCTATGTCAAAGAGCCCTAAAAGGGGACCATACCAAAGTAGTAAAGTGAAGAGAACGTGAATAAGTTTACCACACACAACAAAAAAGTGCTATTATCAAAGTATGTCTCCCCCCCCCCCCCCCCGATCGCCATTATTTTTAAAATAAAAAAGGAAGATGAATGGGTGCCTACTTGCTAATGTATATAGTTATGTAGCTTTTGAAAAAAATCCCTCCCTTGCACTTACATGATTGTATAGGTTGTCTATGGTGAATCCCATGGACATTATTTGTAAGAAGCTCAACCTAGACATCATGTTGTATATATGTAATATAGAAAATCTTAGGCATGACATTCACAAAAAATGTAGGGAATTTAAGGTTCTTGGATCCTCTCACTTAGCATGAGGTGAGTTCTCATGCAAGAGTATGGACTCATCAAGTACCATATCTTTGTCTAGTATTATATTTGTTTTCAACCATGGAATCAAGACCTAGAAGGTGGAGAGAAGAGTAGATTAAATGGAGAATGCAATTCTTATATGCACCCAATGTCCATGATCGTATGGTTGACACAAATGCTTCTCGTAGGCTAACAAAAATATCCATGATCAGATGGTCAACACAAAATGTTTCTCAAGGATCTAATAATTATCGACAACTTTCTAGGAATATGGACACTAGAATTCTTGAGCTTAATCAAATTATTGAGACACATTTTAATCAAATAATAGCAATAATTAATAACTTGAGTGACAAATTAGCAAATTCTTAGCCCATAAATGACCCTTTTACTATAAAATAGTCAAATTAGCCTATGCCCTCTACATTTGAGGTCGGAGAACCTTCAACGATTAAAGATACAAATCAAGAAATATGTATATATTTGAGGTTTACTATGAAGGGTGGCAGACCACGATTCTCCCCAAGGAACCAAGATCATTGTACAGATCTTCATCCCTTACCTAAAGAATAAGAAGCACATGGATGTGATCTATTTTATAAATCATTTTACCCTCAATCCATGAATGTATGCCACATGATGGAGATTAATAATCATTCTTGTGGGTAGCCTTCTTTGGGATAGCATTCCTATGGACAACATTCTTATCATGAGTTGCATTCATATGAATACCTCGTTACGGTGGACAATATCTTACTACTATATTATTTTGGTTATAGGTTCCCTAGAACCTCCAGAGGGCTTCCCAAACCTACAACCTTTTCCAAACCTCTATTTTTTTATTAAAATCCCCTCCCCTCCCCTTTCTCTCACGTGTAATCTCTCATTTTCTCTCCCCCCTCCCATTTTTAATTAAAAGCCCCTTGCCCTCTCACTGTAGGGCCTAGGCTCTCTCTCTCTCTCTCTCTCTCTCTCTCTCTCTCTCTCTCTCTCTCTCTCTCTCTCTCTCTCTCTCTCTCTCTACTATATTATTTTGGTTGTAGGTTCTGAACCTCCAGAGGGCTTCCCAAACCGACAACCTTTTCCAAACCTCCCTTTTTTAGTTAAAACCCTCTCCCATTCCCTTTCTCTTATGTGTAATCTCTCATTTTCTCTTCCCCCTCCCCTTTTTAATTAAAATCCCCTCCCCTCCCCCCTCTCTCATTGTAGGGCCTAGGCTCTCTCTCTCTCTCTCTCTCTCTCTCTCTCACACACACACACACACACACACACACACACACATTAAAACCCCCTCCCCTCTCTCACATAGAATCTCTCTCTTTCATTTCCTCCTCCCATTTTAAATTAAATTTCTCCCCACTCTCTCATCTATAGGGCCTAGGCTCTCTCTCTCTCTCTCTCTTTTCCTCCTCCCCTTTTTAATTAAATTCCTCCCTCTCCCCCCTCTCTCTCATGTGTAGGACCTAGGTTCTCTCTCTCTCTCTCTCTCTCTCTCTCTCTCTCTCTCTCTCTCCTTTAATGAAATCAAACTTCTTTTTAAATGAAAAGTTTCTCTATCTCTTTCTCTCTCTCTCTCAGTTAGGTTAAACATTTTTATTTAATTTTTTCTTTTAACTAATTATTTTAAAAGTTTTTTTAATTTAAAGAATGAGAGAGAGAGAGAAGAAGAAGAAGCAGAAGAATGAAAAAAAAAGAAAGAGAAAAAGATGGAGAAGGGGGAAAGAGGAAAGAGAATAGTCTTTTTTAAATTAAACCTTTTTGTTCATTCCCCCCCCCCTCTCTCTCTCTCTCATGTGTAGGGCTTAGGTTATCTCTCTTTGTTAATGAAAACTCCCTTTTTTAATTAAAACCCCTCTCTTATTGTAGGGCCTAGGCTCTCTCTCTCTCTCTCTCTCTCTCTCTCTCTCTCTCTCTCTCTCTCTCTCTCTCTCTCTCTCTCTCTCTCTCTCTCTCTCTCTCTCTAATTAAAACCCCCTCCCCTCTCTCATGTATAATCTCTTTATTTCTTTTCCCCCTCCCCTTTTTAATTAAATTCCTTCCCCCCTCTCTCTCATGTGTAGGGAAAGAAGTAGAAAAAGATGAAGAGAGAGAAGGAAAGACATAGTGAATAGATATAGTTTTTGACTTAGAGAGAGAGAGAGAAAATATATAATTTGAAGGAGAGAGAAAATCTAGGGAGAGAAAGGGAAAGAGAGGAAAGAAAAAAATAGAGAGAAAGAGAAAGACAAAAAATATATAGAGAGAAAAGAAAGCGAAAGAAAAAAACTTGGAAGAAAAAGAGAAAGGGAAAAAAATAAGGAGAGAGAGAGAGAGAGAGAGAGAGAGAGAGAAACCGAGAGAAATATACAAAGAGAGCAAAACACAAAGAAGGGGAGAGAGAGGGGGAATAGAGAGAAAGAGAATTATAGAGAGAGAAAATATAAAATTTAAGAGAGAGAGAAAGAGAAAAAGAAAAAAGGAAAAGAGGGGGGAGAAAAAAAGGGGGAGAGAGATACACAGAAGAAAAGTGGAAAGAGAGAAAAGAAGAAGAAAAAGAAGAGAGAGAATTTAAACACAGAGAGAGAGAGAGAGAAAAAAACAAATTTAAAAAAAGGAGAAAATAAAAAAAAGAGAATGAAGAGGGAGAAGAAGAGAAAAAAGAAAAAAGAGGAGAGAGAGGAAAGGAAAATAGAGGAGAGAGGGGGAAGAGAGAGAAAGAGAGGAGAAGAAGAAGAAGAAGAAGAAGAAAGAGGAAAGAGGAAAGAGAAAGGGAGATGGGAGAAAAGAGGAAATAGAAAAGTCTTTTTTAATTTAAATATTTTTTAAGAGAGAGGGGAAGGGAGAGAGGAGAGAGGGGGAAGAAAGAGAGAGAGAGAGAGAGAGAGAGAGAGAAAATAAAAGGAGAAAGAGAGATGAGAAGAAGAGAGAGAGTATGAATATAAAGAGAGAAAAATTTTACATACTTTAAGAGATACTAAGGGGGGAAAGATAGTGAAAAAAGAAGAAGAAGGAGAAGAAGAAGGGGGGGAGTGTTGGCGGTAAAGGCGCCTTTGCCTAGCTGCATGTGTATTACTACACTGACAATACCCACACCTGCACATTGCAGGCGGCACGCACCCATCACTGTCACTTCATTCTTTATTCTTTTAGTGACATTTGAATAAATGAAATGCCGATCACACATTGTGATTTTTGGAGTTCCCACATTTGGAGTCTCTCTCTTTCTTGCTCTTGCTTCATCCGCCATAGCTCTCACCTCCTCGATCCTTCTCACCTTTCAACTGGTATTAGAACTTGGCTCTTTGAGGTCTTGAGCGTGGTTGGCGGGCACTCCTTCAACATTCATTCGAATACCTATACTCTTGTCTTCACTCTTGGCAGCCATAACCACACATTTCGAGCTTTTGGTCGGTCTCATCCTTCTCGGGCAAGCATTGGGCCTTCGTGGGCAACCTCAAGGCATTTATCTACAAGTATTGGAGCTCTCATTCCACTCTTTATTTCAGTCCACAAGGTTTGAAGAACAAGGCCTATATGAGGCCTCTTGGGAAGCTTCTTTGGGAGCTATAGAAGCTCCCTAACCATCAAGTAGTGCCCTACTCCCTTAGCAACATAAAAAATGTGATTTCAACAGGTTGCCCCATTTTCTTAGCCTGTCAAAAATGTGGCCTTCATCTCCAACACCTCTTCACACCATTGGCACTACGCAAAGGTCTCATTTGAGGCATAGGAGCATGCTTCAACCATGGCATTCAAGGCTTGAGCTTGGCGTTGACATTTGGGATTGATATACTTCAGTCCAAGACTGTCAAAATAGTCCACAAGTAGCCCCAAATAGTGCTACATTAGCATTTGATGTTTATGCTTGCTTAGTACTAGCTATTGATGCCATTTGGTACCCGAATCATGCATGGATGTTATGGGAAGCTATGCGTATGATATGCCATTGATTTGGTGCTAATTTTGGCCTTGTTTATGGTTAGTTTGACAATAAATTTACTACTGTGATAGAGAAGGTATGAAGCTATTTAACTTGGGTTATGTTATGCCTATTGGTCTCGAGTGCTTCCCAGATGCTTGTTATGACTATTTGGATGCAAATAGAGGTTGAAAAATATCTTGAATGGTTCCGGAATGTATTTTGAGCCTCATTTGAGCTCCATATTGGTTGGCACTTACTTGATATTGGTCTACACTAGCATGTTTTGTGATAGAGGCTATACCTATGGTCTATGCATGATCCATTTTGGCACATGCTTTGAAGCATATGTCAGTGATGCATGCTACCTACATTGTTTGAGCTTCTTTGCCACTTGGAGCTTCAATTGGGCTTGTACTTGGATACTTTGGAACCTCTTTTGGATGTTTCTTAGCTTGTCAGATATTGGTTCATACATGATATACTTGGATGCTATCAGATGCTTGACCACTTGCATACTATTGGTGCTCTCATGATATACGGTCTTGGCTATGAGATGTCTTATGCATTTACATGCTATCTCTGAGCTTGGTTGCTCATTTTCCATCAAATTTTAGTGTTATGCTTATGGTCTTGGATTTACCCAAAGCTTGTGGGTTATGCATTTGAGCTATTACTTGAGATTTGAGACTAGGATCTCTTACACGTCCTTGACTATGATATTTGCTTGGTAGATGCTTCCATGTTTGCTCTTGGATGCTCATGAGCTAATTTGATTCTATAATATAATAGTTCTTACAGCAAGATATATAATTGGAAATTTATGAAATACACCATACTTGCAAAGAGATACAAGAAATACACCATGTTTACAAGGAAACCATAGCCAAGGTAGCTAAGCATGAAATAGTATTGCCATGGAAGGTTGAGAATCATAGATATAAGCTGCAACATGAATACTCACCTCATGTCAAGGTGGGACATGGTATGTACCCCATATCTTGGTGGCTAAGAGCATGCACCCTCTTAGTTGGTGGGAGGAAGGAACCTCAAAGCATGTATTGCTTTAAAATGGCAAAAAAATCCCTCACAAGTTACATCTCCCCCTTTTATACTTAATCCCCTAGCCTAGTTTAGACTAAGTGACTTATGCCGCTTTATTACAAGCCATCACAGCCTAAAAAAGCTTTGTCCTCAAAGATGAATTGGGAAAAAATTATAAAGACGATTACAAAGATAGCTTGAATCATTTGGAAACATGCTGTAATGAAGTTCCATGTTGATAAAGATCAAAGAAGTTGATGAAGAAGGATCATATAAATGGAATAGACTGCTATAAACTGTCCAAAATAGGCTATAGTATAAAATAGGCCATATCTTGAGCTAGAAGTGGCAGAATTCCACATGTGAGATATAGAAATGTAGAGGAAAACATGTAGTATCCAGCCATGCCTTCAAAATTGAATTTTTATGCCAATGACACAATTTACTTTCAACTAGAATTTAATACATCAAGTTGTTTACTACCCTTGTTTATGAACTGTCCTCTTGTTTAAGCCATGGAAATTGTTCCAAATATGATGCTTGTTGCCATGAAGACTCTTCAATAGGCAAATCCTTCCATTTGACTAGGTATTCCACAAGAATACAATTCCTTAGAACCTTCTCCCACTTGCCAATAATCTTCTCGGGCTCATATATGATCAAACCATCATCATCTAAGGGAGGCAGTTCTTCAAGAACTTGAATTTGAGGACCCACATACTTTTTAAGCTAAGACACATGAAAGACACTATGGATTCTTGTGTTTGAAGGTAAATCTAGTTGATAAACAAGATCCCCAACTCGCTTGACAATATGATAAGGACAATAAAACCTATGAGCAAGTTTGTTGTGTCCTCCTTTAAGAGAAGCATAACGTGACTTAGGAACCTTCAAAAATACCCATTCATCTTCCTCAAACTCCACATGTTATTTTTTCTCATTCGCATAGACCTTCATTGTCTCTTGAGCTTTGAAAATGTTGTCCTTGCATTACCTCATAAGGGCCTCCATCTTTTCCAACTCTTCACAGACTTGTGGATTTACATCTTCATGAAACAATGCTGAGGGTACTTGTACTTTATAGCCATATAAAGCTTCAAAAGGAGACATTCCAATGCTCATATGGTAAGTATTGTTGTAACAAAACTCCACTAGATGGAGCCATTGGTCCCATGCATTTTGTGTCTCATGGCAAAAGTGCCTCAAATAAACTTCTAGCCATTTGTTTACTCTTCCGGTTTGCCCATCCATTTGTGGGTGATATGCGGTACTAGAAGTCAAAAGAGTCCCCATTGAAGAGAACAAACTCCTCCAAAAGTCACCCATAAACTTATTGTTGTGATCGGATACAATATTCATTAGAAAACCATGAAGCTTGAAAATACATTCCATGAATTGTTGAGCCACTTACTTTGCTGTAAATTGGGCCTTAGTAGGGATGAAATGGGTTGATTTAGTTAACTGATCAACTACCACATAAATTCTATTTCCCCCATGCTTAGTTGTAGGCAATCCCACAATAAAATCCATAGAGATATCAATCTACTTGCCTTGAGGAATAGGGAGTGACTGAAGTAAGCCATCGGATAGAAGAAATGAGTCTTTATTTTGTTGACACGGAAGATATTGCATCACATAATCCTTAACATCTCGTCAAATGCCCTTCCAATAGAAGCTCTTATGAATATTGTCAAATGTTTTGAATAGCCCATGATGACCCCTAAAGGTGAAGAATGCATCTCATGCAAAATATGATCTTTAAAAGAGGATTGTGGTGTCAAGTAGACTCTACCATGATACCATAAAAGACCGTTGTGCTAATTGAAATTGGGATACTCTTGTCCTTTTCCTTGTTGAAATTACTTCATCATATTTGATGCTTGCTTATCAAGCAAATATTCTTCTTGGATGTCATGAATCCAATCCCTACGTACAATTGAAATTGAAGATAAAGAACATGCCAATATATGTGATAAAGCATCCACCACAACATTATATTTTCCAGCCATGTAGGATATTTCAAAATTATAGCTTTGAAGAGTAGCTAGCCACCTTCTTTGTTTAGGGGACAAATTTAGTTGAGAAAGGAAGTATTTCAGTTACACGATGATTTCTTTTCACCTTGAAATGACTGCCATATATATAGTGATGCCACTTTTTGATAGCATGCAAAATTACCAACATCTCTTGTTCATAGACATGTAGTTGACGCTCCTTGTCATCAAGTTTGTGACTTTCATAGGCTATAACTCCATGTTCTTGATACAAAACAGCCCCAACTTCTCTTCCACTAGCATCCACACATATACTGAATTTTTTAGAGAAATCTAGGCATACAAGAATAGGTGCTGAAACTAATAGATATTTCAGCTCATTGAAGCTCTTGTCGGTTATGGCCTATCGGTCAAAGGAGCTGTCACATGAGCATAATTTTTTATAAACCTCCTATAGAATGAAGATAATCCAAGGAAACCTCTCAAGGAAGTAGAATTTTGTAAAGTATCCACTTGTATCTTCAAGACACGTCTTAGCAGTCCATTGGAAAGGGTGTCTAGAAAGCTCCGCCCGACACTCCCATGGAATGTTATGGGGTTTGCGATCTAGGGCTTTCTGCATCTGCCACATAGCGGAAGTATTCCAACCATTCCCACTTAGGATCAACCTAAATTATGGTTTTCCTTATTGGTCATTTCCTAATGACAACTAGCATCAGACCCAAGCGAACTACTTTACGCAGAAACACTAGGTCCAAAGTGGATTCACGCTGCACTTGGTTCAAGGAGAATGGGAAACAAGAGGGAGCAAAGCTCAATATCTCTGCCATAATGTATAGTCCCATTCCTTTTCCCTAAAATAGTGTAAATCGGGTTTAATCATAACTCTAGGTCAACGCTTTTGTTGTTCGTGTTCTTTGACGATCTTCCTGCTGTCCATCTGATTTGAGAAAAGTTCCCAGCCAACCAGGACTACTCATCCGTAGGATGGACCTATGGCCCATCGTCCGCACTTTCCTTGGGTTGTTTTAGTTATTTAATTACCTAACATATTAGTTGGACATGTAACAACTAGCTTCTTTAATTAACTCGTTAGGCACTGGTTCTTTCACATAATCTTATCACTTGACATACAAAAACAATATCAGACAAGTTCCTTATTAAGAAGTCATCATATTTATCTTTGAAATACAAAGAGTCCAGCCCGTAGGCTTATCCACAATCCACCCAAAGGCTATCCAACAATCCACAGGGATCACTAATCCAAGTTTCTGCCCATAGACTAGTATGCGGGCCTCGAGATCCAATCCCAGTCATGTTAGCCTCTTGTGCAGGGCCCGAAGGCGAGGGATTTAAAGCCAGAGCCCCCTGGCACCCAAGCATCCTCCTGCTCCAAGTAGCACTTAAGGGAGAGACCTCTCGCGGCGGGTTCGGTCCACTTGCTCGGTGCGGTTAACAACCCCCTTGGTTAGGGTCAGGCAGGCAGTCGGGGGTGACTGAAGCTGCCTCTCGCTTCAGGCCTTCACCCTGAAGTATAGATATTCATTTATCTTTTAATTCATTGATCAAACAAAGCCAAACAGTGCTCTAAAATCTATAGCAAGCACAAACATTTCCATTGATCGTTTTTGTTGGCAAACTGCTAAGGAATGAATCCTTTCTTTCGAATGCGTCCAACACTCGATTCGGGATGACTTGCAACTAGGCAAGATCCCCTATATCCTGGGTTAGGGCGTACCCTATTAACCCGACTTGGTCAAACCTTAAGTTCATTGGTTATTTCAATTTATCGGTTGGTCTTTAGTTTCCAATCAATCTTCCTTACTCAAGAAGGGTACCAAATTAGGATGATTATTCATTCTTTTGCAAGATAACTTGCGTAAGGATCCGCCAACCTCATTGTGAGAATTTGGCCATTCTCTTATGATCCAATCTCACAAGATCATATGACTCTGCACTTGCTGCGCAAGTGTCGCATCGAACTATGAGACTTATTCTACTCATTGAACGGAGTCATGAAACAATCTGTTCCTAATTATATTAGACTGACGTCGTTAAACCTAGGGTTTCCAAGTTCCATCTTGTAAGAATCTTAGAAACAAACCCTAACTCACTTTACCATTGCATTTCACTGTCCCTACATTCAGTGAATGTGGGCAAGTATTTAAGGTATAGGAGTTTCTTAGAATTTAACTTATTCCAAACGAGTACTCCGCAGCTTAGGTGTTTTAGGTTTATGCCAATTTGGTTAACTCTAGAAGATAATTTCGAGATTACTTCCACATGATTCATTGTCTATGCGTCAATTTATTTTTCAACCTTAACTTATCAGTTTGAGGTCAGGCATAGGTTAGGTTAATTTCAACTAATCTTCCCTTTACTTTGCGAACAAAATTCATGCTAAATAAGAAACTTTTTTCTTGCTAATTTATGCAGTTGACAACGATAATTTCATAGAGTTTATGCATCGTAAGAATCATTTCATGTTTTGCACTTTCCATGATGATTCATTGCGATATGGGTTAATAGTGCGAGATGCAGTTTATACTTCTAGGCTTAACTGAAGTATACTATTTTAATGGATAATAATCTAGTCTTATAATTCATTTCAATGCATAAGCTATTTGCTAGAAATGTGTTTATGCTTTCTTAATTTGCATGTTTCATTTAAAAGTATTGATGACTAAGTTCCTTCGTCGTGAACAACTAGGACGAAAATATATCCTATTTCTAACAATTAACCTTGCATGATTGAATTACAACAATATCAAATAAAAATTAGGAAGGAAAACCTGGGCTTGGGGTGAGATGTCCACGTGGGTGCTGGGAGACGACCCTCCCGCGGCTGTGCCTTGGACTTTCTTAGGAGGCATCGCAATTGTAGTCTTTCGGACATGGAAGCAGCTTTACCACTCCTCTTTCGAATTCCACCGTTGCTCCCTTGTACCATCCGTCGAAAGTAGTTTTAGAAGGCTCCCTCCTTGAAGTAGGGATTTCAGAAGGGGGTGCTTCAAAATTTCTCACGAGACTAAGACCCATTGAAGCCATGGGGAAGGCTTAATGGCCTTTGTAAACTCGCACAAACGGGGAATAGAAAGGTGTGAAAAAGAAACAAGGTGTGGGAGAGCTTCAAGGGTTATTTTTGCATGGCCTAAGGGGGATTTTTAACAAAACATGGGGAAAAAGGAAATGGTATTTTGAGTAACCTTTAATGGGGGAAAACCCTAAGGGGGAAAACTCCAAGGGAAAATAATAATCGTAAAGGTTATAAGTAAGGGTCTAAGGACCCTTAGGCAAATTAGGAGAAAAGGGGGCTTATGAGGGTTTACACACGGGGGGGGGGGGGGGGGGGGGGGGGGGGGTGAAAGGTTTTGAAGCTAAGGGAAAGGCTTAAGGGATAAAACACGGGGGGAGTGGTTTTAAGAGGCCACGGGAAGGGGGTGATTCCAAAGCTAAGGGGAAGGGCCTAAACGAATTTAAACACATTGGGGGGGGGGAAAGAGGGTTTCAAAGCCCATAAGAAAGGGGCTTTAAGGTTAAATCACGGGGAGGGGGGGGAGGGGGAGGGGAGGGGGGGGAGTAATAAGACCTTTAAGGCCTTATATCTTTTGGGGGGAATAGGGGATTATGAAGCTCCTTTTTAGAAGCTTCTAGGTGCTTCTACGTGTTCTAAGGGGGAGAGTACAGTTGGCGGCCGGCCTTAAGGCTGGCATAGGTCCTTAGCGGTGGGGTGACTCCATGGCAGCAGCCTGATTACGCTATTGCAGTAGCTGTCGGTCATCCTCCCTTCTCTCAAGGCCTTCCCCTCTCACACTCCGCATATGGCAATGCGGCTGTTATTCCTTCATCCTTCATCACGGTAGCAGCAGCCCTCTCTTCTCGATCTCTCCCTTCATGTCTGGCGACAACGTCGTCTTCACGATCTCTGCCCTTCCCTCCTTCTTCAATCCACGGACCCCCCTCAATTATATAGGGGAGGGGATAAGATCCTCCCCCCTCTTACGTGTCAAAGGGCATGCAACATTGCCCTGGCAAGCTCCAGCAAGAAGCTTGCCTACTTACTAATCCCCCTCTTCCTCCAGCTCGACTATTAGCGGGAAATTTAAAAAAAAAATGCCTTTATTTTATTAAAAGGGTTTATCCGTTCAGAATTGTTACAAATTCATAGGAGTAGGCCACTCTTTGACACCATTCACCCTGTTAGGATCCACACGAATGCCTTGCTCTTCCACAATGTGACCCAAGTATTCCACTTCATCTTCCATGAAAGAACACTTTGACATTTGACAAAGAGTGTGTATCTTCATAATGTTTCAAAGACCTCTCGCACATGCATTATATGCTCATCCTTGGATTTGCTATAAATGTGGATATTATCAAAGAATACAAGGACTATTTTGAACAAGAAAGGTTGCAATATCTTATTCATGAGTGCTTGAAAAGTAGCGGGTGCATTTGAAAGCCCAAATGGCATGACCAATAAGTGGTATAACCCTCTTTCAATCCTAAAGGTTGTTTTATACTCATCCCCTTCCTTCATTTGAATTTGATGATAGCTTGAACAAAGATCTATCTTGGTGAAGACATTTGCATCTTTGAGCTCATCCAAGAGGTCATCAATGCAAGGAATCAGGTATCTATTCTTCACCATGGACTTGTTAAGCTCCCTATAATCAATGCACATGCAAAAATATCCATCTTTCTTCTTAACCAAGAGCATAGGAGAAGCAAACGGAGATTGACTTGGTTGAATTAAACCCATTTGCAGAAACACTTTAACTTGTCTTTCCACCTCTTCCATTTCAAACTTTGACAAGCGATAGGGAGGTTTGTTGATGGGTTTTCTATTGGGCAGCAAGTCAATAGGGTGGTCTATCTATCTCTTAGGAGGCAAAGATGATGGTTGCTGAAATAAATCTTTGTATTCCTCCAGTAGCTCTTTCATTCTTGGATCCTTTTGCTTTGAAGAAGATGATGGCTTGTTTGGCGACTTCTCGTCATCCACTTTCGCAAGCAAAAGAGTGAATATGCATGACCTGCATTGATTTCTTTATGCATCTTCTTTATATAGATGAGTTCCATTTGCTTTTGACCAATGCCCTTCAATATTATAGGCTGTCCATTCCATTGGAATTCCATCAGCATGTTTTGCAAGTCCAAAGAAAATTTTCCAATGGTTTTCAACCAATCACAGTCAATGAAAATATCTATGGAACCCATTTCCAAAGTGATCAAGTCCACTTTCATAATACATGAAGGAGATAGAGTAATAGGAGTTGTAGGCATACTTCATTACTTGATTCATAAGCTCCATTAGCCACTTGAATCTTCAACAAAACTTGCATTTGTTGAGGAAGCAATCTCAACGCATGCAAAGATTTGGTATTAATGAAGCTATGGGTATTGTCCGTATCAATCAAAAGATGAACAGTTCTACCATTGATCAGCCCCTCAAGTCTAAGGGTGTTTTTTCCTTTACAAACTAGTCCATGCATCATGAGAGATTGCATATAAAGAACCACTCGGATCAAAAGGAAAACTATCCACAATATCATTAAATTCATCATTATTTCCTTCATCCTCGTCATGCATTTCTTCAACCATAGGGTTTGCTTCCACATGAAACACATTCCCCTCTTCACTTTCATCCTCATCCGGCTCATCGATGATGACAAAATTAAGCTTGCTATTTTTGGATTTGCATTTCAGCTTATGGTTTTGTGCCCACTTTTCTCTGCACTTGAAACATAACCCTTTGGCCCTCATGTCTCTTATTTGTTCATTTGAAAGGACTTTATTGTAAGTGATGTTTTGAGATCCCTTTTGTGCATTTTCAGCTCTTGCAAAAGCTTTGTTTTGCTTCAGCCATTGGTCTATAACCATTTCCTCCACTTGTTTTGATCCATAGACTATTGGATATGTAGGCAACTTGTTGTAATTACTACTGTAGGTACTAGTTCCCTTGCCTTCTTGCCTATAAACATCCCTTTCCTGGCTGAAATGTGCTCCAACCCTTGAAGGCTGATTAAAGAATGAATATCATGCACTTTTTGGCTGAACCCCTATTAATTCTCTTCTATATTTCTGCCCATGCCTTTCAGCATATAAAATGGCTTGATGAATTGTCTTGGGTTGCATTGCACCTACTTCCAAAGAGAGGGCTGAATCTAAACCAAAGATGTATTTGTTTAACTTGGCCAAATCATCAATCCCTTCAATGTACATAGAAATATTAAGAAACATATTAGAGTAATCATGAACGGACATGTCCCTTTGTTGGAGACCATACCATCTTCTTTGCAATCTTTCTTTCTCCATTGGAGAGACAAACACTTCCAACATTTCCTTCTTAAAATCCTCCCAAGAAGCAAAATTGTGACAAACTCTTTGCATATATCTCCACCATGTATGCATGTAGCCTTCAAGATGGAGTGCCACAAAATAGATCTTGGCTTCATCATGGCGAGGAAAAAGTGTGAAGTACATCTCTAATTTGTTTACCCATTCTTCCCACTTTGTTGGAGATGCATTATCCCCCTTGAAGTTGGAAATGGTAATCTTTTCTTTATACTCCTTTTCATTGTAGGTTGGCTAGAAATTGTTGGAGTGTTGCCCAAGGGATGATTGTCTCCAAGAATCTCTATTCATTGAATCTCTTCGAAAAGAGTTTATTCTAGAAGTATTACCACCATGATTCAATTGTCCCAATCCAAAAGAATGATGTTGTCCATTTGTGGGCTAGCCATGAAATGACTTGTCTTTGTTGGTGATATCATGAAATGGCCTTCTTTCATAAAATCTTCTACTCTTATCATGAAAATCCAATTCTTTTTGCTTAATGGTAGATTGAGAGGGAATAGATTTGTAGAAGGGATCACATCCATGAAACTCCTCATTCTCTTCATCTCTTAAGCTTCATAAGCAACCACACATCTTGAATTGAATTGAGGACAGGCATGATGCTTTGATGACATTGGTGGCTGATAATAAGCACTCTTCAATGTTGATGGGTCTCCTTTCTCAAAGGTTGACATTATAGGCTGATCAATCCCCTTTCTTTTCATATTGGAGGGATAAGCTGAAGCATTTTCAATATGACAAGTGGGTACATTTGGTGGGAAAGATGTGGTTTGAGTCTTCAAGTCCTTGATAGCTGCTACTATATCTTCAAAACCACTCTTCATAAACTTGACCAACTGTTGAAGTCCTTCATCCACTTTGTTGGATGTGTTCTCAACCTTTTCCAAGGATTTTGATAGTTTCTCATAATGATCATGCATCCCAATGTTCAACATAAGCATCTCTCTTGAAAGCAAAGAGTCTTCAAAAGGTTCGTGAGACAAGGGATTTCCATCATTACCCACTCGTGCACTATGAGCATTACCAATGCTTACAACATCATCTTGTTGGTCATGATTGAGGGCTTTGTTGTGTTGTTTTGATCATTGATATATTCTTTAATGTCTTCTTGAATGGTCTCCATGACTTGATCTTTGCTTTTGTTTTTGGCCATTATGGATAGGTGCTGTCAAAGATCACTGTGGGGAAGAAAGTTGTCAATAACTTGCTTAGTATTGCACCAATGCCAATGGTTTCTTGATCCAAAGGAAGCTTATATAGTAGGGGTACTCCAGATTTAGCAAGGTCTCAACTTACAATAGGTGGACTTGATGACGACTTCATCCTCTTTGGGGAGCGCTCTCGGCCATTCTCATCTTCCACCTTCGGCATTAACATCATTGTGGAGAGGCCTTCATCAGGTTGCAATAGTGAACCCCTGCATAGCCTTGTTTTCTTTTTCCTCATGAATCTTCTCTTCCCATATGGATGCAGGTCCTCAATTTGTGTCATCCCCGTTGCAATAGCTTGACCTGCATATGACAAATAATATGGCATTCGAAGCGTCTGGCATCCATATCCTATACCAAAAACTCACAAAGTGAATTACTTTGCTACCAATATCGCCTTCTTGGCATTGGTTGCATAGGATGGCCACCCAAATACCTCAAAACTACCTTCAATGCAAAAAGAGGTAGCACCACAATATCTCGAGAAAACTCCTTGTGAAATATTATGATCTGTCAAGAAACAAGAAAAGAAAATATACTTGTAAGGAAACATTGCCAAATCATATGTACATTGTAATAGTCCCGCTATAGGACTCCCCTTCCTCCCTAAATGTTTTTTTTGGAAAAAAAATAAATTAACAGCCTTGGTTATGCCGCCAACTGGCGGACGGTGTGAGGGGAGGGGGGGCTATCGTGTCGACGGACGTGGAAGGGCAGGGTGCTGCTGCCACATGGCAAAGGAGGTGGCAAGATGGGGGGACTAGTGCTACTGCATGGTGAAGGAGGTGGCAGGAGGGAGAGCCTCCATTACAAACTCCTCTCCCCCCACCCCCCCAATTACCTATTAAAAAAACCACCAAGGGATGGAAAGGGTAGGTTGGGGGGCACGACCTGCTGATGCTCAAATAGGGAAGAAGAGAGGAATAAAAAGCAGAGTGAGAGAGCGAGTAGAGAAGAATAAGAAGGAGAGGGAGAGAGTGAGTAGAGAAGAATAAGAAGGAGAGGGAGAGAGTGGGTAGAGAAGAGGAGAGAAATAAGAAGAAGAGGGAGAGAATGAGTAGAAGAGAAGAGGGGAATAAGAAGGAGAGGGAGAGAGGGAGTAGAGAAGAAGAGAAGAATAAGAAGAAAGGGGGAGAGAGAGGAGAAGAAGAAGAGAAGAAAAAGAAGAAGGAGGGTAAGAGAAGAGAGAAAGAGAGATAGAGAGAGAGAAGGGATTTGTTTTTTCTTCCCTCGTTAAAGAAATCAGAGCTCGCCGTTTCTCTTACCTTTCCCCCCTTGAGGAAAAGCCTCACAGCCTAGTCCCTTCTGTGAGGAGCCGTCTCTTTCGCAATCTGGGTGTGTAGCCACAAAACAAAAGCCAAATCATACGATGCCTCCCAAACAAAGTAAGGTCAAACCAAACACGAACCCCGCCTCAACGGATGGAGTCATGGGGCAAGGAACCATGTCACTTGGTAATCACGTGCATTCTATTCACCCTACCCTGATGGGGAGTCTTAAAGACATAGGCCGGTTTCATTGGGAATGGAAAACTATTCGAAAAAAGTCTATCATAACTAACCCTCGTTTAGTTTACATCATTTTATCATATTGAAAATTGTGTATTCATGCACTCAAAAGAAGAAGCCGGGACCTTATTGATTATGCACATAATACTTCAGATTATGCGCTAATGTTAGCATGCTTTTAAAAAAATGGGTTGTTGAAACACTTATGCATATTCGTCAATTAAGCAGAAATCGTACTTTTTTCTTTGCATCACAAACTTGTGAAATTGGAAAGGTAGGAGTGAGGGTTTGAACCAAGTACATGAAATTCCTAAATTGCTACGATAACGTTTAGGTATATCTAGACCATTACAAGACAAAAATGGGTATCCGACTCCTATAAACTTTCAGAGGGAGTGTTCATTTTTTTTCCTTAGGACTGATAACTTCACGTCCTCCACCCCATGAAAATATATATATATGTATATGTATATATATATATATATACATACATACATACATACATACATACATACATACATACATACATACATACATATATATATATACAAGTCTCTATTGGTGTTTGGCATAAGTGCATCGAAATGAATTCCCAAAAGCAAAAGTGTGCTTTGTAGCATTGTATTGTCTAGGAAAGCTACGCCTCTAAATTGCATGGCATCATGATCAGTCTACTTGCGCTACTAGGGATTCATCTTGAAGATAACTACCAACTGCACTTATGAAATACAAAAATTTGTTCAAGAGCCGTTCAATATAAATGAACCCTATACACGCAAGGATAGGGTTCAACTCAAATTATTTAGGGTTTCGAAGAAACTAAGCCAATCTGGGGTTACTTCATAGGGGGACGGAACGAAGAGATTCCCTACCCTTCGCAGGATATTGAAAATTACTGCTAAGGCATGAGTGATAACGCTTGGGTCAAGAGAGGGACCCCATCTTAGCATATATCTCAAGCTCTCACCTGCACCTTGGTTTGTGCTTGTAAATTTATGAACACTATTTCTAAATTTAAAGAGTGTGTAACCCCAAACTCATAATTAAGTATAGTGAATTAGGTGAAACTTTTGGAGGGCGCGCCAAACCGGCCCTAGTTGCTCGCCAACCCTAGCCAAGGGGGTTTTAAATAGCCGTGACGAGAACATGGACCGAACCCGCCACAAGAGGTCTCTCTGTGGATTGGTTTGAACATAGGAGGATGCTTGGATGCGAGGGGGGCTCTAGCTGTAAATTCCCTGCCTTCGGGCCCTACTCAAACGATCAACGTGACTCGTAATAGATTTTTGAGGGGCCCTTGTTACTAGTGCCGGCCGGAAACTTGGTGGAATTAAAGTGCATCCTTACGGATTGTGAATATTGTCCCTTTTGAACAAGACTTATAATTTTGATAATTTGTTAATATTAAGTACTTCCAGGAAAACTGCTCAAATTTGCTTTCGTGTCAATGCCATAAGATTACGTGAACGAACCTTGTCCCCTAAAAAGGTTTAATTAAGGAAGTTGTTTTTACATGTCACACTTAAGAGTGATAGGACTAATTAGACAACTAAAGTATGCCAAGTGAGGGAAGCGAGAGGGCAGAACCCCCGATGGGTCTATCCTAGGGTAGGGTGGACCTAGAGAACTGTGAGGCTTGTCACAAGGTTTTACTGATGACCAACGCTTAGAAATCGTTAGGTTAGAACCCTGATTCATGCCATTCTAGGGGACCGAAATGGAACTATGCCCTATGGGTAGAGAGGTGGAGTGTGGCATCCCTCTCGTTTTCGATTCTCTTTGAACCAAGTGTAGCATGGTCTGCTTTGGTTGGGCATCTCTATGTAAAGTAAAATGTCCAAAAATCGACGCTAGAATGCTATTAGGAGACCTTGATCACTAGGGACTCAAGTTTCAAGTCGATCCTACTAGGTTTTGTCGCAAACATTCTGTTGCGAGGAGGACTCGAGAAACCCTAGGCAACAACCCCCATGACATTCCATGGGAGTGCTATGTGGCATTGCTTAAATTCGTCTCTCGATGGACTGCTAAAAACGTACTTGGACAGCCAATAGGTGGGCACGTTACAGTTGGTATCAGAGTCATATCAGAGCCGACCTACCACTAAAACAATTAAAGAGAAAAATCGAGTAGAGTGAGGTGATATGTTCATTAGTAAATATTTTTCTTTTATACTCACTTGTGGATTGATGCCGCTTCCAGACTTACGAGGCATGAAATAGGTTCCTCGTATTTCAGATCATGTTCATGACAGCTATGAAATCTTCGAGCTATCGCAGACGATCTGACATGATGAGGATCCTGGACTACCTCTACAACCCCTCACCGCTGTATGTGGAAAGGCGTTGGACTTGGAGCATAGGTTACTACTATATAGATGCCAACCGACTCACCTATCTTCCAAACAATCTGAAGAGGTTAAGGTGGTTGGAAGACTTAACGATTATCAAGTTACCCATCTTCCATGAGGCTTGTGTGAACTCAACCCTACACATTGGACACCGGCAAGTAGATCAGAACTGCTACATCTACGATGAGGTGGTTAAAATTTTACCAGCGGACAGAATTAAAATAATGGGGTGACACGAACCTCATGGCTATCAGAAACAGGGATTTCCTGAACTTCTGATGACTTATCGTTTCCTAAGAATCCATTCCCTAAATCCATACTACTATTTTGTCCCTGTAGCTAAATCCAATAGAGAATTATTAACATGGCACTAATGTAACTCCTAAGAAGGAAAAAAATCGTCTAAGCCAAACCCTATCCACTCTCAAATAATTGTATTTGAGGCTTACGTTTCCCTATGGTTAATTAAAAATTTTATGTTCATCTAAATGGTTGCAATGGAAAAATATGCATGCTTTGATTTAAGTTATATAGGGGTGTGTAAATGCAAACCTAACACGGGAAAGTTTAAATGGTAATCACATACACCCCCAAGCGCAGATCCAGAACTTTGTTACTACACTGAGCTTAGCACAAGTACAAGAGAAGAAGTTTCTTCTCAAACAAATTAAGCCACCAAAATTTGATGGAAAGGGGAAGACTGTTGAAGCTGATGCTGAAATATGGATTGAATCTATGGAAGACTATTTTAGTGTAGTAGGAATAACACATGTGAACTGAGCCATGATTGCTCAGCTCAAGCTCACCGGCGAGGCTAGACTGTGGTGAAAGCAATTGTGTAAAGAACAAGCAGTTGTCAGAGAGAGAACTAGGGAGAGAGAAAGAGGAGAGAGAAAGACTGCAGAGGAGAGAGAAAGACTGTAGGAAGAGAGAGAAATAGAGTGACGAGGAGAGAGAAAGACTAGAATTGGAGAGAGAAAGACAGGAAAGATGAAGAAGCCATGGAAGCTTGGAGCAAGAAGGGAGAGAAAGATTGTAATTGTATTGATATGTCAAAAAGATGTGGAAATTTACAACTTATCTCCTTATATACCAATGTCAGTGTGACATGGCATATTATCAACATTTTAACTATTTCCAACTTCTTACAATCCATCCCGTCCCAAAAGTTTTTGTCCTCAAAAACAAACCTAGAAACAAGCTAAAAAGGAGATGGATAGAACAGAGTACTACTCTGTACAGCATTACAAGGGATAAAAGAAAAGATTACCTAATACTCAATAGTAGTACTAATCTATACAGGAGGTCAAAATCAGCCTGTAGCCTCCCGGATCAAAAGGAAAAGTTGTATCTTTGCCATGCATAGGATCAACTTTCATAAGATCGAAATCAAATACTGCTGGAAACACGATCATCATGATAGTACTCACTAACAAAGTCTCCATTGCATGATGATCTTCCAAGTCCACATGCTGTCCATAATCTTCCTTCTTGAACTGAACTTCTTGTTGTTGAACTTCTTGTTGTGGACTCATACCAGAATGGTCTTCAACAAGATGTTCTCCATCATTTACATCATAATATTCAAATAGCAAGATTATTTTGGCAGACTTTGCCCTACATGTGGCTTGGTGATTACAAGATAGTGGCTTCGCACAACGATAGCATAAGCCCGCAGCATGCAGTTCCCGTATTGTATCACTAGTAAGGTGTCTAACACGTTTAGCTTTAGATAGCAATTTACACACCTGTTCATCACCATTAGTCAGCTCTATGATATTTTTGACATGCTGCTCATAGTCATCTTGCTGCTCATGCATAACAGATGGCTGTCCATGCTCAACATGTACAACAGATGGCTGTCCATGCTCATCATGTACAACAGATAGCTGTCCATGCTCATCATGTACAACAGATGGTTGTCCATACTCATAACCATATTGCTCATGCTGTTCATACTGCATATGGTGATAATAGCCCTGCTGCACATCAGAGGAACAGTTTGGTTGAGCATATACATTTGCTTCTACTGATGTTTGCTGCTCATATACATAAGCATATTGCCTTTGATCATTGATCCCACTGTATTGGTCATAATCACTTGCTTGCTGTTGATCAAAGCTAGAAGTGTACTGATAAGCATAACCATTTCTGTTACATCCATAAGAACTATGTTGCTGAAGAGATGGATGCTCATAAGCATAAGCATGTTGACCATAATAACCATTCTGCTGCCAAGGTTCAATGGAATGATACTCTTCAGCATATACATGTTGTCCATAAGCATAAACATTTGATCCAAGTGTACCATCAGCATATTGATGCTGGCCATGAGCATAAGCATTTGGTTCAGGTCTTGCTATTTTTTCCATATATGCCTTTATAAGAGCAATACACTGTTCATTCGAAGCTACAAGTTTGTCAATATTAGCTTGTATTTGAAGCTGATCTTGTACAAATTTGTCCATTTTAGCCTGTGTTTGAAACCAATCTTGTCCAAATTTGTCCATTTTAGCATGTATTTGAAGCCAACGTTGTTCACTAGAGCTGGAACTATTGTTCTCAGCTGCCATTGTAGTCAAGTTGAAGAAATATGTTGTTCCTTGAAAAATAGAAGTCCAAATAAGGTGTATGATAGCTTGACTCGAAGGTTAGGATGTCTAGTATCAAGTAGAAATCCTGGTTTGAATTTAGGAGTAGCAATACCCCTCTCTGTTTAAGAATTTCCAGAACTGTCCACAGTAAACTGCTAGTGAACTGTCGGTACCAAATAGGCTCTAACTCGAGAAATATGAGTCCAAATGAGACGTTTGATGGCTCCACTCGAAGCTTATGATATCTAGTATCACTTCCAGTTGTTTCTTTGTTGTTAGAATGATGCTACTAATTTCTGTAGCAACTTTTTCAAATCTGTCCCTGTTTGGACTGCTCCGTTTTGGCCCTCAGCACATAGTTCTCTGTGCTTCCCAACTATCTCAAGGGTCATACATTCTCATCTCCATAACTGTGAAAGCTGGATTAACTTTCCGGAAAGCAAGTTAGAGGATTCTGTGAGCCAGCTTCAGAAATTTTTGTTGTCAAGTATCAATGAACAAGGGCCTTTAGATGTCAAGCTCCATGACATGATGGAACAAGCATTTTCAGAAATTGCAAGTCAAGAAAGAAGTGACTCAAGTCTTTTGGGCTCTATGAGGCTGATTACTATGCTTGTATCGCTCTGGTAGAGTTCCTCCTGATCTTGATTTCCTTTTCAGCTATCAGCAATGGTGCAACAAGCTTTGGAATGCTATAAGGTTCGCCATAATCAATCTTGGAAAAAGAATTTCACCCCTCCAGTAGTTTGGACATACGAACAGTTCCTTTAAGCTTTTGCATCCTTTCATGTTGGCATGCTAACCGAAATTGTTGGTCCTGATAGGTTTGGCTGAACGTCTGCATTAGCGTGTGGTTGGCAAGATCAGGCGGTTGATGCAGTGGCTGAAGCTGTACTCAGATTCAGAGCTGGACAATGGACGCTTGACTGATGGGCAATGGTTTTGCTCTACCCCTTAAAGAGGAGCACAAGTTGTTTTTAGTCAGAGCTTTGATCCCTCTTCACAAGCCAAAGTGTGTTGCTATGTACCACCAGCAACTTTCCTACTGTATTACATAATTTGTGGAGAAGGATTTTAAGCTTGCGGATACTGTGTTAAGAGGTTTGTTGGAGTATTGGCCAGTAACGAATAGCCAAAAGGAGGTCTTGTTTTTAGGAGAGCTGGAAGAGATTCTAAAAGCAACTCAGCCTGCTGAATTCCAGCGCTGCATGATACCCTTGTTCAGACAGATCGCACACTATCTCAACAGCTCGCATTTCCAGGTGGCAGAGCGTGCCTTGTTTTTGTGGAACAATGACCACATTGTGAACTCGGTAGAACAAAATAGAAAGGTCATTTTACCATTGATATTTGGTGCACTTGAAAAGAATACAAGCCATCATTGGAATTTGGCTGTAAATGGTCTTACTTCAAATGTCAGAAAGATGAGAATGTATAACTGGAAAAGCTAAAACCAATCCTCCAGGCCTCACAAAATAAAGCCCAGGCCAACAACATGGCAAGCTGGATGCCAAGACCTGAAGCAGACTGTCACATCCTTTTAAGTTGGGTTATTGAGCAAACTCAATATAAACAATCGTTGTTGCAATTGGACTCCCCAGAAAAAGCACAACACATCCATGGCTATAGAAATCGCCTTCTAAAAGTCCTTGTAGTTGACTGGTAAGCCCTCATCATCAATCCAACACCAACGCCAAGACCTACACACATGCCCAAGCCAAGGCCCACACCAACACGTACACCAGCATTGAACCAGGTGATTTCATCCTTGGTTAAGGAGAAGGCTGCTAGGCTTCAAAGATTATCAAATTGCACCAACTCGATCCAAAATCTCTATAACATTCTTGCCATGGATTTCGAGAAGATCGTTGCTGAAGTGAGAGAAGTTCCTATTCAGATCATTGCTTAGGCTTCATCATCTGTCCTTCCCTTACCTTCACCATTCGAGACAGAAGCGCTTCTGATTTGATCACCTCATCACTGCGAGCTGCTGTGTTAGAGGCTTCACAATTTCCCTCTTTAGCAAGGAGACGTGTGGTGAACCAGTGCTGGCTCGAACTGTAGAGAGTGCCAATTTGTGAGACTCCTTGCGAATCTCATTGAGGGAAGGAAGATTTCAGATGATGGAATCAAGATGAAATTCTGAATCCTATAGGAATGAAGATTTCACAGGACCAAATTAGGATGGAATCCTGAATCCTACAGGATGGAAGATTTCAGAGAATGGAATCCTAAACGAGATAGGGAAAATTTCTGATCTAATAGCACATTAGTTGGTTTAATATCTCCATGGATGACAAGAGGGTCGCATTCTAGATGCAGCACTTCTTGCAAACTTCTGTTCTGCACATGCAGTCATAGACGAGCAATCTACCTTCTCACCATGGGAGGAATACCCTAAGAGCTTCACCACATACCTAGAGTCAAGGTGCCCATACCTAGAGTCAAGGTGCCGGCAAATAGAGAGCTCGTTCTGGAACTCCCTCTCACCCTGAATGGAAGACAGAACAAACTTCAGAAGATCGTTGCTGAAGTGCATCCCACCCTAGGCGATCCCTCTCACCCTGAATGGAAGACAGAACAAACTTCAGAAGATCGTTGCTGAAGTGCATCCCACCCTAGGCGATCCTTCTCCTTGTGAATCGAAAAGCATCAGCGAGACGAGACTCTTTCTGGACTGAACTCGGCCTTGCAACTTCTACTTAAGGAGCAAAAGCAGCGTCTGCGGCAGCTTCAAGATTTACGGGCTTCTTTGGTCGAACTGTGGACTCTCTTAGATATTTCTCCAGAAGAACATGGCGAATTCCAGCACATTACGAGTGTCATAGGAGCTCATGAAAACGAAATTTGTATCTCTGGAGCTCTCTCAATGGATCACGTGAAGAAGGCTGAAGAAGCATGCTCGTATGGTGCTAGGTCCTGACTCAACAGAAGAAAAGATTGTTGCCTCGGACTTTTGGAGTGTATGGATAAGAAATTGGCAGCTGTTAAAGAGGAGGCTCTCAGCAGAAAAGAGATCTTGGAAAAAAAAACTAGAGAGATGGATGTCCGCCGGTGAAGAATAAATCTGGCTGGAAGTACGTTACTGGGACAAAAACCAGTGTAGTACGACTAGGGTTGCCCCTCATAAATCTAAAGCGTGCCGAATGAGCTCGAGTCACGATCCAGAAGCTGCCAGCTATGATGGAGGTGCTAATTACAAAAAGCTAAAACATGGGAAGACAAGAAATGCACCCTCTCTCACGATCGAGCTCCATGCTTCCAAATCAACAAGATCTTCTCCTTAATTGAAACCCAAGCCTTCACCAACTTTGTGACTCCTCCTTTAAAATTTACCTCTAAATTTTGCTTGGGATTTGGAAACGAGCTGCCATCTTTGTCTGTCTGCCTTCATTTTTGGTCCAAGTTCCATTTAAGACTCCAAGAAAGGCTGCCATGGTCTGTGTGGTCTTCATGAAAGCTGCCATTAATGCTCCTGCATGCAGTCCTTGTGGTCCAGAGGTGTAAACTCCCAAGAAATCTGCCATTAATGCTTCTGCATGCAGTCCTTGTGGTCCAGAGATGCTTTGGAAACTCCCCTACTGCTCCCGTACTTGTGTACTTTCAATTTTGCATAAAATTTGGTGACGTCCAACCATTTAAGCCTTTATCCGCCATATCTGACCTTGGATATCTCCAGATGTAGTCACTGCTAACTGTAGTTGTCCTGCAGCACTCCACTAGTCACTGTCTTGTACCATTTTTGTCTGAAAGTGGTTTTGAAATAGGAAAATAGGAGTGAAAATGGAAGAAAATAATGGATCAAAGACTGAAGCTCTGATACCACTTGTCAGAGAGAGAACTAGGGAGAGAGAAAGAGGAGAGAGAAAGACTGCAGAGGAGAGAGAAAGACTGTAGGAAGAGAGAGAAATAGAGTGACGAGGAGAGAGAAAGACTAGAATTGGAGAGAGAAAGACAGGAAAGATGAAGAAGCCATGGAAGCTTGGAGCAAGAAGGGAGAGAAAGATTGTAATTGTATTGATATGTCAAAAAGATGTGGAAATTTACAACTTATCTCCTTATATACCAATGTCAGTGTGACATGGCATATTATCAACATTTTAACTATTTCCAACTTCTTACAGCAGTCAATGAAAGCACAATAACTTGGGAAAAACTAAAGAAAGAAATGCAGGGGAGGTATATGCCACCTGCGCGTATAGAACTGAGAAAATGAATGAGTTTTTTAAGTTGAGGTGGTTGGACTTGTCTTTGGAAGCATACTAATTGAAATTTCTTTCTTTGCTAAAATACACTCCGACAATGAGTATCCCCCAACAGGTCTCGAAGTTTTGTGATGGACTGAATCTGCACTCGGTTGGAATCAATGCATCCCTCAAACTTGCAAGATGCATTGATAAGAGCAAGACCTATTGCCCAAGAAGTCTAGCCCAATTCTAGACCTTGGGCTTACAGAGACTAAAATCTAGGGATGTCGAGAGCTCAAATTAAAAGGGCCCAAGGACATGGTCAAGGTCAACGGAAGAAGCTAAGAGCAAATGCAATCAATGACTTTGTCCTCACTCAAAGAAATGAACAAAGCCTGTGTTTTTTTCACTGCAATGAACTTGGGCATTTCAAAAGGGAATGTCCCAAACTTGGCATGGACCGCCGTCAGGGGAAATTTGGAGGTCAAGTCAGGGCTACCCATGGCCATGGTCGTGCAACATTTGGAAGGGAAAAAACTTCCAATATTACCACTAAAGGATTAAATGAAGAAGAAGATATGTGCATGGAAGCCGAGATCGAGAGGGCAACCGTTCATGCCACCCTCCATAAGAAGGGGCCAAACCCCCAATTCTCGGTGATTCAAACACCATCAAACTACTAGGGTAAGGATTTCAAAACCCTGATTGATTGTGGGAGCACTCATTCTTTCATCTCACCGAAGAGTGCAAGAAGGTTAGGGATAGCCACTATAGCTGCACCCACTTTGCTTATCGAACTAGCAAATGGGCGAGAAGTCACTTGCACTACACAAACTACTAAGGTGGAGTTCCTACTCAAAAACGAGCCCACAACTGTTGGTTCAGAGTATGAATCTAAGTATCCATGAATGTCTACTCGGGATGGATTGGCTAACCCATAATGATGCTCACATACATTGTGGAAAGGGCCAAATCTCCTTTCGGAATCTTAAGGGTGAGGTACTTACAACACAAGGTGAAGCAGGTAAACCAAAGATCCAACTAGATAAGGCAACATGAATAGTTCAAGGAATAAGGAAGGGGTTACATGTCTACTTGATCAAGCTAAACAAACCCGATCAGGTGGAAGACACTAATGAAGAACCATCATGGCTAAAAGAATATGTGGATGTGTTCCCAGAGGAATTGACTAAATTACCACCACCTAGGGAAGTGGATCATGAGATTAAACTACTCCCAAGAGCTACTCCACTTGTGAAAAGGCCCTACAAGATGTCCATTCCTGAAGCCATTGAGTTAAAGGAACAACTTGAACAACTACTAGATCAAGGGTACATACGCCCTAGCAATTCTCCTTGGCGAGCTCCAATCTTGTTCCAAAAGAAGAAGGATGGTACACTTTGTCTTTGCATTGATTATAGAGGCCTGAACCAAGTAACCATAAAAAATAAATACCCCATTCCAAGGATAGATGAGTTACTCGATCGACTGTAGGGAGCAAAAATCTTCTCCAAAATTGATTTAAGGTTAGGGTATTATCAAATTCGCATCAAGGATGAGGATATTCCAAAGAGGGCATTCAATACCAAATATGGTCATTTCAAATTCACATTAATGTCTTTTGGTTTGATTAATGCCCCTATCACCTTTAATAGGCTAATGCAGGACATTTTTAGACCATACCTTGATGATTTCATACTTTTCTTCTTTGATGACACCTTGGTTTATTCCAAGAAGGAGGCAGATCATGAGTCCCAAGTTCACATCATCCTTGAGACCATGAGGACTCACAAGCTCTATGCTAAGAAGAAAAAGTGTGCCTTCTTAAAAATGCAAATTGAATATCTCAGATTTATTGTGTCTAATGAAGGGATCTGTGTAGACCCTACCAAGGTTAAAGATGTCCAAGAATGGTCTCCACCAACTACTATTAAAGAAGTGCATAGCTTTCTTGGATTAACAGGTTAGTACGGGATCTTCATTGAGGATTATGCTTTAATTGCAGCACCCCTCACTAATATGCTAAAAAAACAAGTTGCCATAATGTGGACGCCCTCTGAACAAGCAAGTTTTGATCAACTCAAGCATAGCCTAGTGACAACACCAATTCTGAAGCTCCCCTACTTAAGCAAGGAATTTGATGTTGTCACAGATGCTAGCACACTTGCACTGGGATGTGTACTAATGCAAGAAGGTCATCTCGTAGCTTATTCCTCATGAAAGCTAAAATCTCACGAGAGGAATTATGCCGCCCATGATCTGGAACTACTAGATTCACACCCTCAAACTTTGGCGACATTACTTGCTTGGTAACAAGTTTTCTTTGATCACAAACCATAAGAGCCTTAAATGGATCTTCACCCAGACTGACCTCAACATGAGGCAATGTCGTTGGATTGAAGTTCTACAAGAGTATGATTTTGAGATCAAGTATCGACCTGGCAAGGAGAATGTGGTCGCAGATGCTCTAAGTCGCAAGGCATTCCTCAATTCTCTTATCATGGAGGAACCCTCAATGGCCGAATCTTTGGCAACTATGGTGTCAATGCCTAGCAACCCAATTCTTGAACTAGCCAAGGAGGAAGGTAGCCATGATTCGGAATATCTGGTGATGATAGAGGAAATTTTGGGGAAGGACCAAAACCTGAAACGTAAGGTCAAATATCAAGAATTCTTCATCAATGAGGGACTTGTCTATTTTAGGACAAGATTATGCATACCCTCCAACAAGAAACTCAAATAGAGAATACTTTGGGAAGCACATGACTCCCCCTATTCAAGCCATCCCAGCTATATCAAAACCCTCAATATGGTCAGAAAAAGCTACCATTGGGGAAGGCTTAAGGGAGACGTGCTTAAATACATCATGGAATGTTTGCCTTGCCAGCGCACTAAGGCAGAGCATGTCAAGATGCCTGGGAAGCTGCAACCTCTTGACATCCCCCAAATGAAGTGGGAATTTATCAGCATGGATTTTGTTGTTGGGTTACCCTCAATGCAAACAGGCTACAACTCAATTATGGTTATAGTAGATATGCTCACCAAGGTTGCACACCTCATTCTAGTCAAGACAAATTATAAAGCTTCAGATATTGCCAGACTGTTCATCAAGGAGATATTCAGGCTCCATGGGTTGCCCAGAAGGATCATTAGTGACCGCAACTCCCTCTTCATGTCTCACTTATGGAGAGGGATATTTGGGGCCATTGGGACTCAACTCTATTTCAGCACAGCCTATCACCCTTAAACTGAGGCCAAACAGAGAGGTTCAATCAAATCATTGAAGACATCCTTAGAACTTATTGCTGTCACAAACCCAAGAGATGGATTCAATATCTACCATTAGTAGAGTTCGCTAATGCTTCCTACCAGCAAAGCATCCAAATGACACCTTTTCAAGCATTATATGGGCATGATTGCTGTACCCCATTCAACTTCTCAGATCCTACTTAAGAGTAGAAGCTTCTAAGGAAATGCTTGAGGAAATGGATGAGTAGGTTAAGACCATCAAACAAGACATTAGAGCCGCCAAGGATAGGTAGAAAGCCTATGCAGATCTAAATAGACAAGAGCAACTCTTCAATGAGGGAGACATAGTTTTTATTCATGTACAGCCCAAGAGGAGTTCCCTGTCATTGGGGGAATTTAAAAACTTGAGTCCAAGGTATTGCGGATCCTATAGGATCCTCAAATGTCTTGGGCCCAATGCCTACAAACTCCAACTCCTTGAGATCGTAAAGATTTACAATGTATTTCATGTTAGCCTGCTAAAGAAATATGTACCAAATCCTAGCCATATACTCGATGATCAACAAGTTGTAATGCCAAGCCAAGGAGTCCTTGAGCTCTAGCCATCTAGAATCCTCGACATTCGAGAAAAGAGATTGAGGAGTAGAAGCCTTAAGGAGTACCTCATTCAGTGGAAGGACTTTCCAGAAGAAGATGCCACATTGATTGATGAGAGTACTCTCAACCGACAATACCCCCAATTCCTTTCGAGATGTGGACATCTTGATCCCTTTAAGGGGGGCAAGAATGTAATAGTCCCGCTATAGGAATCCCCTTTCCCCTAAATGAATTTTTTTGGGAAAAAAAAAGAATTAACCCCTCTGGTTACGCCGCCAACTGGCGGACAGCGTGAGGGGAGGGGGAGCTATCATGTTGACAGACGTGGAAGGGCAAGGGGTTGTTTCTGAGTGGTGAAGAGGTGACAGGAGGTGGGGGACTACTGCTACCACATGGCGAAGGAGGTGGCATGAGGGAGAGCCTCCATTACAAACTCCTCTCCCCCCCTCCCCCCAATTACCTATAAAAAAAACCACCAAGGGATGGAAAGGGTAGGTGGGGGGCACGACCTGCTGCTGCTCAAATAGGGAAGAAGAGAGGAATAAGAAGTAGAGGGAGAGAGTGAGTAGAGAAGAATAAGGAGAGGGAGAGAATGGGTAGAGAAGAGGAGAGAAATAAGAAGAAGAGGGAGAGAGTGAGTAGAGGAGAAGAGGGGAATAAGAAGGAGAGGAAGAGAGGGAGTAGAGAAGAAGAGAATAATAAGAAGAATGGGGGAGAGAGAGAAGAAGAAGAACAGAAGAAAAAGGAGGGTAAGAGAAGAGAGAAAGAGAGATAGAGAGCTTGTGAAATTGGAAAGGTAGGAGTGACGGTTTGAACCAAGTACATGAAATTCCTAAATTGCTACCATAATGTTTCGATATATCTGGACCATTGCAAGACAAAAATGGGTATTCGACTGCTATAAACTTTCAGAGGGAGTGTTCATTTTTTTCCTTAGGAATGATAACTTCACGTCCTCCACCCTAGGAAAAAACATATATATATGTGTGTGTGTATATATATATATATACAAGTCTCTATTTGTGTTTGGCATAAGTGCATCAAAATGAATTCCCAAAAGCAAAAACCTGGTTTGTAGCATGGTTTTCTCTAGGAAAGCTACACCTCTAAATTATGTGGCATCATGATCAGTCTAGTTATGCTACTAGGGATTCATCTTGAAGATTACTATCAACCACACTTATGAAATACAAAAATTTGTTCAAGAGCTGTTCAATATAAATGAACCCTATACACACAATAATAGGGTTCAACTCAACTTATTTAGGGTTTCGAAGAAACTAAGCCAATCTGGGGTTACTTCATAGGGGGACGGAATGAAGAGATTCCCTACCCTTCGAAGGATATTGGAAATTACCGCTAAGGCATGACTGATAACACTTGGGTCAAGAGAGGGACCCCACCTTAGCAGATGTCTCAAGCTCTCACCTGCACCTTGGTTTGTGCTTGTAAATTTAGAAACATTATTTCTAAATTTAAAGATTGTGCAACCCCAAACTCATAAATAAGTATAGTGAATCAGGTGGAACCCTTTGGAGGGCATGCCAAACCACCCCTAGTTGGTCGCCAACCCTAGCCAAGGGGGTTTTAAATAGCCGTGATGGGAACATGGACCAAACCTGCCACAAGAGGTCTCTCCACGGATTGCTTTGAACGTAGGAGGATGCTTGGATGCCAGGGGGCTCTACCTATAAATTCCCTACCTCTGGGCCCTACTCAAACGATCAGCATGACTCACAATAGATTTTTGAGGGGCCCTTGTTACTAGTGCAGTGCGGAAACTTGATGGAATTAATGTGTCTCCTTATGGATTGCGAATATTGTCCCTTTTGAACAAGAATTGTAATTTTGATAATTTGTTAATATTAAGTACTTCCAAGGAAACTGCTCAAATTTGTTTTCGTGTCAATGCCATAAGATTACGTGAACAAACCCTGTCCCCTAAAAAGGTTTAATTAAGGAAGCTATTTTTACATGTCACACTTAAGAGTGATAGGACTAATTAGACAACTAAAGTACGCCAAGTGAGGGAAGTGGGAGGGCAGAACACCCAACGGATCTGTCCTACGTTAGGGTAGTCCCAGAGAACTGGGAGGCTTCTCACAAGGTTTTACTGACGACCGATACTTAGAAATCATTAGGTTAGAACCCCGATTCATGCCATTTTAGGGGAGCAGAATGGGACTATGCCCTATGGGTATTGAGGTGGAGTGCCACATCCCTCTCGTTTCCCATTCTCTTTGAACCAAGTGGGCATGGGTTTGCTTCGGTTGGGTATCTGTGTGTAAAGTAGGATGTCCAAAACCCGACGCTAGAATGCTATCAGGAGACCTTGACCGCTAGGGACTCAAGTTCCAGGTTGATCCTAGTGGGTTTGGCCGCAAACATTCTGTTGCGAGGCAGACTCGAGAAACCCTAGGCAACAAACCACATGACATTCCATGGGAGTGCCGGGTGTCGTCGCTTAGATTTGTCTCTCGATGGACTACTAAAAACATGCTTGGACAGCCAATACATGGGCACGTTACATACATAGATATTTGTCTCTCAGTTTTATATATGTACATGTGTACATATGAGTTGTTACCTTTTTATGATTGAAGTGTCCCACATAGTGGGCCAAACCGAAATCCTTTCTAGTCTCTTTTAAATTGGAGGAAGATGAGGTTGCACTATCTACCAACCTGCTTCCTTCAGCTCTTTTAATGAACTCATCTTAGCGAAGCTAGAAATCAAACATATCAAAATTGAAAAATGCCATAGCAATAGCAACCACTTAACACTAAGAGGAAAAGACCAGATGATTCCCATTGTTTTCTAGCATTCTTCTTGACCATAACAGGATTGTCCCCCCAATCTCTAGCATTGCTTCTCTCTCTTGGATCCTGCCCATGTCCATCACTCCCAAATGCTTTGCAGCTAGAGTAGTCTCTATCTCGGGGGGAAATTGGCTCTCTTGTGACTTAGCCTCCTCAAAAAACTGTGTGAGTAGTTGTTTTCCTATCATGTAATCCCCCTCCTTGACTTTTGAGTTGGCCAAGAAATATTTATCTTCTTCATCTGCAATGAAACCAATATTAGCATCGCTAAATTCAGCTAATGCCGCAAGACAGCAGTCCTCACACATATTTAGTTGCTGCAGAATGTCCACTAAAATAATAAACCCTTCATTTCCTAGGCCCATCTTGAAGCTCGACAAGCATGATAAAGGAAGGCCTTGAGGCTCGTCCTCCATCTCTTTACCCTTCTCTGGGGCATCCACATTGAATCCCAGCACCACAGGGTCGCTACTTGCCAAGGCTCGCTCTTCCTCTAAGTTGGTGGATATCTCTTCATTATAATCCTCATCTTTTGCCACTGCTGAGCACCCTCAGAGGTGTACGAAGCATGTGCTTCTGCGTCATCTCAAAGCAGAAGGTGCAAAAAACACAAAAACCGATACTTGTACTGAACAAGTTGACATTTCTTCAAATGCAGGGGGGACAACTGTCCAGACACACTATGCCACACCAGGGGATCTTCTCCAAATCTCCTCTAAGCTTTTTTGCACTTGCTCTATCTGATGACCAAAGCCCTAGATGGACATAAGTCACTCCATCCAACACAACAACACTCGCCGTGGTCAGACTTTTGAACTCACGTTCATAGTCCTCAAAGGCATCGAATGCTAGCACATGCTCTAATGGAAAATCTACCATGAACATACAAGAGAGCTCGTGTGCTCTAAGCACAACACTTGCTTTGTAAAAATTTTCAAAAAGCTTGTCCTCTGGAAGCTCCTAGGTAATCTCATCATCCAGAAGAAGAACGACATTGACTAGGGAACTTCGGGTCATCACCTAATCACAACTCCTAAAAAAGGGGCTCAAGAAAATAGGAACCAAATATTAGTAAAAGAATCAAGAAAATAGGAACCAATGAAAAAAAAATCAAAAAAATAGAAAAAAAGGAGCTTCGGGCCAATGGGCCAGAATGACGCAAGTGAGGTCCAAGGACCTTCCTAGGGGGCCTCTATCGCATCGTTTGACCCATGCTAATCGCGTTGGGCGTGTTGAAGGCCAATGGGCTAGAACGGCACGAGTGAGGCCCAAGGACCATCTTCCAAGCCTGGTTGTCTTTTTTGCAGTAGGGTTCCATTACTCTCTATCTCGCTTCCTCTCTTCTTAGGTCATCACAGTGCAAGAGAGGCCCCTCAATCCATCAACCTCATCCCCCTCGCATTGTGATGAACTCCATTCCTCGACCATCACGGTGTGAGGAGGCCCCTCAAATCAACCGCACCACCTCGTCCCGTGATGACCTCCATTCTTGGGCCATCACAGTGCGAGAGAGGCCCCTCAATCCATCGATCGTGCCCCCCTCGCCCCATGATGACCTCCCCTATTGGGTCATCACAGTGCGAGGGAGGCCCCTCAATCCATCGACCGTGCCCCCCTCGCCCCGTGATGACCTCCCTTCCTGGGCCATCATGGTGCGAGAGAGGCTCCTTAATCCGTTGACTGTGCCCCCCTCGCCCCGTGATGACCTCCTCTTCTTGGGCCATCATGGTTTGATACAATGCCCAAGGACTTACTATCATATGCTTGCAGATGCCATGACGAAAAGGCCAACCACAACAAAGCCTTGTGTCAGACCAAGGTAATGCTACGTTACAGGTTCAATCCAAGAGATAAAGATACAATGCACACGGGGGAGTTATTGACGAGCTTAGGCACATTTCATGCCACATGCAGCCTGCAATCCTGAGGCTCCCTTTCCAGAGGGTTGTCAGAGAGATCTGCAAGTGTCATAGAATAGGGATGCAGTGGACGGCCTCTGCCCTCTTTCCCCTCTAAGAGATCTGTGAAGATTACTTGATTGAATTCATGGAGGATTCCTACACGCTTGCTGCACATGCACACAAGGTTACTATCATGGCAAGAGACTTTGACACTAACAGGAGGCTCTGCTATAGATATGATCAATTGCTTCCTCCCATCCATGACCCTCACATGCATGACATCCTTGCAATCCCTCTTGTCCATCCAGGGTGCCATAACGTAGAACCATATCAAGCATCCCACCCTCTCAATACAAGGTCACAGAGAGGGCATGAATTGCATATTTTTGTTGAGGAAGTTTTGCAAAAGTAGCCCCATCCCTAGGAGTCCTAGCCTCAGGAGCTAGCCCATGGCTGAGCCAAAGCCCGAGCCACAATTGGAGACCCAGGCCCAAGCCCATGGCCGAGACGGAGCCCATGACCCAGCCACAAGACTTAGGAGCCGGCCCCTCTGAAGAGCGCCAAGATATTAATAACAAGTGCATCATTAGCATGCTCAGGGCAGAGGTGGAGACCAGCCTCCAAGATTACGAGAATATGCTAACCTCCACTTCTTCTTCTTCTTCTATAAATTATGGCTTTACCATTCCTGGGGCTAGAGAGGTTTTATCGATGGACTTGCACGACGTGTAGTGCATGTGGCATTTTGAAAGCCAGATGACCACGAACACGGTAGTGCATGTGGCAATGCTATAAGTATTCTATTCAATTGTCTTCTATTTAATAAGTATTTGATCAAATTCTTGAGTCTTACTTGCCCAATTGTTATTATGTATAGGTTCAATTTGGTGTCTCTAGTAGAGGAACATCAAATATAAATTTTTGTTATTGGCCCTCTGTTCTCCATTACATTGCGTGATGATGCATAGGTGTTCATCCGACACCTTGATTGGTTCAGGCTTGTCAGGCTAGATGATGCTAAAATCATCTGTATGGCCTATCATCAAAGGTATGTTGTGACTATTAAAGAATATCTTTAAGAGGCCTTAAGTAAGCATGCTACCAAGAATTGTTTTTCCTTGTTAACTTAGTGAGCATTGGATCTTGTTGTTGTATTCGGTCAAGACAAATACAATATTTTTAGCAAATTCAGGGAGATCCAGTGGATTCCATGGTTGACTTAGACAGTGAGTAACCTCAACACTATATTTAGTTATTGTAGCGTGTCCACTCGTATCTTCAGGACACGTCTTGGCAGTCCATTGGAAAGAATGTCTAGAAAGCTCTGCCCGGCACTCCCATGGAATGTTACGGGGTTTGCGATCTAGGGCTTTCCATGTCTGCCATGTAGCGGAAGTATTCCGGCCGTTCCCACTTAGTACCGACGTGAATTAGGGTTTTGCTTATTGGTCATTTCCTGACGGCAACTAGCGTCGAACCCAAGCGAACTACTTTACGTAGAAACGCCAGGTCTGAAGTGAATTCACGCTGCACTTGGTTCAAGGAGAATGGGAAACGAGAGGGATGCAAAATCAACCTCTCTGTCATAAGGCATAGTCCCATTCCGTTCCCCTAAAATAGCGTAAATCAGGATTAATTATAACTCTAGGTCAACGCTTTTGTTGTTCCTGTTCTTTGATGATCTTCTGGCTGTCCATCGTGATTTAAGAAAAGTTCTCGACCAACCGGGACCACCCATCCGTAGGACGGACCTATGGCCCATCCACCGCACTTTCCTCAAGTTGTTTTAGTTGTTTAATTATCTAACACATTTAGTTGGACATGTATCAATCAACTTCCTTAATCAACCTGTTAGGCACTGATTCCTTCACGTAATCATATCACTTGACATAGAAAAAGCAATGTTAAACAAGTTCCTTTTTAACAGGTTATCATATTTATCTTTGAAATACATAAAGTCCAGCTCATAGGCTTATCCACAGTCCGCTCGAAGGCTTCCAGCAATCCACATGGATCACTAATCCAAGATTCCACCTGTAGACTAGTATGACGGCCTTGAGATCCAATCCCGAGTCACATTAACCTCTTGTGTAGGGCCTGAAAGGCGAGGGATTTATGGCCAGAGCCCCCTGGCACCCAAGCGTCCTCCTGCTCCAAGTAGCGCTTAATGGAGAGACCTCTCACGGCGGGTTCGGTCCACCTTCCCAGCGCTGTTAACAACCCCCTTGGTTAGGGTCAGGCAGGCAGTCGGGGGTAACTGAAGCTGCCTCTCCCTTCAGGCCTTCAACCTGAAGTATTAGATATCCATTTATCCTTTAATTCATTGATCAAACAAAGCAAAACAGTGCTCTTAAATCTGTAACAAGCACAAACATTTCCATTGGTCGTTTATTGTTGGCCAACTGCTAAGGAGTGAATCTCTCTTTTCGAATGCATCCAGCACTCGATCCGGGATGACATGCGACTTGGCAAGATCCCCTATATCCTAGGTTAGAGTCGTACCCCATTAACACGATTTGGTTAATACTTTAAGTTCATATGTTATTCCAATTTATTGGTTTGTCCTTTGCTCCAAGCAATTATCTTTACCCCAGAAAGATACTATATTAGGACGATTATTCATCCTCTTGCAAGATAACTTGCATAAGAATCTGCCAACCTCATTTTGAGGATTGGCCATTCCCTTGTGATCCAATCACAAGATCATACAACTCTACACTTGTTACACAAGTGTCACATCGAACTATGGGACTATTCTACCCATCAAATGGAGTCACGAAACAATCTGTTTTTGATTACATTAGGCTGAAATTGTCAGTCCTAGGGTTCCAAGTTCCATCTTTTTAGCGAAAGATTCTTAGATCACTTCTCAAGTATGTTGCGCTGTCCCTACATTTAGTGAATGTGGGCAAGTATTTCGGGTATAGGAGTTTCAGTTTTAGCAATACGTGCGACTAGGTCATGTATTAAATCCTAGTGAGTTCTTTGGAATTTAATTAACTCTTTCTGAAATGAGTACTCCACGGGTTTAGGTATTTAAGTTTATGTCAATTTGTTTAATTATCGAAGATAATTACGCTATCATTTCCATAAACACATGAGTAATTGTCTACGTGTAAATTGATTTTTAACCCTAACTTATCGATTTAAGATCAAGCATAGGTTAGGTTATAACCTAATACCAATTAATCATCCTATAACTTGCGAACAAGATTCATGCTAAACAAGCAACCTTTTACTAATAATTCTGCAGTTGAAAAATAATAATTGGTCAATTTATGCAACTTAGGAATCATTTCATGCCTTGCACTTTCCTATGGATTCTTAGCACTTCCCATGATGACTCATTGCGAAGAAGATATGGCCTAATAATGTGACATGATTATATACTTCCATGTTTAAACGGAGTGCATTATCTTAATTCTGTTTTGTAAATATGGACAATAATCTAAGTTCAGTTCATTGAATGCACAAAAACTACTTGATAGGAACACATATCAATCTTTTGCTCACTTTATTTTGTTCATTTTATTAGAAATACTAATGACTGAATTCCTCCATCATGAGTTAATTTTTTTAAAGCATTAAGACGAAAAATGCATCCTATTTCCAAAAATCATCTACGCCCAATTGAATTATAACGATGTAAAATAAAATTTGGAAGAAAAACCTGGACTTGTGGTGAGATGTCCACGTGGATGCTAGGAGACGATCCTCCTGCGGCTGCGCCTTGGGTTTTCTTAGGAGGCATCGCGAATGCAGCCTTTCCATCATGGATGCAGCTTTGCGAACTCCCTTTTTGAAATACCACCGTCCTTTATGAGTCTTCTATTCTTCCTTTCGTAGAAGCTCTTTGAAGGGATACTTGTGGAGGAGGGAAGAAACCACGGAAAGGGTTCAAAATCGGGAAGGGGGTGTTTCAAAATCCTCCATGAATAAGGCCCATTAAAGCCATGGGAAAGGCTTAATGGCCTTTAAAAGAAAGGGGAATAAAAAGGTGTAGAAATCCTTACGAGGGATTTTATATGGGGAATGAAGGTATCAAAAGACCCTTAACACCCTCTTTTCTTTTTGTACGGGGGTAAAACAAAAGGGTATAAGAGGTTCCTTAGGGAGCCCTTAGGAGGGAATTATTTCTAGGGTAGAACAAAAACTTAAGGGTCCATATGAGGGTCCCTCACGGCAAAAGTCAGGGGGGAAAAAAAAAATCTTAAGGGCCACTTGAAAGCCCTTTAATGGCAAATCTGGGGGGCGGGGGGGGGGGGGCGGGAAAGGGCCTAAGGGAGCCCTTAGGGAGCTTTTTTTTTTGAAGGGGTGGGAGGAAGCCTTAAGGGTCGTGTGAAGGCCCTTTTAAGATAAAGCTTTCTTAAGGGGGGGAAAAGGGGGCTTATAAAGCCCCCCCTTAGAAGCTTTAGAAGCTTCTGGATATCACGTGGGGGGCCTTGACTATGTGATGGCGGTGGTGACGTGTTGAATGGCAGGCTAACGGTAGCTGCTAGGACTGCGCAGCGTGAGCAGCTGCTTCTTGGTAGTGAGGGCGTCTTCAATCTTTCCCTCCCTCACAGAGCCTCACTCTCTCCCTCTCTGAAAAGTCGACGGCATCCCCTTAAGGCTTCACGGCAATGCCTCTGTCTTCATTCCGCTTGCACCCCCCCAATTTATATAGGTAAGGGGATCCTCCCTCCCCTGCGTGGCAGCGGCCATGGCCATTTGTCTCCTGTGAGGAGCTTTAGTCATTCCTTCTATTCCCCTCCCCCTCCAGCACGACAGTCGGCTGGGGGGGGGGATAAGGGAAAATCAAAAAAATATTTTTGCCATTATCTAATTCGAAAAAAATAGTATCCCTATGATTATCCTTATGACCCCTTTCCAAGAGGGAATTCATATGCGGAATGGGTATTTCTACTACGGAGTTATTACAATTATTTCATTCTATGCAAGTTCAACACATTTGTTGTAACATGAAGGTGCCTTTGTAGTTGTGCAAAAAAAATTGTGATGATATACGAGCATCTAGTGTTGGAGGGGGGGGCTGACGGATGTGATGCAAATACAGTGGGTTGTAGTGCCCGTCTAGTCAGATGCATTCTCTTGTGGATGGAGAACCGCTTTGAATTCCTCACTTTTATGCAGGTAAATTCTTGATAGGTAAGGTGCGTGTGTTTCTTTGTTTTCAGGATGTTCCACTACACTGTTATAGTGACTCGTCGGTTGTCACCCGGTATACCCTAGTCACTCAATAAGGTATAGTGGCTGGCATTGATAGTCGACGGGCCAAGGAGGTAGTGCTACGAGACGTTAACAAGTGCCAGCAATTGGAGCACCTTGTACAACAAGAAGAAAATCGTGCCATTGCTATAAGGCATGCAGAGGCTATGTGACAATTTGATGTAGACCAAGCAGAGGCGGAGGAGCATTGGATGACATGGAGGCTGCATGCGGCATGAGATTGACCAAAGGGAGCAATAGACATGATCCCCTCCATAGCACCAAAGGAGTCAACAGAGGGGGAGGTGGAGTGGGAGGGGGAGAGAATTAGCTCATTGATAACAAAAGCAGTAGACGCTGACTCTAGAACATCAAATGTAATATCATTCAAAATCATGTATTATACATTAGGGTCATCATAGTTTTCAAGTTTACAATGTATCATCAATTTGAGAGGTCTCCTCTTGTATTCTAACCCAACAACGATTGTGATAGTATCAACCTTGCCTCCATTTTGCAAGTCCTTCAAGTGCATTTGAATTTCTAAATGCTTCGATATTCTTTTCTTTCTTTATCTTAGCATCTCATACTACTTATGCAATGGCTAATGATTTTAATTTCTCTTTTGTCTATATTATTTGCAATAGCCTTCTGTAAAACCATTGGAATAGCTCACAAAGACTATTGGATTTCCTAATACCACCACCATGATACGCATTGCATGCCATGTAATGGGACTTTTTCATGCCTTGTGTGCTCCAAATACTTGGATCTCCGTACTTTTCAATGAAATATGGCATATGATTGTATATGATGTGCTGCAGATAAATGGTTAGTCTCTGAACAATGTTTAGTAGACATGGAAAATGTTATACTAACATGTATGAAACTAAAGACTTGTCTTACCATGTAGTGTGTGAAATTGATGTATTCCCATGCTTTTAGGAACTCTTTCTTGAATAGATCTAGAGTAGTCTAAAACGTCTTCTTGTCTATATTTGTCCATGTCTCCTTATCCAGCATCTGGAATATGATATCCACAGCACGCCACACTTCTGCCTTTGCATGACTTGAAAGAGGTTCATGATCCTTTACTGTGTTGTGCAGCCTTCTCCATTGCTCAAATTCAATCCTACTTACATGCGTCCTTTTGTAGTACTTTCCACGTTTAGTAAGCTTTTGTCGCTTGTTGTCGATGGGTCTCGAGAAGAATAGTCTTGTCTTCATGCCTCCAAGAGAAAATTTTCTTAGTATGTCTATTTCATTGTTTGACTTTTTTAAATCCTGCACAATTTGTATCTCTCCTCCATGAAGCTTCATGTTTGCCAATAACATCTCAAGAGAGGCAATCCCCTTCTTTCATTCTATGTGGTTCTTGATCTTTCAAGCAAATCCAATGTATAGGTTGACAAGCTTCTCAATCACCCAACAAAGTGCATGCATTGTACATAAATGTGCATTTGATAGAGGTATATCAAAGATTGGTTTGAAATCTTTGTCCAACTAGTGACGATTAGGCGCCTTCTTCTACCACTTTTGATCAAGTGTTTTTTCATCCTCCATGCAATACAGGCAAGGAAGGGTAACTGGGCCTCTCTTACAATTATATAAGCAACTTTAGAGTCTTCAAGTCTAATGCAAGATGCCAAGTGACATGAAAGTTGTCCCTATTTGGAACCAATTGTGTCTTCTGTCTTTTCATTTGATCATTAATAACATCTGGTAGTGGAGTCTTCTGAAAGACCTGTTCCAATGCTTCATAATTCTCTTACACAACCAAAAATGTCCCAAGCCACCATAACTTCATTTTATACTGTACACTGAAGTAATAGGGATCATCCCTTGGCATGTTTGCCATTGCCCTATCCATCAATGTAATGGCTACCCTCTCCATCTTAATGTCTTTTAGAATCTAACACTCATCCATCTTTAATGTAAAGTTCAATATGATATTTGTCTCTCCATGTGAAATGTTGTAAAACTCAACCATTCGAACTTGTAGTATCTCCAAATCCATGAAGATATTGTTGTATTCGTCATAGACAACCAGACCCTGTTTTGCCTGAAACTCTCCATTGATGTGATAGGGCTTTCCAACATACTCCTCCTACTTTAAGTTAAGATATTTTCAAATTCTCTAGATTGTTGCAATTGTGGGCAGGAGCTTTGGCTTAATACCTTGTGATTTAAATGAACTTGTAACCTCTTTTTGTAAGAAACCATAGCCATTGCGACTTATACTGTTATCATCCATGGCGCTCTATATACCCTCCATAGAGACCATGTTCTAGCTCACAAATCACTCAACAACTTGCCTCTTCACTACCTTAAACTTCTTCTCTTGTATGAGTTCTTCTGCAATCTTTCAACTAACAAGTGGCTTAAGTCACTTTGCAAGGTTGACATTGGGGTTACAATTTTCCTTGTTTGGTTATAGCACATCCCTAAACAAGAGGGACAATGTAAAGCAAGGAGACATAATAACAAAATAGCACAGAATAGTAAGACAAGAGATTCCTAACTTGATAGCCCTTATTTGTTTCTTCATACCTCCAGAGCCCACCTTCAAATCCTCTATGTTCTTCAGTTTTCGTTTCCTTTGTCAAGAGCCAAGCAATGTTTGCTTCTGTCTCAAAATTTGTAGCTGCTTGTTCAGCCTTTTTATATCCTATTTTTGGGCTTTGATATTTTCTTTTTGGAGGTTGCATTCCACCTTTAAGTTATTGATGGTTCTGCTCTTGATGTGCATCATTGCACTGTCCATTGCAGGTGTTGTAGAGATAGCTTTGCAATAGCCAAGAAGGCCATTCTTGCCATCTCCTAAGAAAAGTAGTCGGGTTTGAAAAGAGTGGGGTGCTAATAGTGTGAGGATCTTTGGGATAAAGAGAACCATCACACCAAAGGTCCATATGCCTTGCTCCTCCCTCACGTAGTTGTGTCTTCACTGTTTCTGATATGTAATTTCCTCCCCTCCTTTTTTGTAATGGGGCATAAACATTCTCTACATCTATGTGGAGGTGATACTTGCCATTGGTGTTGAGAGGAGATTGCTGCATGTTTGTGTCCACCATTGCACCTATGTGTTGTGGATTCTGTGAGTTTGTATTTGCCATTGCACCTACATGTGGTGGATTTTGCACCATTGCGACAAAAGTAGGAAAGGCTTTAGAAGAAACTCTCACTTTTCAAAAGTTTTGAATTTGGAGCATTTAATTATGTTGCTTTCACCTTAGAGAAGAAGTTGATTCAGTATCTTGACCATTTAGAACAAATGGGGATACTTTTCGGTGCAAAAATGAGAAAATGTGCTATTTTTCTAGAGAGAGAAAGTTCAAGGTTGTATTTTCTTAGAGGGCCCATTTTTTACTACTAAAATTCTCTAATGGGAGTACTGATGTGGCAACTTAGGAATTTTCAATCAATAAAAAAGAATCTTGTTTTTTAATTTTTCATGAAAAATTAGGATATGAGAAATGAGGTGTCTTGTGGAGGTTAAAAAGTATTAGGACTTTTAAATATATATATATATGATAATTAGAAAAATAGGGGAATGAGTACTTATGTGGCAAGAGATGGGATGAAAAATATACACTCTTACTAATCATTGCTTATCTCTCTCTCACCATGTGTCATTCTCTTGTAAATTCCTACTTACAATTGAACTCTTTCTCACTTTTAGTTGACTACTCTTTGGCTTTTAGTTAGAATTAGACTAATTAGATTATTTTTATTTTCTTCCCATTTTTCCTTTTCAAGCATGCATAATTTCTTACCTGTTTTGTTAATGACTAAGGTGGAGTTTTCATGATAAGAAGGAATAACACACATACACTATTGAAAATAATTAGCCCATGTTTGCAAAAACTATATTTCTTTTTGCACGTGTTCGCATGTTTTTAAGTAAATGGACAACTATGCCTCAAGAGTGAGTTCACAAGTGTAAATTATATCTTTATTTATGAAATATGCATACACATATTCACGTGTATACATGTGCACATATGCCTAAGGAGGAGTTCACAATGGATAACTTATCCCCATCGATTCGGTACTTTTAAGGCTTAAGTCCTTTGGCTAGTGGGAGAAAAGGGGGGGGGGGGGGAGTTCATGCAAGGATCAATGATTTTTCTCATGTATAAGATGAAGAAAATTTACATGGGAGATTTCTTTTAAAAAAAATTTGTGTACATTTTGTGTTGTCAAGGCGGTTTGTTACAGAAACCTTCATTAAAGGTCTTCAATGATTATTGATGTAGCATCCAAAACCTTGATACAAGCTTTATTGATGAAGAAGAATCATAAATTTGATGTAATTCCTAAATTATCTCTATTATCCCTATTTCAAGAGAGTGTAAATTCCAAAAATTCCATTATGAATCATCAATGTTGACCTACAATGAGTTGCTTGAGCTTCTCCTTCCCAAGAGTGGAATAGACTAAAAGCCCTATGATTAGAACCATTGTCAACCAAGATTTTATAAGAATTTCATGGTACCCTACTACAATCAAGTTCAAGAGAGAGTAATCCCATCCAAACTTGATGCCATGGAAAACTCTTTGTTGAATCTTCAAGGTACAATGGAAAGAATGATCTCTAAAGTGATTGAGCTCCAAAATTCCCATATAAATGCACACTTCCTTGTTTCAAGAGAGCATAAATCAGGTAGAAGATGGAAGATGGAGGCTTTGTATGTCAAGAGATAGGGTTAGAGACTATCTTCAAGAGTATAGAGCAATATTTGAAGATTATATGGAAGTGATCAAATATCTTTAATGATGTCCAATGGATGTCAACTTCAATAATGAAAGAATAAAGCATTCAAGGTGGATTATAGTCCTCATAACTTGTTACAATGGCATTGAATGAACTTGAACAAGATGTAGATAGTAGTTATTGAGCCAAATCAGTAAAAAGACCAAAGTATTGGTTGTTGTCCACCCTGTCCTCACCCTATGAAAAGATCATAGTATTGGCTTTTGTTATCCATCCTATGCTCTTCAGCTTCTATTATGAAGCTTCAAGCCTCAAACTTGAATGGAGTCTTTTATGCTTCACGGAGAATACTTCCTTAAGCCATAATGAAGAGAATGGTTAGGATAGTGCAAAGATTAAAGCCTCAATAGTAGTCGTAAACTAGTTTACTACCATAAATTTTAGATGCAAATTGCATAGTACTACCTACATATGCATCCTACTACCTATTAGATATGGTGCTTGTTGTCCTTTTAAATGAAGCCTAGAATCATGTTTGGCAAGCCTTATGAGCAACAAAAGCCAGGGAAGAAGATATGGGCCAAAAACATTCAGGAGGATTTGGAAGAACCTTGGAGAATGGAAAGCCAAGGTTTCTTGAAAAGTAACCATAGTTTCTAGAGACTACCCAATGTTACTCCTCAATTTTATTAGGCAGATATATCTCAAGACTGTAAACTTCCAATGGTTTCTCTAATAGTTGAATGTGTGATTACCCAAGTACTCTTTGCCAATGTCAGAATCAATTTTTGAAACTTACCATGCAATTGGCTAGATTTTCAAGGTGACAAGACTTAAAAGGTCTCTCATATGAAAAAATAGAATATTATATGTCTTTCATAGAATATTGATGTAAGTATCTCCATAATCCAAGAGAAAAGAGCAAGCATTTTCAATGCATAGTGAGTGGCGACAAATGCAATTGATAAAACAATAATCCAAGAGAAAAGAGCAAGTATTTTCAATGCATAGTGAGTGGCGACAAATGCAATTGATAAAACAATAGATATTGGTACCACATAAGTATCTCCATAGAATATTGATGTAAGTATCTCCATAATCCAAGAGAAAAGAGCAAGCATTTTCAATGCATAGTGAGTGGCGACAAATGCAATTGATAAAACAATAGATATTGGTACCACATCAAAGTCATGAGTTCCAAAGAGTTTGCCATAGTATTATGAACCAAATTTACATATTAAGCAAGCCATCAATACTCAATGCAAGTCATCTCTATAAATTTAATGTTTTTTATTTCTTTGAGTAACAGGAAAATTTTTTTGTTAATCAATAGTGACATGTGTATGAGAGAGAGAGAGAGAGAGAGAGAGAGAGAGAGAGATAATCTCATTTTTTATGTATCTCTTTTTGTTATCTAGTCAAAAAATTGGTACTTCCATATGGGTCACATTTGTTGACTAAATGCTAATAAGAAAAATTCAATTATAGTCTTTCGAAGAGTGAAATTTTGAATGGTTTGTATGTGCCAACAAAGGAAAAAAAGAGGCATCAAAAGCTTGCACATTAGAGGCCTTTGTATGAGAGCTTGTCTCAAGTTTTAGAGGAGGCTTTAACCCACTTTTGCTAGTTAGGGGTTACTCTATTGTTGCCCTGATAATTCAAAGAGAGAAGGAATGTAAACAAATTCAAGTGCAAAACATCATTACAAATAGATATAAAGCATGGTAACAGCCCAGTAGCTTGCTTCCATTTATAATTAGCACACCATGGTAGCAGATGCAGATCCCCCCCAAACAAACCCCATGATTAGTGATTTGATGCCATATAATTCAAGTTAACCTCTAAATAGACATATAAAAAATTAATTAATATTGTGTTTGATATGTCAATGTTTTGATTGATTAAGATGTGAAGAAGCTATCTAACCATAAGTGCATTAAGCTTGAACCGGATTCACCTCTTTGAATCAAAGCATATATAACTTTAGTAGGTCAATGTAGTCCTCAAAACCTAGAGTGCCCATCATCCATAGCAGATCATCACCATTGATAGTTTTATCTTTTTCTTTTTGGCATTTATCACTTATTACTTGTTAAAGAAACTATTAAATGAGAAAACATATAAAAATCAATCAATTTATTGAGTGATTACTTGTTAAAGAAACAACCAAAGGAGAAAATGCATAAAAACCAATGTGGAAAGTTGAAGTTGCTCATTACTTTTGCAACCACAAGTGTATATAGCATTCACATATATGTTTATGAAAACATGCCCATTCTAATCACCCTAGCAAAGGACAAAAGACCAGCCTTCTAGTTGAATTTCTCTAATTTGAAACAATGTGTTTGGTTATTGTTCAAATAGATCCATTTAACCCTAAGACCAATATGTGTTGCTTGAACTAAAACTAAGGTATTCTTCAGCTTAACACAAAGGTTGTGGCTTCCTTTACAATGAGATTTTGCATGGTTATGGTAGCTAGTAGTTTCTTTTCCATCATTGTATGGTGGGTTCAATAACCTCTCAACATCAAATTCGTCATTTGTGATTTCACATGCCTATTGGTAGACAAGCATACGAAAGACACCTTAGAATTTCATGTTGTTTCTCCTCCTACATTCAATGAAGCTATATACATCAGCCATAACAATAAGGGTTGAGAGAGATAGAGACATAGAGGGATGATTTGTGCTCATTATTTGGTCATCAATTTTTGCCCCATTGATTCATGTCAATAGCCATACATGCACATCTACTCAACTAGCTTCTTGTCTAAGGACCTTTTTTGTCACTTTTAACACTTTTGGCTCATTGTGGAATATTTTTGGGTCACTATGGATTTCTTTTTTCATTTATAATCCTAAATGCATGACCTTAGATTGGTCACAAAGCCCAATCATGTCATGTTTTCATATTCAGGATCTTAGAAGAGTGAGAGTTTTATGGTTACGTAGTTATCTTAACAAGACCTAAATTATAGTTTTTTCAAAAACTTGAGATCAATACAAAGTCAATAATGTATCCATAGTTTTGCATTTATAATTTATAATCCTAAATACATAACCTTTGCATGGCCATGGCCACAATCAACAAGCACCTTTTGTATTCAAGTTAAAGATTTGAGATTTTTAGGATCATTCATTAACTTTTTAAGACCTTCGTTTCATATTTTATACTTCCAAACCTCACCATGCTAATTAAAAAGGAAAATTTGAGCATTTATCATTAAGTAATGAGCTTAGTGGGATGTAAAATTTTAGTTTTCTCACAAGCTTCATATCAATAGAAACTTGATCTTTTAGATTTTTTGACCCCTTGTAAAATTTTATGGTCATTAGGGAAATCTTTTGTCATTTATCATCCTAAATGCATGACCTTAGCTTGGCTATCAGGCCAAGCATCTTCGTTGTTTAGGTCAAAGATTTGAGAATTTTTTGGTCATTCAGTGGTCCTTATAATTAGTTCAAGTTCTACTCACTAACCTTGCCAAGTTAAATGATAGTTTTATGGTTTAGTGTGCTTCGTGGAATATACATTTTAGTTTTCTCAAAAACTTGAGATCAACCTTTTATAGATTAACTATCTCCCCTCTACAATAATATGGGATGAACCTCAATGTTGATCCTATCAAGAAGTGGATTGGAGAGAGAAAAAGAGGAGAGAGAAGACTACAAAAGAGAGAGAAGGAGGAGTACACAGGAGAGAGAGAAAGAGAGTGAGGAGTAGAAAGAAAGACAAAAAGAGGTGAGAAGCCATTGAAGCTGTGAGCAAGGTAATGAGGAAAGAGCTCGGGTAAGTTATGCATGAATATATGTGTGCATCACATGGGTTCAAAATAATGTATTTTTAAAATACTATTTTGGAGCCCCAAGAGGAACACCAAGGAAAATGGAATTCTCTTGCAAGAAAATCTATCTTGTAACATCAACAAGATTTTTTATTAGGTTTTATATGATCACAATGAAGAAAAGAACACCATGCACAACAAATCTTCATGCAGCATCATGTAGATCTCCCACGGATTTGATAGAATCAACCATATTCTTCAATATCTTCACAAAATCCATCAATATAACAAAGAAAGAAAAGGAATACACCATCTTTGAATGGAAATACATCACATAGTATTCATCTTCAATATCTTCATAGTCTTCTCTCTCAATCTCTCATATACAATCACTCTGTTTTAGTAGAATTGGCTATCTCTGACTCTCTCTCTCTCTTTCCATCAATAATACATCATATCCTCACTAAAATCTCTCATAATCACTCTCAATAATCCTTCTTAGGTCGTGGATACCCCTCCCAAGAGGTATGTCTGATATGAAGAGGCACCAGAGCCACTACAGTGTCCTTTCATAGCTCACTACTGTCACTTCACTTCAGTCTTTACTTGAGTCTTCAGCAGCTACTTCTTTCACTTCTTTTAGCTCTTTTGCACTTGTATTCACCTCTTTCCAAGGTTAGAAAGCTTTCCCAAGCTACACTCTCATCCAACAGAACACATACAGAAGCATACAGAAGGTCTACAGAACAGTCACAGTACAGTACCAGAACAGCTACAGTACAGAGACAAAAGCTCTACAGAAGACCTACAGAAGGTCATCAAAACCTCATAACTCATACTCAAACCATTTCAAACTCTCAAAAACTATTCAATAAGCTTTCACAAGATCTCAATCTTCATCAATCATCAATCCATGCTTCATACAGAAAGAAAACAGAACAAAACAGAAGCTATACAGAAGGTATACAGAACCAATCAGAACATCATCAGAACTTCACATCTCTACTAATAATCATCATGAACTTCCAAAACATAATCAATATCCTCCAAAACACTCTCAAACCACTTCCAAACCAATCAATCATCTCATAAAATCAACCATTCAGCTCTCAAAAACAACAAAAATCAGACAAAAAAACAAGTCATTTCAACACTAAACATATCCCCACACTTAATAAGGAAGCGTCCTCGCGACCCAGGAAAAAGGGAATACAAGTTCATTCAAAAGCTCAAATTTTATCTTCAATACATCTTCAAAAACAATCCATCCAACCACGACCCCAACTTATCACCTGTATCTGATATAAAAATACAACGAAAGGAAAACCCTTTATACATTAACACTTCGTATCAAAGTGAAAATCATAACAAACTTATAAAGGATATAAGAGGTTTCTTCTTCTTCTTCATCAGCATCTTCAACTCTCCAACCATAACCCCATCACCACAATTCTCCAAAAATGTAGCTCGCACGAAAGCCAATCCAATAGGCAATCACCACGATCTTATTACATAAATTAACCCACAACACAAACACTACACACAACACAACCATCTGAATGACTCCTCCAAAAAGAGAGATTTTATAATTAAAAATCATCCACCATACATGGCAAAGGTATCAATGAAGATGATCCCTCTTGAAAGATTGGTGATTTCGAAAACGATCCATAGACAAGGATTCATCTACAAATGTCTTGGGAGGATTCTGAAAAAACTGAAGGCAGCACATCCTTTCCAACATGACAAGGTATCTGCTAGGCAAACACAAGGCATGAAAGTACAATACATCCAATTGCTCAGAATCAATGCTCATATTGACATTCATACAAAGTTTTGGAATGGCCTTTTGATCATTATGAGAATGCCTATGCATATACGCTAGGTACCAAGCAAAATGAGCAGTCAATCTCACCGAAGGATCTGCAGACTGTGAATATTGGTGAGCAAAATGAATATAGTTCTGGTATGCTTGATTGTCCAATCTCCGAGAATTATTGGCTAGTTTATCTGAGGTCACGTAAGAGAATCATTCGAGCTCCATCCCCTTCTTCTGGAAATCTGATGATAAAACCCGTCATAGTCACTAACCAACTGAGGTGGTTGAGATATAGAAGTGGCAGGAGATGGAAGTGGAATAAGGAAAAGTGGATGAAGAGATGGGTAGGCAGAATCATAAAAGGAAGAATAATTTAAAGAATGAGTGGTTGAAAATTGTAGGGAATCACTTAAGAAGGGTGTTAACTGATAAATAGGAAAGGTAGAAGGTACATGAATTGATGGAGAAGGACATGGTGGAGAAGGGGAAAATACTCTATCCTCGATAAAAGAACATTATGTAAATATGGGAATTTGAGGAAAAGATTGAGGTTGGAAAAGAAGGGGTAAGATGGTTGTGAAATTGGGTTGATAGAGGGAAAGATATATATCATAACGGTGAGCCATTTGTTGGTGATACAGTAGGGTAGGAACATAAGGACCTAAGATAGATCTTCTCTGATAGGCATCAAAAAAGGTAGAATCAAATGGATTATGTTTGGAAAGATAAGCTAAGAGATCCACCCTCAGTTGGTTAGTGCTCTGGACATAGGTAGGGGCTGTGTTCTGTCTTTGATTCAGGACCACAGAATCAATCATGGTATGCCAGGAATTATCAGGGCAAGTAGCCACTTTGGAGGAGTAACTCTGAAGCATGTCATCTATTCGCAACTCCAAATGGTTGACATACAAAACAGCTTGTAAAACCACGTCTCCCACATACCAAGCCATATCCACTTCATCTGGAATCAACAAGTCTCCTCGTAGATACATATATGATATCAACATGGTATCTGTCGTGACAGAATCTTCAAACACCATACGGACCACCTTTGTCAGCAACTCAGGAGACCAAGCCCCACTCCAACCATCCTCTGGAAGAGGAAGATCCATCGTGGAAAGCTTCATGTAGAAGGCCAACTTTTGTAATTGATAGTGGACAAAGAAGGAATGGTCCGGAGGAACATATTCCTGATACTGCTCAAATGTAGACCATAGCAAATCCATTCTGGACTGCAATCTTTCCACTTTATCTTGGAAGAGAGGACATAAGGTAGCCTGTCTCTGAAGAACTGCCAAGTCCTGCTGCGAGAGAGAAGGGATCAAGGGAACAGGAGGGCTTGGAGGAACAGACCATGACTTTGCCAGTTGATCTTGCAATTGCTTGATTTGGAAAGCTTGTGATTCCACTGTGTCATTAGCAGTCTGTAAGGTTGAAAGTTTGACATCTAAAAGAGTTTGAAACTCTTGCGCTTCTTTGGAGATCCTCTCCTTCTCCTCTGAGAGGCTAGTAACCTTTGATTGAGCCTCTGTTAACTGAATCTTCAAAGAAGATATCTCATCTCGTTGGGTTGCAAGCAGGTGCGTTTGTTGCTCCATCTGCTTAAACAAATATGCTAGGGTATCCTTAGCAGAGGCTAACTCGGATGTTGCCTTATGCAACTGGTCCTTAGACTGCATCAGTTCTTCATAAAAGGAAGCGTACAGTTGTTGAACACAGGCTATCACTGACAGTTCAATGAAACTCTGAATGTCTTTACATAGGAAAGGAATAGCATCTCCCGAGACTAGACTGTTCAGTGAGGGGACTGATATATCCAACGAACCTTCTCGATGTGCTCTGAACAGGTTATTACATGTGAGATAACCAGGGAGATCACTGCCAGAGGTAGCAGGAATGGGCACTGAAGGAAGAACTGAAGGAGCTTTATCTGCTACCCGCTTCAAGCGTTTGTGATGTATGACCAGGGGAGGCGGAGAATCCAAATCCTCTATATCAATTGGTTCTGACTCATCTGAAGGTGGAGGAGGAGGTACTGGATCAAATGGAGGAGGTGGAGGCACACTCTTCTGTAAACCTGAGTAGGTCAAGAAGGCAGACAAGTACGATCCATAGGTGACATTGGTAACATTGCCCCTGGTGACTTTGACGAAATGTTGATCCATCTTAGTGAGTAGGTAAGTGCTCCAATCAATAGCTACTCCTTTTAACACCATCCTTGAAGCTGTAAAGAGCTCTTTGGACAAGTAATGGGATGGCGTTTTTGCAGGCATAAACCTGTCCTGGAAAAACTGACAGACCAACTTCCACACAGGATCAGTGATCATGGAAAAGGAAACTCCTGGAGAGTTGATCACCTTCTTAACATCCAGAATTTCCCTTGTCTGTTTTTGTAACAGCTTCAAAATCTCTTCGTTAGAGAAAAGCTAGCGAGTTGTAACAAAGGGTTCACCTTTGGAGGGAAGAGACAGAGCCTTCCCAAGGCCTCGAGGTGTCAAAATCATGGAAGTACCCTGGACCAGTCCCGACTTCTTGCTGTAGAAGGCCAGAAACTCGTCACACATCGATGGATCCTCTGGAAGCAATGGAAAGGAGGTAGCCACAAAAGTTGCGAGTCCCGCCTTCGTGAGAGGCTCAAAAGTGAGTAGGGAAGAGTAATCCCTACTGACTAGTGGGACATATTGGATAGGGGGAGGAGCGTGAGAAGGCGCCATTCAGATGGTTACATACACACCACAACACAGACAAACAAGGAGAATGCCTGCAAAGCAACGTACAAAAACCAAGGATAATATATCAACCAAAACGGTAAAACATGACTCGACTAACTATCCCCAAGCAAACCACAGCCTAGAAAAAATTCGACATGACCTCTAGACATATGCGACCGAAAGCTTCATGCTATGCAACATGCAAACACCCAAATCCCTGTATCAGGCAATAAAGAAAAAACCGACACACCGTACCCTTAAATGTATCAAAGAAACTAAACCAAAACATAACAACAACCCACACATATCAAGACCACAACTTTGATAATCAGGTTTGACCATGGAGACAACTTCGAAGACTTCACATACCTATCCCACGAAACGAGTTTATTAAAAAGGGGAAATAAGTGCAGTGAGGGGGAATTAATTTAAAGAAAGGTTCATTTTAATAAATTATTAAGAAATGGGTGAATTTTTATTAAGTGATAAACCTTATCAAGAAAACGGCGGTTCCTTCTTCAAATTTTAATTACCAATTATTAGGTTAGAGCGGTGCTTTAATCCGAATCCTGGACTTCGATACCCAGATTGGGTCTCTAAATGCAAATTCATTTATTAAAAATTAAGGTCATGTGGAGCGTTTTTTTGCCAGCGCGTGCTTTTGTGACGGCTGGTTCATTTTAATTAAAAATATTAAAGTGTCTCTTAAGCGCACTTAGTGCGTGCTAAGTGAACGGCTGGGTAAATTTTTATTAAAAAAATGGTGTGTTTAGCACGAATGCGCGTGCTATGGTGGTGTTTAGGGTTCATTTTAATAAATTAACCGTGAATTGTGGGATAGCGGGAAAAAATAATAAATATAAAAAAGAAAAATACCTGGTAGTGGGTGTATGTGAATGCAATGAATGCACTCTTCTCAATCCCAAAAATATCTGGATTTTTTGTAGATTTTTCAGTGTGTGGTTTGAATGAAAGAGGTGTTTTTTTAAAATGAATTTAGGATTTAATGAAAGATTTTTATAGCTTAGAAAATATTTTAAAAATAAGTAAAAATATTAATAGAATTTTTAGGAATTTTTTGGCAATTAATTTGGAATTTTTTAGTATTTTTAATGAATTGTTGTCATTTTTAAGGTATTTTTAAAAAGAATTTTGAATTTAAAAAATGGTCTGAATTATTTGTACTGAAATGTTCAGTTCAGAAAAATAGTGCAATTTGCTGCAGAAAGATCAGGAATTTTTCAAGATTTTTCTATATTTTTTTGGTGAATTTTAAGTGTTTTTTAATGTTTTTTGTTAATTTGGCAATGTATATTGAAGGTTTTCCGGTGTTTGAATTAAAAATCCGGGGATATACCCAGAAATAGGCTACGTGTCAGCTGCGTGTCAGCAACCGACTAAACACCACCTCATGGACCAGCTAACGCGTGTCCTTGCGCGTGAACATCCACTAGCAGTCTCCCGCACACGATCCCAAGCAAGCACACTCTCATGAACAGCCACACGCACGTGTCAAAGGACGAGAAAAGGGGCCTGCGGGTTCGGCGGGTTGTGGTTGGGTGCGGCTAGGTGGGACGGGGGCGTATGAGGGGTTTGTCGCTGTTGGGTTTCTGTGGGGGAACATGGGCTTATGGAGGGGGTTTCAGTGGTGGGGTTGGGGGCTTGCAGGGAGGTTGGGTGGTGGGGTTTGTGTGCGTTGGTGGGGGTTTGGGTAGGTGTGGTGTTTGGGGGGAAGGGGGGCTTGGATGGGGTAATGGGAAGGGTAGGTTGTGTGCTGGTGACGGGGGGGCTTGGGTGGGGGTGGGGCGGGGTTTGAAGTTACAGTGGGGGGAAGGGGGGCTTAGAGGGGGGGTAGGGGTGTTGGGTGTGTTTGCTGGGGGGGGGGGGAAGGGGGGCTTAGGTGGTAGAAATGGGTGGGGCATGTGGCAGGGCGAAGGCGGGGAAGTCAACGGCGGGCAGAGGCGTGCAGGAAGGTGGCTATAGAGGGCGTCACGGCGGGAGAGGCGGCGGATTGGCGTGGGACACGGCGTCGAAGGCGGGGAGGCAGGGCGCAGAGAGCGACTGCAGAGGTGGGGCCCAGGGCGGCTGCGTCAGCGAGAAGGGGGCAGGTAGCACAGGGCGGGCAGGGCATCCACACGGGCGCGCGGCAACGGCAAACGTCAGGAGGGCGCCGACAACGGGCACACGACGAGGAGCGAGGCAAGGCTACGACACAGTCGTGGGACGCAGGGCAGGGAGGAGAGGAGCAGGGAGGGTGGGAGAGGAGGGAGGGAGAAGAAGAGGAGGAGAGGGAAAAAGAAGATGGAGGGGAAGGGGAGGAGAGGAGGAGAGGAGGAGGAGGGTGAAGGAGAAGATGAAGGAGGTGGAGATGGAGGAAGGGGAAGCATGCAGAGGGAGAGGGATGGAGACAGGGAGGGAGGGGGGAAGGGGGGGGGGAAGGGGTCGGGGAGAGAGAAGGGTGGGGGGGGGATAGGGAAGAGGGGGGGGGGGGGGGGGGGGGGGTTGGAAAGGGTGGGAGGGCCCATGGGAGGGGGGTGGGCATAGGGGTATGGGCAGGGGCCCATGGGAGGTGCCCAGGGGAAAGGGTAGGGGAAAGGGTGGGGGGTTGTCCATGGGGGTGCCCATGGAAAAGAATGGGCGGGGGGGCCCATAAAAGAGAGGCGTACCCCTGTCCCGCGCGCGTGCGCGGGGCGGGGTAAAAAAAAATTGCCGTGACAGGATCGAAATAGCGCCAAGATGGCGGTACGGGTCACACGGACGCGACCGGGGCACGTGGAGACACGTAAAATAAAAAACAGGCGCGTTCACGCGCGAGATGAGGCGCGCGAAAACACATAAAAATAAAGAAAAATTAATATCTCCCAATCCGGATGTCAAAACAAAATGTCGTAAAAACAAAAAGTGGGCAGGACGGCAGGGGAAAGACAGGGAAAATGTGCAACGAGGGTTCCGGGGGAAAGAAAGGGCGTTCACATGCAAAAAATGTAAAAACAGGTCTAAAAACGTAATTAAAAATTAATATCGAAAGATCCGTGCATCAGAACGAGGTTCAAGAAAAAGGAAAAATGTGCAAAAAAATGTGCTCGACAATCCTATCACATCAAAACATAGTTCCGACTGAGATAAGATGTGTCCACATGGGAAAAATCCAAAAAACAGACCCGAAAATGGAATCGGAAATTAATATTGGACAAACCATTCACCGGAATGACAGGCAGTAAAAAGGAAAAATGTCCACAGGAAGGGGTGGCACGGGGTTGTCATGTCAAAACGCAGGTCTGGCGGAAGTAGGAGGGATTCACATGCAGAAAACACCAAAAATACGTTCGAAAACACATTGAAAATTAATAATTAAAAATCCAGAAGGCGAAAGAGGGGGGAGGAAAAAGGAAAAAGGTGGGGGAAGGCGCGGTGGACACGGCTGTCAAAGAAAATTGGAATTCCGATGCAAACAGGGCAGGTTCACATGAAAAAATGGCAAAAAGACGCACGAAAAAGTCGAAAAAAGCCATAAAATTAATATTGAACAAATCGTGCATCAGAATGACACGGAGTAAAAAGGAACAATGTCAGGGAGAAAGCTTTTGTTAGGTCTATGATGTCAGATCACGGTTCCGAAGCAAGCAAAGTGCGTTCACATGGAAAATCGGCTAATGGATGCAAAATCCGTCAAAAATTAATAACGCGAGAACCGTGCACCAGAACAAGGGTAGGTAAAAAGGAAAAATGGCGAGTTCAAAGGGAGAAATAGGGCTATAAGGTTGGATGTGGATTTCGATGAACGTAGGGTGCGTTTACATAAAAATACAGCAAAATAAGGAAAAAAGAGAAATGGAGGAGGAACAGCCCCAAGGGAGGGGGGACAATGGACGGGTGGGTGGGGAAGGGACCCCAAGAGGGTAACAGAAAGTCATGGCATACATGCATGAGCAGGTTGAGGAATATGTAGAAGGGTATGCAATGTAGACGCGCAGGGACGCGTCCCCACACTTAAAACCTTAACGAATAGGGTTAACTGAGCAACAGGGACCTAGGACCACATAACAGACCATCCACTAACGTCCCCACACTTAAAACATGAACGTCACTAAGAAACAGAAGGTATAGGGTTAGAAAAACTTGGCCCATATTGTCGAGAATCAAGGTTGATTGTCGATGGCACGTCCTGTGTTGTTGTCGACTGCTGCAGGTACCAAGGCATCTTCACAGCACACATCCGTCATGGCAGGGACCACGCGGTAGCACCCAGGGAGGTAGCTGGTGAAAGGACTCACAGGAAATCCGTCGATGGCGAGGGATATTGCACTCAACTCACAATCACTCAAATGGAATGAAAGAACAGTTACTCGCCCCATGACTAATATCACTCGAGGAAGAATGATTGAAACCCATATCTCATACCCGATTTAGGAATCGATAGGGGAATGGTGCAGAGGAAGTATGCCAGGGTGCACAATTGATGGTGCATTAGTGCGTCCAACCCGTCTGGCATAAGTGCAAGGAGGAAGGCAAGGGAGCCTTACAGTGCAGTGTACAGAACAGGGTGACATGTCATGTGATGACAGTAGAGACCCATCCCGTGGGTGCATAGGGAAACGGGAACATACCTGACTCCAAGTGTCGTAACGTCCCTCAATCTCACCTCTCGGTAATTGATTGAAGAAACTCCAGTCACACTCAGCCCACCCTCTATCTCACACTCTGCTGATAGATACATGAGGGCAACCATATCCTGAAACCCATTAATGTTATCCTCACGGTCACTTGTGCAAAGGTTGTATGCCTTGTGCGCATTTGATGGTGCAACTGTGCATCCCGCCCTATGCTAGCATACGGTGCGAGAAGAAAGGCCAAGGAGCCTTATAGTGCAGTGCACAGAAACAAATTGTGCTTTGTGCATTGAGAGGCCCATCCTGTACGTGCAACACTTCATTTACAGTTCTCACCTCTCATTTAATTTGAAGGGAAAAGACCAGTCACTCGCCCCACCCTCTGTCTCACACTCTGTTGATAGTTACAGAGGGCAACCCATACTCACTTTCCCATCCGGTTAGGATGAAAGCTCACATCACTCAATTGTTTGTTGATGAAGATCGCGTCGTCAGTTTGTTGAAGAGGCATACCCAGGGAGGTAGCTATTAGATCGAACGTGGGGTTAGATAGGAACATGGCGTCTGCTAGAGGACAGTTAGATGCTTTGCAGAGAGACCCAGGACACAGCGTACCAAGGGAGGCAGCTTCAGAATTGGATCCTGGGGATATCAATTGATGAATCCACTTCCTGGACTGTTGGGTGTTGCCACCTTTTCCACAGCCAGCTTCTTGCCCAAGGGTGTTTACCACATTTTCTTGGAGCGAGGCCTGCTATGACAGGGCATTGCTTCCTTTTCTCCCATAACAGATTTTTTTTCGTTTTTTTTTCTTTTTTTTCTTATTCTCCCCTATTCCCGAGGGTGTCTCCACCTTTTCTCGGCGAATAGGTCGGCATGACAGGGACCTAAGTCCTTGTCTCCCATGACCGATATGTTTTTTTTTTTTCGATTTAAGCAAGGGAATGGTAGAAATACCATGTATCAGAACCCACCTCGCCACTGCCGCTGGTGGAAAATAGAGGATAAGAGATCAAGGCTGGAAGGTGGGGTGAGGGGACAGAGGGTTGCGTCCATTTCATCAGGAGTGGTTGAAGAACGGCTATCAGAAGTAGCATCATAAGAGTGATAGTACCACGCCAACAGGGGAAAGGATCAAGTGACCGTGATTGTCAAGATCCCCAAGGAGGGAAGTACTTCTTCAGGCGATATCCATTGATCAGGAAGGGATCACCAGAGGCATCAACGGTCTGCACTTGGACAGAGCCATTAGGGTTGACAGCAAGTACATTATATGGGCCCATCCACCGCTGTTGAAGCTTGCCACGAAACTTGCCAAATCGTGAATCATAGGCTAGGACCAAATCACCTTCTTTGAACTCCTTGTGCTTGATGAAGCTGTCATAGTAAGCCTTACGTCGAGCTTGCGTGGCTTCCATGCACTGTAGAGCCATTCTACGAGTTTCGTCTAAATATTCCAAGTGCAGGAGATGGCATTGCAGTGAATCATCGTCTCCCAAATGCTCTTTGATAGCCACTCTCAAAGAGGGAAATTCCAGCTCAATAGGAAAAATAGCTTCTGTACCATACACCAGTTGGAAGGGTGTCTGTCCTGTTGTTGCTTTATGGGAGGTTCTATACACCTAGAGGGCCTCTATAAGTCGATCGTCCCAATCACGACGATGTGCAATTATTCTTGTCAAAATCGAGCAGAGGATGCGATTCATGACTTCGACTTGGCCGTTGGCTCTGGGGTAATAAGGAGTGGACTTGCGATGGCGGATCTTATACAGCTCTGTCAACTCTTCCATGACTTTATTAATGAAATGAGTGCCTCTGTCACTTACCAGCTCTAAGGGACTGCCAAAATGGGTGATGATATTCTCGTACATGAACAGGGCCACGCTGTTACCATCATCCCGCTTTAGGGCTTTAGCTTCACACCACTTTGTGACATAATCCGTACATATGAGGATGTATCGGTTCTGCTTCCTTTTGGTGGGAGGATGTATCGGTTCTGCTTCCTTTTGGTGGGAGGATCGATCGGACCTACGAAGTCGATGCCCCACTTCTCAAACGGCTTTAGGGGAAGAATGGGTTGCAATGGCATGGCATTTATCTTGGTGGGTTTCCCCATTCTCTGACAAGCATCACATCTTTTACAGTAATCATAGGCATCCTTGTGAATGGTCGGCCACCAGTATCCTGCTAGCAACGCCTTCCGGGCTGTGGCTTCTCCTGCAAAGTGGCCTCCACATGGCTCGTCATGGCAAGCCTTCAGAACAATCCCAATCTCATCTCCTGCAACACATCTTCTAAGCACTACATCTTTGCCTTTCTTGTACAGTGCACCGCCTAACAGAGTGTAGGGGGCTGATTCTAACATAAGCTTCTTCCTTTCCCGACTAGAAATGCCAGGAGGGTATTGTTGGGTTGCCAGCAGATTGGCAATGTCTGCATACCAGGGAGTTACAGTATCGACCAGGAATAGGGAAGCATCAGGGAAGTCTGGATCATCCAGCTCCTCGTCTGCAGTTTGTGGCATACGCGACAGATGATCAGCCAGAACATGGGAACGACCAGGCTTAGTAATTACCTCAAAGTCAAACTCCTGAAATAGAAGGAGCCATCTCATCATTCGTCCTTTCACATCTGCTTTGTTCATCAGGAAGGATAGGGCCTCATGATCCACATAAAATTTAGAGTGGGTAGACAGTAGATAGTGGCGGAATTTTTCTAGGGCAAACACCATTGCCAAGCACTCAAGCTCTGTCACTGTATAGTTCCGTTCCCTATCAGTGACTTTTTAGCTTGCATAGTAGATGGGTTGATCCAGCTTCGAGGAGCCCTTCTGGTAGAGAACTGCACCTAAGCCTTCAATGGATGCATCAGTGTGTACATGGAACTCCTTCGTCCAATCAGGAGGTTGTAGAATGGGTGCCTCAATCAGACATTGCTTCAGAGTGTTGAAGGCTATGTCACATGCGTTCGTCCAAGTAAACTCTGCATCTTTCCTCAGAAGCTTGTGCAAGGAGGTTGCCTTTGTTGCAAAATGGGCTATGAACCTTCTGTAGTAACCCACGTGGCCTAGGAATCCCCTCAACTGTTTGAGGTTGGTGGGTGCTGTCAGAGCTGCAATCTTTTCGATCTTTGCAGGGTCTGTTGATATCCCTTGTGCAGAGACAATGTGGCCCAACAGAACTCCAGAAGAGACCCCAAAGATGCATTTGTCAGGGTTGAGGGAAATCCCATATTCCCGGCATCGATCAAAGCATTGTTCCAGGTGTCTCCAGTGTTCACGAATCAAACTATAGACACAGAAGTCATCCAAATATACCTCAATAAAGTCGTGCAGATGATTTTGGAATGCGGCTATCATGACTCGCTGGAAAGTAGCAGGGGCATTGCAGAGCCCAAACGGCATCACTCGGTAAGCGTAGGTCTCCCATTCTGTGGTGAAGGTTGTTTTGGATTGGTCTTCTTCGGCTATTTGCACTTGGTTATATCCACTAAATCCATCCAGAAGGGAATAAAGCTCATGTCCTGCCACTATGTCCAACAGCTGGTCTGTGAAAGGGATAGGAAAGTGATCCTTCTTGGTCTTGGAATTGAGCTTGCACAAATCCACACATATACGAAGCTTGCCATTCTTCTTGGGTACCACCACAATGGGTGAAACCCATTCACTATTTGCCACTGGATAGATGAACTCGGCTTCCAGAAGCTTCAGCAGCTCTGCTTTCACCAATGTGGAATAATTCGGGTTCATTCGCCTCTGTTGTTGCCATACTGGCTTGTCATCAGGCTCCAAGTCAATATGATGCTAACATATTGTGGGATCAATCCCCTTTAGGTCTTTATAGGACCATGCAAACACGTCCAAATTCTCTTTCAACAAGTTGTACAAAGTTGACAACTCCTCTTCTGGGAGGCTGCTACCCACCTTCAAGTGGCGTTCAGTGCCATCTGCATCCACAAAAGTTAACTGCCTTTCACCTTCTACTTCACAGATGAAGGTCCCACGGACTGCTTCTGGATACAGATCCAACTCCTTCAAGGGGGTGGTGTCCTCATCTGATGTCCCACTAGAACCAACTTCTTCTTTTGGTGGAGACTTAGGTTGCTCCTTGAGATGTTGAAATGGGATTAGAGCTGTTTCGGGTTTGGTTTCAAGATCAGTTACCTCTTGGCTTGAAGACTCATCTTCTGATGACACATCTAGGAATGTCACATAACAGGGACCCTCTGATGCCTGTTGGGTTAGTGAGACCGGTGCTTGTTGACATGGTGCATCATCATCATCTTTTCTTGGCAAAGGTGGGTGAGGGCGGCATGAGCCACTGCTGAAAGACGGCTTGTTCTTCTTAATCCATTTCTTATAAAGATTTTGCATATGAGAAGATCCATTTACCAGACCAAATGGTACCATTGCCATTTTGTCCCATAGCATGAGCTCGTTTGCTTCTGATGCTTCTAGAGCTTCTTCTTCATATATATCCTCTTCAGGTGGGATAGATTCTTCCATCTCGCTTTCATAACCTTCTTCTTCAATATCATCTCCTTCCTCTTCTATCTCTGTCTCTGTCTCTGTCTCTAGCTCTGGCTCTGTAGGAGCTCTGTAAGAGAAGAACAGGTTCTCTGTTTCATCTTCTACCTCTGTCTCTGGCTCTACTCTGGCCATGTAACAGGGAGAGCAGTACATCCATGCTTCTATCTCACTGTCAGAAGTGATTTTAGAAATCGTTACTGGTTCAGGCAAGAAGTATTCTCCCATTGACAATGGCTTTGCATCTTTTGGGAGTTGGCGTACAGTATCCACTGTTAAGGAACGTGCCACTGTTTTCTTGGGAAGAATCTGTTTGACAGCATCTTCCTCTGCTGATGTGCCATCTATAGGCCCATTAGGGGAGTCAGAAGATAATTCCAAGGAGGTGGATCCATGTCCTTTTTGAGAACCATATAGCTTCAACACCACTTTGTTAGGTCCTCTACCCAAGGTCAAGGTTCCTTTGAACCAATCCGTCCTTGCTCTGGCTTTAAAAAGCCATGGTCTTCCCAGTTAACAGAGGGTAAGATGTACCATAAGAGTTTGGCTTCACCACCAGATAGGTTAGCCAATAATCTCTTCCAACCACTGTAGTCTTCACATATGGGAGAATGCCCAAAGGCTTGATTCTGCTCTAATCCGCTAGTTTGATGAGCCATTGGGTTGGTTGCACACCTTGTAGACTGAGATCCTTCATTGTCACATCTATCATAATGTTCACTGATGAACCTCCATCAATTAGTGCATTTGCAATGAAGCAACCTTCTATCCACGTGCCAGTCTCTGGGGTACCAGGATCTAGGAAGGCGTTAGCCACGTCTACTTCTTTTACAGGCTCTGGAGCTTTGTTGGACTTTGTTGCTGTTGAGGGAGCAATCCTTAATCCACGTCTTCTTGTCATTATACTTTTGAACTTTTTTGGGCAACTGGGAGACAATATCAATAATTATCGGAATGTGAGGTTTTGTTTAAAGGTATCTAGATCTCTGACCAGATCGTATTCCTTAATAGGATCCACTGGCTTCTCTAACCAGTTAGGGAATGGGGTGATACCCATTTCAATTTCCTTGTTTCTTCCAACAGGGGCATCATGGGAACTTCTTCTGCCACTTGTGGCACCTCCTCCTCTTTTATCTCTTGGACCTCTGGTCCTGTCTCTGGAACTGTCTTTGTAACTCTCTGTGGCACTGTAGTGCTCTGTACGGCACTGTCAGGCTTTGTTCTGTTCTATTCTTCTGGTGGAAGATTGAACTTCACTGTTCTGGCAGGAGGATTATTTTCTTTCTAGATAGATGATTCCTTCTTCTTTGCACGCGTGATGGCAGCAACTTCCAATTCCACTAAATTGGAAGTAGGCTCTTGGGCCTTGGCCGGACTATCAGTAGCACTGTTTTTCACTGGGGCTGGGCTTGGACAGTCTTTTGCAGTGTGGCCTTCTCCTTTACATCGATTGCATAAGGGCTTGTAATCCATTGACCTTCTGGGATTTGGACAATTTGGTGAAATGTGTCCCTTTTCTCCACATCTGTAACACTCCACTTTTGATCTCTGACCACCGCCAGACTGTCTTCCTCTGTAACTTTGAGAGAGAAATCTTCTGGGTCCGAAATTAGGACCAAACTCTCTAGGCTTGGGTCTAATATCCTGTGTTGTCATTTTGGATTCCAGCAAGTTGAATCTTGCATCTTCTTCCTTCCTTCTCCTATCATGCATCTCCTTCAGAGAGAAAATATCCTCTGTATGGCTCTTCCGCAAACAGTAGGAATAGAAGTCTCCAGGGATGGTTGGTTTTTGTGTACATTCAGTGGCTAAATGGCCTGCTTGATGACACTTACCACACCAAGTATTTGACCGCATCACATCTCTTCGTGCTCCTGCAACGTTGGATATGCTAGCGGTATTCACTTTCAGCGTCTGTAGCTGCTTTGTAATCACATCCATCAACTCCTTTTTTATATTTGCAACTGAGTTGGATAAATAATCCTTCAAGCTTTCTCCTCCTGAGGTATTGGCAGTAGGGTTTTGAGGAGTCTCTGTAATCACTACATAAACAGGTTGGGCTGGTGCAGAGGGGTCTCTGTTTTGGTTTTGATTCAAAGCTCCTATTTAAACTATTGGCTGTTGGCTCCAGTTGGTAGGGTTCCACTGTTGCTGCTGATTTGGCATTGGGGAAATTTGTTGGGACCATTGTTGTTGTGGTTGAACCATCATTTGAGGCATGGATTGTGACCATTGTGGATTTGGTGCATTGTACTGTGATACTCGGGTTATATATTGGTAGGGATAGGGGACTGTCCCTGGGATTGCATTTGGTGGGTACATCATTCCTGGCATCAGAGGAGGTAGGACTCCTCTTCCTGGATTCATCGCCAATCTAGCTTCCACTTCATCGTACAGTCTTGCACCTTCTGTTGCAGCTTGCAGTGTGGCTGGTCTTTGCAGCTCCACAAACTTATGGACTTCTGGTTGTAATCCTCTGAGAAACATCCCCTTATGAATGCCATCATCTAGATTATGGTTAGTCCATCCCTTCAGGATGGATTCCATTCGTGAGACATAAGCTTCTACTCTTTCTCCAGAGGACTGACTTAAATTCATAAATTTCTCTCGCATCCGCTCTTCAAAACCTTCACGCTTGAATTTAGTGAGCAAGGCCAACTTTAGGCCGTCCCATGTGCCAAAAGTTCTTGCTGCTTTTCTCTCATACCACTGAAACGCCGCGCCCTTGAAAGTGACAGGGAATATTGCTAACCAATGCTTAAGGGTTCTAGCATTGTTAGCCACACATGCTACCATAAACTCTGCTACATGAAGATTAGGTCTTCATTGTACTCTCCCTTAAAAACTGGCAATGGAACTACATTCGCTGGCCTGTCATCAATATTTCCAGGACGGATCTGGCTTGGAAGTGGGCCTCCAGCAGGAGGAGGAAGGGCTTGATGTGCCATTGGGACTTCTGTAAAGATTTCCACAAGGGCATCAAAGGCGGCTTCTGCTGCGAGCTCGTTCTCAGCTTTGATTTTTGCTTTCTCTCTTCTCATGTACCTTTGAACTCGTTCTAACACTTACCTCTTTATTGCGTCATTCATCAGGGGGTTAGCTCCACTATGTTGTTAGTGCTCCACAGAGGGTTAACAGAAGGCTTCAGTCTCTGGAGGACTCTCTTTCCAACATTTCTTCTACTTCTTCCTTTTCAACGTCTCTGAATTCTGCTTTCATGCCACTGCACAGAGGAAGGTATTCGGTTCTGAAGGTGTCAAAATGCATACGTCTGAGCATTGTGGTGGTGCTATTATCATAGCTTCTGATGGTTTCAACAGTGTATGTTGTAAAGAGCACTCTGTCTACCAACTTCCAGTGGGTTGCTAATTGAACAAACAGAAGATTGTAAGTGCACCAAGCATCCCATGTATCTTGCTGTTGAGCATCCACAAACAAATTCCAACTCTTTTCCTTCTTGTCTTTGTGAACCTCTACAGACCAAGAGTCCTGAAGCTTCTTCACAATCTCCCACTTGATGATGTCTGGAAACTTCTCAATGAATGCCAAATCTTCCATGGATGGTCATTCTCTCTGTTTCTGCTCTTCAGTTTGTCCCCAAATAGATGCAAGTTTCTGCTGGTTCAACAGAAAGAGGAAACTGTCCACCACATAGAGCATGCATCATGATGGTGATGTGTTTTCGCCATTGTGGGATGAACTTCTCATGGAAAGTGGCTTTGATTATGAGAAATTCCAACTCTTCAACGGAAGAAGGAACTTTACAAACATCCATTGAATTTTTCTCTTCTTGGCAATGCCATTTCCTTCATTTTCAGCCTCTTCTGGTGCTTGTTGATGGCAAGTTTCCCCGGCTGCGCACCAAAAACATGGAGCCCCAATAGGAAAACCAAGGAAAAGGGAATTCTCTTGCAAGAAAATCTATCTTGTAATATCAACAAGCTTTTTTATTAGGTTTTATATGATCACAATGAAGAAAAGAACACCAGGCACAACAAATCTTCATGCAACATCATGTAGATCTCCCACGGATTTGATAGAATCAACCATATTCTTCAATATCTTCACAAAATCCATCAATATAACAAAGAAAGCAAAGGAATACACCATCTTTGAATGGAAATACATCACATAGTATTCATCTTCAATATCTTCATAGTCTTCTCTCTCAATCTCTCATATACAATCACTCTGTTTTAGTAGAATTGGCTATCTCTGACTCTCTCTCTCTCTCTCTCCATCAATAATACATCATATCCTCACTAAAATCTCTCATAATCACTCTCAATAATCCTTCTTAGGTCGTGGATATCCCTCCCAAGAGGTATGCCTGATATGAAGAGGCACCAGAGCCAGTACAGTGTGCTTTCATAGCTCACTACGGTCACTTCACTTCAGTCTTTACTTGAGTATTCAGCAGCTACTTCTTTCACTTCTTTTAGCTCTTTTGCACTTGTATTCACCTCTTTCCAAGGTTAGAAAACTTTCCCAAGCTACACTCTCATCCAATAGAACACATACAGAAGGTCTACAGAACAGTCACAGTACAGTACCAGAACAGCTACAGTACAGTGAGACAGAAGCTCTACAGAAGACCTACAGAAGGTCATCAAAACCTCATAACTCATACTCAAACCATTTCAAACTCTCAAAAACTATTCAATAATCTTTCACAAGATCTCAATCTTCATCAATCATCAATCCATGCTTCATACAAAAAGAAAACAGAACAAAACAGAAGCTATACAGAAGGTATACAGAACCAATCAGAACCTATCAGAACATCATCAGAACTTCACATCTCTACTAATAATCATCATGAACTTCCAAAATATAATCAATATCCTCCAAAACACTCTCAAACCACTTCTAAACCAATCAATCATCTCATAAAATCAACCATTCAGCTCTCAAAAACAACAAAAATCAGCCAAAAAAAACAAGTCATTTCAACACTCAACATATTTTTATACATTTTTTACATACAGAAGGGCATAATATAAAGGGGTTATTTACAAATTAAATAATAAGAGTTATGTTTTATTCAAGAAAAAATTTACAATAATGATATTTATAAATAGTACTTAAATGCACATGATGTAGAGGATATATATATAGTAACTTCCTCGAAGGAAAGAGACAATAATGTATTAATGTTTTAAAAAGATGAGAAAATTCACATGTCTCTCCCTTTTATACCTATGTCAGTGTGACATGGTATTACTATTATTTCCACACTAAACAACTATTCTTCCTAGCTTCTTACAATCCATCTTGTCCCAAAGGTTTTTTCCCTAAAAAACAAACTTACAAAAGTTGGAAAAGGATGGATGGAATAGAGTACTACTCTATTTTCAACTATACAAATAGGGAAATGAATGAAAGATTAAAGATATACGGAGTGGAATGAAGGAATGAGAGTAAGCCTTAGCTATATTCATGATCAAGAGTGCTTCAAAAGTACTTGGAGCCTTAAAGTCTACAAATGATGGACTCAAAATGAAGTAGATAACTTGCTATAAAAACAATCCTTGCTAAACCAAATTTTCCATAACTTTTGGTAAAAGTATCCAAATGATGTGTGACACATGTCAAAACATAGCTCTTGCAGAGTACTTTGACTCTATGTAGTTGGAATAATTTTAAAAATTAGATAGAAGAAAAACTATTTTAAAATAGTGTGTTGTCAGTCCTTGTCTGCATCATAACTGGCTCCATCGTCAATATGCTTCAGTCACCAATGTGTCCCGTAGGTAAGGAAACTCATCTAGTATAGAATCAGGCCTCCAAGAAGCTTCTTCATGTGGAAAACCTCTCCATTTGATCAAATATTTAATGATAGAATGAGAGCAAAGCTTCTTTTCATGTTGACATATGACAGCCTTAGGGATGTATTGAATAAGACCTTCTTTATCAATAGGTGGTAGCTCATCAGCTGTATCAATAGGATCACCATAGAAAGGCTTGAGATGACTAACATGGAATACATTATGAATCTTAGTGGAAGAGGGTAGCTCCAATCTGTATGCTAAGTCTCCACCAATGCGCTTTCGGATCCTATAGAGTCCATAAAATCTGTGAGCAAGCTTGTTATTGGATCCATCCTTCAAAGTAGAATATCAAGACTAAGGCACCTTAAACAAAAATAATTCTCCTTCTTGGAACTTTAAGGGTCACCTTTTCTCATTTGTATACATCTTCATCTGGTCTTGGGCTTTCCTAAGATTCATCTTACACTACTAAAAAGGGTCACCTCAAAGGGTGAAACTCCAATGCTAGCATGAGTGGAGTTATTGTAGGCAAACTCAACCAAGTGTAACCAATAATTTCATGAATTCTACATGCACATCATAACAGAAATGGCAAAGATAAGTCTTCAACCATAATTTTTTGGATGGTAGGTTATAGAGGAAGCCAACTTAGTGCCCATGGATGTGAATACCACCTACCAAAAGTTAGTCATGAACTTTGAATCTCTATCATGAACAATCACCTATTTTAATCGATGTAATCTAAAAATATACTCCATAAATTGACTGGCCACTTGAGAAGAAATAAATTGGATCTTGGTTGGAATGAAATGGGCTGCCTTGGTGAGTCTATCCACCACCATATATATTATTCCATCCCTTTTTGGTAGTGGGAAAGCTAGTAATGAATTCCATGGTAATGCGCATCCATTTGCCCATAGGAATAGGTAATAGCTGCAACAAACCACCTGGCTTATGGGTGTTTTTCTTATTCTGCTGACAAGGCATGCACTTCATGACAAAATCTTTGACATCTTTCCATAGTCCTTTCCAATAAATGCTTTTCTGATCCTATCATAGGTTTTGAAAACTCCAAGGTGTCCAACTAAAGGCGAAGAATGCAACTCCTCCATAATTTTTCATGTAAAAGAAGTAGAGGGAATGACAATCTTGCCATTTAACCAGATTAGGCCATTTTTAAGTTGATACTGTGAGCTATCTTCCATGAGACCTTGCTGTAACTTCTAAAAAACATGGCTAAACTCTTCATCCAAAAGATATGCTTCCTATAATTCTTCAATCCAATCACTATGTAGCTCAATCATGGTAGCTGAAACTTTACAGGCCCACATACGAGGAGGAGAATCAGCCGCTACATTATCTTTTCCCCTCATATGAGTGATGTCAAAAATCATAATTTTGCAATGTAGATACCCACCTACGCTGCTCAAGAGTAAGATTGGACTAAGTGAGGAAATACTTAAGGACCCTGTGATCACTGTGAATTCTAAACCAGTTCCCATACAAATGATTGTACCATTTGTTTATTACATGTAAGATAGCTAACATCCCTTGGTCATAGATATTCACAGCCATTTCCTTATATGTAAGCTTATGAATTTCAAAGACAATCACTCCATAATCCTACAACAAAACAACCCCTATGCCTCGGCAACTGGCATCACACTGAATGGTAAACTCCTTCAAAAAATCTAAGCATACTAGAATAGGAGAAAAATGAATTAAGGAGTTCCTTTAATTGGTTGAAGCTATTATTTACAAGTGCATCCCAAAAGAAAGCTTCTTTCTTTAGCCTATCAATCAAAGGAGTTACAATAGCCTCATAATGCTTGATGAATCAGCAATAAAACGAAGACAGACCAAAAAACCCTTTAAGCAAAGTAGTGGTAGTAGGTGTTGGCCAATCTTTAACACACTGCACCTTCTTGGGGTCAGCCTAGATCCCTTTTCACTAACAATATGTCCCAAGTAATCCACTTCAATGTGCATGAAAGAGCATTTCTTCTCCTTAGCAAAGAGTTTGTGATGCCTTAATACATCAAAAACCTCCTCATAAATGGTCCTAAAGAGTCTTACTATAAATCAAAATGTCATCAAAGAAGACCGGGACAAAAAAACTGAGAGAGGAAAGGCTACAAAATCTTGTTCATTAGACTTTGAAAGGTAGCTAGAGCATTAGTAAGCCCAAATGGCATCACTAGAAAATGGTAGAGCCCACGATCAATCCTAAAGGCACTCTTGATTTCATCACCCTCTCTCGCATATGGATCATCTGATGACACCCTGACCTCAAGTCAATCTTCATAAATAATCTAGCCCCCTTGAGTTCATGAAGCAAATCATCAATTCTGGGTATTGGGTACATGTCCTTCATTGTGATCTTGTTTAGATCCATGTAATCAATACAGATCCTGAAATATTCGTCTTTCTTTTTAACTAGCAGGATTGAAGATGAATAAGGTGAAGAAATGGGTTCAATGAGTCCCATTTCAAGAAGCTCTTTGATTTGCTTGGCTACTTTTTCATACTCACACTTGGAATCTGTAAGGTGGCTTATTAATTGGCTTTGAGTTGGGCTCCAAATCAATTGAATGATCTACTGCTCTCTTAGGAGGCGATGAAGTAGGTACTTCAAACAAATCCCTATCTTCTCATGGAGAGCGTTCAAAGCTAGATGATTTGCTAAATTTGTGGATTGATCTTCAACCTCTTTATTCATGTGTAAAACAAAGATATGTGAGCAAATCTTGTACTGATTTTTGAGTTGTTGAAAGGTGATAAGCTAAAATTTTGATTTACTAGGAGTTCCATATAAATGGATGAGCTGTCCATCAAAGGTAAACTCCATATACAACTATGAGAAATCCATAGAAAATTTTCCCAATGTCATCAACCAATCACAATTGAGTACAACATCTATGGGCCCCATTTCCAAGGTTATCAGGTTAACTTTTGCTTCATAATTTTCAGTTAGCTGTAAAGAAACATGTGGGCATATTTGAGGGTTGATTTCTTCTTCACCATTTGCTACTTGAACTCTTATGGGCTTATGTAAGTTAGTGGGAAGACAATTCAACTTATCCATAATGGACTTATTCATAAAATTGTGTATACTACCACTATCTATCAGGATAAACACATCATTTCCATGAATATTACCCTTCATACGAAGTGTATTAGGGCTCTTAGAACTTGTCTAAGCATCCATAAAAATAGAACAATTAATGGCTGTAAGTGGCTCATCAAGAGTTCCTTCCAAATTGAAAGGAACAATACCACCTGGATCAAAAGGAAAAGTATCGGTAGGATCATAAAAATATTCTTGCCCAACTTCTTCCTCAACATCTTCATTTTCAACAGTAGGTACAAATGCATTGATCTCATCAATGTCATCTTTAGAATCCTCAAAGACTAACATACTATGAACCTTGGCATGATCAACTATATACTTTTCCCCACATTTGAAGCATAATCCTTTTTCCTTTCTTTCTATGTAGAGGTCCACATGAATAGACTTTGGATTCATATTGGTTGAAATAGACTTAGACTTGCTATTATCTTATTTTAAAATTTACTATTGGACTATTTGCTATCCTAAAATTTATTTGAGGTCTTGAAGCATTGAATGATGGATAAGTTGGCACTCTTAAGCTCCCACTTGGTGCATGTTGCTACCATAAATTAAAACAATCCTTAATTGTCCATAACTAGGATGAAATGGGGACTCCCTTCTATATTTCCTTCTATAGTGCTCTGCAAGCTCAATAGCTTTGAAGATATTGGTAGGGTTTTGTGCCATAACATCAGTTGTTGATAAAGAAGTTTCTAAACCATACATATACTTGTGGAGTTTAGCTTCATCACTAATGCTCCCTACATACATGGTAAGATTGAGGAATTGGTTTGTATAATCCCATATACTTAGGTCTCTTTGCTCTAATCCATACCATCTTTGTGCCAATTTCTCTTTTTCAAGAGGAGAGACAAAGACCTCAGCCATAAGTGTCTTGAATGCATCCCAATTCTCTACAAGTATGTTCTCTTTCTTAATGTATCTCCACCAAGTATACGCAAATCCCTCCAAATGCAAAGATGCAAAATGAATCTTCATATCATCAGTTCTAGGGAATATATCAAAGTAAGATTCCAATTTTGAAATCCATTCCTTTAGATTGGATGGTGAAGATGATTGACCATTGTACTTTGTCAAAATGCTATAATCGTTAAGCTTTCTTTCATGAAAAGGTTGTTGTTCCAAAGTGGATTGTTCATGAGTATTAGGCATTGAACCTCCAAAATAAGATGGCACTCTCCGAATAGGTGGCTGAGAACTTGTATCAAACATTCCCGCTCGTAGAGGACCTCTAGGAAGTTAGGTATTCAGCCCAAAAGCTTGGGAATTAACACCATTCAAACTACCCAAATAGTCATCATGGCTTTGTGAAGTCTCACCTACTTCATATTGACTATTGGGGATACCTCTTCATCCAATGATACCATGATCTTGACTATTTTGGTTAGGGAGCTGAAGTGGGACTGAAGGACAGGACTGAAGGTTCACTGCTTGAATGAGCTTTCTCCTTAGCTTCCTTGGTTCTTCCCTTTTGCATTTGCACCCATTGGGAGAATTGAGCTATTATTTGAGCATAAACTTCTACTAAATTGTCAATTTTTTTTTGGGTAGTGGAATCCACTAACTTATCAATGGAAGACTTCGTTTGATTAGTAGACAATACCATTTGCTCCACACTAGATAATAGCTCCATATGCCTTTGAGCATGTCTATTCTCACGTTCATACATGGTATTACTGTGTGCATTGATTTCACTTTGTATTTAAGGCTCTTAAGGGCCCTCTTGAGGTGTATTATCCAACATGGAATCTATGATTTGTTGTGCATACTCATCCTGGGCCTTACTCTTTCCTTTATAACCTTCCATAGTAGTGCAGTCCTATAGTACCCCCTATCAAAAAATTGGCTATAACTTGAGCTAGAAACTCCGATTTCCAAACTTTTTGATTCAAACCAAAGCCAATGATGCCTCTTCAAGATGAGCTATAGCACGTCATAACAGGTTTAGGATAGAAAATTCTACAATTCAATCTCTAAGGCTGAACAATGCATGTCCACCCTATTTTAACCTATAAGTACCCTATTTCCACCTGTAAGAGAAAAATGGTAGTACCTAATGGCTACCAAACCTTGTAAGAAGCTGAATAGGACTTGTGGGCATCCTATAGTACTTACACACGTACTTTCAGTAATGAAGATGATACCTATAATGACTTTTATATTCCCTGCAGTGTCATGTAAGTCTCCTATTTTACCCTATTTTGATCTTGAAGGTACTTGAGTATTTGGAAATACTTCAATCTTCAATTCTCCACTCGTTGTACTTGTGTGAGGGATAAAACGTCAACACAAGCTCCCTACATAGGCTCTGAATCATCGAGAAGTGGGCAAAGTTCCCTTCGCATCAATTGGTTGCACCCCTTCTTTGGGATCTTTAATAGTGAGGGAGGATCACCTCTCTTTTGTCTCACTATCTCCCTCGACATCCACCTTTTTCCTCTATGGAAGTATCAACATGGCAGTGGCATACTCTACTCAATCAGCATGATATGCATTACTGAAATTTTCATTCAGCTCTTCTAATGAAATGCAAGAGACTTAAAATTTGTCAAAATGGATAGGAATAGGGTTTTACCAATGGAATTTAGTAACTCGCTGGTTGCTAATACTTACCCCTTTATAATATTTCAACATTAGGTGAAGGAATTCAACCAATCATGTGAAGGTTATGCATCAAAATATTGTAAATGATGTTTATGATGGAATAAGATTGAAATGAATATTGACGTTCAAAGTAATAGGCTCTAATCAATGCTAAGAGTACTAATCTTTGATATATTTATCAATTCAAAGAATTAATTGATCAATAATCTCTCATCAACAAATGGAAAAGCTCAAGGAAGTGGATTATTGAGAGATTTCAGAGATTGAACAAGTGGAATACCTTGATTAAGGTTGAAGAAGATGGATGATGCTAGCTGCAATCCAAATACTAGAGGAGCCTTCCATAATCCACCATGAATCCATCATAAAGCTTGAAAAGCCCATAAGATCAGCCCATATAGGCTCAAATACGATTGAATCCGTAAAGAATCAATGCCCCTGGCTTGCTTGAACACTTGAATGTCAAAGATTCAAGATTCTTGAAGAAAAGGCCCAAAATAATCCTTCAATATGAGCTTTAGGATCCTCAATAGGCTAAAATCATTGCAATGCCTAGGCTGAAATCATTGCTATGCCTTCAATCTTGGAGTCCATCTTGCTTCAAAATGATAATAGAGTTACTTTGGAGGTTGGGAATAGCCAAAGATTGAAGAAATTGAAGCTTCCTTATGTGAAGTTATGGCTGCCCCTGTTGTATTTTAGGGTTTCAGAGAGAAAATATGAAGATCGGTGACTTCTAAGGCTTGTTCTTGTGTTGTTGAAGACAAGGCCAAGTAGTAGCTCAATGATTAGGCAATCTATTAGGTAGGTGATTGTGGCTGGCTATGAATTGTGGTTTGTTGCAAGAAATCGGCACAATTTGTGATGCATTTTTGGGTTGCTCCCTGGTCTCAATGATGCATCACCTGTTCATTAGTGCTCTATCTCATACACAAGGGCTGAATATTCATTGCCCCATGGTTAGACAGGAAGAAGATGTCATTGAAGAGTAGGATTATCACATTTCTTGGTAGCCATCATGGAAGCTTTAGCCAAAAGCTTTGGGAGAGAGAGAAGAAAGCTCTACTAAAAAAAGTAACTAAGGTTTAAGTATTTTCCTAGTCCAGTTAGTCCCTATTTTACCAAATACCTCCAAAATTTGCATGAAAGTCTGATGATGACCTGCTATTTTGTCCTTCCACCACCATATTTGTCCTAAAGATCTTCTTCTAACTATGGATGTCCTGCTAACCCCTACTAGTCATTATCCATGACTTGTACTTGTAATACTAGTCTGGATTTGGTCTTTATGATGAAAATTTGGATTGAATATGAAGAAAAGAGAAGAAAAATGGATCAAAGTGACCAAAGCTCTAATACCACTAGTCAAGAAGTGGACTGGAGAGAGAGAAAGAGGAGAGAGAAGACGATAAAAGAGAGAGGAGTGTAGGAGAGAGAGAAAGAGAGTGAGGAGGAGAGAGAAATACTAGAAATGGAGAGAGAAAGAAAGAAAGAGGTGAGAAGCCATAGAAGTTCTGAGCAAGGTAATGAGGAAAGAGACAGTAATGTATTGATGTTTTTAAAACATGAGAAAAATTACATGTCTCTCCCTTTTATACCTATGTCAGTGTGACATGGTATTACTATTATTGTCACACTAAACAGCTATTCTTCCCAGCTTCTTATATCTCCTCAACATTTTAGGATGCGATTTAGAATTGTTCATATATTAATCACTTTGATATAGACTAAGAAAAATTAGAATGGACATTAGGCTCATGCTCCCAATGAGGACATTAAGATCATCAATATATTAAGCATTTGATGCAATGCCTCAATTCAAGTAAAAAATGCTTACAAGTCTAGAGTGTATTGTGACTACCACTTTAATATCAAGCAATTTGATGTCACAACTCAATTCAATGAACTTGTTTAAAATTATTTGGGTGACACTCCATAATGCGAAGTTATAATGTGCCCGATCAAGGACCGCTCATTAGCATGATTTAGTGGCCCATTAAGAGACTTCTCCCAAGCTACATCACCCAAAACTCCTTAGAATAACATGGGGTTTGTTGCCTAGGCTCTCTCAAGTCCACTTTGGAAGGTTCTAGCAATAACCCATAATAATCGACCTAAATCTGGGTTCTTAGTTTGATGCTAAGGTTACCTAACAACTTAATTAGCATCCACCCCTGAGCCATTACATTTGTGAGTCAACTCAAACTAGAGTAGACCAATGCCGCACTTGGTTCATAGTGAGCAAGAAATGAGAGGGAGTGATGCATGTCGACCCCTCTACCCGAAGAGTATAGTCTTGACTTTGGTCCGTTAAAATTACATTGATCGAGATCTAAGATACACTAGATAGTCAATCATTTGGTCCTTTCCTAAGTCCATTTCCTTGAAGGAAAACTCTCAATTTACCTAAACCACCTATCTATAGGATGGATCCATCTATTAGGGTTTCCATCCTCCCACTTTTCTTGGGGATGTGTTTTATTTATCTAGTTATCCTAACACATTTATATTTAACATGTAATGAAAACTTCATTGATTAACCAACTACACATTGGGTTCATCAGGTAAGTTAATCCACAATACAAAGGTAGTATCAAACATTCTTGTGAAAATAGTTGCAAAATAAAGATATTTATTTTGCACATTCTCCAAGGCACAATGTCAACCTGGCACTCCATTTTTTAATCTAGGACTTATGTCTAGATCTCACATACACAATCCACCAATTCACCCTTATCTAGTATCTTGGCCTTCCAAGAAGTCCAACTTGGGCTTGTAGGGTTTAGGTTGGTCCCTAACAAACCCAAGGAATTTACAGCTAGAGCCTCCTAGCACCTATATAACCTCCTAATCCAAAGTCCTCCCTACAGAGAGACCTCTCATATTTGGGGTCAGTCCTATGCTCCAACACAATCAAGTAGCCCATTGGTAAAGGGCTCCCACCACTAACCTTGGGGAAGGTTTAGTGCATAGCTAGAAATCTGCCCATGAGGGTACAAGAAGTTTTGTATAAGTACACAACCAAAAAATTAGTCTATGATTGACAACTAGAAAAGCATTCCCTTTTCATAGAGTTAATCCAAACAATCACTTTGAATACTCCATAAAAATAAGCCAACTTATCTTGGCTAGGAAAACCATCTCTTTCCAAAACAATAATTCATTTCTTAAAGACAATTTCAACAATCCTGATGCGCAGATCGGTCGCAGTATGCTCACGTAGTGAATCCCGGAAGGTCCCCAAGAACAATGAACTCTACCTTTTTGCACAAAAAACAATGTAAAAGCATGAACGACAAGAGCAAGAAACCAATTGGGTTCAATCTCCCCCCATGCCTTGTGTGAGCGCTTCACAAAGCATGTATTTTATGTATATTTCCATCTTCATGCTCAATAATAGCCCAATTTACAAAAATATGACAAGCTTTTAGCTTTTGAGTTTGCTTTCTACAAAAATAGGAAATAAAGCTCATGGACGGTGCCCATAGAGTCTGGCACGCCCAATCTCAATGTCCAAATAGAAATAACATATCCGTGTGCATAGGCGCATACAAAATAATAATAAATAATCGATGCCTCAATAGACAGCAAAATATAGGCATGGCGCCTATCAAAATATAATCCAAAGGTCGAATACTCGCTAGACTCCAATGCTTTCCTCCGCCACTGCTACTATCTCTACACATCAACTGAAGCATTCACAATCGTTAGTAAAATAATACAATTAAACCGACAAAAGTGAATACCTAGCAGTCTTTAGCTACATAAATAAATCAACTGGTTAGAAATAAATCCTAACCTTAATTTATTACGAGTGCGCACTCTAAACTCATAAACGTTTATTAATTTAATATGCATTTTGTGGAATCACCCGCTATGGAATCACCCATGTACACACTAAATTAATGAAATGCCCGAAAAGGACAGGCGTCCCCATCAACTTCTCGCACAAAGAATCCACTTTGTATATGAGCCCCGGTCATCTAAGTTTACGGAATCCACCGTAAAACCTCACGGAATCCACCGTGGCACGGAATCCACCGTGGAATATGCCAGGATATGCCTCCTGGCATCATACCCCCGGGGTGGGATAGCAATTGACCTCAATTGCTATTAGCTCAATGTGGAGCAAAGTGAGTGGGGAAAGCATTTAAATCTCTAGCGTGCATCCATTGTGCTTCCTCTACAGGATGGTTCTTAAATTTTACTAGATATCTAGAGTACCTTCGGCCAGTTCTAGTGGTCATATAGTCAGTGTCTAGGATAGCTTCTGGTTCAAGTATTTCAGTCTCTTCCTCTAATAAAGGTGGATTTTCATAAATAGGGTGGATAGGTAATTGGCCTCTAAATGGTCTCAATAAACTAATATGAAATGTATTGTGGATTTTCCAATGAGATGGTAATTCTAACTTGAATGCATTATCATTAATTTTATGAATGATTCTAAATGGTCCATAGAATCTAGGAGCTAATTTGACAACAAGATGTCTATCTACACTTTGCAGTCTACGTTTTTCTATTCTCAGCCAAACATAATCATCAACTTTGAAATTCATGGCTTGTCTTTTCTTGTTGGCTTGTTTGGTATATGATTGCTGGGCTTTAGCAATCATATCCTTAACCTCATCAAAAATACTGTTATGCATACTAGCAATATCATCAGCACTCTGAATTCTATTAGACAAAGATGCAACAGGTGTAGACAATCTATATCCATAAATGACTTCAAAATGTACTTTCTTTGTAGATGTGTGCGGTGTATTGTTATATGCAAACTGTAATAAATGCAAATGAGTGTCCCATGTCTGAGGTTTAGAGATAGTATATGCACGTAAAAGATCTAAAATGGTGCTGTTTGTGGCTTCTGTTTGTCCATTTGTTTCTGGATGAAATGCAAATGAAAAATCAATCTTTGTGCCTAGATTAGCAAACAGAGTAATCCAAAAATTGTTACAAAATCTAGAATCACAATCTGAAATGATAACTTTTGGCAATCCATGGTTAGTAAAAACAGTTTTCAAAAATAATTGTGCTGCTTGTGATGCTGTTAAAGTTTTCTTACATGGAATGAAATATGCTTGCTTACTAAATCTATCTACAACTATCCAAATCATATCATGGTTAGATTTAGTATTTGGTAAACCAGTAATGAAATCCATAGAAATTTGTTCCCAAGGTTTAGATGGAATAGATAAAGGCATTAGTAATCCATACTGTTTACCATGATGTCTCTTTATTCTTTGACAAATCAAACATTCAGAAACAAAATTAGATACATATGCATCCATATGCGGCCAATAAAAATCTTCAGTTAACATACGTAATGTAGATATGATACCTCTATGACCTTGATATGGGGGACAATGAATTTCATTCAAAACAAAAGATCGGAATGGAATAGTAACACATAGTCTCTTTTCATAAAACATAAATCCATCATTATATGACAATGAATCAACATGAATGAAATTATTTTGAACTAGTTTATGCCAATCAGAATGAAAAGTAATATCCTGGTGATATGTATCTTTCATAGCAATCAAAGAATCAAAAGATATGATAGAAATATTATGAATTGCAGGTCTTCTACTCAATGCATCAGTAACTACATTTTCTTTTCCAGGTTGGTATTGAATGATAGGATGAAAACTTTGAATAAAGGAAGCCCATTTGATATGACGGTCAGAAATTTGGGGTTGGCTAAGTAAATGTCTAATGCTTTGCTGGTTAGTCTTTATCATGAATTCTGAACCCATTAAGTAGTGTTTCCACTGTCTTAATGCTTGTACAACTGCTAATAGTTCTTTGTCATAAGTGGAATATTTTAGCTCAGAGGGTTTCAGCTTAGAACTAGAATATGCTATTGGATGATTGTCTTGCATTAGTATGGCTCCTATTCCTGATCCGCTAGCATCAGTCACAACTAGAAAGAATGGTCTATTAAAGTCAGGCAATTGTAAAACAGGGGCATTGGTTAATGCACATTTCAGTAAGTCAAAGGATTTCTGTTGGTTTTCGGTCCATTGATAAACAATTCCTTTCTTTAGAAGTTTGGTTAATGGTAAAGCAAGTAATGAAAAATTACTTACAAACTTCCTATAGAAACTAGCAAGACCAAGGAATGAGCATAATTCATGCACGTTTTTAGGAACAGGCCAATGCAATATTGCATCAATTTTCTTAGGATCAACTTTAATTCCTTCAGATGATACAATATGACCTAAATACTCAATTTCTGTCTTAAAGAATTCACTCTTTTCAGGATTTGCAAACAGTTGATTTTCTTTCAGTAATTGAAAAACTAATGACAGATACTCATAATGCTCTTTCTCATTTTGACTAAAGGCCAAAATATCATCAAAGAAAACAATCACACAGTACTAATATTTCAAAAAGATACGGTTCATCATTCTACTGAAAGTGGCAGGTGCATTAGTCAATCCGAATGGCATGACTAAGAATTCATAATGGCCAAACTGTTGTTCTAAATGCAGTCTTAAATATGTCAGATTTATGTAGCCTCACCTGATGATATCCGGACTTAAGGTCAATTTTACTAAATATAGAAGATCCTTGCAGTTTGTCCATAAGGTCATCAACTCTAGGTATAGGATACCTATTCTTTATAGTGATCTTATTTAAAGCTCGGTAGTCAATACACATACGATAGGTATTATTCTTTTTCTTGACTAAAAGTACAGGTGCACCGAATGGAGAACTGCTAGGTCGAATTAAACCTCTATTTAGTAATTCGTCAACTTGACTCTGGATTTCTTTTTGCTCTATCTGATTGTGCCTATATGGTGCTTTGCAAGGTGGTTGTGTACCAGGTATTAAATCAATCTTATGGTCTTCTGGACGTGAAGGTGGTAAACCTGGTGGTAGGTCTTCGGCAAAACAGTCCTTAAAATATGCAAGAAATTCCTTATGCCTAGGGTGCATATGATTTTCCTTTGCGTGCAATTCATTCACCCAAATGAGATATGATTTAGTACTCTTGCGTAATGCACGTTTTGCTTGAGTATGCAAAAGCAGTGGAAAAATATTAGATGCATGCATACCATATAATGTAATAGATTTTCCTTGAAAATTAATATTCATTGTGTGTGTGGAATAATCTATATTTGGATTATGCTGGTGTCGCCAAGGCATTCCTAAAATAATGTCACTCAACTGTAATGGAACAACTAAGAAAGTTCTTCTTTCAGTGTATGAACCAATTTGAATCTCTAAATTTTGAACTTCTTGTGTACCATTATATCTAGTGCCTAAAAATGCAGCTTTTATGCAATAATGCGTAGGTACAGTCTGTAATTTCAATTCCTTTACCAATTTTGCTTAAATAAAGTCATGAGTACTACCGTCATCATGCAAAATAGTCCTTTCCTTTCCATGCACCAAACATTTCATAGTCAATAATGAATGTGGAGTAGGCATACCTGGTAAAGTGTCAGAAGTATTAGTAGTGTCATCGTCATCTTCAATGAAATCAGGCATATCCTCATGCTCATCTTCGTCCATGGCTCCAAGATAGTTGATATGTGCTGGTGGCTTCTTTGAACGACAATTTGCTGCGAGATGTCCAGGCTGGAGACATTTATAGCATACTATTGGCTTGGCTTTGGTTACATTATTTGCAATGGCTGGAAGTCTGGGTACATTTGGATTTGCTTGTGGAATAGGCTTAGGATTTGTATTGACATTGGATGGTAATGTAGGTGGTTTAGCCCAATTCTTGCGGAAAGATGGTGAAGAGAAACGACCCGGATTAAACTTTCTAAAATTGAAATTGAATTGTTTAGATCCATAATTACCATTGGCTTGGAATTGCTATGGTCGTCTGTCTCTACCGCGTAACTTATCTTCAGTGTCGTGAGCTAGTGAGATGGCATCTTCAAGGGTAGCAGGCTTGAACATGTTCACTTCAGTGTAGTAATGTCCAAGAAGTACAGACATATGCTTCCGCTTATGTGTCGTCTCTGGTACGTCTTCAAGCATGCGTAGCTGTAGGAGTGCATTCCAAAAACGCTCTGTATACTGTGGAATAGGCTCACGATCCCGTTGTTGAAGTAGATCCCATTGCTTGATAGCCTTCTCATGAAACTGTGGTGGAAGGAAATTCTGCATGAACTTCTTCTTGAAATCTTCCCAAGTAGCAGGACATTCTATGCTCTTGCGTACTACAGTCCACCAAAGTGATGCTTTGTCTACCAAATGATTAGTAACACACTTGATTTTATATTTTTCTGGATAGGTTTCCTCATGGAAATAGTCATCAAACTGGCTAATGAATGATAAAACTGTCTTTCCTTCTCGTATGCCATTGAAAGTGCGAAATTTCAAACTTTGTTTACTTATCTTTGATTCCTTGCGAATGGTTTGAGCTTCAAGAGTGGCGTCGATGGTACGTCAAATCAAATCTTTAGCTTGAGGTTCTTCTTTGTCGGTAGACGCTCTTTGTAATTTTGTCAATTGCGCTTGCAATGCTTGTCTAGACCTTCGTTCCTCTTCCAATTGCAGCATGATTAGATCCAGCTTTTGTTCCATAGTAGGCTCAGGTAGGTCGTCTTCAGCCATAGGATCATGCGTATGTGGTGTCGTCATCCCGTAAAACTCAAAAGACCTTTCTCACTCAAAATCAGGTTAGCGGGATGAGCGTAGCTCAAATTCGGGGTTACAAGGCTATGTATTTTTTGATATTTCTTTCTCAATTTTTAGAAAATCTGCAATATTTCCTTCTTTGTATGCTGAAAATACTTCAGCGGACCTGCGGATAGGTAGAATACCTTGCCACGAACAACTTTGCAGTTCAGAGTTTTTGCGCAGGAACAGCCCTTCTAGGAGTTTTGAGCACTAGTCAGTTCTGACTCCAGTTGACTAGTCTGACTTGCAGAGTTGCAGACTTAGCCGACTTGTAGAGTTGCAGACTTGCAGAACTTAAGCTGACTTGATGAACTTGCAGGACTTGACTTCGGAGGTGCAGGACCCAGAGTTTATGAACTTACTTGTCTTGTGTGACTTGCAGAAGCTTAGAGTCTTAAGCTTAATAGCTTAAGCTTAAGCTTAAGAGAGGCAGCACAGCGCAATTTGTGGGGGGAGGGGGGCCGTTTTTTCTTCACGACAAAAAATGCGGAGACCTCCTCTTGTACCACGGCGAGAAATTTGAAGCTTCAAGCTTATTTTAAAGCTTATAAGCTTAACAATTAAGCTTTGAAAAAGTTGGTTTATGGAGTTTGCTCACTGGTTTTTGAAGACTTGATGAAGGAGATGAATGCGTGGTCCTCCGCCTGTACAGCCTGGTCCTTCGCGATCTGAGAGTAGAAACAGGGGTTCTTGATCGCCAGAAGTCTACCTGTATCGACGGTTCGTGACGAGATTGACTGTAGAGCCCAATCGTTCCTGGAGCTCCGCCTTCGCTCGAGATGGGTAACGATTGGAAGCTCTTGATCTCAGCTCCGCTCTGATACCACTGGTGCGCAGATCGGTCGCAGTATGCTCACGTAGTGAATCCCGGAAGGTCCCCAAGAACAATGAACTCTACCTTTTTGGACAAAAAACAATGTAAAAGCATGAACGACAAGAGCAAGAGACCAACTGGGTTCAATCTCCCCCCATGCCTTGTGTGAGCACTTCCAAAGCATGTATTTTATGTATATTTCCATCTTCATGCTCAATAATAGCCCAATTTACAAAAATATGACAAGCTTTTAACTTTTGAGTTTGCTTTCTACAAAAATAGGAAATAAAGCTAATGGACGGTGCCCATAGAGTCTGGCACGCCCAATCTCAATGTCCAAATAGAAATAACATATCCGTGCACATAGGCGCATACAAAATAATAATAAATAATCGATGTCTCAATAGACATAGCAAAATATAGGCGTGGCACCTATCAAAATATAATCCAAAGGTCGAATACTCGCTAGACTCCAATGCTTTCCTCCGCCACTGCTGCTATCTCTACACATCAACTGAAGCATTCACAATCGTTAGTAAAATAATACAATTAAACCGACAAAAGTGAATACCTAGCAGTCTTCAGCTACATAAATAAATCAACTGGTTAGAAATAAATCTTAACCTTAATTTATTACGAGTGCACACTCTAAACTCATAAACGTTTATTAATTTAATATGCATTTTGCGGAATCACCCGCTATGGAATCACCCATGTACACACTAAATTAATGAAACGCCTGAAAAGGACAGGCGTCCCCATCAACTTCTCACACAAAGAATCCACTTTGTGTATGAGCCTCGGTCATCTAAGTTTACGGAATCCACCGTAAAACCTCACGGAATCCACCGTGGCACGGAATCCACCGTGGAATATGCCAGGATATGCCTCCTGGCATCAAATCCAAAACAATGTCCTCATTGGATACTTTGCAAAAGAAAATGTGATCCACAACAACTTATTCTCCCATTAGAATGCAATCTCAAAGTGATACATGCCACCAACACCTCTATTTACAAGATGAGAATCAACCTTCCTTTGTTTGAGAGCTAAATTTTTACTTATATTTGCAATAGCACATGCTTTTTCTGACCTTGAAAGCTCCTTTCATACTTGGACACATATGTATCCAAGATAAGCAATGATATGTATTTGTGATCCAATTTTCTTCTTTATCTTTCATGTTACGTACTTTTATTGAGAGAATGCTTGTTCTTCTCTAGGGCATTATAACCTAGTCAATAGATGTAAAGAAGTATGTGTTAAGCCCTAAATAGTAAGTATCTTGAGTTCAACTAGTAATCACCAATATACCATACAAATCAACATGGCATTAAAAGATGTTCATACATTTGTAAACCAACAGAATTATTAATATCAAAACATATATAGGTAAGTATATTGGCACACAAAGTAAGGATTCAATTCAAGGCATCACTTTAATCATATCATTTACGTGAAATAGAATGGAAATAGTAGTACAAGAATACTCAAAGAATTTTGCAAAAAGAAATTGCATTATGATGAATATAAGTCTGATATGACTCAATATATTGCATAAAAATATAAGTATTAAAAATTAGTTGATACAAGGATGTAGCTACATGGTATGCAAATCTGAATAGTACATTGGATTGATATGTAAATATTCTATGACTCAACACATTGTGAGTTATAAGGATGATATGATACAAGAGTTTCATAGATCATAGCCAATTGGCATGGATATCCAAATGGATACATAGAATCAACAAATCAAAGGATTTTTGAAACTTGAATACTAGCAAGTCTGTATCATTAGCACAAAGGAAGATTACTCACCATAATAAAATAGTTGATCAAGAGTTTTGTTCTTTACCTAAACCTTGTACAATACCTACATGTCACAAAAACATAGCACTTTAATAACAACCAAAATAAGTAATTATTTATAAGTTCTTGCAATATAAAAGAGAAATTTTATTTATAAGGTAAAATATCTGCACTACTCTGTTGATTGTAGTAATAACAATAGATTTGAAACTTATGATCATCAAACCTATTGAAATCATAGACATGAGAGAATTGTGACTAAATTGTTCAAATAATGAAGACCTTTAACTATATATATATATATATATATATAAGCACATGTGTCTCTTGTCCAAAAAAACCTTTGCAACAAAAGAACAATAATAGTAAGAAATGACATCAAAACCTATTGAAAAAATAGCAAATAAGAGAAAATACAAAGAGAGATGGGCACTTGTGTTTTGCCTAAATTTTGGAGCTGAAAGGAGAAGAAAGTGGAGAGGTAAGAAAAATGCTCAAACCCCTAATTACTCTCATCAGAGACCTTCAATGGAGATGAAATTTTACCAGAATGGAGAAAAGAGGAAAAGTATTCTGCTATATACCTTTAGGTCAAAATGATTTCACGGGAGGAAAAAAAAGCAAAATAAAAAAGCTACTAAAAAAGGAGAGAAAATATGAGGTAAAGAAACTCAAATTTTGTGTGATATTCATTTACCCTTTTTTAATCTTACACTACCATGCTTTTAAATTAAAAACCCAAGATTTGGAGAAAAAAGATTCATTCTCATGGATGTCAACATCTAACCTTCCTATTGGATAATCCAAAAGGCCCATATCCTAAGCCATATTATTTTTAAAGGCCCATTTTTTAATCCAAATTTTTTATAATGGAAGATGGAGAGCAAAAACATGTAGTGAAGTGGAGGAAAAACAAAGAGGAACTTCCATGGCTATCAAGTGAAGAAAAGAGAGGAGGAAATAAACACCAAAAGATTTCAAACAAGAAGATTTCAAACAAGGATTTTCACCTAGATAAGAGAAATTGTTGAAAAGTGACTATTGGATAGTAATAATTACTCAAGCTATTGAAAAATAATAATGTAACAAAAGTCTTCTTCTTATTGGTGAAGCACACTTTCTCTCCTCTTGCTCTAAAAGGTAAAAAAGTGACCTCAAACTCTCACTAATGTTTTCCATCAAAATCATATTTTTTTTTTGTCCACAATCATTTGAATCATCATTCTCTCATTTTCTATTGTGTTTCTTACTTTTCACAACAGGTTATACTCTGCCATAAAATTTCTCACCAAAATTACATCGGATTTTTTACCGTCAATCTGCTTTGGTCTCCCTTCATCTTCTTTCACAAACCCTTGAGAAGGTGATCAAGAATGCAAAGAGTCTCTGCCCAAAGGACCAATATTGCTTACTTGTTGATATAACTATAGAGATATAGACCCGAAACTCGTCAATTTTGAGACCTAATTGGGTTGTGACATCCAAGCCATATCTTTACATCATTTTCCAAGTCATTTGTTTAGTAAGATTCTATTTAAACCAAAATTTTCTTCCATCTCTTCAACTTAATTCACAAGAAAATGATTAAAACATGCTCATTTTTTACATGAATTGTTAGGGATATATATATATTGAGGATGAATCTGAAGCTAACAAAATAGAAAGTGAAAAGATTCACCTTGAACTTAACACTTAAAAATAGAATATATTCATTATACTCTATTATAATGTCAACTTTTTATTAAGCACTAATGGATAAGACAATGGCAATTTATTATGATTAGAAAAAAGGAAGTACTTTGATTTTCAACAAATCAAAATATTGATTTTAATAATCATGTTATCATTGATAAATCCCTTCATTTTTAAATGCTCATTATTCATTGTTTATTTTTTAGTTTATTAGAATATAAAACAAGATTACCCAAACACTAGATAAAAATATTAATGACATTGTATATCATATCCAGTTCAAGACTGAGAATATCTCATGTATACAAGATGCTTCAAATAATATTAAATATATAACTTTTTACTTGATATTAGCTCTTAGGAATTGTTTTCTCATCATATCATCAACTATAATTCTTAATAGCACCATCAGATTTCAATACTTAAATGGTGGCTTGATATCATGGGATGTTGTTGCCTTCATTATTCTATCCATAGCAATATCTTAAGATCACTTTCTTTGGTTTGTAGGAAAAAATAAAAAGGACTTGATTCTATTTTTTCCTCTCAGAACTTTGATTATAGTGTAAACTGAGAATGTATAGATTCGGGAGATATGGATATTATTTGTAGTATAGGTTACTCTCTCTAGTTATAAAATTTTATCTTTTTAGGATTAAAAGCATCACAATACTATTGATGTATTTTCCTTGTATATTTTTTAAAAATATAATATACCTCATATTTCACAAAAACTATCTATGAAAATAATTTTTATAATTATAGATATTCTTTACTCTATAATATTCATTATTATATTTATTTTTGAAAATTTATTTAAAGAGCATTTTAGGATGTTATACAAAGCTCTCTATATAAAATAACATAAACTTTTGACAAACCAATGGAGTTAGATAAATAAATCATTTGTAATTCTACATACAATAATATTAACTTTTGATAAGTTGATGGAGTTGAATAAATGAGTTTGAATAAACGAGTCATTAGTAGTCTAACTCTCATAATAATATAAGAAATCCATTACAATAAATATAATTATTTAACATATCTTTAATATTTTTATATCCCAAAATAATAGCATATATTATTTAGCAAGGAGAAAATTATGTAGTGAATAGATAGAATAATTAGCAAAAAATAGCAAAAAGAATATATTATCCCAAAAAGATGTAACTATTCAACACCTCTTGTGTTTTGTTTTATAGCTTAAAAAGATAGAATTCACATAGTAAAGATATACTAATGCAATATGTCTTTAAAAGTATAGTCCCTTTTACACTACAAGGATATGGAGATATAGTGACGGCGATTTGCGACTAAAATAGCAGCGTCGCTATTTGCATCGCTAATAGCGTCGCATTTAATAGCGATGCAAATAGTGATGGTACTCAGACGAAAAAAACATGGGCCAAACCCGAGCGCGTCATTTTGCGCGCATACATGAAAGAGAGCGAAAAGGGAGAGTGAGAGGGAGATCGAACATCTTGCATTTGAGAGGGAGAGGGAGAGAAAGAGAGAAAGAGGGAGAAATAAGGCTTCTTGTCGCCGCCGTCGTCGTTCGCGAAGAAGAGGAGGAGGTGTACGGAGGGCAAAGAGGAACCGTTGTCGCGAAAAGGAGCCGCCAAACCCTTCTTCGAGCCTTTGCGGTGAGTGCATTGTCCATTCTTGCTTTGCTTTTTTGTTTTCTCTCTCTCTTTTATTTGTTTTTGGTATAATTCATGTGTATTGAGAGAGGGAGAGGAAATGAGAGAGAAAGAGAGGAAGAGGGAGAGGAAGAGAGAGAGGGAGAGAGGGAAACATTAAACATAATAGGGAAAGAGAGAAAGAGAGGGAGAGGGAGAGGGAGGGAGAGAGAAAGAGAGGGAGTGGGAGAGGGGGAGGGAGAGGAAATGAGAGAGGGAGAGGGAGAGGAAGAGAAAGAGAGAAAAGGAAATGAGAGAGGGAGAGGAAGGAAAAAACATTAAACATAATAGGGAAAGAGAGAAAGGGAGGGAGAGGGAGAGGGAGGGAGAGGAAATGAGAGAGGGAGAGGAGAGAGAAAAAACATTAAACATAATAGGGAAATAGAGAAAGAGAGGGTGAGGGTGAGAGAGGGAGAAGAAATGAGGGAGGGAGGAAATATGAGAGGGAGAGGAGAGAGAAAAAGAGAGAAAAAACATTAAACATAATAGGGAAAGAGAGAAAGAGAGGGTGAGGGTGAGGGAGGGAGAGGAAATTAGATAGGGAGAGGAAGAGAGAGGGTGAGGGAGACAGAGGAAATGAGAGAGGGAGAGGAAGAGAGAAAATGAAATGAGAGAGGGAGAGGAGAGAGAAAAAACATTAAACATAATAGGGAAAGAGAGAAAGAGAGGGTGAGGGTGAGGGAGGGAGAGAAAATGAGAGGGAGCGGAAGAGAGAAAAGGAAATGAGAGAGGGAGAGGAGAAAGAAAAAATGAGAGAGAAAAAGAAAGGGAGAGAGAAAAAGAGAAAAAAAGGGAGAAAAAACATTAAACCTAATAGGGAAAGAGAAAAAGTGAGGGTGAGGGTGAGGGAGGGAGAGGAAATGAGAGAGGGAGAGGAGAGAGAAAAAACATTAAACATAATAGGGAAAGAGAGAAAGAGAGGGAGAGGGTGAGGGTGAGGGTGAGGGAGGGAGAGAAAGAGAGAAAAGGAAATGAGAGAGGGAGAGGAGAGAGAAAAAGATAGAAAAAACATTAAACATAATAGGGAAAGAGAGAAAGAGAGGGTGAGGGTGAGGGTGAGGGTGAGGGAGGGAGAGGAAGAGAGAAAAGGAAATGAGAGAGGGGGAGGAGATAAGAGAAAAAACATTAAACATAATAGAGAAAGAGAGGGAGAGGGAGAGGGAGAGGGAGAGGAAATGAGAGAGGGAAAGGAGATAAGAGAAACAACATTAAACATAATAGGGAAAGAGAGAGGGAGAGGGAGAGGGAGAGGGAGGGAGAGGAAGTAAGAGAGGGAGAGGAAGAGAGAAAAGGAAAGAAAGAACGAGAGAGAGAGAGAGAGAGAGGGGGGGAGAAAACATTAAACATGATAGGGAAAGAGAGAAAGAGAGGGAGAGGGAGAGGGAGGGAGAGAGAGAAGGGAGAGGTTGTCGTTTTCTTGTTTGTTGTTGTTGTAGTAGTAGTGGTGGTTTTTTGTTTTTTCTTGTTTATTGTTGTTTAGTATTTTCTTGTTTTTTGTTGTTGTAGTAGTAGTAGTAGTTTTTTCTTCTTTTCTTGTTTATTGTAGTAGTAGTTGTTGTTGTTTTTTTTTTTTCTTCTTCTTCTTCTTCTTTTCTTGTTTATTATAGTGGTAGTGGTAGTGGTAGTCGTGGTCGTGGTCGTGGTAGTAGTAGTAGTAGTTGTTGTTGTAGCAGTGTTGTTTTTTCTTATTTTCTTGTTTATTATATTAGTAGTGGTAGTGGTAGTGGTAGTGATAGTCGTGGTCGTGGTCGTGGTCATCGTCGTCGTCATTGTCGTAGTCGTAGTCGTAGTCGTAGTCATAGTCGTGGTTGTGGTCGTAGTCGTGGTCGTTGTGGCCGTGGCCGTGGTCGTAGTCATAGTCGCGGTCATAGTCGTGGTCGTGGTCATGGTCGTAGTCATAGTCACAGTCGTGGTCGTGGTCGTGGTCGTAGTCATAGTCGTAGTTGTAGTTGTGGTCGTGGTCATAATCGCGGTCATGGTCATGGTCATGGTCGAGGTCGAGGTTGTGGTCATGGTTGTAGTCGTAGTCGTGGTCATAGTCGTAGTCGTCGTAGTCATGGTTGTAGTAGTAGTAGTGGTTTTCTTGTTTGTTGTTATTGTCGTTGTAGTAGTAGTAATGGTTTTTTTTTGTTTTCTTGTTTATTATTGTCTAGTTTTCATATTTGTTGTTGTTATTGTAGTAGTGGTAATAATAGTAGTTTTTTTTCTTTTCTTGTTTGTTGTTGTAGTAGTAGTAGTAGTAGCAGTAGTAGTAGTAGTAGTTGTTGTTGTTGTAGTAGAGAGAGATATATATTTTGTTAAAGAAAATGAGAGAGGGGGAGGAAGAGAAAAAAGAAGAAGGAACGAGAGAGGGGGAATAAACATATATCATAATAAAGAAAGAGAAAAAGAGAGAGAGATGGAAGGAGAGGAGATAATGAATGGATAAAAAACAAAGAGAGAGTGGTGGTGAGGTCCGGTGCAACACCACGAGATGGGAAACACTCCGACATATATACGTTAATTTATGGGTGGGTGGGTGGAGACTTTACATACGTTAATTTTTGCTGAGTTACAAGAGAAGAAATCCCTTCTCAAACAATTTAAGAAAGAAAAAAAGAATGATAACAAAAACAAATTGTTTGTCGTAACGTAGAAAAAATGGAAAACGATGAAGATCTTATTGTTCAAGATCGCAAGGCGTATCTTAATTAGCGTGTCCCATGTCCTTGCTCTCAATGCAAGCTGGCAATTAGACAAAAACGTCGATTGTCTATAGAACAGGTACGACGCTTCGGTGAGTTTCAATCTGAGATCATTGATCAAGCGATCTTGGATTTTCAGCAAACGGTAAGAAAAGTTAATATTAATCATGCATTGTACTCGCAAGCTAATTGAATACCATATACAAGAAGATTGGGTGTGGCTGGTAAATTTTCTGTCCAGGGAGGTGACGTCTCATTCCAAGGAGAAGTGCACCCTTTGCAGCCAATTAGAAGAGTTCGTGGACGTATGAGTTATCATGCATGTCCATTTTGCGGGCCACACTTAGACTCCTGAGGACACGTCGCTTTCTTTCCAGAGGGTCATGAACTCAGGGAAGGTTTTCTTGGATGACCTCCAACACGTATGAATGCTGCAAGCTGGTACAAGCTGAAAATGGTCCACGAGGAGTCACATTCAAACGGAATGTGACGGTTCTCAATTTTCTACGAGTTGCCATATTGGACCCACTTATAGATCATCCACTTGTTGGATCCCATGCATATTTTCAAGAACATGAACAGCTTGCTATGGGAACATATCACAGGAAAGAGAGACACTATAGAGGCACAAATGGATTTGAAGAAGGTAGGCAAGATGGAGGCACTTTGGCCGCAGTCGAGTGCTGATGGTCGCATGTAGCTACCTCGCGCTCCTTGGGTTTTGTCCACTAAAGAAGAGCGCATTGTGAAGCAAATAGTCAAGTCTATCCGCACTCCGATGGGTATGATGTGTTCTCTCAGGTCTGTGTTTTCTAAAGATGACCAATTATCAGGGATAAAATCCCATGATTGGCATAAGATATGTCAGGTTTGTGCTATGAATGGATTGTAATTGGCGTGTGTATTTTGCTATTTAGAGTGTAGTCATTGTTCATAATGCTTTCTCATTTGTGGCAGTTTGTACTACCGATCGCGATCACATGATGCCTTACTCTAGAAATATGCGGGGCCATTTACAGGTTGTCGACTTTAGTGCAATGGATCTTAGAGAAGGAGATTAAGACGTCCTCTATTGAATCCACGAGGTGGGGAGCAGTGGAGACGGTCTGTCTCTTTGAGAAATACCTGCCTAGGAGCATGCTCACGATACAAATCCACCTTCTTGTGCATCTTGTAGATGAAGTGGAGATTGTTGGACCTGTCCATACGCGATGGATGTTCTTCTTGGAGCACTTCATAAAAACCCTGAAAGGCTTTGTACGACAACGAGCTCGGCCAGAAGGTAGCATGGCTGAAGGTTGGTTGGTGTCTGAGGCGCTACTGCATATTTCACAATGGCTACCAATGGTAGATCCAGACAACAGTATGCTATGGTCTCGCTGAAGGACGATGATAGACTGACCGGAGATGTGGTGGTTGGAAATGGGGTAGAAAAAGGAATGGATGCTGCAATGGAGGAGAAGGTGAATTGCTTTTGTATGCTGCACCATGCCTCTATGGAGACGTGGCTTGCCAGGTACCAGCAAGCTAGGCAAGATCGAGAGGAAGCACGATCTGAATTTCGACGTAGTATGTGCCACCGACTGATTTGATATCCCGAGGGCATGGAGGAGATGCCATGGTTCATGTCAACGCAATGGTTACATGGAGCTTTAACCGCATCGTCGCTCGCAAAGGGGCGGATGTCTCAACCGAGGAGTGGGAATTCTCAAGGGGATGTAGTCCAAAGCTGATGACGTGTTTAGGATTTTTCGTGTCTATATTTTATATGCAACAACTAATTTGAGTGTTTCAATGTACAATACAAAATATATAGTGCAGTGTGGTCACGCAAACGGCATTTTTGCGTAGAGCGTATTGACAAAATGTGCTCCACAACAGACTGTGGTATCATAGCAAGGTTCGAGCAAGAGAGCCGACGACGAGCAACGGATCTAAACACGGTTATAGATGAGATGGAGTATTTTGGGAACTTGCAAAGTATTGTTACGGTGGATTACCATAGCTTCTCCATGATACTATTCGATGTGTAGTGGTTCAAAGTGGTACTTGAAGGAGCTGGAGCAACAGTTCGACGAGGTCCATCTGGATTTCTCGAAATAGATTCTAAAAAAAAAAGGACGGATTCGCGTGACACCTTTGTGTTGCCGGTCCATTGTGAACATATGCATGAACTCATTTGTTTGTTAATTGTATTACAACATGGTATATGTCACAATAGTTTAATCTCTCTTGTATGTGTTTGTGAACTGGTAATCTTCTATCCAAACCCCCGACAACCTCGATGGTGGTATGTTATACCTTCAGCTCCCCGAAGTGCGAGAGTATATGATCAAAGCGATGCTCCAAGCATAGATGAGGACAATATGCAAATAGAGGGGTTGATATTGCAAGGGGTGGAGGCCACCGAAAGCTTGGAGCATGTAGAGGAGCCAGCATCAAGTAACAATGATGGAAATACAGGAGTCCAAGAATTCTTTGAGAATGAGGTGGACTCATTATTTTGTGGTGACATGTCTATCGACCTTCTAGTGTATACGGAGTTGTGCCAGGAGATTGACATGGGACCATAGGATACTTCATACTTGGAGCATCCACTTACTCAATTCATTGACTAATCACTTATAAGGGTACATAAGATATGCATTTTAAGTGAGATTATTTTTTAAGGATTTATATTACCATGCTTTGTATGATTTAAATTGATTATGCTAACATCATTTTTTGTCTATGCAGGTGATCTTTGTGGATACTTAGATCATCAGGATAAGTCAAGTGATGAGCGATGAGGAGTTGCAGGATATCTTCATGCGCATGTCTCTAGATCAGATGGCGAGATTCAGAGACATGGTGGACCAGGAGCTGTCTCGAACATCAGCAGGCCGCTCTATTAGATCTACTTCGGTGAGATCAAATGCTTCAACTTCGAGCAGACGAGGTCGGCGCTCCAGACTTGGGCCAAAGAGAGAGGGAGTGCTTCAGGGTCAAGGGGATGCTGCAGAGATACGGAGGCAGTGAGCCCGCAGTCGGCACGGGATACATGTGCTACTCCTCGCTCTCGTGGCGGCTCTAGAGAGCATGGCTCAGGTGGGTGCTGTGGATGCACGGACGCGGTGTCTCCGTCTCATCGTTCTACTAGAGTTGTGTCACCTCCAGGATTTGTCACACCTGTGGGGACGTCTACTCCAATTACTCTAGCTTTTGCTCAGTCGTCCGTAGATGGCACCCTTCTGGGTGCTACACCGATAGAGACTACCCTGGTCAGTACACCAGCTGTACAGGGGTCTCTTGGATATGCCCAGGACCGTGGTCGCAGGTGGGAGAGGACCCATCTAAGGCATACCCCAGTCGGATATTCCTATCTTGTCGATGATAGGTTAGGAGCCATCATCATGAATGATGAGGGGAGGAGGGTGATGGCTCGCATGAGAGAGTTATGCCAATAAGTTTTTCGGCACAACGTCTTAGATCATTGGAAAAACATACCGAAGGGGAGCAAGGACTAGATAGTAGCATCCTTGCATGAGGAGTTTCCGGTTCTAGCCATAGTAGTCAGGTTTTCTATGGGCTGGATGATGGAGTGCATGCATGAAACACAGACGATTGAACACACGCAACACACTCAAGAGTGGGGCTGCAAAGCCTAAGTGGCTAGACGCGCACAACTGGCCCCGACTGAGGGAGGAGGCTACAGATTCTCCAGGACGTTGGAGTCAGCAGCATGAGGTGGCGAGGGCATGACTAGAGGCCGGAGTGGTCCATCATCTTGGGAGTGGCGGCCACAGAACATATCTGGAGGACTTTGTAAGTTTTTCTTTTGTTTTGCTTGCTTATTTTTTTGCAATATCCTTTGTATTGACAATCATGTTTCTAACAGTTAGTATTTTGTTTTCTTTGTAGCACTCCATTACAAATCACAATCCGACCGGCCTTGAGACTCGATATGCAAAGAGGCATGGTCTCAGTGCATTGATTGACCGATTGTATAGATGCAGCGGCTCTGTAAGTCACTCATCTTTCTTGTCCGTAGTTACCATGTTTAATTAGAATGCATTATTATATTGTAGACTGATGTGTAGTTGTTTCTTTTTTTGCAAAGTCCGTTCGATGCTTCTTTGTGGCGAGACGAGCTTTCAGATGGCGAGGATGTATAGCTCGCCCTTGGATCCCTAGAGCTTACACACCCTTCTTTTTTGGTCGCCTGATCTATGTAGATATTTTCTATGTAGTAGTGATATATTGCCATGATTGTACCAGTCACTTTCATTATGCAATGATGTATTTATTTCATGTATCAGTGTTATGATTTAAGTACACTTTGTCTTTATTTACACAAGCATTGTACACAGTGTAGAAACTATTTTGTATGGCCCAAATAAAGCACATAGTGCTTCTGCCCTGCCACAAAATTTTTTCCCCCTGTTACCATCGCTATTAGCGTCACAAATTTACCTACATATGTTGTTATTAGCATCGCAAAGCATCGTTATCAGTGTTGTTATTTGCATCGGTATCATGCGACGCTAATACCGATGCAAATAGCGACGCTGATAAATACATTAATACCGACTGTTCTATGGCGTCGCCAATAACGATGCTTTTTGCGACGACGGGGGAAATTTTCTTTATTTACATTTTCGTCGCTTTTAACGTCCGTATAAGGCCTATCTCTTGTAGTGTTAGATCCAAATTATGTAATGATAGCTAGAATAAATAGTAATAAACTAGCCAAAAAAATTTCATGCCTTATTGTGATTAAGATACTCCAAACTAGTTATAATGATCTTTCCATTAAGTGGCACTCCAACCTAGCTATAATAGTCTTTATATTAAGTAATACTAATTAAGAATATCTAAAATAACAATGAAGAATAAGAAATCTTTGATATGACATAAATAGGGGGTTCTATCTATGATTGAAGCTCCTATTTGCACAATATTAAATACTTGTTTTCTTATTGTTTTCTAGTTGTAAGATAAAATTTTAAATGATTTTTTAGTTATAGGATAATGGTCATTATTGGATTCGATAATGTAATAATAATGTTGTAATCTTTATTTTTTATTTGCCCTAAAATTCGTTTTTAAACAAGTAAAATGATTTTTTATAAATATCTTTGCTTTGAAAATTTAAAAAAATTCACAATTTTAAGTTTTTTTTATTTTAAAAATATTTAAAACTAAAAATAAGTCTTAAAATATAAAAAATCACCAAAAAAATAATGATTGATATGACACAATTAGGAGGGTTTCAATATGCTTAGTCCCTCTAATTACACAATATTAGTATTTTTTGTGTGCTTTTTTAGTAGTTCTAAGACTTATTTTTTACCAAGATTATTGTAAAAATAGAAACCAAGCTCAAAAATTTCTAAGAAAATTTGTAACTTTTTTCAAAGTAAAAGACATTTATAAAATTTTAAAAAAATTAACAAGTGAAAGGACACATAAAAAAATAAAAAATATCACATTATCACATGATTGAACCGAGTAGTGACCATTATTCTAAAGCTAAAAAATACATAGCCATGCTAAAATATATTGGATACATCCCCTTCTTACGCTTTTACTCTTATAAATATTCATTTGCTATCTTTGCTAATAATTATCTAATAGTCAAAGAATACACTCTAAGGGTGGATTATTATTTTATACATTTGTAAATATATACTCACATTTTGTGAGTCATGATGCAATAAAATAGTTTGGATATATAAATCAAATATATTTCTATTTACAGAATCATATTGAAGTATACAAAGTTTTTTTTTCAAATGTTTCTTTATAAGAAGTACTAATGAGCAAGACCAAATTCACAACGATTTATATTTTTTTGAACAAAAAATACAATAGCAAGAGATATATAACTTATACGAGGAAAATAATATCCAACTCTTTTTTCAATGGTGTATACCATTGAGCTTGAGCATATATCAGAAGTTGTATTATCTTGTCAAAAACTTAATACATTTATACTAGAGCATCTATTGTATCATTTTCTATATTTATTCTAATAGTTCACTTGTGAAGTGTAAATTATCAGTTCACACACACACACACACACACACACACACACACACACACACACACACACACATGCATACATATATATGCGTTGACATTTTTGTGACTCAAATGATGAAATGAAATTATTTTTAAAATGTACTTTGAATACTTTGTTGTTTGTGAAATCGCATTGAAAAGTAAAAATCTCTAGCAAAATGCTTTTTGATAACAATAACAATGAAAAATAATAAATTTTAATTATTTATATTCTTTTCTAAAAATTTACAGCATTGATTTTTAAAAATTCCATGAGACAAAATGCATTTTACTCTTTTTCCAATGGTCTACAACTATTGAACTTGAACTTATATATTTGTTTTGTTTTGTTTTGTGAGTTAGGTGTGCATAACTTGGTTTTGTAATTGTTAACACAAATCAAGTTATGCAAGTACTGTCATAAGATTATATCTTGAACTTTACATTGTCTTATTAAGAACTTCAATGTGTCTCTAATATCTCTTAAGGTCTTGGAAAGTAGCACTCAAGCTCTCCATAGGCTACAACTCAAAACTTATTAATAAAAATATGTTTGCATATAATAATCTATTTTTATTATTTACACTAATAGAATAAAAGATATGTTTATTACTTGTATCAAAACTTATTGTGTATTTGTAGAAAAATACATTTAGTTGGAGGCAAGTATATACCCCTAGCCATATAAATATCCTAAAGTTGAGCAAACATTCTTGAGGTGTAGCTTTGAAAGCAGCAATACATCCCTTCAAATAATATTGTATATCCTTTTATTTTACTTTTTCTACCTTGTGAAGCCCTTCCAAGATAGTAGCATGGTATCTCATCATTTATTGTAAAAGTTTTGGGCTTCCAAGTTTCACCTATGCTTCTATTATATAGACAATGCAAGAGCTCATTGAACAAGAAGGACACATTCTGGATGCTATGGAAAAAGAAAAGCACACAGTGTGTGTAGAGAAAGAGGCTCAAAGAGAAGGTCAAGAAGGAAAATCGAGATAGGCTAGATGAATGGGTGTCGAAAAGCAGTCATATAGTCAACTCTCTCAATTTTCAAAATATCAAGTATTCACTTGAGGTCCCATCTTTGTCATATCTTTTGATAGTTTTTGTTACTGAATAGGACCGTTGGGACTACTAAAATATATCAAACATGAGATATTTGGGCTTAAAAAGATCTCACAATTTTCAAAACATCAAGTATTAACTTCAAGTCACACCTTTGTGATATCTTTTGATAGCTTTTGTAAGTGATAAGACTATTAGGACCACCAAAACATATAAGTTTTTAGACATTTTGGCTAAAAAAGAGCAGAGAATTATGAAATGGACTACTGTCTCCAAAGTGGAGGAGATAACAAAACCATATTCTTGGATATGTGGTAGACTCTCTTTGACTCTTTCCTTAATTAAAGGATTAAAAAAAGTGCATTTTTTACGTTTTTGGACCTATTGATGATCCATGCTTAAGAGCTTAATAATTTTTTGAAGCAATTAGTACAACTTGATGAAATCAATTATATGGTTTCAAACTTCATATGCAAGATGGATAATGAGATGTCTAACTTGCCCAAGGACTCAATATGCCTCATTATCTTTTATAGGTTCCAAATATAGTTACATGTGAGAAAAAGGAGACCTTTGTGGTGGGGGGTTGTCTTTGTTTTTTTTTTTCTAAATAAATCAAACACAATATAATATGTGTGACTTTATCCATAATGGTTTAATATGGGTCCAAGCTTCCAAAGTAAGGTAGAGTTCATGGACTTCTTAGACTTCTATGAAGCACAGTGTTTGCAATAGAACTATATTCTATTAACATGGCTACATTTTCATAAAGCCATGGTGTAGGGTCAAGACGTCACAATGTACCCAGCTAAGCATGTTGCATGTCAAACCCACATTTCTTTGAGTCTCAATAATGTCTAATGTCTAGTATTGTGGTATTGCAATGCTGCATGCATAGAGTTCTTTGAACTATCTAGAAAGAGACAAGCTCTATTAAGTCATTGGTTGATAGGTGGTTGCATCCTGTTATGATATAAGTTCTCATAAAAATGGGTTGCCACATTATCTCAAATTTGATTTTATACTTTACGTGTATCTATTATTGTGAGGCTTCCCTTTTACCCCCATTGCTCAATCGTACTTGTATTGTGTTTAATGCCAACCCCTGGCTGAGCGGTTTTGTGTGTGTGTGTGTGTGTGTGTGTGTCCCCTCGATCTACACACAATATAATGTGCATATGTATATAAAAATATAAATATACTGCTACTATACATATGCGGTATAATATATAGTATTATTTTTATAATTATTATAATATATAGCACAGTATATTTATTATAATAAATATAATGTATAATTTATTATATATATATATATATATATGATTCATATTATCACAATTTACTTTTAGTATATGCACATATATATTATAGTTACTAATATATATATACTTATAGTATAATATGAACGTGTGTTATTATTATTAATGATTAAGAATTAGTATATAGATGCTTATATATAATGACTCATATAAAAATTAAAAATAATAAATAGTATTCTAATAATAACATGAATTAAATATATTATTATATACGTTAATATATGTGTAGACAATAATACACTAGTAATGTATTTTAAACAATTGTTTTTCAAGACTACCACACTCTTCCTGCATAAGTTGCATTACATGTGTAAGCTAAATTTATGTGAGCAATGTTCTTGATTTCATTTTGGATACAATCATGTTGAAAAAACGTTTAGATCTCTTGGTATATTAATAAGCATGTTTATACATGGTGAAAAGTTATGTTTATAAATACATAAATACATGTGTATAACACAAAAGCTTCGTCTCTCATAGTTGATTGCTTTAGGGTCCCTCACGGGTAGTTTGTTTGGGGCCTTTGCCAAGGAAATGTGCCTTAGTATGTGAAGTATGCTAATTGATATTGATATGGGTGATTTGAACCCCTGCGAAGCATCAGAGACCATTGAGCTAAGAGCCTAGTCACTTTATTTATTTAAAGCATGTTATTGAAATTGAGGTGTGCAATGCCATTTATAAGACTTTTTTTTATTGGTAGAGAATCTGAAGGCCTTTGATTGTAGCGTTGAAAGGAGTAGTCAGGCCGGTAGTGGGAAACGACTTCACGACGATGGTGACGACGACGAGGGATTCAGCGTCCTTATCGATGCCGATGCGCTGGAGGCTGTCGCCGATCTCGAAGGGGGCATTCACCACCAGGGTGGGTGCCCTGGGCACTGGCACCACGTTGAAGGCCCCCACGAACTCCGCGCCGCTCACAGCGGTGCTCTGGTTCGCGTCGGGGAGGTTGACGAACACCACGAACTGCGCGAAGCGATCTTGGTTGCACTCCAGGCCCTCCAGCATCAGCACCTCTGTGCCGTTGGTGTCATTCCTAGCGGGCTGCTTCACCAGCGCGCGTAAGCGCTGTCCCAGAGGTATGCTCGGGGTCGACTCATTGGCCGCCCCTACTTCCTTCACTCCTTCGGCCTTGGCTTCCGGGACGGAGCTGCTATCGGTGGCTGGCTGTGGCTCATAATTAAGCCACAGCTTATCACCGTAGCTCACCAAGGGATCGTAGCTGACCCCAAGCTTGCTGTTGTCGAGGGCGTCCCGTACCTTCACCCGCACCAGGTTTGCACTCTCGTCGTAGAAGTGGAACTGAGCGTCGAGGAAGTCAGCGTCCGTGGGGGGTTCTCGGCTGCCCCCGGGTATGTAGGATCGCCACACGTCCCAGATTCGATCCACGTTGCTGTGATGGGCGTAGAAGATGGGGTCGCGGGAGGCCGTGGTGAAGGTGCCCATGTCCTGGAGCAGGGCCTGGTTGGGGTCTCCGGTCCAGAAGTGGATGGCGTTGTGCACGCTGTTCTCGACGCTGCCACCCAACGGCGCATTGAGGACAGTGGAGTTGGAGAGGTCGGTGCCGGTGCTGTATGCGCCCCCCATGAAGAGCTCTGCAGTGGACGCAGTCACCGTGGCCTGGTACATGGCGCTGAGGTTCTCCTCTACGACCACAGAGTTATTGATAGTGCTTGACAGCGGGCTGAGACGCACTAGCTCCGGGGGGAGGTGTGCTTGGTTGCGGTTGGCGTCATAGAGAGAGCTGGAAGTATTGCTGGTGAACATGGAGGGCATGACATTACCGCCTGCACCGGGCGTCTGGTTGTCCCAGTTCCAGAACAGGAGAGCAAAGTCGGGGTCGTCCCCGAGCAGGCTGGCGAGAATACGCTCGTGGAAGTAGAGGTACCAGCGGTGCCAGGGCAAGAAGAGCCACGAGAAGTGGACCTGCATGCTGACGTTGGTGCCGGGCTGCTTGTAGGCGCCGTTGCAGAAGGCGCAGTGGATGTTGGCCTGCACGGCCAGGCTGCGGGGGTCGCTTGAAGGGAGCGCGCGCATGAGCTCGTAGGCTCTGGCGTACTTGGCAATGTAGCTGTCGTTGGCGAGGTGGGCTGGCCTTCTCACACGCAAACAAGGAGAGGCTGGCAACCGGAAATCGCGCACCTGGTAACGGCCCGGAGGCAGTGGCAGGCAGCAGTTGAAGCTGAGGGAGACTGGCGGCCCCACGGCTGATGTGGCCACGGCCAGGTCGCACTGTCGCAGGTCCGGTGCCAGGACGGGCGCCGCCCCAGCCCTGATAGCTAACCAGATCGACATGAGCACCAATACTAGCGGTAGCCAATTTATGCCATGAGCACCAGCTCTGGCAGTAGAGCCAGCTCCGCCCGTCATATCGATCAGCTGTCTTTGTGTTTTGTTGCTTAATATGACAGACACACACTAGGATGGGTGATACAGCTACTGATCCTCAGGAGCACTTGCAGTCGGAGCCGCTTATACGTCGTCTTCTCGGCTCTCCATCTATATAGAATTCGCCCCTCAAACTGAGCCAATTCATTTGCAGCTTTACGTGACGGTATCCCCTCGGATCACGACTTGTACAGTTTTCGACTTTTCGCTTGTCGATAGAACACGCAAAAAATTTTGCCACGCGTGACAAATATGTCATCCAAATCTTAAAATGTTCGTTATTTTAAATCTAATTACACTTCAACGAGAAAAGTTACGGCTTTCGTAACTTGGAAGTTGGTCCTAACAGAAGTATCTAGATTTTGGACTTCGATTATGATAAAGACCAAAACGTCACCTTTCAAAACTGAAGGGTGATAGATGACTTACACCCATGTACACATGCTCAAACCAGCATTCGGGAAAATGTGAGTTTAGAACTTGTTTACCTTGAGAAAAATCCTTCTCAATTCTTTAGAAGAAGGAGATAAATCATCTTCAATTTTTTTAAAATATAGTTATATTTTTTAAATTTATACGTAAAATACCCTTTTAATAGAGAATACTTCCTTCTCAGATGATGGTGAAAAGGATTTACTTCCTCTTTCTCAAAAAAAAAAAGGAACCTTGGCTCGAAGTGCTTTGGTTCAAATCTAGGCCCAACCTTACAAGCATCAACCTAGTTGATAGGACATCGACAAGTGTTGTATGCGATTTTGGGATTGAGTCCAAGATTGGCACCTTTGAGGAAATTTTTTTCACCTATCAATGAGCTTGAGGGGAGAAAATCTTGCAAAAAATAATGATGCATTTTAAGAAATTACAATTTGCCCCACTAGCACCTCTCTTTATCAAGGCTAAATTTGATGCCTATTTTGGCTATTTGGTCCATACAAGTAAATAAATTTTGCATTTGTCAAATGTCATGTCTTATTATATCCGTCATTTTTTCATAATAGTATGTATAAACATACCCACATTTCTAGATAATTTAAGACTTTGTAGTCTAGATAAGTGAAACATACTTCAAAACTATCACGTGCAAATATTGGACATCTTATCAAATTTAGGACTTCATGTGAATGATTAGTGTTTTGATTAGATCATACAAAAGGTATAGTGATGTAGTTATTTGGCATCCTAGATGGCAAATCTATACATAGGTGGTTTAACTAAAGGAAATCTCTTTCCCTCTCCCATATTCATTTTGGCAGCAAATGATGGCCACATGTAAGTGATCAAATGGGCTTGGTTGAATAGTGCACATTATAGAAGAAATCATATCACTTCCATTGTATATCACAATACAAGGTCGAAGCTTTTGTGCATAGATGTGTGTGTTCATGTGTGTGAGGAAGTGAATTTACATGATAGACCATAACAATGCATAGTAAGCAACTTACAATAATGTTGCAAAAGAAGGAAAATTCCTTGTGAATACGAACTACTAAAATGTCATTTGCTCATGATTACTTAAGCATTTTTCAAATAGCCTCTTCATAAATTCTGCGATTTTGTCAATGAGAGATCATACTTTGAGACAAAAGAAGTTGGATGAATGTTGAAGTGGAAGGTTGACATGTCCATCTTGCCTTGATGAAAGCATGAATGCATTATACTTGCACACATTTGATGACAAATCAAATCCCAATTCATAAAAAGAAAAGTAGGAAAATTAGCATAGAAAGATGGGAGTGAAATGTTGACTTGTCCAATTTTTCTTAATGAAGCTTTCAAAGCCTAAGACTATACCCATATGAAAGGTTGACTTGTCCAATTTTTCCTAATGAAAGCTTCAAAGCCAAAGACTATACCCATATCCATCCATCATGGACTTGTAGGTGTCCACATCCTTGAACACTTATTCATATTGCCATGAGCACATTGAGAATAAGTGAAAAGTCAACCATTGAGGCAAGTGTAAGCTTTCCCTTGAGATGGAGTACTAAATTTATAAAAAAAGAGTAGAAATCCCATTCGTATCACAAGGACCACGAAGATGATTGAGAAAAAGTATTTTTTCTTTTCATAAAACAATTGCTTGCAGCCCACCATGTTGTGTAGATATCTTAATGAGACTAGACTTCTCAATGCAATATATATTTCTTATTAAATGACCTAGCTAAGTGTATAACTAATATATATGTGCACTATATGGTAATCCCCTATATCAAGTACATTCAAAACCTATTTATAAATAATCTTATTTGTGAAATTTTCTTGAATAAAATATACCTATTTTCTATTCAATCTATGAATAACCCATGTACACGGTACCCTTCTGTATGTAAAGAGTGTGTAAAAATTGTATATTAAAAATCCCTTCTTTTGAATCCATGTGTGATATACTTACATATTTATGAGTGACATGCCCCCTGCTTACCATAAGATAGTACAAGGGTCTCAATGACAAATTATACATTTTTAATGAACATGTCTAAGGTTTATAACACAAGCCACTTAAATTAAACGTCATTAATATGATGAACCTTAGACATTTAATTTAAGTGGCTTGTAATCCCCAAAATGTCCTTAAGTGGTTGATCAAAACCTCTAGGCTTTACATGTAGCATCATCTAGTCCCCTCTTGAAACATAAAACTTAATTGAATATGTGAGCTAATTTGATGGCACTTCATAAGGGGAATGCTAGACAATCACCATATCATCAATCAAACACCCACCATCGAAGAAGGGTCACTTCCCAACCATCAAATATGAGATTTGATAAAACTATATTTGGTTCATAGGGCATATGATAGTCTTTTGAGCTTCCAAGGCCTCTCATGGACTGAAGGACCAGTATTTTTTTGTAATCCGTTCCCTTGAAATAGTGTTTGTCTTGGGTTCTATCCAACCAAAGTTAGCCACATTCTAACATATCTAATTATCAAGTCTACCTAGCGAGAGTCCAATCATGGGATTAGACTCTGGCTAGGTAGACTCTATCTTGGGTTCTATCCAACCAAAGTTAGCCACATTCTAACATATCTAATTATCAAGTCTACCTAGCCAGAGTCCAATCATAGTGTTTGTCTTGGGTTCTATCCAACCAAAGTTAGAATCTTTCACTTTCTTTGATGCTTTGCTTTAGTTTTCTAAAAATTTTATACGACCGCACTATGAGACCTATAAAAGCAACTTCAATTTGTATATAGTTACACAAGGTTCCTTGATACATTCCCTATAAGCACATGATAACAATTCTAAATACAATAAATATACACATGAATAAACATTTAAGAAAAAACAAAACCTCACTCTTGTAAGAGTGGCTGAAATTGTCATACCCAGGATGGGTCTATTAACCTCGCAAAGGCTAGATGAACACAATTGCTCTCTCTTTCACAGCCACAAGAGTTTTATGAGCTCACAATCTTGCTAATCTCTCCTATGCCTTAAGAACCATCTTACACCATGGGGATTGCTAACCTCAAAGTGCATATAAGGATGCAAAGTCATAGTGGATCAACTACACAAGTCCAAGTGCTAAAATTATTTTAGAAATGATTACTATTTTGGGTTGCATTATTTTAACTTAGACACCATAATCCATAATATGCAAGTATAATGTGTTCGAGTTATTTCAATTGCATTATTTATTTTGTAACATTATGTGAGAGTTAACTCACTCCCATGCAGATTCTAACATCTTTTAGAATTAGATAGGAAGACCTACAAAAAATATGAGGTTGTGGGCATGCAACTTCTATTCATTTTAGTTTAGTTTTGGTCTAATTAATCTAAGATATATGCAAAAGTCAAAGAGGACCACTCAAAGGCCTAAAAAGTGGATAAGATGCACAACCTTTGGAGGAAACCCTAACCCTAATGTATAAGAGCAAAAAAGTGAATTGAAGAGGTCATAATTATGTGTGTAACTTTGAGAGAAATCCTTCTACTTACTTCTCTCTCATTTTCTTGTGAATCTTATAAAGAGTGAGGGAGAGTGAGAGCGTGTGAGAGTGAAGGACTTGGAGAGTGAAGCTCTACTCTATTTTTTTCTTCTATTCTTCCCCTTCTTTCTCCAAAACTTGGAGGGTGGGAGGTAGAGGGTGAGGTTGAGAATGATACTTCTCCTTCTTCTCTATTTTTAATATTTTTGATGGAGCACTCATGGATTAGATCAAATGTGATGGAGTAAGGGAGAGGATTGAGGGGTGCATAAATTATGAGATGGAAAATAAACCTTTCAAGGCATTTGGACCACAACACACATGAAGACAAGAAAATGTGTCTACTTGAATCTCTTTAGTTGTTTGTTTTCTTAGTTGCATTAGGATTGTGAGGAGAGAGCATAATGGCTTGGAGATGTGAATATCAATTGACCACATGGGCTTAAAAGAATAAAAGCATGTTCAATGTCCCATTGTTGAGTGTTTGCACCAAGATTTTTGGTTTTGTTGTAGAGACCTAATATGAAATCAATTGCCAATGGTACTTGCATTCTTACTATGTGGTAGAATAGGGGGCTTTTCTGCTTGAGAGTAAGATGAAATGAGGAACTAATAGTCTATTATTTTTGTGCATTGCATACTTTGAAAAGCATGATGATAGATTAAAAAATTAGATCAATAAAAAATTGAGTAGAGTAGGAGTAACCTTTTCAAAAGAAAAAAATTAAAATCCTTTAAAAAAATCACTAGTCTTATATAACAAAGATTATGGTTGCAAGATTGCTTCAGTGGATTACTTGTGCTTCATGATTGGCTTATTTTGTAAGTGTGATTTTTTGTGTTAAGAAAGGATAGTGAAAACTTTTGAGCCTTTGGAAGCCCCAAACTATCTTATTTTTTCATTTTCTATAGTTGAGTGCAACCACTCAAGTGCAACTAGTCAAATCCAAACAAGTTCTAAAATCAGTACCACTCGAGTGCATCATCACTTCAATGCCCTTATGATAGCCAACCACTCAAGTATATCACCTATTGTGATCATCTCTCGATAACTACATGTGAGTCTAGCGCAATATAGAATTCTACTCAAGCAAATCACAATCATTTGAAAATAGATAGGCCTTATTAATAAAGCACGATGTCTTGATGAAAACGAAACATCCTATCATGCCTCTAAGTTTCAAATGATGATTTTTATAGTATGAAGACTTAAAGCCTTGTAACTATACCTAACTTAATGGTTCTTGACAAGTTGGCTAGCAAGACGATAGCCTGTTATGTGGCCTCAAACTCTCCCCTCATCAAGCCTTCCTATTCATTAGTATGCCCATCATTAGCCCATTGCCACCCTCTCATAAGGATTCATGACCACCATACAGGCTACTACATGTGGCTCAAAACCCATAAAAACATTATCAAATTGCATTCAACTTACCACTCGAAGTGAATGCTATATCAATTTCTCTTGAATTATTGATCACATGCTCTAACATCACTCAACACAAGCTCTAATCAACGTTGTACTACTCCCAAACACCCTCATTGGCATCCCATGTGATTTCAAACTTGACATTGAATTAATAGTTAACTCGGCTTGCCACTCAAGTGCTAGATAGTGAAATCAAGTTGGTTAAGGTCATGTCACATGAGGTGGTAGTGGGGGGAGGAGTGCCCCCCTCCCCCCAACTACCATGTGGTTGCATAGGGGGGAAGTGGGATTTGTGAAAAACAAGCCCCCGCTAATATTAATGCACCTATAGTCAATCACTCACTCAACATGACATAAAAAGGTAACACGATATGTGAGAGCAAGGTATACACTTGTATTGTTCAATGAGAAAAATGGTACAACATATGCACATCCCAAGACTACACCCTTGTGACATCACACATGTAAGGGTTTACCACCACTAGGTATAGGGAATCACACGTAGCTTGGAAACCAAGTAGGACTGAAAGCCACTACTACTCCCTATAGAGGTGTTTCTGTTAGTAATGCCATGGTATAGCTACAAATCCCTTACAATCACCCCCACACAATGGATTGCTATCTTCGATAATCTAAGGGTAGTACTTATTGGCTCATTCTAGGGTCTTAACACAGCTCCTTCTATCAAGCTAATCTGTGTCTATCAGTCTAGAACTTGATACATTAGTGGGGTCTTAACGTAGTCTTTCCTATCAAGTTGGTCAATGTCTGTTGCACTACAACTTTGGAGTCTTAACATAGCTTTTCCTATCAAGTTGGCTAGGGTCTATCCATCTAGACTCAGCTTTTATTTTTTTTCATGCCATTTTACCCTTGACTCAATTACATTTGAGAAGTGGAGGATACCAAATCCCGACAATATCAAAATATAAACCTTTGTAAATCATATGGTAAGCTAAGGGATGACTCAAGGTACATTCAAAGTATTGTTGGGATTCTCCTTGAGCCAAGTAGTGAAGGCCTCGTTGATGCATTCACAACCCTTTGCTTCTGAAATCCAAGTGGCTTCTTTGAGAGGGCGCCCCCTTCAGCTTGGTGAGGTTCTCAAGGTAACCCTTGTGCTCTTGGCACAAAAGGATTGCTTCTACTTTCGAAGGGGCCATTGGAGTGAAACAATGGAATGTGTTGTCCCCATTAGGTATCAGGTTAGAACCTTCATAGAAAGCGTGCATGGAATGCATTGTTGACACAGATGTTTTTTGATGGGTCTAGCTTGTAGTTGACCTCATTCAAGACTTGGGTGATGCAGTAGGGTCCATAGTATCGATGGTTGAACTTGGGGCAATATTCTTTGGTAGGGACATATGCTTGGAGTTGATGAGAACCATGTTGCCTTTGGTGAATAGTACTACCTTTTATTTCTTGTTGGCCTATTCGATCATGGTGATTTTTCTCTTTTCCAAACTCTGCTTGGTTGCTGCATTTCTCTCTCTCTCCATTTCTTCAAGAATTCTTCTACATCCTGCTCTTTGGCTTTGGCAGCTCTTGAGGCTAAGGCTAAGGGTGTTATGACTTCCTTCCCTATGGCTAACTCAAAGGGTGTGTAATATGTTACTGAATGTATTGAGCTATTGTAGTGGAACTTGAGCACATCAAGATACAAAGGCCCAATATTTTTGGTCCACCCAAGCATGGATTTTGAGATAGTCTTCAATGCCCTAGTTCACTCTTTTTTTTGCCCATGTTTTTCGTGGTGGAAGGATGATGAGAATCTAAGTTGTGTTTCCAAACTTTGATATATTGGCTAATGGTAGAACATGTTACTTGAATACATGCGCGAAGAAGAGGCAAGCTACCTCCTTGGTGTTCAATGGTGGCTTAGTAGGTATAAAGTGGGCTTGTTTGGAAAAATAATCCACTACTATAAAGATGATAGTATAGCCATAGGATTCTAGCCGTTCCATAATAAAATTCATGCTAATGACATTCCATGGATGGCTGGGCATTGGCATTGGTTGAAGCAAGCTAGCTAGCTTGGAGTGTGGTTCTTTCACTAGTTGGCAAGTGGGAAAAGTCTTGATATATTCTATGACTTCCTCCTTCATATTTGGCTAAAAGAATTGTTCCCTAAGGGCCTCAAGTGTCTTTCTTTGGCTCTTGTGTCTCCCTAGCTTCCCGTTATGCACTTCATGTAGTATGATTTTCTTCAACTCCACATTATTGGGAATGTACAATCTCTTGCCTATTAAAAAAAGTCCCTCCTCCATGGTATACATGCCATGCGATGTCCTCTCAGCTCACACTTCTTCTATGGTTTTGTCCATTTCTTGGTCATGTTCTAAAGCCTATTTCACTAACTTGAGGACACTGCTATTGTCCATACTCATTGCTTTTAAATCGGCACCAAAACTAATCAGTATATAGACAATATCATGGGTATGTCATGGAATGTGTTACACGAGTTTGATCAAGTATGTGGGAAATACTGGGAGACGGGAGATAGTGATCGGATGTGCTATCCGATGTTCTCTCTGCATCTCCATGGGGCCTTGGTGGCTCCGGAGGTACTTACGTCACAGCAGCTCGGGTCATCTATCCTCGTTGCCCTCCACCTCCTCTCAGGAGGTGGAGTGCAACATCTATCCTCTTGCCCTCCACCTCCTCTTAGGAGACAACATCCATATTGGTCTCACCATGAATCTCCTGCATAAAAAAAAACAAGTATTGACACAATTAAGAAATTGAACTATTAAAAAAATGCTTGAAAAAATGTCTATATGTAATAGAATGGATACCCACAAAGGGCATGCTGCTGGAGGAAACCTCCTATAAAGGGCTCTGTACCCCTTAGAAGTCGCTGTTTGAATCTCCGCTGTTGTCAAGGGACGACAATAATCTTTGGTCTGTTTAAAAATAGATCCAAAGTTAGATTATTTTGGTTATTTTACTTTCTTCTATGCTTCTAATTACATAAACAATAAAAACCTATGGCATATACTTACAAAAGTAGCAACAAAACCATCTCTCCCCATGTGACCTAGGTGAGATGTATGTCCACTTGAGACTCTAGCTGATGCTGCCTCCTATATTAGTTCATTGAAATCAAAGGACAAATTATATTATACAATTTTAACACTATAGGAATTTTGAAGTCAAAATACTTCAATAAAGTGATTTAAAAACATACCTTGTGATGTGGAAATGTCAGTTGTAAATGGTACTCCCAGCGGAAATATATCCATGACTCCTCGAGAAATCTAGTAGGCCTCTTGTTGCTGGGATCATGTGCATATCTCCTGGTTATGTTTAAAAAAAGAGTGTCAATATAATATTTTGATTTTATATTTCTCACACTAGTACGTGTGCTCTATTTGTGAGTCAATGAATAAAAAAGATCAACACCAAGTTTAATCTCTTTTATCTCTATTTATGTAGATTTAGATTCCTCTTGTACACCATCACCTCTGCATTAGAGTTGTGGTGGTTGTGCGGCATTCATAATTCTAGAGAGTGCTCCTTCATGTGAATCAGAGTCTTCATCTTATTATGAGGAGGAGCGAAATCTATGTTGGTGTGATAGATGTCGAGGCTCATATCGAAGGCCGGGACACTAGTGTCATCCCCATGAGTCAAAATATGGTGTTTTTGTTCATGCACAGCGCCGGCACAACGACATCGACCTATGGTTAGTGTTCTTTACATCCTATTTACATTATTTTAATTTTTGTCGAATGTACATATTAGTAATCATCACATTACACATGTAGTAATATGCAACTTCATTTGATGGTGAAGATGACATCTATGGCTGAGATGCTCATCATTCTTGTACATGGCTTGGTCAGGCAATCTAGCAGCTGCAAGTTAATATCTTGCGACAACCCCTACCTTCTGGCCTTGAGAGCGAGACATCTCACAATTATGCATTGCATGATCATCTACGATCTCTTGTATAGACATATGATCACAGATTCTACAGAGGATGGCAAGGAGGATCACTTCCTAGAGATGGAGAGACTTTTAGCTTTTGGGGCACTCATTATATGATAGACCCTTCTAGTATTCCAGATGGAGGACATGGCCTCTTCATTGCACAAGACCTACAAGCTCCACCCGATTTAGAGGTGACACTTATGTGCTTTTGTAGACCCATATATGGATGGGGTCCATGGCACCAACTAGTGCATTATACTTTGAGCATGAGCACTTATGATATGTGCCTCAATGCAGCCTCTCTTTCAAATAGAGGCATCACCCATGCTCAAGGACATAGACTTTATGTAGATGGGAGACCATACACACAAGGAAACATAACAGGTCTAATTAATAGCAGTCGAGGAAGAAGCGCAAGAACTAATTGCACATTTGTGGAATGTGAAAATGGTAATGAACTAGGATAAATGAGTAGAGATGTTCCAAGATATATTCTTGTGAATGCCATTAGATCATTGCATGCCGGTGATGAACTATTCACGAACTATGGATTTCGTGAACCTACAAGAGTATCTCCACCTTTGGATTGAAGTTTAGATGATTTACTTCTCTTAGGATGGTCCTTTTCCTTGGATCATCCCTTTCTATGCATACTCGTTCAACTCTCTATATATGGAAGCATGAATTGTGTTTTTTATTTTTTCTATAATAACGAGATCTTTGTTTAATCATATTGTCTCCTTGCTTAATGATGAATATAGAGAATGATGTGATAGGTTCCAACTTATGATATAGACAATGATGTGCGTCTACCCTCTCATGGCGCCTCTCGAATGCCAACTGAGTACATGAGACTCCTTCGCAAGAGTGATTCAAAAAGTTATGACAGTTTGAAGAAACTTTATGACATGGATTTTGAAAAAGCGTACGAAGACTTCAACAATGATGATGACATGGACGAGCTTATTAATGATTGGTATGAAGAAGGTGAAGTTGGTGAGGATGAAAGATTTCTTAGAGCTAAAGCACTTCAGCAAATCTATGAAGGCTCAAAATTGTCATGATTAAGTGCAACTTTACTTATCTTGAACCTCCAAAGTCGTTATGCTTGGAGTAACACATCCGTTTCAACACCATTAAAGTAAGATACTTCTCCCATGTCAATGTTGAGTGAGTTATTTAACACAATCTAAGAGTTATGTGTGCTTGAAATGCTGTAGGCTGCTATCACAAAAGTTTTTCCCTACAAACAATGTCCTTCCTACGTCAAGAGACGAGGTGAAGAAGATGATCACCAAGCTTGGATTGGACTACAACACAATTCACGCATGTCCCAATGATTGTATTTTATATAGAGATGAATATGAGAATGAGGAGAGATGCCCAAAATGTGAAACATCACATTACAAAGATGCAAGCGGAAAGATCCCTTGCAAGGCGCTTCGACATTTTTTGGCTCTCTATATACAACATATATTTCGAACCCCAAAGTTAGCAAGACTTATGGATTGGGGAGTAAAGAACGTAAGTACAAATGGGATTATGCGAATTCCCTCGGACTATCTTGCCTTCAAGCATATCAATTCAAAGTGGCTAGAATTTGAACAAGAGCCATGACACATTAAGTTGGGTGTTGGATTGGATGGTCTAAATCCTTTCTCCATGCATTCAAGTAAATGGTCCACTTGGTCAGTAGTTCTTGTAAAGTACAACTTGCCACCATTTATTTGTTTTAAGAAACAACACCTAATTTTGTCCCTCGTAAAGGGCCCACGAAAACATCAAGTCAAGGACCTTAACGTTTATTTGGCTCCTCTTATTAATGATATCCTAAAGTTATGGAGAGGCATAGGCATGCTTGACGTGTCAAAACAGGATGACAAAAGAAGGTTTCAAGTTTGTGGAATTCTAGCATGGACTATACACGACTTTCCTGGGTATGGATTTTGTTTAGGTATTCGATTGTGATTTAAGTAGCAGATGCGGGAGTATTTTCATTTCAATTTAATCTTTCATGCTCATGCTAAAGTATTTACTATGGATGCAGGGTGTTCAACCAAGGGTTATAAAGCTTGTCCCGTATATTGGTTGAAATCTACGTATAGTAAGCATCTCAACAAGAACATATATCTTTGGCATAGACAATTCTTGCCTAAAGATCACTCACTATGTCAAAAGACACAAGCTAGACATTTCAATGGAAAGGTTGAGAGTGGCCGATGTCCAGTACCGATATAGATTGGTACAAAAAGTGGATGGAAGGACCTATCATTGATCCACAGTCAAAGCTTGCAAGTGATGAAGACGATGAACATGGTCGAGGATGAAGTTATCTACCTCCCTCTATCTCTATATGGTTTCGTCTAGAGTATTGGAAGGATTTGAAGATTTGTCATCTTCCTGATCCTATGCATATATTTAAGAATGTATGCCACTCTTTATGGAAAAATTTCATTAGTTTGAAGGACACGGAGCAAGCCACAAACGACTTAAAGGAGCAAAATTGCAAGCATACTTTATGGCCTCGAGTCAATGAAGAGACAGGAAGAAAAGAGTATGCACATGCACTATGGGTGTTAACCCCCATAGAGATTTCAACAATCAATCAGTGGATATGGCCTATTCAAACACCCACAGGATATGATGCATCATTGCAAAACATATTTATTGTGGATGACGTGAGTCTTTCCAACTTGAAAATTGAAAACACATGATTGGCATAATTTCATCAAGAACACCATATTGGGGAATATGGGAAATTTTCATAAGTTTGGGACATGTGGTCAAATCTTTGGATTTGTCATAAGTTGAACACTATAACTCCAAATCAAGTGCTCTATAGCTCAATAGATTCCATTTTTCAAGCGCTTTCCAATGATAGGTCACATCATATGATTTTGAGAAACTAATGGGCATGTTATCTGAGTGCCACCTTTTTAGTATTAAAAAAATGGGAATTGGGAGATTCCCAAACTCACTAATATTGTGTTCAAGGTAACTCTTACTTTTTTTGGTCCGCAACTTGTTTTTGTCCTGACAAGTTGACTGTATTGTAAAACAGACGTATGCAGCATGTCCTTCCTCTTGTCATCGATGGTTGTCTGACGAGTGGTGTTTGCAATGTTATCTACCACTTGGGGAAGATCGCAAGGTATGTCTACACTTTGCACATGCATATATCTATGCTTGGAATGGGATTTCACTTAATGTTCATCTATTTTTTTAAATGGATCACATCTAAGGAGATAGATGTGTTGTTAATAGCGCAAAAGAAAATGGAATGCATTGAGCTCCTTTTCCTGATGGTGGAGAAGGAGCTACAAACTTCTACATTCAAGTCCACATACTAATCCCTTTGGTGGATGAGATAGAGATTGCAGGTATTGTTAGCACTCATTGGATGTTTTGGGTAGAGAGGTTCATGGGAGTCATGAATGGGCTTGCTCGCCAAAGAGCTCGTCGAGAGGGCTCAATGTTAGAGGGATGGTTGCTCTGAGAGTGCATGTACTACCTTTCCGAGTAACTTGAGCATGTTGATGAGGATGCTCCTTAAAGATGGATAGTGGATGAGCCCACTACACTATCAAATGAGGAATTATGTGGTAAGGGTGTTCATTTCAAGGTCTCATATGAGGAACATATGAACTTGTCCACATTTAACACCATATTAGAGATTTTGGAAATTTCCCAAGTCTCACTTTGAATGAATGTCTTACTTTTGTGAATGAAAGAGAGCACTATGTTTATGTTTATATTTAAAGGGCACTTTGTATGTTACAAATATGAGATCACACATCTTGAGAGCTTAAATGATGAATGTAAGCTATGTGATTGTTACGAGATTCGGATTTAACTTCTATCTTTTCTAGCATACTAACAAAATATGATATTGTATGGTGGTGGAAACATCAAGGAGGCTTAACTAGTATATACCTAGGAAATTTCCAAGTTTAATGTAAGAATACAAAGGTTTGATGGAGTGGAGAGAGAATTTAGAATACAAGAGCCTTAAACTAGGTGTGGTTTAATAACTTGATCTAATACCATATCGTAATAAGTTTGGATAACCTATGATGTGATGGTTCTTTTTTTGTGTAAACCAATAGACACAAGTATGTCAAATAATTGCTCACCCCATTTGCATTTTTTGTATGTATATGCATGATATATAAATATCTTTTATTCAAAATTTCTATCTATCTTGACAATATATGGACAAAATGGATATTGACTTTGGCCAAAATTAACTAGCTTCACACTTTGACTAGCTAAATGAATTTTCATATCATAAAATAAAGATTTATATACCAAGCTAGAGGTTTATGAATTTTCTAAGACTAAAGATTTAACCTTTGACCAATGGTTTGTGTTTCCAAAGAAATAGACATAAATTTTATTATCAATCAAGACTTATTTGTTAGCTAAGACATAAAGTACAAAATTGGTCTTAAACCACTTTATAAGAAATTTCAACACAATTAACTAATGTTATTGAAAGAATAATAAACATTAAGTAGATTCTCTCATTGATATTGGTGGCATTTAAAAACACCAAGGTAACTACACAAAACACTTTAAATTTTTAACAAGCATATATTTTATAGCCATGCAAAAGCCCTTAATGTAAGGGATATATTTACTATGGAAGTCAAAATTAGTCCATATAGAGTCACTGTCTTGTTGCATCATGTATATTGGAAAAATACAACTTTTATAGATAGCTACACTACCCTTTATGAAATGTTTGTGATATCCTAACTCATGAGCAAGTTGCATTGCTTCCATATCTTTCAAAGTAGAGACTAAAGGAGTCTGCTTCAACATGGATAATTGTGAGTTGTTCAATGTAAGTGATAGACGATGTGAGGCATTTGTTGAGTATGCTTGTATAGTAGATGGTTATAAAGTACAAAATCGGATTTAAAACACTTTATAAGAAATTTCAACACAATTAACTAATGTTATTGAAAGAATAAAAAACATCAAGTAGATTCTCTCATTGATATAGGTGGTGTTTAGAAACACAAAGGTAAGTACATAAAACACTTTAAATTTCTAACAAGCATATATTTCATAGCCATACAAAATCTTTTAATGTAAGGGATATATTTATTATGAAATTCAAAATTAGTTCATATAGAGTCAGCGCCTTCTTGTTACATCATGTATATTGGAAAAATACAAATTTTGTAGATTTTGTATAAAACATTTAGCTACACTACCATTTATGAAATGTTTGTAATATCCTAAGTCATGAGCAAGTTACATTGCTTCCATAACTTTCAAAGTAGAGACTAAAGGAGTTTACTTCAACATGGATAATTGTGAGTTGTTCAATGTAAGTGATAGACGATGCGAGGCATTTGTTGAGTATGTTTGTATAGTAGACTATCATAAAGTACAAAATAGGATTTAAACCACTTTATAAGAAATTTCAACACAATTAACTAATGTTATTGAAACAATAAAAAACATCAAGTAGATTCTCTCATTGATATTGGTGGTGTTTAGAAACACCAAGGTAATTACATAAAACACTTTAAAATTCTAACAAGCATATATTTCATAGCCATGCAAAAGCCTTTAATGTAAGGGATATATCTATTATGAAAGTCAAAATTAGTCCATATAGAGTCATTGCCTTCTTGTTACATCATGTATATTGAAAAAATACAAATTTTATAGATTTTGTATAAAACGTTTAGCTGCATTATCATTTATAAAATGTTTGTGATATCCTAACTCATGAGCAAGTTGCATTGCTTCCATATCTTTCAAAGTAGAGACTAAAGGAGTCTGCTTCAACATGGATAATTGTGAGCTGTTCAATGTAAGAGACGGATGACATAAGGCATTTGTTGAGGATGTTTGTATAATAGATGGTCTCTTGAAGCAAGAAGTAATTGAAGGTTGAACATATATACCATCTTTATCAATCATGGTCTCGTGCGGTGCTGATGATGAAGATGAAATACCATCATTCTCTGCTCTAGTTCATTCATCAATGACAACCTTGAATTGAGCATACAATTCATGTCCATATTGAACTGGATCCTATCCATATCAATCAAACTTGATGACTTCACGTGCATCATGGTATTTGCTTAAGCGAGTCAAGTATGGTAGAAGTTCTTTGATCAATATAGAGTCTTCACGATCAATATCAATTTTTTTTGGATAAATGCAATTCTCAACAGGATTTGGACATCCTTTGTAAGGACTATAATCTATGAGAATAGTCTTGGTATGCTGACAAACATCTCCATATTGATCCTATACATACTTCAGAGGCTTGAACATTGCTTCTACTCCCAACTTATCTGGCCTATATATGATTTTGAGTCGATGTCTATGACATTGCTCTTGGCCCCAAATCATGAAGAAAGGATACTTCCTTTTTGCATGGATCTCCAAGCACTTAATAACTGCCATGACATTCTTATGTAAAGCTGTTGACCAAACTCCCACTTGGAATCTTGCAAATAAGGCTTCAAGAAACTCCATACATCCTAGTCGAAGAACAAGGCATTGCTTTCCCATTTGAAAGCTTTGAAACCTTTTAGACTTAGCAAAGCATCGTTGTAAAAGAAGACCATTGAGATCAAGTATTACACATAATTGTGTTGCATTTCTTATCAAGGAAACATCAATCACATCATCGTACTCTATTGTTGTTGAATCTATTAGATATCCAACCATAGATGTCTTAGTTGAAGTTACAAAGGAGAAAAAGAAGCACATTAGATTCATAATTTTACTTCCTCATCATTCTACCTAATGTTTGAGCTATAAACTGGCATAGAACACTAAAGCAATTTAACTTCACATTGATAAATATATAAATAGGTACTACTTAAAAAATGATGTCTTAAGAAAAGAGGCATTTGACCATGTGGTCAAATCTAATCAAAAGTAATATCATGAGGTGAAAAAAAATATATATGACGATTTTTTGAAGTAAAATCTATTCTAATAAAGTCATTTTTCCATACCTACTTTTTATCGCTAGTTATAAGTATACTTGAGATACTAACAATAAATTCTTGTAATTAGTTGCACAAATTATGTTATCATTATAATATTTAACATACTCAGTTTTTAAAAAGGCCTTCAAAATGGCATGCACAAAGAAGATGTTTACTAGTCTAAATTATTAAAAGAAAATTTAAACATGATACTTTTGACCATGTGACCAAAACTATGTCATATATAAGTGACACATGACAATTTAATTGAGATAAGTTATACTCTATTTGAATAAGGTTTCACAGTTTCTTCTTAAGGACTAACCATTCTATTTTTGAACTAGTTATATCCCATAGATATTTAAACTCACGAATTGTAACAAGGATTTTACTGTAATATTCCATATACACATCTCAAAAGATACATTGGAGAGAAATCTTTGTTGCAATATTTATTACTGAGGTAAAACTCCTTTGGGAGGTGCAATAAATCTTTTTTGGGGTGTGCAATATATTGTTGGCTTTCTTATCCTAAGGTACATGCATAGACATACACTAGTGATGTAGTAAAAGAGGTTATAAGAGATAAGAGATTTGACCATGTGGACAAATCTAACCAAAACTAACATGACAAGATCATAACACAACACATATAAGAGTTTAATTGAAATAAGATCTAAAATAGACTAAGTAAATTTTTCATAGCTAGCTCAAACTTTTCATTATGATAAGTATTCTTACACACTAGATTACAATTAAATAGTTATCCTTACAAAGGATGATAAATTTTAATGAGCTCTTTAATACCGATTTGGTAAAATATTTACTTAAATAGATTTTTTAATCCAAACATGCTTGGTACCTTTTATAAAAAATTAAAAAACCAAAGATATAGTTTCTTTAATTAATATCATCAAATAAAGATAATATTGCAAATGCTAATGGAAGTAACTTCTCAAGAAAAAAATCAAAATTACATCAATGTGTCTTCCTTGATGAAAGGAGAAGGAACGGAGTTTAAACACCTGAAGTATCCCTTAATTTCTCTTTCATAATTAGACTTGCTATATCTTGGCTTGATTCTTCTATGCCCTTGAGTGGTACTTCAAGAACTTGAACTTCAGTAGGAGGAACCTCTTGGGAGTTTGAAATTTTTTTGGCACTCTCATGGACCCTCCACAATTGTGCTTCAACCTCTCTTTGCTCTTGAGTGTTGCAAACCATTGCAATAGTCTTCATATGATTTATCAATGCCACCTTAGATGCAAGTCCACTTGCATATACATCAAATACAACCTCATGAGCATCATTTAATTCTTTGATTGTAGTTTCCATAACTTTCATTTTCTTTCTCAAAACGGCCTTTGCAATCCTTTGTTCTTCTTCAATATCTGCATCATTGCACTCCTTGTCTAAGCCTTCAATGTCCAAAATGGAAGGCTTGTTAACATTGTTTATATATCGCTCAAAATTGGTGAAGCTTTTCTCCATGGTCACTAATGTCAAAACCACAAAAGAATCTATAGATCCAAAAGCAAACGTTCAATCCATTGATAGGAAGTCAACACTACCAACTAGCATGCGATACTTGCAAGAAATACTTTCAAGAGCATTTTTCAAAGCTGCCATTTGCTTTCGATCAAGAAATGATAACAACATGAATTGTTTAGGTTCATATGTCATTTGTAGTAGAGTGGATACAACCTTTCCAAACTTTATAGAGTCCCATTTCATTCCCTCAACCCCATGTGCGGCATCTAGAACAACAGCCCCAATGGTAATTGGATCTCTGTAAACAATGTGTATAAGATCAAAGGTTTCTAGATTGCATCTGGTAACATATACACGCCAAGGGGAAGTAGTGGAGGATTGAAGAGGATTTTACTTTTTTCCAATTAGGAAGTTCACAATATCTTTTGCTCCATTTGGTAGGGACCCTGCATCAGCTCCACGTGTGAGCTTCTTTGATACCCAATCATTGCAAATGCCTAAAATCTTTGTGTAGACTTCATCATTGATATCATAATCATCAACAAGATCTTCCCAAGTCTTCATCACAGCGCTACTTTTTGGAACTGAAGCATTGAAAAGAGTGACTAATTCCTCCTTTAGGATCCTATCTTGCTTGATTTGCTTAGCCCTTGTTTCCATGTCAATCATATCTTCCTTATCCCATTTGTTTCTAAGAAAAAGGATATGACCTTCATTGATCTCCTCTTGTAGTGTAAGGATGTCTCCATCCTTTAAACCCATAAGGCAACGAAATGCGACAGGAGAAGGTTGCCTTCCCTTTTTTCTCGAACTCTCCTCTTGGGATATTAGTTCACCTCTAGAGTATCTCTTCATGATTTTGATCCAACTACCAAATATTTCTTGGGAGCTAACAATCACATGGCAATCTCTAGATGCACAATTTTCTCCAATGTATGCCACAAATCTCTGCAAACAAAAGATCAAAATAGTGAGCATAGAACAAAAGAAAGAGCATCACACTAATTTTTACAAAAAAAGAAGGTAAGCTTATATGTGATTACCTGCCATGGTACTCTTTGAGAGCTTGTCTTAGAAAGCCCTTGTTGGGGTTTTGGTGGAGAACCAAATGCTAGCCACTGATCTCTTAATTGTTGAAGTTGCTCAACATAAGGGGCATTCTTCATAACATTATGTGATTCCATATTTGTCATTTGTGAAAGCTCAATGCACATTTATGCAGGACAATCAACTAATATTCTAGCATTTCTTGTGGTGTATAAATGCTTGGTTGCTAGAAAACGTGTAGTATTACTCTGAATATATATCTTTGCTGCATGAATTGAGTGAAGCCCTGATATAATCCAATAACTATAAGTGTCAAACTTATTAGCATCCACCTCATCACAATGCATGGGTCTCTTCTCATTGTTGTCTTATACAAAAGGCATAAGATATACTGCTGTTGCTGGGTTCATGGGAGTCTTTATGAAAGACGTTGTTGCTGGGTTTATGGGATTCTTTATGAAAGACGTGGTTAGCTTCTCTACATAATCCCAACATAGTGACCTATAAGCATACAAAGGAGGTGCCTCATAACACCTATCAATGAGAATAGAAGATTGTGTTGTTGAACCAAATGGAAAGAATTTTTTTCAAACATGTGAAATCCTGATTCTTCCTTCTTTCCCTTCTTCTTAACTATTTCAGGAAAATCGAATGTTCTTTCTACTCCCTTGACCTCAAGAGAAATGATTGGCTTTGCAGGTGTTACTTCTAACATGGAAGGTAAAGTGGCATCATTCTTAGTAGTGTTAGCAGCCATACTAACAACAAGAGCTTGTGACAATGAACTTTGTTGAGGTGATTTTGACTTTGAGCTTGTGGGATTCCATGAATTATTTTCTTCTTGAGGAGAAGATGAAGATCTCAAGTCTATTTTTTTTTTATCTTGGAGCTTCATTCTTTTGTTGGGGCGATCAAATTTTCTTGATAGGGAAAGTAACTCACTATTTTGAACAGCTTGGAATGCTAATATAATGTCTTCTGTGCCCTTTACCTCCTCAAATAAGGTCCATCCCATTGTTTTCAAAGAGTATTCTTCATCCTCTTTAATACGGGCAAAGTGAAATGACAAAGGATCAAGTTTGTATACTACATTTTTCCCCTTGATCTTAACAAGATTACATGGTATTCTCTCTTTCCCAGCACATCCATTTGTTATCTTCTCTATGACACCATCTTGTTGAAAAAATGCAATGTCACTCTTCAAAGTGAATAAGAGAACATTGTCAGCCCTTTTTCCTTGACTATCATAAACATCCACATACCATGGATACACAAAACCACCACTAACTCCATCAATGGTTTGGGTCTCCTTTTTGGATGTGCTATCTTTCTTTGCCATTGAATAGTTCTACAAAGAGAAAAAGTTGTTAGACAAAAGTGGATTTAAAAATATTCAAAATTCACAAAACCCAAATAAATGTATAAGATTTCTAAGTTGAAAATTGAAAACACAACAACACAAGATTTTACGAAATACAAGACAAATGTAATCCAAAGGGACTCTTCCATAAAATGAAATATTGGAATTTGAGATTAAGTGTGGTATGAGATCCAACCATAAATATGTGTGCTTATGTATCAAATCTCATGGATTATCCTGGCCCTAAGTTAGCATTAACTATGTTTCTCTTGCAAGAATCATATAGTAAAAACTTTGCCATGGACTTCGGTGAGAAGATCAAATTCTATTAATAGTGAGACTTGACCTGGGCTTAACCAAATGGTCAAGTGATAATGAAATGTTGAGTGTAAGTGTGGTATGAGATATAGTTAAAAATCATTGTGGTTATGTAGAAAATGTCATGGATGATTTTGTCCCTAAGTTAATATTGGATTTCTTCTCCAAGTAAGTTTCCTATGCAAGGATCATACTCTAGGAACTTTGCTAAGATTTTTGGCCATGTGGTCAAATCCTATTTAATCAAAGAATGAGATTTAGTACAATATGAGATCCACCTATATATCAATGTGGTTATGTAGCAATCTCACAATTTCATTTGGCCCAAAGTTAACATTTTAATTACTGCACATGTAAGTTTCCCTTGAAATGAGCTATATTGTAGAAATATTGTCATTGGTTTTAGCCATGTGGTCAAATCCTATTTAGTCATAAGACTTATCTATCATATTAGAAACTTTGCCATTATTTTTTACCATAGGGTTCTTAAAGGCTAGTTAAAGAGAGGATGCGGTTTATTGTGATATGAGATTCACATATAAACAAATATATCTATGTAGCAAATCCCATAGATATCAATATAAGATAAAGTGAAAAACACTTGAAAGGTGGATATTTGACTTCATGGAAAAACCTACAAGATAAGATGATTTCTATAAACTGATTTTAACCATATGGCCATATCTAGTTTCATAACCATATGAAGAAAGTGATTCATTTGTTGTAACATGCTATGAAATTGGATTTGACTATATAGCCAAATATTGTTTTATAATGGAATGAAAAAGTGGTCTCATGGTTTGCAAGATTTATGAGATTAGATTTGATCACATGGCTGAATAAAACAAGAATGGGGGATTCTTGGATGCTAGCATTGATAACAAAATGAAAGATTTGACCATATGGCCAATTTTTATTTTGTAGTAGAATGGAAAAAGTGCCTAATTTGTGGCAAAATGATATGATATTTATAGGAAGTTATGAAAAACTAAAATGAAAGAAATGGTTTATGGAAACAAAGTGGTTTGTTTGTTGCACAACAAGTTTTGACCACATGGCGAGACTTCCTATAAATATAGTAGGTAATCAAGGAGTTCCAAGTAGAACATGGTCTTCCTTTTTTGGAGATAATATAGAAGATATTTTTCTTAGAACATTTTTCCATACAACCAAATCTAGCATACCCAAAGTTTGTGTGATTGAACCCACCATAGATTTAGTCTTAATTTTTTAGGATCAAATTCCAAAAAAGTGGTTTGTTTGTTGCAAGACAAGATTTGACCACATGGCCAAATTATAGAAAGTAAGGAATTCTAAGTAGAAACTAGCCTTTCCTTTTGGAAGTAAGCAAGGGTTGATAATATAAGAAAGCATTTGACCAAATGGCAAAATGCCATTCTTGTAGTAAAATGAACAAAGTGCTTGATTGGTTGCAAGATATTGTGATACTACAAGAGTCCTTACTTTAGCCAAGAGATAGCTTAAGGAGAAGATTTGGCCACATGGCAAAATCTCACAGTATATTGCAAAAAAGAACATAAATTACTTCTTATATTATAAGAAAAGATTTGACCTCATGGCCAAATCTCAGATTGTATTCAATAAAATAACAAAAAGTACTTATATTGCAAGAAAATTTTTGACCATATGGTCTTACCTATAAATTGATGAAAGATCATGATATGTGTTGTTAGAAAATCAAATTACATCCTATGGCAAAATCATATTGAGTATTTGTAAGTATTGTATAGCCATATGCTTTTACTATGAAAATACAATATAATGGAAAGTTCTATATAGTAAAGTATAATACAATGTATAAGAACTTGATAAAATGCTCTAATATTACGGAATGATACAACAAATATAAGGCTACGTTTAGCCTTGAGGCAAAATCTTGAGGTATATAGCATCACATAATAGAAAGAAAGGCTAGTATTTTGAAAGCACTCATCATTGATAAAAGCATTGCACAAACCATTTATTCCATATTCACATCTAAGAGACTTTTTTCAACATTACACAAATCATATATTTCATATTCACAACAAAAAGAGTATTTTCAACAGTGCAAGAAGTCATGTTTTCAATATTGACATAGAGTGAAGCTATCACTTGCAAGGTAGTGGTTGGACAGCAAAAAACACAAGCACTCCAGGAGATCAATCAAGCAATCGAGAAGAAGAAGAAGACATTGAATTCTCAAGAGTGAGTGCCTAATCTCATTACTACAGAAATACATATATAGAAATACATATTGCATTTAGTTTTCATACATGATTCTTATTTAGAAAATGCTTTTGGTGTTTGATCTTAATATTATTCAATACTAATCATACAAAAGAGTGGTAGTGTGATTTGTAGTAATTGTATGGATTGAAATGGTCATAATTAATGTAGTTTAACTCAAAATCAGAAATGAAGTAGGGAAAAGTTGAAAACCTGTTGTGATTAGTAGGTCAGTAATGTGTGCCAACATAACAGAAATCACCCGTGAAGTAGGAGTAGGCACGGTGTGGATTGGCGATCATTCACTACCTTGTTGAATTGCTGAAGCCTTGGAGCAAGATTTCTGATTTGAAGACGCACGTAGTTTTGGTCATAATACCCTGATTCGAACCAGAAATTGCATTGCACAATCTGTTTCAGTTTGAGAAAATGAAACAGTGGAGAGTAGTCAAAGAAGAGGAGGGGGATACAACCGCCAAAGATTAGGGCTGCAACACCTATAATAAGAGAGGGGCGACATGAGCAGAGATAAAAACGCAGAGGATCAGAGATACGAAACCTGCAACTGTAAAAATGCAACAAAGAAAACGCTCAGGTTAGAGAGTTGCGTGGAAGAGAGAGGGAGGGGAAGAGAAACTCATTTTGAAAAACGTCACGATTAGTTGTAAAGACCGACTCATGAAACGAATCATTTAATGTATCACGCTATTCGAATAACCATAACTTGTTACGGAATACGAGTAGATTTAGATCTTATTTTTGTGTCTATTTTTTAATTTTATTAAATATTTCAAGTCGCGATTTTTTCAAAAATCACGTAATGGCTATATTGTCGGCCGCCGCCGCCGGGGTCTACCGTCAGCCCCTGGACCTCGCTGTTGGGGGTGTTGCCCCCAAACCCCCACCAGGGGCGCTGCCCCCGAACCCCCGCTGGGGGCGTTGCCCCCAGACCCCCATAGGGGGGTGCTACCCCTCGGACCCCCCGTTGGGGGCAACCCCTACCGGGGCGTTGCCCCGAACCCCCGCTGGGGGCGTTGCCCCCAGACCCCCACAGGGGGGCGCTGCCCCCGAACCCCCCCTGGGGATGTTGCCTCCAGACCTCCACAAGGGGGCGTTGCCTACAGACCCCCACAAGGGGGCGTTGCCCCCGGAACCCCCCGTTGGGGACGTTGCCCCCAAACCCCAACACCAGGGGCACTACCCTCAAACCCCCGCTAGGGGCGTTGCCCCCAAACCCCCATTAGGGACACTACCCCCAACCCCCTACTTGGGGTGTTGCCCGCATACCCCCACCAAGGGCCCTACCGCTTAAACCCCCCATTGAGAGCTTTGTCCCCAAATCCCTACAACGAGTGCTATCTCGAAACCCCAACTGGGGGCATTGTTCCCAAACCTCCACCGAGGAAGACATTGCCCTTAAACTCTTACTAGGGGCATTTCTCCTAGACCAGCTCCTTCCCTCTCGCCCCTCCTTAAGAACCCACAATTGGGATATTACCCCCTATTTCCACAGTTAGAGATTTTTCCTACATACTCTCTATCCTACCCTACTAGAGATTCTACTCTCGAACTATCACTAAGGTGGGTTCAAAATCCTCAATGATATTACACATTACATATTAGATACATTTAATATACATAATCTTACAAAATTTTATTTAATATATTTAAATTATATTTATTAATCATTATATATATATATATATATATATTGATAATATATTCCATAATATGCACATAGTACAATATACTAATATAGCATGATTTAGACTAAAATAGTATAACTTAAAAATAAAATGTAATATGATACATTTTACTATTATCAAAAAGTAGGTAGTATAAGATTTATAAATATTTAACCATGATAAAAATTATCTTTCCTTCTCAAATAGCTTCTAATTGATGCTAACATTTCCTCAATATTTATAACTTTGTATCATAGTGAATGAAATCTCCTATTCTTTAGAGGTCATTGTGGTTTCAACATTTAAGCACAAAGGTCAAAGTTTCTCAAAAAAATCTTTATCCTTGTTGTCATGTGGAATACATGAAATAAAGGTTTTGATCATTTGATCAAATATTTTCCAATGGAGATCACATAAATTATTTATTCTTGTTGACATACAATAAAGGCTTTGAACATTTGGCTAAATCTTGTTCTATGGACATCATGAAAAATTATTATTCTTGCTATCATCTAGGTTAAATACATATTTTGACCATATGGCTAAATCTTTTCTTGTGGATATCACAAAGAATTTTAATCCTAAGTCTTGTTTAAAATAGTTGCAATAGAGGTTTTGACCATCTGGCTAAATCTTTTTCCATAAAGATCATAGTGAACTTTTATCCTTGTCATATGTATTTGGCTTGAGTTTTGACCATTTGGCTAAATATTTTTCTATGGAGACCACAATGAGCTTTTATCTTTTTTTTCATGTGAAGTACATACAACAAAGGTTTCAATCATTTGACTATGTTTTTCCCTATGGGGATCACAAATAATTTTTATATTTGCTATGGTATGGAATACATACAATAGATTTTTGACCAGGTGGCTAAATCTTTTCCTATACACATTATAAATAATTTTAATCATTGTTCTCATGTTGAATAGATATAGTACAAGTTTTGAACATCTACTATATCTTTTCCCAATGAGAACACACAAGGAAGTTTTTGCTTACTCAAAGAGTAGCTAATAAAATAAAGTAAAATCAAGGCAACTAAAAATAATAGAAGAAACTTTTCTTATTTACTTTAGGGCGACACAGTTCATGAGAAAGTTTATTTTTGGCCATATGGTCAAATCTATCCCCTTCTTTCTGTACGATGTTTCCATTAATACTTTTTATTATGGAAGTTGGACTCATTCTATCTAATGTTTAAGTACTTTTTTTGTTTCAATGAAATTTGATACTTCATTGTATTTAGCAATTTCATCACTATTTTCTTCTTTCTGAGAGGTGACGACATACAAATGATAGAATCTCCATTTTCTCACTTGTACAGGTATCATGAATAATGAATTTTATTTTGGAGAAACTGTGAATTTGCTAGTTGATCATGAGATTGTTGCACTTGGTAGAGTGCATGCAATACATCCAAATGAGACATGCCATGGAGAAACACTTGAAGATGGATATATTTCAGTGGCTATTGATAAATGTTTAAATGTAGCAGCATATTTGCCATTCCCAAAAATTGATGCAATGAAGGTTCATGAAGCTATAGGTGGTTTTGCAAAATGGGGAAAGAAAGATGTGGTGGTTGTTTCAAACTTAATAACAATTCATGACAGAGGAGATGATTACGAATCAAACCATGTCCTACCTTCTGAGGATATTGATGTGATTAGCATTCATGAAAGTTGGAGAGAACGTAGAGTGATGCTATGGACAGAAGGCAATACTGTGTATGTTGGGACAGGGGTTATATTATTGGCTTTTCCATATGATGTGATAAACTTTGAATTGCTAGGAGAAGAGGATGTTGGTGTGGTGGTAGATAAAGCCCTTTATCAAACCACAGGAACATACATAGATGACAACCTCCACTGTGTCACTTTGGAAAGATGGCCTATTAAACAAGTCACCTTTGATTATGGAACATCACTGCTATAACAACAATCATACATGCAATTTGTCTCTACAAATGCTTGTGCCAAAAACATGGAAGATACCAATGAAGATTATGTTTCTGCAAAAAAATCAATTTTTGTTCAGAAGAGATCATATTATATGGTCAATAGAAAGCCTCGAATTATCGCCCCTAAAGGTGCAAACTTGAGGACTTCTATGGACTCCATTTCACAAGTTTCCATGATTGATTGTTGCCAAGAAAAGTGTTGTCAGTTTGCTGATAGAGAAGCAATGCAATAATTACGTAAATACTTTTGGGGATTGCAATTTCAAGACCGCACAAACTATGTTTATGACAAGTTTGAATCATCATGCAGGATTGATTACTTGGGAATAAGGAAGTACATCTTTATCTTCAATGGACAAGTGGTATGTGGAAGGGCATGGTATGAGATTCATGGAATCCCAAAGACATCTTTTTACAGGTACAAAACACAATTTGAGCATGGCGTGAGGAGGGCAATGCATGGAAACAAGGGGGTAATAAGAGTAGCTTGGGATCACACAGAGATGGAAAGATCCATCCTTAGAGACTTTGTTAAGAAGAATGCAGAGCAAATGCCACACAAGAGTAGAACAATGCAAGATGGATCAAGGGAGACACAATTGGTCATCCTAGATGTTTACAAGCAGGTAGATATATGGGCAGAAGTAAATACAACATTGAGTGGTATTGGATGTAAGCAAATGTTCTTGTCCACCTTCAATCGTATTTGGAACACAAAGTTCAAGCATGTAACCTTAGCAAAGACAAGTGACTTCTCCAAATGTAGTATTTGCTCAGAGATCAAAGAGCAACTTGCAGCAACAAAGTGTCTTCAAGAGCGAAATGTGCTTCTAAAGAAGCGTCAATGTCACATGCTACAACAACAAAGTTTTTGAAACATATACTACAGTTGGTGCTTGGCCTTAGCATTAGATCCAGATAAAAACTTGTGTATCATACATGATAAAATGGATCAGCAAAAGACAGCTATCCCCAGGTTAAGGCTTCGATCAAAAGAGACTGAAAGATCCACTCAACTACCCGTTTCTTTAACATGCATGATTACACATGGACATGGAGAAGGTAGATATGGACATTTCTCACTCAATCTATGGCCTCATGATCCTAACTTCACAATTGCCTCATTGTCATTCTTCTTTAGGAACTTGGAGCAACTACACAGGCATGCAAATGGTGATCTACAAGTAGATGGAATGCCAAGATCAACCTCTGTGCTACTAAATGCCCTCAACTCGAAAAAAGCACTAGACCACATCAAGGTGTTGCACAAAATAAATCATGCATGGAAGATAATACACCACATGATGACCATCATCATTTCAAACAATTGCCAAAGAACTTACTTCTTCAACTTGATAATTGTGGATCACAAAACAAAAATCGCTATCTCCTTGCATATCTATCATTGCTTGTTGCACGAGGAACATTCAAGATGATCCAGCTTGGGTTTCTCATGGTGGGTCATACACATGAAGACATCGATGCAATGTTCAGCAAATTTTCAGAGAAGTTAAGGACGAGCATGGCCTTCACTTTTTCTCATCTTATGCAGCATTTTCAATCATGCCAGATGACTAGTCCTACACCTTTCTTATTGACACATGTACTGACTTTAAGAGATACATTGAGGGATACTTGTGTGATTCGAAAGATACACTTGTTGGTCACTCAAAACCTCTTCAATTTCGGTTTTATATGCAAGGAGATACACCTGTCATGCAATACAAGATGCATCCAAAGTCCCCAGACTGGTTACCAAGAGAAGATGGCGTTGAATTATGGAAGAGAGACCTTGCAGGAAAGCCTACTCTTCCAAAGGGTGTTCCAATGTTGCTGCCCATGTTTGAGTATGTTAAGGATCATCAAGAAGTAGTAAGTGAGTTAAAGATTATTTGAAGTATTGGGAAAGATGGTCAAATGTACAAGGACCTGAAGCAGAGTTCACAAAGTTTATAACACCAATGATTAATTATTGGAAACATATGATCTACACTCTTCAAACTCCAAATGTCCAAGAAGATTTATTTTTCATAGATTTTTGGCCAAGAACACAAAGTGATGTAACCAATATAGATGTAGATAATGCAGATGACTTCATTGGATTGGAATAGTTGAATGATCACTATTATGGTCCTCTGAGCAAATGACCAAAACATGCATTTGAACCAATGCTTGATGTTAAGAAAGATGACTTTGTGCTTGTTAGACCTTCAGATCTAGTATATCCAATATGGCTTGGTGTTGCACAAAGTGAGGTCGATACAAATAGACATTCCAAAAACTTCAACAAGGTACGTATACAATATTGGGAACCAGTTTATAGCCGTCAAAATGCTACAGATGCAGAGGTGTATTTTAATTTTGGGGATAAATATTGGATGTGCAACAAAAAAGATCCTGAACGATGGGAAACAATAGATAGCATTGTCTTCTCTTGGATGAAGAAAGGTACAAAATCTCCCAAAAAATTTAAAATTCCCCCAAAGGTTGTATTGAAGGCTAAAGAAAGTCTACAAGAATCCATCGACTAAAGATTTTCCCTGAATATTTCAAGGATATTAAAACTAAGGTGTTTATTAACACCACCTTTTTGAGTTTTTTTCAATCTCTTGGAAACAACCATAAGCAGTAATATGTTTAATTGCACCAAGTTCCAAATTAATGAAATTCCCAAAATTCATGAAATCCATTTTGATTTGGTTTTCCCATATTGATGGGAAATTCCCAAAATCCCGAATATGGAGTTATTTGTTATTCACAACTCACACTGTATGGAAAAATTTGTTGAAGAGTACCATGAATTAGTTTGCAATGCACAACGAAGACAAGAAGGTTGGAAAAATTTGTTGAAGAGTACCATGAATTAGTCTGGAATGCACAACGAAGACAAGAAGGTCGGAAATCTAGCAAGACAATACCTCCCTCAATTCTTTCATGGTTATCCCACCGTATTAGAGATGGAATCATGGAAGGGGAAGACATCAGTGATGAGCAAAGAGAGATTGGATTTGGTTGTGATAGAGAGGTAACATTTCTTTCTTTCATGTACCTATATTGAGTTGTATGTAATCTTAATGATGTAACTTAAACTTTACATATTTCATTCTTGCATCTTTAGGTACATGGGTACAACAATATGTGAGCAACAAAATTGATCGACTGCATCAAACCCAAGATTCTTGCATTATCTCTTCTTTTAGCCAACAACCATGTGCAAGTGCACAAGACACAAATCTTATTGAAGAGGAGCTCGGCTATGTGGGAGCCATAGTCGGTATTTATGAGCTCGGCTACCGTATTTGCAAGAGGGTAATTTCTAACAACAATAGTATGTTGACAATCTTTGCTTTAGACTTCCTTCTAAAATGTTGCAAATCTTGTATGTTAACAAGTTGTGTTGAAGGTTGGCTAGTTCCATGCTAAGTACAAAGGGTTTGGAGCCACAACGAGACAAGAGCCCTCTGGATTTTGGTCAGTTGACTCTTCAAAGCCATTACAGATAACATGGGAACCATACATATTACCGGCACACTATGAGAGCAATCTTTCTTCTATGCTACCCTAGATTCTCACAGTCCATGGAGGCAAGTTGTGCCTATCGATCCTCGAGAGGACGATGAGTTTTTGGCACCACCTACGAGGAGGTGGATCAAGAGAGTCTACAAGAGAATGACTCAACTTCTAGAGAGCCCCATTCACTCACAACATTAGCACAAGAAGAGCACCAGGAAGAGGAAGTGAGCGACAATGATGCAACAGATGATGAGACAAAAGATCTTGCCTTTCACTCTTGACGTACAAACTCATAAACGAGGAGCTTCAAGAGACAATGCAAGACAATGAAGAGATTGACTTCCCCATAGACTCAATCTTGTTTAAACAAGTTTTGAAGATGCATCAGTACCGTGGCACCAAGGCAAGACGTCCCAGCCTCTCTCTCTTGCCCAACATCTTTTCTCATAACTTTTCATTTCATCTCTCTCTCTCTCTCTCTCTCTCTCTCTCTCTCTCTCTCTCTCTCTCTCTCTCTCTCTCTCTAGTTGGAGGTACTAATCGTGCATTGTCTCATTCATGTCTCAGTAGTTGAGCCATGTCGTGTAGCACCCTCTTATGGCTCCATCTGGTACCAAACTCGTGCTCTAGGTGATTGAGGTTTGTCGAGCTCTAATTGATCCCTACATTGCAAAAAAAAGAATTAAAAAAAACTCCTCATATTTTGAATCATTAAAGCAAGTCAAAGATACATACACCCCATAGAACATGCACTCTAGGCATGTAGGTCTCCAATAGTGATTTGATGCATCGATGGAAAATACGTTCACCTCTAATGGGTACCACCCATCCCTTGGCGTTGATGTTGCAAGTGAACCCTAACTCTTGTTGAGATATTTGCAATCACACCTACTTCAGTCCCTTTGTGAGAAGCAGTGAGGGCTCAGGACCAGAATCCCATATGCACAGTAGGAGAAAGTACCACCACTCAATTTCTATAAAGCATTGTACTTGCACTCTTTTTCTAATGCAATGATAGTACTCTTTTTTTCTAGTAAAGTGTCGTTACTTTCAATACACAAGATTTTGTTTATGAGTCCAAGTCTTTTTTCCTAATGCAATGATAGTACCACCACTCAATTCCTATAAAGCATTGTACTTGCACTCTTTTTCTAATGCAATGATAGCACTCTTTTTTTCTAGTAAAGTGTCTTGTTACTTTCAATACACAAGATTTTGTTTATGAGTCCAAGTCTCAATCTTGGAACCTAATTCACTTGTGTAACAATTTATCTTTGTCAAGTTCAATGTGTTCATGAGTTTCTTTTTCCTCTTTCAACCTCCATAGCTTATGCATCTGCCATGCTCTAGATCCCACGTATTTTACATGGTATTAGAGCCTAGTCAAGCATGACATTGCTCCTCCAGCTCCATTCTACTCTCATCTAGCTCAGCCTTAGCTCAGTCTAGCTCAGGTTAAGTCTAAGAGCTCATCTTCTACTCCTCCATTTGACCTTGTGGCAGCCATAGCCACCCTGCACCTATCTTGCTTCAAGCTCTTAGATCTCTTCAATCAGACAAGATCTTGACTTGGAGAACTGTAGCCCTGCTCCTAGAGCTCTTCTCTATCACCTCAAAGCTCAACATTAGGCCATTTCAAGCTTAGCATTGTGAGTCTACATAGTTGATGCCCTATGTGTCTGCCATAAACAGAGAGACCCTACCAACTTTGAGGAGCTTGATCTTGCAATAGGGGGCATAACTCTTCACACTGTCTTCTATAAAGTTGTTCCCCAACTTCAGGCGCATCATCTTGGCACAATAAAACTCGACATTGCACACTCTATGCAATGGCTTTGCTTAAATTTATCACTGCTGTCAGAATTGCGCATGCTGTCGTTCGTGCTGCTGCTGTCACATTGCTACAGATCGCGATGTTGACAAGCACCATAGGGCATTGATAGCCCATCATTCAAACTTCATTTTGATGATTTTTTTTTTGAAAATGATCCACTGTAACTCCCACAATCAGAAAAAAATCAGGCTGCCCCCAGAAACCCTAATGCAAAAGCCATATCCAAAGCTTCAAAAATTTGACATTTTTCACTATTTCTCTCGCTGAAGATATCAACAATGATTTTAATCACTGAGAAATACTCTCTGAGTTCATTATAGTTCTTGAAGTGCCCGAGGAAACCCAAAAGTTATTCACAAAGCTCGCAAGAGAAAGCAGATTAAGTACCAAATAATATCTATCAAGTGTCATTTGACACTAATGTTTTTTTTAAAAACTTCATCTACTCACTGATTCCAACACACTGAAAGTCCTATCACTCAGATTTGAAGGTATCAGCATCAAATCAGGAAGGGGAATATTAGATTTGGATTTAAAAGAAGTAAAGGATTTTGCAGATTTGGAAAGACTCAAACATAGTGTTCATTGACACTCATTTAGTGCTTTTAGCACTTGTGTCTCTCAACCAACTCTTCTACTGCTCAAATCTAATAATTCTGAAGTTGATTTTCTAATGTTCCCTTAAGTCTAACATGGGCAAAGACTCTCCAACTGCTCGCTTCAAAGGAGTCCGGTTTCACACCTAGCAGATTCGTTTCAAAATCATCCCGATGAAGAAGGGCCTTTGGGCCATTACCACTGGAAACTCCCGACCTCAAAGGCAAGTAGAGAGCTCAAGGAATAGGAAACCCTAAGTCAAAGGAAAGACCGATACTTTTATACTTGTTGGGAAGAAGGTTGGGTTGTCGATCAATGCAAGTGATCAATAGAACTTACATCTTGTATAGTTGTATGAGACCTTAACATGTACCTTAGCCGAAGGAAGGGAGTGTTAAGTAAAATTTTGCATAGTATTATTCTTAGATCCCAAGGGGAGAGTGAATATACGGATGAAAATGTTATCGTGTCTATTCTTGCATTGTTTGGAAAAATACAATTGGTTTTGTTGGTTGATCAAACAACATCCTAAATGCTTTTACATTCAACTAATTGTTGGATTGTCACTTGGATGATTATTCCAAGTGCTTGTGATTGATGGTAAATTCATGGCAAGGGTCTGTGATGACAAATTGCCATGGGGATACATGAATGTTTTCTTGGAAGATGATATTAGGGATAACTACCTTGACTGTGCTTGATTCCTAAATGAATTAATTAAGGAAAGGTTCTTTGCACGGGTGGATCACCTCCATGATCACACCACGGATTAACCCAAAAAGGACACTACTCGATTCATGGGCCGAAGGTCGAGTGGTGAAAAGGCCAACCACGGGAATAATGTTTCACTCCTAGGCAGTTTGCAGTGGCATTGGAAGTTCCTATTCTAGATAAAGGATGGAAATTGTGGTACCATGTGATTTGGACCAGCTATTTTTGCAGGGTAGAAGGGACATATAATTTCTCTTGTATGGGCATGAGGCAAAGATTAACTTGAAGATAAGTTAAGGAACTTATTTGTCAAAAGGACTACTTGCTCTGTTTTCATGTCGGTGCTATAAATTACGTGAACGAACCCTGCTCCCCCAAAAAGGCTTAATTAAGGAAGCTGATTTTAAATGTCACACATAAATGTCTAGGACCTAATTAAATAACTAAAGAACGCCTATTGAGGAAAGCGGGTGGCTGGAACCCTCGACAAGTCTGCCTTACGGTAGGGTGGTCCCAGAAAAATGGGAGGCTTCTCAGAAGGTTTTATTTACGTCTGACCCTTAGGAATTGTTAGGTTAGAACCCCGATTCATTCCATTTTAGGGGACCGGAATGGGACTATGCCCTACGGGTAGAGAGGTTGAGCAGCACATCCCTTTCATTTCCCATTCTCTTTGAACCAAGTGCGACATGGATCTGCTTTGGCTTGAGTATCTCTACGAAAAGTAGGATGTCTAAGACTTGACGCTAGAATGTTGTTAGGAGACCTTGACCACTAGGGACTTGGATTTCAGGTCGATCCCAATGGATTTGGTTGCGAACATTCTATTTCAGAAACCCTAGGTGAAAAACCCCGTAACATTCCATGGGAGTGCCAAGCAGCGTCGCTTAGATTCGTCTCTTGATGGACCGTTAAAAACGTGCTTGGACAGCCGATAGGCAAGCATGTTACTGTTGGTATCAAAGACTTACTTTGTAATGATATGTGATTGATTAATTTATGGTTCATAGATATATCCTTTAAAAAATAACTAAGTGGTATGGCTTGATTGTCAGGAACCTTCTGCATCCACGAATACTGACATGTAAGAGAAGAAATTCCTTCTCAAGCAAATTAAGGCACCCGAGCTTGGTGGAAAATAAATAGATGTCACAGTGGAGGCAAAAATATGGATTGAGACGATGAATGATTAAGGTATTTTTGAAGTCATTGTCACTTGGGTTTAGCTTGAAAGATGTTATAAGTGGACGATACCTTCCGCCAACCTACCAGACTTTGAAGATGAATGAATTCTTTAAGCTAAAGTAATTGGCATTAACCTTGGAAGCCTACTACTCAAAGTTTGTATCCCTACTAAAATACACACCACCTATAGATATTGCACAGCAAGTATCCAAGTTTTGCCATGGCCTGAACACTCCTCTGAACCACCATCTTGAAGCAATGCATCCAACAGACTTGCAAGATGCATTACTTCGAGCAAAGTCGAGCAAAGTCAATCATCCAAGAACTTAAATCGGCCAATTGTGACAAAGATGGTTCCCGAGATCAGAACAAGAGATGCCACACATGTGGAGAGATAGGGCACATCCATAAGAGATGTCCCAACCGTTGATGCTTTCACTGCAATGAGCTAGGGCACGTCCAAGTGGACTGCCCCTAACACTGAAGTCCAAAAGATATTACGCCTCCAAGAAAACGAAGTTACACAAGTGCAACCTTTGGATATATAGAGGAATCAGATGAAGACAAAGACCTAAAACCCACTACACCTCTTCAAGATGATTAGAAATCCTACAAAATTTTATCAACATGTAATACAACTTATATTGGAATAAACCTTATTCTTGTAACTACAGTTAACCCAAGTAATATGAGTTGCATCAATTTTGAGCTTAGAACTTACAAATGATCACATGTACTTTAGCAAGGAATGATAATTATAACTTACAATGAATTCCTCTTAAGTTGTTTCTCCTCAATGAATATAGATTGGGTCTTACTAGACTGTTGAAGCTTGGGAGTATTCTTTAGTATTACAAGAAAAGCCAATTGTCCATGGATCTTAGTCCGGATCTAAGAAGAGGAAAATTTGGAAATAGAGTTTCCAAGATAAAGGACCACTTCGGTCTGCTAAAAGGATCCTAGGGCAATTTGGTCTAAAAAAGAAAATCGTGCCAAAGACAACCAAGAGTCTTGTGACCCCAAGTGATAAAGCTCCACGATGTTTCTATTGCAAAGAGCTAGGTCATTTCAAAAGGGAATGTCCAAAGCACCCTAAGCATCAATGCTCCTAGTGCGACAACATTGGACATATCCACATCAATTGTCCCAACAAGACTCAAAGAGAACTTGAACTTACAAGAAATGAAGTTGTACACGCTTCAGTGATCCAAAACCTACTAGGACATTATTGGATACTTAGGAAAAAAAAACCTAGAAGATATTCATGAGATGTAACTACAATAAACTTCCCTCTTGTAATCCAGACTCAGATATATCAAATACAATAAGTTGTTGTTTTAAAAAACCGTATGCTTATGAGTGGTCAGAATGTTGCAACAAATGCGTGATGAGTCCTACCCCATAGGTTCGAAAATGAAACCTCTAGTTTCTTTCGAGATGAGGACATCTCGAGTTCTGTAAGGAGGAGAGGATGTAATAAACCCCCCCTTTCGCGTGTTCCATAGGAACTCCCCCAAAAAAAATTTAAAATAATTTGAATTTTTTTCTCTTCCCCCCTTTCGACGCTGCCAGCTAGCGGGAGGGAGGGGAAGTAGGAGAAGAAGTCAACGATGGCGATGATGATAATGAACATGACGATGATAACGATGGGAAGGAGGGGCACACGTGTGCCACCTCCCTCCCCCCCACTATCTCTTTTTCCCTAGAATGTAGGATTGCATGGTGGCGGGCCAATCTAGCTGCCCAGGTGGAGGGGCTCCATCATGCTCCCACAATACCCCCACCACCCTCCCATTATTAAATCCCCCCCAATGAAAATGAAAAACGAAGGAGAAGACACTTGGAATGCTGCTCACACACACACACACACACAGAAGATTGTAGAAGGGTATTTTTTCCCCCTCCTTAGAGGGAGGTCAAATGCACCTCCCCTTCCCTTCTATCCCATGAACCTTTTTTCTCATTTGCCCCTCTATTGAGCAACATGCTACTAAAGTCCCTGCGGGGGGGTTGCACTTAAAGAGAGGAAGATTGAGAATGGCCCCTAAGCAAAGAATGTCACGTGTAGATGGCAATTCCACAACCCGCAACGAAGCTTCGGGTGAGGGCATCACTGTTAATATGACTACGGTATTGATATAAGTAATACATTTAGATGCTTGCTTTGATTCCCGTATGAGATACATTAGGCCCCGTACTATACCACATGAAAATAGTTCATTGAAAATGATGAAATTCATCTCAAATATTCGAAAGATTGAGTTTTCAAACTCCATGTATCAAGAGAAGTAAATTGCAGATGGATGCTATGCGATAAATTCATAGATAGTGTGAACAACATATAAGGTTCCAAAGTATTGTTGACTCCCCTTTCTTGCAAATAGTAGGTATATTTTCACCACATTGAAGGTATATGTTGTAGCTTGCACACCTAATGGATTGCACCGTAGGAAATCTAGTCTAAAATAAATTCATTTTTGAAACTCTAAATCTTTGCCCAAGCTCGCTAATATCACAAACTGATGCTCATGTTTGATAGATTGGGATCTTGATGATGTGCATAGTTAGTACAAACAATGATAATAAGGATTAAAACTAAGATGCCTTGAGATTCTTCCGATAACTACTACTTTCATCAATCCAAATCGGGGTTAGGCTAGATACAAACAACAACTCCCGACCTCAAAGGCAAGTAGAGAGCTCAAGGAATAGGAAACCCTAAGTCAAAGGAAAGATCGATACTTTTATACTTGTTGGGAAGAAGGTTGGGTTGTCAATCAATGTAAGTGATAAGTAGAACTTACATCTTGTATAGTTGTATGTGACCTTAACATATGCCTTAGACGAAAGAAGGGAGTGTTAAGTAAAATTTTGCATAGTATTTTTCTTAGATCCCAAGGGGGTGAGCGAATATGCAGATGAAAATGTTATCACGTCTATTATTGCATTGTTTGGAAAAATAAAATTGGTTTTTTTGGTTGATCAAACAACATCCTAAATGCTTTTGCATTCAACTGATTGTTGGATTGTCACTTGGATAATTATTCCAAGTGCTTGTGATTGATGGTAAATTCATGGTAGGGGTCTGTGATGACAAATTGCCACGGGGATACATGAATGTTTTCTTGGAAGATGATATTAGGGATAAATGAACGTTTTCTTAGAAGATGATATTAAGGATGACTACCTTGACTATGTAAAAATTACACGGCGCAGCGAACAGAATCTGAGAAAGAGATAGAGAGTACACAACAGATAAGAGGAGAATCAGTAAATTCTTTAGCTCCAAACAACTGATACAAAGATGGCTCTGTCCACCCGTGCGCTTCCACTGTATGAAGCTTAGATGGTGATCTAGACAGAAGATAGGTAAAGAGCTTAAGGCTAGTTGGAACAACAACTCTGGCTGGGTGAAAGATGAATGATAGATGGCTGTGAAGGGGTTTAGCTTTTATAGCCTGCAAAGGTCATTAGGTTGGCATGACCGACCTACCATATGAGCCTCCACTAGTCGGACAGGGAATATTCCCTTTACCATCGGGCCGGGGGCGCTGCCCCGGATCCCCGCCAGGGGGGTCGCTGGCCCCCCTGGGACCCCCCAGCCGAGGGCCGCTTCCGTAGCCCCCGGACCCCAAAATAGGGGCCCCTTTTAACTCCCTTACCCCGCAACTCGATGCAATGCGCCTCGAGTTGCTACCAGCTTAACCACTCCATCTAACCCACAGATTAGACCCACAACAGTCACCTTTTTTCCATCCGGTCACATAGACCTCATCTGATATACAGGTTAGGACTGAAGGGCTCACATTTGGTTTCTCCTCATAATGGGGGCCTTACAACTTTGAGCACCATGGACCATTGGTGGCACCTAATGAGGGTGGGGCATTGATCATATCTGACAGACTATGCTTGATTCCTAAATGAATTAATTAAGGAAAGGTTCTTTGCATAGGTGGATCACCTCCATGATTGCACTGCGGATCAACCCAAAAAGGGCACTACTCGATTCATGGACCGAAGGTCTAGTGGTGAAAAGGCCAACCACGGGAATAAAGTTTCACTCCGAAGAAACTTGCGGGTCAAATGGAGCCCTGGACACCCCTTGCCAAGTCTGGAATGGAGTTGAAGACCTCCGTGGCCCCAATGTCTATGGCGTTTGAAGATCCTATTCTAGATAAAGGATGGAAATTGTGGTACCATGTGATTTGGACCAACTATTTCTACGGGGCAAAAGGGATATATAATTTCTTCTGTATAGGTAGGAGGCAAAGATTAACTTGAAGATAAGTTAAGGAACTTGTTTGTCAAAAGGACTGCTTGCTCTATTTTTGTGTCGATGCTATAAATTATGCAAACGAACCATGTTCCCTAAAAGGCTTAATTAAGGAAGCTGATTTTAAATGTCATACATAAATGTCTGGGACCTAATTAAATAATTAAAGAATGCCTATTGAGGGAAGCGGATAGATGAAACCCGCGATGGGTTCGCCTTATGGCAAGGTGGTCCTAGAGGACTGGGAGGCTTCTCACAACATTTTACCGACCCTTAGGAATTGTTAGGTTAGAACCGCGATTCATGTTATTTTAGGGGACCATAATGGGACTATGCCCTAAGGATAGAGAGGCTGAGGGGTGCATCCCTCTCGTTTTCCATTCTCTTTGAACCAAGTGTGGCATGGATATGCTTTGACTTGGATATCTCTGCAAAAAGTAGGATGTCCAAGATGCGACGCTAGAATACCGTCAGGAGACTTTGACCACTAGGGACCCAGATTTCAGGTCAATCCTAGTGGGTTTGACTGGAACGTTCCATTGCGAGGCCGACTCAAGAAACCCTAGGCAAAAAACCCCGTAACATTCCATGGGAGTGCCGAGTAGCATCGCTTAGATTCGTCTCTTGTTGAACCATTGAAAACATGCTTGGATAGCCAATAGGCAAGCATGTTATAGTCCTCCTCCAGATATATGGTAGCTACTTCTTCATTTTTATCTTTAATGATTCTAGCATACTTCAAGTATCTATCTACCTCTACAATCTATTTCTTCAAAATCAATTTGTCTCTCTCTCCCTTGTACTTGGTGGGTTGAGACATCTTGAACTTGCCATAGTGGTCTTCTGGACTTTCACTCTCCTCTTCATCCTTATTGGTTTGCCTCTTGTCTTTCTTCTTATCCTTGAGCCTTGTTTCCCACTTTAGATTCCTTCTCCTTTTTCTCATTTATATCTTGAGCTCTCCTAGATGTTTCTTCCTTAGCTATCCTATCTACCAATCCATCCACCTTTTCTTGTAGTTTGTGTTTCTTTTCTTCCTCCTATTGTTGTATCAGCCACTCCTTGTACCCTTTCTCGTCCTTAAACTTTGTTATATTTTCCTCCTCTTCTTTCTTCATTTGCATATTCTTCCAAATTGAATCTAATAAGCCTGATATGCCCTCCAATTGTCTCTCTAATCTGGCTACTTTTTCTTCCTTAGCTTCTCTCCATTTTTGACCTTGGCTCTTCTTCCTCTCTTCAACCACTTGGATGGGTGTTCATTATCCTCCATGTTGTTGTGGGGGGCCATGCCTTGGCCCTAGTGTTGTCACTTAGGGAAGCCATGTTTCACCTTTTGATAGTGGTTCTGCCATGCAGAAAAAGATGCATCATGTCTTCAAATAGTGACGTGTTGGAGAGGTCATGATGGGGGTTGTCATGCTAGGGATCATCATGCCAGCAGTTGTCGCACCATGAATATCACAAGAAAGTCAACACAATGTGGGGTAACACGATGTGGGGTGTCATGACATGGGTCATCATGACACAGTTTTGGGGTGATAAATATTCTCTCCTACTTCCATGAGAGCACTCCTTTACTCTGAGGAAGCGTTACTATGATACCAAGTATAATGCATTTGCACTCAATGACTCACTCAACATGGCACAAAAAGGTCACATGATATGTGAGAGCAAGGTATACTCTTGTATTATTCAATAAAAGAAATGGTAAAACATGGGCACATCCTAGGACTACACCCTTATGATGCCACACATATGAGGTTTCACCACTGGGTATGGAGAATCATGCATAGTGTGAAAACCTAGTAAGGCTCAGAGTCACTACTACTCCATATATAGGTGTTGTTATGGATCTCACTAGGCCTAGTCTCACACGTCACATCATGGACCATCTCAACACAACATACAACATCTCAACTCGACATGGCACAATGCGTCACGGCTCCCACCTTGGGCTAGGAACCAACCTCGACATGCCAACACAACATCGAAGTTGACACGGCATGGTATCACATCATGGCACAACACCAATGCATCACAACATTCTACATTGACACCTCCCCCCAATGGCAGGGAGCTCACTATGTCATCATAACTTTTCTAGTGTTGATGCACAGTGTCGCGTACATCAAGCCCTTCACAGTAGCACTCTTTCCCACTCACCTCTTGCTCCAAAAAATGGAAGCTCATCCCCCTCACTATTCACTCAATGCACTCACCATCCCCACTCTAATATTCCGTGTGAAGGACCCAAGGAGCCACCTAACCATGCCCAAGCCTAATACACTATGACCCCAAGCCTGATACACTATGACCCCAAGGAGCCACCTAACCATGCCCAAGCCTGATACACTATGACCCCATGTTGCGACACACCCTGGAAAGCCATGCCTAGAGAGAGAGGTAACCCCAATATACCCACTCCCCCTACAGAAGACTCAAATCCCACTTTGGGTCATGGAGGTACTATGATTTTTATCTACAAGAATAAACCCAGTACTCATAAGTAGATTTAAAATTTTTGAATATAACTATATGAATGCCCCTACTTAGTTATGCTCTCAAAGTTTAATTACAAGCCATGTCACATTGCTATCACCATGCTAGATTTTCCAATGCTAGAGTATAGAATTGGCATCATGACTTGTTTCACCTATTGGGCTCTTTGTAGCTAGATCGTCCTCTGAAGCACCATTGGAGGAAGTCATGGCAATGTGTCAAATGGCCATGTACTACTTTGCTCTCCTCGCCCTATCCATAGCACCCGCATCAAGAAGTCCCCTGCATCACTACTCAATCCATTTTGGAATGTGTAGATTAGCTTGATTTAGGGGTTGGACTTTGTAGCACCTTTTGCGATAGATGGTCTCCTCACAAATGCAGTATGTTGCCTAGCATGAAAAGAAAGATCCCATTTGGTGGCACTGTCCTTGGGCCTTCATCTTCTGCTTGAGGTGCCCTTTTTAGCATGGATCTTTGGGAGATCCCTATGAAGCATGCATTGGCTTCTTTCGAAGTTGTGTGGCAATACACTCTCCTTGTAGGTCAATCATCTCGGCACGTGTTATCCTTCTCCTTTTTGTACGCCTACACACAGAAAGGGATGCGGAGAAGGAAATAGCCTTGCCTAGCTAGATCAAACTTGATTGTGTATGCCTTGCTCAAACCAATTGTATTTCCTCTTTGTGGCATTATCCATCTTGGTGATGCACAAAATAGGTGTAGAAGACATTGCTATTGGGTTTTCCATACTGCACTGACTTGCACTAGAAGGCTCTACTTGGCTAGATTGAGCTAGATCACCCACGTGTAAGTTAGAACAGTTTGATGAGAACCACCAAACATTCAAGCTTATAGTGCAAGTGTAACGTGCCCGCCTAATGGCTATCCAAGCACGTTTTTGTGGCCCATCAAGAAATGAGTCTAAGCGTTGCTACCTGACACTGCCTTGGAATGTTCCAGGGTTTGTTGCCTAGGGTTTCTCGAGTCCACCTCACAACGGAACATTCACGGTTGAACCCACCAGGATCAACCTAAAATCCACGTTCCGCGTGGTCATGGTCTCGTGACAGCATTCTAGTATCGAGTTGTGGACATCCTATTTTACGTAGAGATACCTAAGCTGAAGCAGATCCATACCGCATTTAGTTCAAAGAGAATGGAAAATGAGAGGGATGCTCCACTCAACCTCTCTATCGTGGGGCATAGTCCCATTTCGGTTCCCTAAAATGGTATGAATCAGGTTCTAACTCAACACTACCTAAAGGTTGGGCGTTGGTAAAACCTTGTAAGAAGCCTCCAAGTTCTCTGACCACCCTTCCAAAGGACGGCGGACCCGTCAAGGGTTCTGCCTATCCACTTTCCTTAATAGGCGTTCTTTAGTTATCTAATTAGACCCTATCACATTTATGTGCGAAATTTAAAAATGCCTTCCTTAATTAAGCCTTTTAGGGAACAGGGTTCATTTGCATAACTTATGGCATTGACACAAAAACAGTTCAGACAGGTTCCTTGGAAGTAAACTTAATATTAGTATCTTAACTGAGGTACAAATCTTGCCCAAAAAGGAGGATTTCCGCAATCTGTGAGGATGCCTCTTATTTCCTCCAAGTTCTGCCCTTGTACTAATAACAGTTCAGACAGGTTCCTTGGAAGTAAACTTAATATTAGTATCTTAACTGAGGTACAAATCTTACCCAAAAAGGAGGATTTCTGCAATCCGTGAGGATGCCTCTTATTTCCTCCATGTTCTGCCCTTGTACTAATAATAGGGCCTCAAGAATCTATCTTGAGTCACGCAAATCATTTGAGTAGGACCCTGATACAGGGAATTTACAGCCCGAGCCCCCCTTGTCATCCAAGCATCCTCCTAGGTTCAAACCAACCCGCGGAGAGACCTCCCGTGGTAGGTTCGGTCCACGTTCTCGTCATGGCTATTTAGAAACCCCCTTGGCTAGGGTTGGCGGCTAGCTAGGGGTGGTTTGGTGCGCCCTCCAAGAGTTCAGCTTGATTCATTATTCCGATTTCTTTTATGAGTTTGGGATCATACAATCCTTTTACAAATGGCGTTCCTAAATTTAAAAGCACAAATAATGGTGAAGGCGAGTGCCCAGGCATCTGCTAAGGTGGAGTTTCCCTCTTTGAGTACTTAGCATTCACCCTTCATGGGTTTTTCTTGCCTTGGCGACAGTTGCCATGACCTTCTGAGGGATAAATAATACCCTTTTTTTTAACCTCATTCCCATGTGATAGGAGCAAGCAATTACACCATTGGATTTGTATATGTTAGTCTTTGGATTGTAGCGGCCCTAATTTGCTAGCCTTTAGTCCATGGTTCTTGTCTTGGGGATACGACACTCGAGTTTTCTTGTATTGACATTGAGTTGTATCATGGTTAAAGGTGATATCTCCAACGGTGTTTTGGAATTATCGCGGCCAGTTGTAGGATAGAGACCAATGAGTGATTTACTTGTCCCAAGGTCAACCTATCATTGTAACAATAATTTGACTTATTTACATTTAAACCCTAAATAAGTCGAATTAAGCCCTAGCCTTACATATCATATAGGATTCATCTATCAAACTGCCTCAAGTGATTAATTTTAGCAAATCATATGCGTGTCTTATATCTATCTTTAAGATGAATCCCTAGCAGTGCAACTGAAACTGTCCATGATGCCATGCAATCTACATGCGAATCTTTCCTAATACAATGATGCAATGCAGAGCTTCTACTCTTGGGAATTCATTTCAATGCACTTATGCAAATCATAAATAGAGACTTGTATTTTTCTTTGTGTGAGGAACATGAAACCATCAGGCCTAATGCAAATGCGAACTACTTCTCTTTAAAGGTTTATAGGAGCCTAATACTTGGCTTAGTATTGCAACAACCCATACATACTTAACTGTTTTGTTGAGGAAAAAGACTGAATTTTTGATTGATTTTTGTTGTTTTTAAGGTCTGAATGATTGATTTTTTATGGATTTAGAGTGATGTATGGTTGTTAATGGAAGTTTTTGAGAGTGTTCTGGATGATATTGATTATGTTTTGGAAGTTCATGATGATTTTTAGTAGAAATATAAAGCTATGTGATGATCTGATAGGTTCTGTTGAGGTTCTAATTGGTTCTAATACCTTCTGTATAGCTTCTGTTTTGTTCTGATTTTCTTCTGTATGAAGCATGGATTGATGATTGATGAAGTTTGAAATCTTTTGAAAGCTTATTGAATAGTTTTTGATAGTTTGGAATGGTTTTAGTTTGAGTTATGAGGATTTGATGTTCTCTGATGACCTTCTGTCTGTAACCCTGTATAAACCTTCTGTAGAGCCTCTATCTCTGCTCTGTCTCTGTTCTGTATCTACTCTGTTCTTGTTTTGTTCTGTTCTGTAGATCTTCTGTAGAATGTATGTGTGACTTTGGGAAAGTTTTATAACTTTTGGAAAGGATGAATCTAAGTTCAAAAGAGCTAAAACAAATGGAAGAAGCAGCTCTGCTGAAGTCTGAAGAGAAGATTAGAGTGACAGAGATAGTAGTGAGCTATGAAGAGACAGTGTAGTGGCTCTGGTGTCTTTTCACACCAGACATACCTCTTGAGGTGCATCCACGAAATAAGAAGGATTATTGAGAGTCATTATTGAGTATTGTAGTGAGGAGATGATGTATTATTGTGAGAGAGAGAGAGAGAGAGAGAGAGAGAGAGAGAGAGAGAGAGAGAGAGAGAGAGAGAGAGAGAGAGAGAGAGAGAGAGAGAGCCAGAGATAGTCAAATTCTATCAAAACAGTGTATCTGTATATGTATTTGTATATGAGAGATTGAGAGAGAATACTATGAAGACATTGAAGATAAATACTATGTGATTTATTTCCATTCAAAAATGGTGTATTCTTTTATGTTCCTTGTTCTATTGATGGATACTATGAAGATGTTGAAGATTATGGTTGATTCTATCAAATCCGTGGGAGATATCTACTATGATGTTGTGTGAAGATTTGTTGTTTTCTTTATTTTGGTCATCAAAAGAATGAAATAAAAGCTTGTTGATGTTACAAGATAGATTTTCTTATAATAGAATCCCCTTTTCCTTGGTGTTCCTCTTGGGACTCCATGTTTTTTGTGCGCAACCGGGGAAACTTGCCATCAACAAGCATAAGAAGAGGCTGAAAATGAAGGAAATGGCATTGTCAAGAAGAGGAAAATTCAATGGATGCTTGCAAAGTTCCTTCTTTCACTGAAGAGTTGGAGATTCTTATTGCCAAAGCCACTTTCCATAAGAAGTTCATTCCACAACGGCGGAAATATATCACCATCATGATGCAAGCTTTATGCGGTGGACTATTTCCTCTTCCTGTTGAGGCAGTAGAAACTTGCATCTTGGTGGCAAATTGTTTGGCAGCAAACTGAAGAATAGAGAAGCTAAGAGAATGAATATCCATGGAAGATTTGGTATTCATTGAGAAGTTTCCAATCATCAAGTGGGAGATCGTTAAGAAGCTTCAGGAGTCGTGGTCTGTGGAGGTTCATGAAAACAAGAAGGAAAAGAGTTGGAATTTGTTCGTGGATGCTCAACAGCAAGATATGTGGGATGCTAGGTGTTCTGACAATCTTCTGTTTGTCCAATTAGCAACCCACTAGAAGTTGGTAGACAGAGTGTTTTCAGCTTTGCAAACTGCTCACAATACATTGGAATCCCAAGCTTCCCAGATTAAGCAGTTGCAGGACCAACTGGCATAGTCACGGTCCATTCCTCCAAGCCCCAATGTTCCTATGATTCCTTCTATATCTCAGCAGGACTTGGTAGTTCTCCAGAGACAAGCCACATTATGTCCGTTGGTTCAAGATAAAGTGGAAATATTGCAATCCAGGATGGATTTATTATGGTCTACATTTGAGCACTTTCAGGAGTATGTTCCTTCGGACCATTCCTTTTTTGTCCACTATTAGTTGCAAAAGTTGGCCTTCTATATAAAGCTCTCAATGATGGATCTCCCTCTTCCAGAGGACAGTTGGAGTGGAGCTTGGTCTTCTGATTTGCTGACAGAAGTTGTCCGTATCGTCTTTGAAGATTTTATGATGACGGATACCATGTTGTTGTCTTATATGTATCTACATGGTGATCTGTTAATTTCAGATGATGTAGATCTGGCTTGGTATGTGGGGGATGTGGTCTTATAAGTTGCGTTATATGTCAACCATTTGGAGTTGAGGATAGATGACATGTTCCAGTGCTATTCTTCTAAAGTGGCTACTTGCCCTGACACTTCATGGCATTCAATGATTGATTCTGTAGTCCTGAACCAATGCCAGAATACAGCTTCTACTTATGTACAGAGCACTAACCAATTGAGAGTGGATATCCTAGCTTATCTTTCCAAGAACCATCCATTTGATTCATCCTTCTTTGATGCCTACCATTGACGATCTATTTTAGGTCCCTTTGTTCCTAGCTTATTGTACTATCAATAAATGGCCCATCGCTATGATGCTTATTTTTCCCTTTATAAATCCAACTCAGTAGCTATCTTACCTCTCCTTTTCCAACCTCAAGGTTTTCCTCAAATTCCAATCTTTACCTATTGTTCTTTCATTGAAGATTGAGTCTTTTCTCCTTCCCTGCCATGTCCTTCTCCATCTATCCATATACCTTATACTTTTCCTGCTTATCAATTGACACCTTTTCTAACTAATTTGCTTAAATTTTCAGCCACTCCTTCTTTAGCTTATTCCTCCTTTTATGATTTTTCCTACCCATCTCTTCATCCTCTTTTACTTATTCCACTTCCATCTCATGCCACTTCTATTTCTCAACCCCCTCAATTGGTTTAGTGGGTATGAAGAATTTGATCAGCAAATTCCGAGAAGAAGAGGATGGAGCTCAACTAATTCTCTCACGGAACCACAAATTAATTGGCCATTAATTCCAAGGGACTGGATAACTCTTAGTCAAGCATACAAAAATTACCTCCATTTTTCTCAACAATATTCACAATCTCTAGATCCTTCAGTGAGATTGACAGCCCATTTTGCTTGGTATCCAGCATATATGCATAGGCATTCCCATAACAATCAAAAGGCCATTCCGAAGCTTTGTATGAATGTCAATGTGAACATTGATTCCCAACAATTGGATGTCCTATATTTTCATGCCCTATGTCTATCTAACAGATACCTTGTTTTGCTAGAAAGGATGTGTTGCCTTCAGTTCTTTCAAAATCCTCCCAAGACATTTGTGGATGAGTCTTTATCCATGGACCATTTTCGTAATCACCAAGCCTTCAAAAGGGATCACCTTCATCGATGCCTTTGAAATGTATTTTGGATGATTCTTAATGATATATATCTCTTTTTGGAGGTGTCATTCAGATGGTTGTTTTGTGTTTAGTGTTTGTGTTGTGGGTTAATTTTATGTGATGAGATCGTGGTGGTTGCCTATTCGATTTGCTTTCAAGAGATACACTTTTGGAGAATTGCAGTGGTGGTGATGCTGGTTAGAGATGATGAAGAAGAACCTCTTATATCCTTTACAAATTTGTTATGACTTTTTATTGATTATCAGATGTGGTAATGAATAATTAAGTTTTCCTTTAGTAGTATTCTTTTCTAGAGATACAAGTGATAAGTTGGGGTCATGGTTTGGGGTGATTGTTGAAGATACTAAAGAAGATCAAAATTGAGCTCTTTACTGAACTTATATTCTTATTTTCCTTAGGTTGCGAGGACGCTTCCTTTCTAAGTGTGGGGATATGTTGAGAGTGGAAAAAGAGTGAATTTTTGACTAATTTTTGTTGTTTTTAAGGTCTGAATGATTGATTTTTTATGGATTTAGAGTGATATATGGTTGTTAATGGAAGTGTTTGAGAGCGTTTTGGATGATACTGATTATGTTTTGGAAGTTCATGATGATTTTTAGTAGAAATATAAAGCTCTGTGATGATTTAATAGGTTCTGTTGAGGTTCTGAGTGGTTATGATACCTTCTATATAGCTTCTGTTTTGTTTTAATTTTCTTCTGTATGAAGCGTGGATTGATGATTGATGAAGTTTGAAATCTTTTGAAAGCTTATTGAATAGTTTTTGATAGTTTGGAATGGTTTTAGTATGAGTTATGAGGATTTGATATTCTCTAATGACTTTCTGTAACCCTCTGTAAACCTTCTGTAGAGCCTCTGTCTCTGCTCTGTCTCCCTTCTGTATTTGCTCTGTTCCTGTTCTATTCTGTTCTGTAGATCTTCTGTAAGTGTTTTGTAGAATGTATGTATGACTGGGGAAAAGTTTTCTAACTTTTGGAAAGGATGAATCTAAGTTCAAAGGAGCTAAAAAAAAATGGAAGAAGTAGCTGTTGAAGTCTGAAGAGAAGATTGGAGTGACATAGACAGTAGTGAGCTATGAGACACTGTAGTGGCTCTAGTGCCTCTAGACATACCTCTTGGGAGGTGCATCCACAACCTAAGAAGGATTATTGAAAGTCATTATTGAGTATTGTAGTCAGGAGATGATGTATTATTGAGAGAGAGAGAGAGAGAGAGAGAGAGAGAGAGAGAGAGAGAGAGAGAGAGAGAGAGAGAGAGAGAGAGAGAGAGAGAGAGAGAGAGAGAGAGAGAGAGAGACCAGAGATAGTCAAATTCTATCAAAATAATGTATCTGTATATGAGAGATTGAGAGAGAAAACTATGAAGACATTGAATATGAATACTATGCGATTGATTTCAATTAAAAAATGGTGTATTCTTTTATATTCCTTGTTCTATTGATGGATTTTATGAAGATTTTGAAGATTATGGTTGATTATATCAAATCCGTGGGAGATATCTACTATGATGCTGTGTGAAGATTTGTTGTTTTCTTTGTTTTGGTCATCAAAACAATGAAATAAAAGCTTGTTGATATTACAAGATAGATTTTCTTACAGTAGAATCCCCTTTTCCTTGGAGTTCCTCTTGGGGCTCCACGTTTTCATGACAACTCATGATCATCATGGACTTGATTCAAGCCTTTACACCTACCTTTCCAATTTTGTAAATTTTGCGATACAAAAGTATGATTTCTTCCCAATGATGACTATGCTTTACCATCCTAATAACCCATTCTTCAGTTTCATTTACCTCTTAAGTGGCAATGCTAGTGCATAAATCTAATGCTCTGCCCTTGATTTCAATATGCACCAAAGCGTAACCTTTTGTGCAATTTGTTCATTCTATAACATGTCATAGTGCGATAAAACACAATTTCCAACATGATTATATAATGCAACCTAATTGGTGGTTATTTATCATAGATTTTTGCTAGAATACTTCTCCCTTCCCAATGAAGTTGATCGACATTTTAAGAGTTTCCCATTAAAGTAGGATTTATGGGACACACCTGGTTACCAAGTGTTAGGGTTCTTTGACTTGTAGCTCCATCGGTTGATGCAAGATTCATGCTTGATTGGACCTTACTTCGCTTGGGAGGCATTGTTTAGTTCAGCCTTTTCTTTGAGGATATGCATGAGTCCTATAAAGGGGTTGACTCCTTATCGGGGGGGGGGAGGCCGTGGAAATCCACTCAGAGAGGGGGTGGAAAAAAGAAGAGAGGAAGCTTGAAAGCTTCCAAGGGGATTTCCCCTTTCTCTCTCCTCTCTCTCTCTCTCCTCTCACTCTCTCTCCATTTCTCCCTTTCTCTCTCCCTCTCTCACTCTCTCTCTCACCTTCAATTGAATAGCAAGGGAGAATAATGACAATAAAATGCCCTTCTTCTCTCGCCTAAGGGGGGGATTTTATAGTGGTATTGGGGGGGGGGGGGGAGAGGAATGGCATGGCATAGAGCCTTCCCTAACTCTACCTAGACATCCATGTGGATCATCACCATGCAGGATAAGTTGGAGAGAAAGAGAGACAATAGTAATTGCCTCACTGCTCCACGTGGACCCATCCTCCCTTGGAGTCTTCGGCCACCACTACAACTCCCCCTCCCTCCACCATTCCGTGCCGTCATGCCACAGCAACCCCCCTCCATCCGCTTTGCTGGCGGCATGAGTAGGAGGCATTTATTATTATTATTATTATAACTTTCATTAATTTATAAATGGGGGGTCTTACGATTACGAGCGGGGGAAAATATGACATCATTCCCCCCTTAAGGATTCGAGATGTTCTCATCTCGAAAGGAATTGAGGGTATTGTTGGTTGAGAGTACTCTTGTTAATCCATGTGGCATCTTCTTTTGGATAGTCTTTCCACTAGATGAGGTAATCTTTGAGAGTTCTACTCCTCAATCTCTTTTCCCGAATGTCTAGGATTCTATTTGGCCAGAGCTCAAGGACTCATTGGCTTGGCATTACAACTTGTTGATCATTGAGTACATGGCTAGAATTGGATACATATTTCTTTAGTAGGCTAACATGAAATACATTGTGAACCTTTACGTTCTCAAGGTGTTGGAGTTTATAGGCATTGGGCCCTAAGTACTTGAGGATCCTATAGGGCCCGCAATACCTTGGACTCAGTTTCTTAAATTCTCCCAAAGATAAGGAACTCTTATTGGGTCGTACATGAATAAAAACCATATCTCCCTCATTGAAGAGTCGCTCTTGTCTATTTAGATCTGCATAGGCTTTCTACCTATCCTTGGCGGCTCTAATGACTTGTCTATCCATTTCCTCAAGCATTTCCTTAGAAGCTTCTACCCTTAAGGTAGGATCTAAAAAGTTCAATGGAGTGCAGCAATCTTGCCCATACAATGCTTGAAAATGTATCACTTGAATGCTTTGTTGGTAGGAAGAAGCATTATAGGCGAACTCTACCAATGGTAGATATGAGATCCATTTCTTGGATTTGCGACAACAATATGCTCTAAGGATATCTTCAATGACTTGGTTGACCCTCTCTGTTTGGACATCAGTTTGAGGGTGATAAGTTGTATTAAAACAGAGTTGAGTCCCAATGGCCTCGAATATCCCTCTCCAGAAGTGAGATGTGAAGAGGGAGTCGCCGTCACTAACAATCCTTCTAGGCAACCCATGTAGTCTAAATATCTCCTTGATGAATAATTTGAAAATATCTGAAGCTTTATAGTTTGTCTTGACTGGAACAAGATGTGCAACCTTGGTGAGCATGTCTACTATAACAATAATTGAATTGTAGCCTCCTTGCACTGAAGATAACCCAAAAACAAAGTCCATGATGATAAATTTCCACTTCATTCGGGGGATGTCAAGAGATTGCAACTTTCCAAATTAGTACACAACCTAGTGCAAGTGAGCTAGCATCCGTAACAACTTCAAATTCCTTACTTAAGTCACAGAGATTTAGAATTGGTGATGTCTGGAACCTCAAGAGAGACACCAAGGAAAAGGGGATTCTACCGCAAGAAAATCTATCTTGTATCATCAACAAGCTTGTTTTATCTTCTTTATGTGATTAAAACAAAGAAAACAACAAATCTTCACGCAACAACATAGTAGACATCTCCTACAGATTTGATAGAATCAACCATAATCTTCAATTTCTTCATAAAATCCATCATAACAAACAAGAACACAAAGGAATAAACCACTTTTGAATCGAAATCAATCACATAATATTCATCTTCATTGCCTTCATAGTTCTCTCTCTATCTCTCATAGTATATACATTGTTTTTAGGCATAGAACTAAGTTTCTTTCACTTCTCTCTCACACATACTCTTAATCTCTCAATAATATATCATAGCCTCACTACAATACTCAAGAATGACACTCAATTATCCTCTCTTGGTCATGGATACACCTCCCAAAAGGTATGTCAGATGCGAAGAGGCACCAGAGTCATCATAATGTCATGTGAGATCTGGCTTCTATCACTATTCTTCTATAACCTTCTGTGAATCTGCATCAGCTATTTTTTCACTTCAATTATCTTGAATAGAGCTTTCATTTATCCTTTCCTAAAACAAAAACACTTCCCAAAACATCCATACATCCAACATAACATTCAACAGAAATGAATAGAACAGACCACTGAGCAATAGAAATACAGAACAATAGAACCACATAACCTTATAGAAGATCAATAGAGACCATAAAAACCAAACCAAAACCAATTCAATATTTCATAAACCTTTTAACACAACCTCAAGCATCTCTCAAAACATTCATTCAACCATCTCAACTGCCAAAACAAAAACAAAACAGAAGAAAATAGAAGAAGATCAAACCTTACAGAACCAAACAGAAAAAATTACAGAACCCTACAGAACAATGTATCCTCATCAAAAACCATCATAAACCCTTCAAACATACTCAAAACATTCCAAACACTTCAAAATATCTTCAAATTCAAACAATCTATCACCAAAAACAACCATTCAGCAACAAAAACAACAAAAAATCAGTCCAAAAAACATATCATTTCAGCACTCAACAATGTCACCAAGCTATGCTTGAGTTGATCAAAACTTGTTTGTTCAGTGTGGACGTCCACACTATGGCAACTTGCTTTTATCAGCAAATTTGTGAGGGGTATTGCGATTAAGGCATAGTTCTTAATGAAGATCATGTACCAATCTATTAATCCAAGAAATCTATGCATTGCTTCAATAGTAGGTGGTGGAGACCACTCTTGGGCATCCTTAACCTTTGTAGGGTCTATAGAGATTCCTTCATTCGACATAATAAATCCAAGATATTCAATCTGCCTTTTGAGGAAGGCACACTTTTTCTTCTTAGCATAGAGCTTATGAGTCCTCATGGTCTCAAGGACGATGTGGACTTGAGATTCATGATCCCCCTCCTCCTTGGAACAAACCAAGGTATCATAAAAGAATACAAGTAGAAAATCATCAAGATATGGTCTAAAAATATCTTATATTAGTCTGTTAAAGGTGGCAAGGGCATTAGTCAATACAAAATACATTACTGTGAATTCGAAATGACCATATCTGGTATTGAATGCCGTCTTCGAAATATCCTCTTCTTTGACGCGGATCTGATAGTATCTTGACCTCAAATCAATCTTGGAGAAGATTTTTGCTCCCTGTAATTGATTGAGTAATTCATCTATCCTTGGAATGGGGTATTTGTTCTTGATGGTTACTTGGTTCATGGCTCTATAATCGATGCAAAGGCGAAGTGTACCATCCTTCTTCTTTTGTAACAGGACTGGAGCACCCCAAGGAGAACTGTTGGGGCGTATGTACCCTTGGTCTAGTAGCTATTTGAGTTGCTTCTTTAACTTAATAGCTTCAGGAATGAACATCTTGTAAGGCCTTTTTGCAACCGGTGCAACTCCTGGCATTAGCTTAATCTCATGATCCACTTCCCTAGGCAGTGGTAATTCAACCAATTCTTCTGGGAACACATCCACATATTCTTTTAACCATGATGGTTCTTCATTGATGTCCTCTACTTTTTCTGGTTTGTTTAGCTTGATCAGGTAGACTGGTAATCCTTTTCTTATTCCTTGAACTATTCGTGTTGCCTTAGCTAGCTGGATCTTTGGCTTACCTGCTTCTTCTTGAGTTGTAACTAGCTTACACTTAGGATTCCGAAAGGAGACTTCACCCTTTCCACAATGGATATGAGCATCATTGGGGATTAGCCAATCCATTCCAAGTAGGCACTTATGGACTCCTAGATTCATTACCTTGAACTTAACAAATGTGAGCTCATTTTTGGGTAGGAATTTTGCCTTAGCAATTTGTCTAGTACAAGTGATTTCTCACCCATTTGCTAGTTCAAGCAAAGTGGGTGCAACTATAGTGGTTATCCCTAACCTTCTTGCACAGGATAGTGAAATGAAAGAATGAGTGCTGCTACAGTCAATCAGGGTTTTGAATTTTTTACCCTGGTAGTCTAATGGTGTTTGGATCACCAAAAATTGGTGGTTCAGACCCTTTTTATGGAGATCAGCATGAACAGTTGCCCTCTCAATCTCAGCTTCCATGGATGGGTCTTCTTCTTCGTTGAATCCCTTAATTGTAATATTGGAAGTTCTTTCCCTTCCCAATGCTGCACCGCGGCCATGGGTAGTCCTGGCTCTGCCACTGAATTTTCCTTGATAGTGATCTCCACCAAGTTTGGGACATTCCCTTTTGAAGTACCCAAGTTCATTGTAGTGAAAACATCACAAGCTTTGATCACTTCTTTGAGTGGGGACAAAGTCAATGATTGCATTTTCTCTCAAGTTCTTCCGTTTTTGATAGCCATGACATCCATTTTGCCCCATTACTTTAATTCTGTCTGCTGGCAAGACTTTGACCACCTCCTCATAGATATAGTGATTCTGTTCTACTTGCCGACATCCGATGTGTAGGGTCGAGTTCACATGTGCCTCATGGAAGATGAATAATTTGATAATCTTCAAGTCTTCCAACCACATTAGCCTCTTCAGATTGTTTTGAAGATAGGTGAGTCAGTTGTGTCTATGTAGTAGTATCCTGCACTCCAAGTCCAACACCTTTCCACATACATCGATGAAGGGTTGTAGAGTTGATCTAGGATCCCCATCATGTCAGATTGTCTGCGATAACTTGAAGAATTCATAGCCAACTTGAATATGATATGAAATACGAGAAACTTGCTCCATGACTCCTAAGTATGGAAGTGGAAACAATCCATAAGTAAGTAAAAAGAAAAATATTTTCTAGTGAAAATGTCACTTTACTCTTCTCAATCTATTCTAATTGTTTTATTCGTTGGTTCGATCTGATACCAACTGTAACGTGCCCACCTAATGGTTGTCCAAGCAAGTTGTTGTGGCCCATGGAAAAACAAGTCCAAGCGTTGCTACCCAACACTCCCTTGGAATGTTTCGGGGTTTGTCGCCTAGTGTTTCTCAAGTCCACCTCACAATGGAATGTTCGTGGCTAAACCCACCATGATTGATCTGAAATCCACATTCCTCGTGGTCATGGTCTCCTAACAGCATTCTAGCGTCGAGTCCTGACATCCTACTCTACGTAGAGATACCCAAGTCGAAGCAGATCCATGCCGCACTTGGTTCAAAGAGAATGGGAAATGAGAGGGATGCCCTACTCAACCTCTCTACCATGGTCCCCTAAAACGGTATGAATCGAGTTCTAAGTTAACATGTAAAACCTTGTAAGAAAGCCTCCTAGTTCTCTAGGACCACCCTTCCAAAGGACGGACCCATCAGGGGCTCCACCCACCCACTTCCCTCAATAGGTGTTCTTTAGTTATCTAATTAGACCTTATCACATTTATGTGCGACATTTAAAATCGGCTTCCTTAATTAAGCCTTTTAGGGAATAGGGTTCATTCGCATAACTTATGGCATTGGCACAAAAATAGTTCACACAGATTCCTTGGAAGTAAACTTAATATTAGAATCTTAACTAAGGTACAAATCTTACCCAAAAAGGATGATTTTTGCAATCCATAAGGATGCGTCTTATTACCTCCAAGATTCTGCCCTTGTACTAGTAACAAGGCCTCGAGAATCTATCTTGAGTCACAAAGATTATTTGAGTAGGACCCGAAGGCAAGGAATTTATAGCCAGAGTCCTCCTTGGCATCCAAGCATCCTACTACATTCAAACCAACCCGCAAAGAGACCTCTCATGGCGGGTTTGGTCCATGTTCCCGTCATGGCTATTTAGAACCCCCTTGGCTAGGGTTGGCGGCCTGCTAGGGGTGGTTTGGAGCGCCCTCCAAGAGTTCAACATGATTCATTATTTCCATTTCTTTTATGAGTTTGAGGTCATACAATCCTTTTACAAACAGTGTTCCTAAATTTAAAAGCACAAACAATGGTGAAGGTGAGTGCTTGGGCATCTGCTAAGGTGGAGTTTCCCTCTTTGATCGCTTAGTGTTCACCCTTTATGGGCCTTTCTTGCCTTGGCAACAATTTCCATGAACTTCTAAGGGATAAATAATACCCTTGTTTCTGACCTCATTCCCATGTGATATGAGCGAGCAATTACACTATTGCCTTGGCGACAATTGCGATGAACTTCTAAGGGATAAAGAATACCCTTGTTTCTGACCTCATTCCCATGTGATATGAGTGAGCAATTACACTATTAGATTTGTATCCGTTAGTCTTAGGATGGTAGCGGCCCTAATTTGCTAGCCTTTAGTCCAAGGTTCTTGTCTTGGAGATATGACACTCGAGTTTTCTTGTATTGACATCGAGTTGTATCATGGTTAAAGGTGATATCTCCAAGGGTGTTTTGGAATTATCTCGGCCAGTTGTAGGATAGAGACCAATGAGTGGTTTACTTGTCCCAAGGTCAACCTATGATTATAACAATAGTTTGACTTATTTACATTTAAACCCTAAATAAGTCGAATTAAGCCCTAGCCTGACATATCATATAGGATTCATCTATCAAACTACCTCAAGTAATTAATTTTAGCAATTCATATGCGTGTCTTATATCTATCTTTAAGATGAATCCCTAGCAGTGCAACTGAAACTATCCATGATGCCACGCAATCTAGATGCGAGTCTTTCCTAAGATGATGATGCAATGCGGAGCTTCTACTCTTGGGAATTCATTTCAATGCACTTATGTAAATCATAAATAGAGACTTGTATTTTTCTTTTTGCGAGGAACATGAAATCATCAGGCCTAATGAAAGTGCGAGCTACTTCTCTTTAAAGGTTTATAGGAGCCTAATGCTCGGCTTAGTATTGCAACAACCTATACATACTTAAGCGTTTTCATGGCAACTCATGATCATCATGGACTTGATTCAAGCCTTTACACCTACCTTTCCAATTTTGCTAATTTTGTGATACAAAAGTATGATTTCTTCCTAATGATAACTGACTATGCTTTACCATCCCGATAACCCATTCTTCAGTTTCATTTACCTCTGAAGCATGGCAATGCTAGTGCATAAATCTAATGCCCTTGATTTCAATGTGCACCAAAGCGTAATCTTTTGTGCAATTAGTTCATTCTATAACATGTCATAGTGCGATAAAACACAATTTCCAACATGATTATATAATGCAACCTAATTGGTGGTTAGTTATCATAGATTTTTGCTAGAATACTTCTCCCTTCCCAATGAAGTTGATCGACATTTTAAGAGTTTCTCATTAAAGTAGGATTTATGGGACACACCTGGTTACCAAGTGTCGGGGTTCTTTGGATGGTAGCGGCCCTAATTTGCTAGCCTTTAGTCTAGGGTTCTTGTCTTGGGGATATGACACGCCAATTTTCTTGTATTAATATCGAGTTGTATCATGGTTAAAGGTGATATCTCCAAGGGTGTTTTGGAATTATCGCGGCCAGTTGTAGGATAGAGACCAATGAGTGGTTTACTTGTCCCAAGGTCAACCTATGATTGTAACAATAGTTTGACTTATTTACATTTAAACCCTAAATAAGTCGAATTAAGCCCTAGCCTTACGTATCATATAGGATTCATCTATCAAACAACCTTAAGTAATTAAGTTTAGCAATTCATATGCACGTCTTATATCTATCTTTAAGATGAATCCCTAGCAGTGCAACTGAAACTGTCCATGATGCCATGCAATCTAGATGCGAGTCTTTCCTGAGACGATGATGCAATGCGGAGCTTCTACTCTTGGGAATTCATTTCAATGCACTTATGCAAATCATAAATAGAGACTTGTATTTTTCTTTTTGTGAGAAACATGAAATCATCAGGCCTAATGAAAGTGCGAGCTACTTCTCTTTAAATGTTTATAGGAGCCTAATACTCGGCTTATTTTTGCAACAACCCATACATACTTAACCGTTTTCATGGCAGCTCATGATCATCATGGACTTGATTCAAGCCTTTACACCTAACTTTCCAATTTCACAAATTTCATGATGCAAAAGTATGATTTCTTCCTAATGATGACTATGCTTTACCATCCCGATAACCCATTCTTTAGTTTCATTTACCTCTCAAGCATATTTATGCTAGTGCATAAATCTAATGCTCTACGAACACAATCAATAAAGCCCTTGATTTTAGTGTGCACCAAAGCCTAATATTTTGTGCAATTAGTTCATTCTATAACATATCATAGTGCAATAAAACACAATTTCCAACATGATTATACAATCTCGGGGGGGGGGGGGGGGGGGGAGGGGGTCACTCATGAATATATGTATATATAACGTGAGTTCAAAATAAGGGGTTTTTAAAACACCATTTTAATACATTTTTTACATACAGAAGGGTGTCATAAAAAGGGGTTACTTACAGATTCAATAGAAAAGGGTTGTGTTTTATTCAAGAAAAATTCACAGATTAGGATATTTTTAAATAGGCCATGAACGCACGTTATATAGAGAATATATATATATAGTGAACCCCACGAGTATACAATGCAACCTAATTGGTGGTTAGCTAGCATAGATTTTTGCCAGAATACTTCTCCCTTCCCAATGAAGTCGATATACGTTTTAAGAGTTTTCCATCAAAGTAGGATTTATGGGACACACATGGTTACCAAGTGTCGAGGTTCCTTGACCCGTAGCTCCACTAGTGGATGCAAGATTCACGCTTGATTGGGCCTTATTTTTCTTGGGAGGCATTGTTTAGTTCGACCTTTTCTTTGCAGATACACACATGGCCTATAAAGGGGTTAACTCCTCGTCGGGGGGGAAGGGGGAGGATGGCTGTGGGAACCCACTTAGAGAGGGGGAAAAAAGAAGAGAGGAAGCTTGAAAGCTTCCAAGGGGATTTCCCCTTTCTCTCTCTTCTCTCTCTCTCTCTCCTCTCGCTCTCTCTCTCTTTCTTTCTCTCTCTCTCTCTCTCACATTTAGTCGGACAGCAGGGGAGAATAATGACAATAAAATGCTCCCCTTCTCTTGCCTAAGGGGGGGAAGAGGAATGGAGTGGAATTGAGCCCCCCCCAACCCTCCATAGTTGTCCATGTGGATCATTGCCATGTAGGATAAGTTGGAGGGAAAGAGAGAGAATATTTGTTGCCTCACTACTCCACGTCGACCCGTTCTCCCTTGGAGTTTTCGAACACCACTACAACTCCCCCTCCCTTCGTCATTCCATGCATCATCCCACAGCATCCCCCCCTTCATCTGCTAGCTGGTAGCATGAGTAGGGGGTGTTTATTATTATTAATAATAATTTAAATTTGTTAGTTTATAAAGGGGGCCTTACGGTTATGGGCATGGAAAAATATTACAGAAAGGGCCATCTCCCTCATTGTGTCCACCTCCAAGTAGCTCTATTATAGCCTGATGTCACAATTAGATCCAAAATAGCTTCTACAAGTTGATACATAGGGTTGGTGCGTACAACCTTGCCCTCATAGCCAAATCCATTTCTTTGATTGTTAACAATGGCCTCTTACCACCAAGATAAGACTTCATGGCTCGAATTGAGACCAAGCCTTCACACTTGGCCTTGATAGCTAAGTTGGGCTCATCGCAGAGCCAAATTTGTCTTTTGTCACCTAGAGGGTGAAGCCTCTGTGCAACTTGCTTAGTTCCACCATGAAGCCATCCAACCTCAATGATATCACCTAATTACTTACATCCCTTTGGTCCTAAGTCTAGAATATGGTCTTGAGTATGCATGTAGACTTCAATGGTGAAGAAGATTCTCTAAAAGATACCCTCATTCGAAGTAGGAGACTGGCACCAGCGTGCACCTCTATAACTTGAGCATCTTTCCAAAAGATCCAATCACCACTATCTATCCACACTAGGGGTACCCCAGTATCCTCATCTTGTTCAATGTATGATGACTCACCTCCCTTGCAATCAGCCAACTGTAGCACAACCTGTTTCCTCATCAGTTTCATAAGAGTACACTTGTACCTCATTACTAAAGCACACGTGTTTCCCCTTGCTAGGCTGACTCGATTTCTGAAGGGCTTAGGGTCAACTCTGTCATCTCACCCTTCGCCACGTCACACTTAACCATTCATTTAAACTCACAGCTCATGAGTTCTTCCACAAGTCCTGGCCACTCAACCTCTTTACTCATCTCAACACATCCGGCCATTTGTTTAGACTCATGGCTAATGAGTTCTTCACACATTGGCCACTTGGCTCTCGTCGCATACCTCAACCTGGTTGGCACATTCTTTTAGACTCGTAGCTCCACAAGTTTCATCCATCTTTGCATCACAAACAACCATCCATTTAGACTCATGGCTCATGAGTAATTCAACACAACATGGCCCCTCATAGCCCACCATCTCATCACAACATATGACCCGCTTCTTTATACTCAAAGGCTCTATAAGTTCTACATAGTTTGGTCACTTGGCCTCATCATCCTTCTCTCCATCGCACATGTCCATTCATTTAGACTCATGGATCATGAGTTCTTTAGCACAACATGGCCCCTAACGGCCCACCATCTCATCATAACACATGGCTTTCTTCTTTATACTTGTTGGCTCTGCAAGTTCTTCATCCTTTGGCCCCTTGGCCTCATCACCCAACTCAATACAAATTGCATGTCATTTAGATTGGAGGCTCCATGAGTTTCATCTTACTTCTCATCAAACTTGGTCATGAGTTTATCCTCTTGGCTCTCCAGGAGACTTCCTCTCCACCATAGATCTCAACATGTTTGGCAATTTGTTTAGACTCGCGGCTCATGAGTTCTTCAATGGTTGGCCCCATGGCCTCATCTTTTTCTACAACCATGTAACCCTCATATGATTCAATACCACTAATCATTAATGAAAAGGGCCTCTAGCTCGCACACTTTTCTCTCTTCAAACCATGTTGCCACCTCATCAAACCATTTGGGCTTTGCGTGCTCTTCAACATACGATGACTCAACCTATGTCCTAAGTTCTTTATACTCCCCCCTATGTGCAAGAGTCTCCAAATATACCTTGATTTCTTTATTCTCCCTTTAGGTATAGGAGTCTTCTCCAGAGTCAGCCTTGTTGTCGCATATGTCCTCTATCTACTTATCACCTTGCCCATTGGCCTCATCTACTTGTAACTCATCTCCTTCAACCTCGTCCCCATGAGCACACTCTTCAAAGACCACTCCATCTAGTAGTAGATTCGACTTGCAAGTCATCTTCACTTCTGCACACTCTTCAATGAGTACTCCATCAAACATAACACTTAGCCTACATTCCACCTCTACTATCTCTAGAGACTTTGTGGTCACTGTTTTCTTTACACTTGCCTATGCCATCACGAGTTCTTCAAACTGCCACTCACCATTTGGCACATCGGTCCTTATTTTCTCCAATTGCTTGGCATGTCATGTGGCCATCATCATCATAAAATGGCATGTAGTCCTCTCTTTTTTCTCCTTGATGCCACTCACCATCGTCTACTTTGTATCCTGGTTCAAAATATTGTGCATAGTTGTCCTAGAATGTAACGTGCCCGTTTGTCCGATTGCGGGACACGTCTTAGCAGCCCATCAGGAGGAGGGTCTAGAAGGCTCCGCCTGGCACTCGCAGGGAATGACACAGGGTTTACGATATAGGTCTTCCCGAGTCTGCCCCGAGCGGAAGAGTCTAGCCATTCCCACTTGGGATCGACCTGAGGTTAGGGTTCCTTTCCTACCGGCAAGTCTCTAGGTCCTCATTGTCTTATCATCTCATCATTTGAGAAAAGTTCCCAACTAACCAGGACCACCCTTCCGTAGGACAAATCTAAATCATGTCCATTGCACTTTCCTCAATTTTTCTTTAGTTATCTAATTACCTAATATCAAAATTAGCTTCCTTAATTAAACAAATTAATCACGGGTTCCTTCACATAACTTAGGCACTGACACAAAAACAATGCCAAGCAAGTTTCTTTTTCTTTAATAATTGCTCCTTATAAAAAAAGATCCTGGAGTACATCCAATATAACGCCCGAGGGCTAGCCCAGAAATCTACAGGATTGCTACTCCAAGTTCCGCCCGTTGACTAGTACATGGGCCTCGAGATCCCATCTCGAGTCACGTCGGTCCGTTGCACGGGATCCGGAGGTAAGGGATTTACAGCTAGAGCCTCCCCTGGCACCCAAGCATCCTCCCGCTCCAAGTAGTACCCACGAAGAGACCTCTCATGGCAGGTTAGGTCCATATACCCGGCACGACTAACAACCCCCTTGGATAGGGCCAGGCAAGCAGTCGGAGGTAATTGATCCTGCCTTTACCTCCAGGCTTTCAACCTAGAACATTAAATGTTTTCTTTGAATTAGTTCCTTGAGCAAAGAGATCAAATAATGTACCTAAGTACAAGCACGAACATTTCGGAGGTCGTTTGTGCGACCGACTGCTAAGGTGTGACGCCTTTTTCTCGGATGCTCCCAGCACCCAATCTTGGGTCTTTTCGCGGCTTGGCAAGATTCCAATAATTTCAACAAGAGCAAATGGCCTTGGTAAGTTGGCTTGTACTTGCCCCTTTTCCTTGGGGTTTTTTTTCTTAGGGTATCTTAGTCCCTAACTCAAGCATTAGCTGGTCAGTCAAGGTAATGGACATGCCTTATTCGCAACCCAACCTAGGGTCTTTTAATCTCTAATTCTATCCAAGCTCAGTTAACACACATGGAAACACATGATTTCTCATTTTAACTTTCAAGATGCGGTTTAGATGCATGCAATCCTTCCAATTCTCTTAGTGCGGTTCTATGTAGGATTTGTCCCTAAACGACTTTTATCTCTCTTTATTCCTGGCAATGAGTACTTATCTCTAATGCACCGGATCACATGTGACTTGCGTCTATGGAAGAATAGGGTTTTTTTTCTAACGATGCAAGTGTATCTTATGAATAGAAATTAACATTTCATGTGTTTCTTTTAACCATGATTGCGCAATGTGAATTCTAAATGACTATTCATGCACTAAACTAGTTAAAAAGCTATCATTTTATGTGAAGTAATGTGATAACCTTATCATTTTATGTGAGTAAAAGCTATCATTTCTTGTGAGGTAAGGTGTTAACCTTATCATTTTACATGCGTAAAATCTTATGGGAAATCAATCTCTACCATTTCGCGCATGCAACTTAGTTCTTAGAATAAACAAAACCTTATGCACGACATTATCCCTTCCACGAGAAATAAGTCCTAAATTAATATTTTTTTAACACTTGGAACCTGGGCTTGATTCGTGTGTGCTGCGTTGGTTGTTCCGCTTGTCCCTCCAGCATTATCAGTAGTTTGGGCACCTATGCTTCCCGTGACTTTCTTCTTGGGAGCCATTCGCCTCGCGGAGATTGGGCAGTCTGGACCTTAACGGTTTCGGTTAGACATGATCGGTTGGGAAGACCACCGGATGTATGGTTCATTGCCAGGAGAGTGGTTTGGGTGACTCATAGCAGTTCCCCCCTTTCTCTCTCTTCTTCCTCTACCTCTCTTCTTGTCCTTCTCCCACTTCTTTCTCCTTCTTCTCCTTCCTCTTTTCCTTCCTCTACCACTTCTCACCTCTCTTCCTCTACCTCTTCTTCTTCTTCCTCTACCTCTCTCCTTTCCCTTCTTCTTCTCCTCTCCTCCTTCTCTCCCTCTTCTTTCTCTTTCTCTACCTCTCTCCTACTCCTCTTCTTCTACTACTCTCCCTCTACTTCTCTCCTCCTCTACCTCTCTCCTACCCCTTCTGTTCTTCTACTACTCTCCCTCTACATCCCTCTTCCTCTACCTTCTTTTCCTCCCTCCTTCTCCTTCACTCCTTCTCCTTCTCTTCTCTTTCTCCCTCCTTTTTGCTCTTCTACCTCCTTCTTCTTCTCTACCCATTTCTTCTTTCCTCTTCTCTCCCTCCTTCTTTCTCTTCCCTCCTTCTACTTCTTATCCTCTCCTCCTTCTACTTCTCTCCTCCTACTTCTTATCCTCTCCTTCTTCTACTTCTTGTCCTCTCCTCCTTCTACTCATTATCCTCTCCTTCTTCTACTTCTTATCCTCTCCTCCTTCTCCCTTTCCCCTCACGGTTGGTTAGGGCGGCAACCAGGGAGGGAGGCAACATGTTGGGGGGCCCGGAAGTGTCAACCAGGGAGGGAGGTGGCATTTTTGAGAGGGCCGCCTCTCCTTCTCCCTTTCTCCTCACAACCGTCAGGGTGGCAACCCGGGGATGGAGGTGACATTTTTGGGAGGGCCTCCTCTCCTTCTCCCTTCCTCCTCACGGCTGGAGGTGGCAATCAGGGAGGTGATGGCTTTTCTTGGAGAACCTCGAGAAGGGTCTCGTGTCGACTAGTAGACGGGGGGGAAAGCTGATTGTCGTCGTAGGCCCAGGGCCGTTCTGTAGATGTGGGGAAACGCTAGTCGGAGGGCTCGAACCTGCACTTGGGGTTGCACTTGGGTAATAAGATTCCTTATGTTAAAAAATCCACGTTTAAATACATACTACCACTATTTATACCATATCTATGGATGCTTGGATAGGATCTAGAAGCCCTAATGCATTGTGTATTAAGGGCACAATTCATGGGAAGGATGTGTTTATACTTGTAGACAGTGGTAACACTCATAGCTTCATTAATAGAGCAATCATGGAAAAGCTGAAGTGTTTTCCCACTGATTTACAGCAGCCATTGAAGGTACAAGTTGCCAATGGGGATGAAGAAATTAGAACTCAAATATGCCCTACTATTCATATTCAACTTGTTGAAAATTTGGGACAGCAAATGGATTTAATTGCATTGGAAATGGGGCCTATAGATGTTGTCTTGGGTTGTGATTGGTTGAAAACTTTGGGCACTATAACCATGGATTTTTCCTTGCTGTATATGGAGTTTGTTAGTGCGGGACAACTCATTCACTTGCAAGGAATTCAAAATAACAGTGAATTTCAGCTCATTACCAGCAAACAACTCAAGAAAGAGTTCAAGAGACGGTTCCAAATCTTTGTATTGCAGTTAAATAAAGAAAATTTAGATCAATCCACTAAAACAATAAAGAATTGAGCATTGAGAGCTCTTTTAGAAGAGTACAAGGACCTCTTCCAAGTACCTACAACACTACCCTCTAATAGGGCAATTGATCATCCCATAGACCTGGAGCCTCAGTCAAAGCCTGTGAACAAGCCACCTTACAAATTGTCTAGGTGTGAAAGAGAACAAGTTTCCAAACAAGTCAAAGAGTTACTGGACATGGGATTTATTGAGCCTAGTTCTTCAGCATATGCTTCCCCTATGTTATTGGTAAAAAAGAAGGATGGATCTTTCAGGATATGCATAGACTACAGGGATCTTAACAGGTACCGTGAAGAACAGGTACCCCTTTCCACACATAGATGACTTGCTAGATAAGCTCAAGGGGTATAAGTACTTTACAAAGATAGATTTGAGGTCAGGCTATCACCAAATCCACATGAGGACAGGGGATGAGATCAAAATAGCATTTCGAACTGATCAAGGGCTTTATCATTTCTTGGTTATGCCTTTTGGGCTAACTAATGCACCGTCCACCTTTTAGAGCTTAATGAAAAAAATACTTCAGTCCTTTCTTTTCAAATTTGTGTTGGTTTTCTTTGATGATATCCTCATCTATAGTAGATCACTGAAGGATCACCTTTGGCATATGAGGCACGTTTTGATGTATTGAGGTAGCTTAGACTCTTTTCCAAGGAGACAAAATGTTCTTTTATGCAAACAGAAGTGGAATACTTGGGGCACATTGTTAGTGAAGATGAAAATAGGGCTGATCCTAAGAAAGTACAGTGTATAAAAGACTAGCCCACACTTGCAAATACCACTTTACTTAGAGGATTTCTTGGTCTCTCATCATTCTATCGCAGATTCATTAGGCATTATGCCACTATTGCAGCTCCCTTGACTAATAGGATTAAGAAAGAGGCCTTTTTCTGGGATGTGATAGCTAATTTTAATAAGCTCAAGGAAATGCTTACCTCAGCTCCCATCTTGATATGCCTAGATTTTTTGAAAGAATTCACCATTCAGTATGATGCCAATGGCAAAGGCATAGAGGTTGTATAACATAGGAGCATGGGGTTATAGCATTTGAGAGCCACAAACTTGTTGAAAATGAGATGACCATGAATGTATATGACCAAGAGATGCTGGCCATCCTTCATGCCATTAAGAAGTGGCACCATTACTTGTATGCTAGCAAATTCAGGGTCAAGAGCTACCATAGGTTCCTCAAGTATTTCCTCTCTTAGTCTAATCTTACCCCTAAATAACGCAGATGGGTAGCTACATTGCAAAACTATGACTTTGACATTACACATACGTGAGGAAAAGACAATATAGTTGTTGGTTTGTTATCTAGAATGTGGGCTTGTAAAGTTTCAGCCATCATGGAGCTTCATAATGATTGGATAGAAGAGCTTCAGGAGGCGTATTTGTTAGATGCTGATTTCAGTCACATTTTCCAGAAATTACAACAAGGGCATGTGGAAGAAAACTCTCCATATCAGCTTAAGAATGGTCTCTTATGGTTTCACAATAGGATTGCCATCCCATACACTTCTCCATTCAAGAAAAATATCATGCAAGAGATGCATTCTTTGCCTACAACTGGTCATTTGGGCGTATTTAAAACCTATGACAAGATCTCTAAGAGCTTTCACTTGAAGGGCCTATGAAAGGATGTAAAAGATTTTGTCTTGAGCTGCATGCCATGTCAGCAAAACAAGGACATCACCTTAAAGCCAACTAGTTTACTTCAACCATTGCCTATGCTCGAAGGCAAATGGACACACATTACTATGGACTTCATTACGGTCTACTGGTGACCAAAAAAGGATGGAACAACATCTATGTAGTTGTGGATAGACTCACCAAGGTAGCCAATTTTATTCCTACAAAGACTCAATATAATACTTCTCAAGTAGTCATCCAATTCATGGAACATGTTTTCAGATTACATACCTTACCCATGTCATTGTGCATGACAGGGATGCTAAGTTCATGAGTAACTTTTGGTAGACAATTTTCAGCTCTATGGGCACTCAGTTAGCCCCTTCCACTGCTTACCATCCACAGATCGATGGCCAGATAGAGAGGGTTAACAAGTGGTTGGAAACTTACTTGAGGCATTTTTTTCATGATGTACAGCATGCTTGGGACTCATGGTTGCATTTGGCTGAGTTTGCCTATAATAACTCTACATACTCTAACATTGGAGTTTCACCTTTTGAGGCTATGTATGGCTATAAGGTGCCCCTTCCCACAGTTGTCTTCAATGAGAAAATAAACCCACAAAGAAAGGAGAAGTTGGATAGAATGCAGGCCTTACTTCAACACTGTAAAGTCAACTTGAAGAAAGCTCAGGATCAAATGAAGCTTTATGCTGATGACAAAAGAAGGGATGTTGAGTTCCAAGAAGGGGATTTAGTACTTTTGAAGGTGCCCAAGTCTAGATATGCCACCCTTAAGGATGGATTCAGTAAGAAGTTAGCTCACAGATTCTATGGGCAATACTGGATTGTCAAAAGAGTGGGAGACTTGGCATATCAGTTGGCATTGCCCCCACCCATGAAGATTCATAATGTCTTCCATGTGAGTCAATTTAAGCCCTTCATTGGATCATCAGTGGATTATGTTGAGGAGCTACCACCGATAGATGAAGAAGGCATCATTCAATGCATACCCGAGCAAGTCATAAGACAAAGGAAAAAGAAGCTTCGCTCTCACTCCATCATGGAATACTTGATTAAGTGGCAAGGTTTAACACTTGAGGAAGCTTTTTGGAGGCCACCTTTAGTTTTGGAAGAGTTTCCATACCTACTAGAATCAGATTTGGCTGAAATCTAGCTAACTATGGCCCTATTTTCTCTCAGGAGCTCTCTGTTTCAAAGCAAATTTTATTATGTACTATGGATAGCAATGGACATCATACATAGCCTGAAAGTACTCCTTGAGAGCTTTGTTTTGACACATGGCACACCCTAATCATAGTCTCCTATAGAAAGTTATGACAGATTTACTACAATAGGACCCTGTAGTAAACAGCTTGTTGTCCACTATCTGCAACTCGTATTTACTCAATATATTTGGGTCAAAGTTTCATTTTTATAACTCCCCAATAAGGCCCATGTATCTACATATTCCAATGACCCATCATATGCCATAATACCTCTTCATTCATTAGTATACTCCTGTAATAATGCAGCAGAGTAGTACTCTGAATTGCTCCTGTGCCCAGTTATCATAAGTGCCCAAATTGTTTTTGAGAGTAAAAACCTTCGGGTGGGGATGGAATGTAAGAGAGGGGGATTTAATAATGGGAAAATATAGCTACACTGGCTGGTATATAAGGTGTTAGGGACTTGAATTTTGACCATCAGATAATAATACAAGTCTCTTTTCATCTTCACCTCTCTCTCCAAGCTTTCATGGCTTCTTTCTCTCTCTTTCTCTCTCCTTTTCTAGTATTTCTCTCTCCTCGTCACTCTCTTTCTCTCTCTTCTTGCAGTATTTCTCTCTCTTCTATACTCTCTCTCTCATGTCTTTTTCTTTACAAGCACTATGTGCTATAATTACATTCCACAAATGGGTTACATATAAACTGTACAATGGTCGTCAAAATAAAGGCAAAGTGTACTTGAATCCACTAGAGTGATATATATAATAAATACAAGATCACTTAATGAAAGCACTCATGGAATCATGGCAAGATACAAAGGATGATAATAACATAGTGCATAGAAAATGCCTACATAAATCAAAAGACCAAAAAAGAAGAGAATGTGTGTTTCACGAATCCAAGCGTGAGCTATAGATCCTTGCCATCCGAAAGCTTGTCCTGACACAAAGGAGCATTGAACGGACTCTACAAAAAAAAGAAACAACTACACATCAGTCCAATGTACAATAATGCATGTTAATTAAAAATAGTAACTACAAACAAGAAAGATGAGTGATTTAATGGGTCGCTGCATGCATACAATCTATCAATCAATGCAATGATATTGTGTCTCTCTACATATCGAGTCTCTAGGCCAATGTGATCACAATTTGTTATGGAGTACTACAAAGAAAAAAAAATACAATAATTAGAAACATGATTGTTAGTACAAGCAATATTGCAAAAAAATAAGCGAGAAGAACAGAAGAAAAACTTACAAAGTCCTCCAGATAAGTCCTATGGCTGCCACTCCCAAGATGATGAACCTCTCCTACCTCCAATCCTATGGCTGCCACTCCCAAGATAAGTCCTATGGCTGCCACTCCCAAGATGATGAACCTCTCCTGCCTCCAGCCGTCTGCCTCCAATCATGCCCTCGGTGCCTCGGGCTGTTATCTCCAACATCCTGGAGAATCTGTAGTCTCCTCCCTGAGTCGGTGCCAGTCATTTGCATCTAGCCACTCGGGCTTTGATGCCCAATCTTAAGTGCCTTGTGTGTATCTGATCATTTGTGGAAATGTACATAGATATGCACTCCATCATCCAGCCTGTTGAAAACCTATCTGCTACAATGGGGACTGGAAACTTCTCATATAAGGATGCTACTATGTAGTCCTTGCTCCCCTTTGCTATGTTCTTCCAATGATCCAAGACGTTCCGAAAAACTTGTTGGCAAAAATCTCTCATACGAGCTCGGGTAAGTTACTCATGAATATATGTGTGCATCACGTGGGTTCAAAATAAGGTATTTTTAACATATGATTTTTATGCATTTTTTACATATAGAAGGATGTAATATTAAGGGGTTATTTACACAGTGAATAGAAAAGGGTTATGTTTTATTTAGAAAAAATTCATAGATAATGATATTTATAAATAAACCTTGAATGCACGTGATGTAGAGGATATACATATAGTAACTTCTCTGAGCATACGAGCCATCACCCTTCTCCCCTCATCATTCATGATGACAGCTCCTGTCCTATCATCTACAATATATCCATACCCCTCTGGGGTATGTCTAAAATGTGTCCTCTCCCACTTATGACCACGCTCCTGGGGATATCCAGGAGACCCTTGTACATTTGGTGGACCCACAGGAGTGGTATCTCTCAGAGTAGCACCCATAGGGATGCCACCTGCGGACGATTGAGCAAAAGCTAGAGTGACTGGAGTAGATGTCCTCACAGGTGTGACAAATCCCACAGGTGATGCAACTCCAGCAGAATGACGAGATGGAGACACTGTGTCGGTACCTCCACAACAACCACCTGAGCCACCCTCTCTTAAACCTACATGAGAGTGAGGAGTAGCACCAGTACCTCGAGCTGATTGTGGGCTCACCGTATCCATGTCTCCACAACATTTCCTAGAACCACTCCCTCTGTCCTGGAGCATCGACCTCATCTATTAGAAATCGATGCATCAGAGCGTGCCAAAGTAGATCTAACGGAACGGCCTGATGGTGTCCAAGACAGCTCCTAGTCTGCCATATCTCTGAATCGAGCCATTTGATCTGGAGACATATGTGTGAAGATCTGCTGTACCTCCTCGTCGCTCATCCCTCGACTCACCGTGATGTCCAAATATCCACAAAGGTCACCTACACAAAAAAAATTGATGTTAGCATAATTAATATAAAGATTCAAGCAAAGCACGGTAATATAACTCTGAAAAAAAATGATATTACTTAAAATGCATATTCTAGAGTACCCTTATAAGCAATTCATCAACGAATTGAGTAGGTGGATACTACAAGTATGACGTAGCCTATGGTCCCATGTCAATCTCCTGACACAACTTCGCATACACTGGAAGGTTGATAGAAAGGTCACCACAAAAGGATGAGTCTACCTCGTTCTCAAAGAATTCTTGGCCTCTTGTCTTTCCATCATCGTTACTCGATTCTGCCTCCTCTACATGCTCCAAGCTTTGGGCGACCTCCACCCCTTGCAATATCAACCCCTCTATTTGCATATTGTCCTCATCTACATTGGGAACATTGCTTTCATAATATACTCTTGCACTTCAGGGAGCTAAAGGTACAACATACCACCATCGAGGTTGTTGGGGGTTTGGATAGAAAATTGCATGTTCAAAATCACATACAAGAGATATTTAACATTTGTGACATATACCATGTCGTAATAAAATTTAAAAAAATTCATGCATCTATTCACAATGGGCCAGCAAGACAAACGTGTCATGCAAATCTGTCCATCTTTTTTCAGAATCTATTTTGAAAAATCTAGATGGATCTCGTTGAACAGTTGCCCCGGCTCCTTCAAGTACCACTTTGAACCACTGCACTTCGAATAGGATCATAGAGAAGCTATGGTAATCCACCATAATAATACTTTGCAAGTTTCCAAAATACTCAATATCTTTTATAACGGTGTTTGGATCCATGGCTCATCGTTGACTCTTTTGCTCAAACTTTGCCATGACACCACAATCCGTTGTGGAGTGGTCCACGCGAAAATGTCATTCGTATAACCATGTCACATTGTATATTTTGTACTATACATTGCATTTTGTCGATATGCTCCACGCGAAAATGTCATTCGTATAACCATGTCACATTGTATATTTTGTACTATACATTGCAATGGTTAATTAGTTATCACATATAAAATCTAGATATGACAGATTATAAAACATGTGGCCAACTTTACACTACATCCCCTCAAGAATTTCCACTCCTTAGTAGAGATCTCCACCCCTTCGTGAGAGGCTGCAATCAAATCTCTATGTAACCATCACATAGACATAAACCTGGCATCTCATCCATGCCCTTGGGATATCGAATTGTTCAATGGTGCATACTACGTTGAAATTTAGATTGCACTTCTTCCCAATCTTTCTTGGCTTGCTCATACCTAGCGAGCCACGTCTCCATGGAGGCATGGTGCAACATACAAAAACGATTTGCTTTCTCCTCCATTGCAACATCCATCCTTTTTTCTACCCCATTTCCAACCACCACATCTCGGTCAGTCTATCATCGTCCTTTAGCAACCATATCATACCGTTGTTTGAATCCACCATTGGTAGCCACTGTGAAATATACACTAACGCCTCAAACACCAACCAACCTTCAATCATGCTACCTTCTAGCCGAGCTCATTGTCGCACAAAGCCTTTCAGGTTTTTCATGAAGTGCTCCAAGAAGAACATCCATCGCGTATGAACAAGTCCTGCAATCTTCACTTCATCTACAAGATGCACCTGGAGGTGGGTTTGTATTGTGAGCATGCTCGTGGGCATGTACTTCTCAATGAGACAAACCATCTCCATTACTCCCCGCCTTGTAGATTCAATAGAGGATAACTTGATCTCCTTCGTGAGATCCATTGCACTAAATTTGACAACCTGTAAATCGCTCCACGTATTTCTAGAGTGAGGTATCCTATGATTGCGATTGGTAGTATAAACTGCCACAAATGAATAAGCATTCTAGACATCGACTAGACTCGATAACAAAATATGCAGGCCACTTGCAATCCATTCGTAGTACAAACTTGACATATCTTATGCCAATCATGGGATTTTAGCCCTGATAGTTGGTCATCTTTAGAAAAGGTGGATCTGAGAGAACACATCATACTTGTCGGAGTGCCGATAGACTTGATAATTTGCTTCACAATGTGCTCTTCTTTAGTGGCCAAAACCCAAGGAGCACGAGGTAGTTGCAAAGTGACCATCAGTACCCGACTGTGGCCAAAGTACCTCCATCTTGCTTGCCTCCTTCAAATCCATTCGTGTCTCTGCATAGTCTCTCTTTCTTGTGATGTGGTCCTATAGTAAGCTATCCACATTCTTGAGAATATTCATGGGATCCAACAAGTGGTTGATTTGTAAGTGGGTCCAATATGACAACTCATAGAAAATTGAGGACCATCGCATTCAGTTTTGATGCGACTTCATGTGGACCATTTTCAACTTGTACTAGCTTTGGGCATTCATTCGTGCTGGAGTCCGTCCAAGAAAACCTTCCCTGAGTTCATGACCCTCTGGGAAGAAAGTGGTGTGTCCTTGATATGCCATCTTTTTCATGGTTCATGATCTTTGGAAGTCTAACTATGGCACATAAAATGGACATGCATGATAACCTGAGGTAACCAAACCTGTCCCAATACCTCTATCATATGAAAACAAACTTGAATGAGCTATGATAGATATGACCAATGAGAATGCAAGCCTACTTACTTGAGCACTCCCCGTGTAACATGTCCACTTGTCCACTTGTGGGACACGTCTTAGCAGCCCATCGGGAGGGGAGTCTAGAAAGCGCCACCCGGCACTCGCAAGAAATGTCACAGGGTTTGAGATCTAGGTCTTCCCCAGTCCGCCCCGAAGCGGAAGTATCTGGCCGTTCCCAATTAGGATCGACTTGAAGTTAGGGTTTCATTCTTATCAGCCAAGTCTCTAAAAAGTAGCTAGCATCGAGCTCCAGATGAACCACTTTTTGTAGGAACAACAGAGTCGAAGTGGATTTATGCTGCACTTGGTTCATGGAGAATGGGAAATGAGAGGGATGCGAAGCTCAACCTCTCTGCCCATAAGGCATAGTCCCATTCCGCTCCCCTAAAACAACATAAATCGGGATTCTAACTCACTTGACTCTAGGTCTTCACAGTTTCATTATCACGTCTTTTGAGAAAAGTTCCCAGCTAACCGGGACCACCCTTCCCTAGGACAGACCCAAGTCACGTCCACCGCACTTTCCTCAGTTTGCTTAGTTATCTAATTACCTACCACATTATGTTTGACATGCAAAAGCAACTTCCTTAATTTATCAATTTTAAACATAGGTTCCTTCATGCAACTTAGGCACTGACATAAAAAAACAATGTCAAGCAAGTTTCTTTTCCAAAGTATTTGACCTTTATTTATCATAGACTTGGAATACATCAAGTATCATGCCCGAAGGCTATCCCAGCAATCATTAGGATTGCTACTCCAAGTTTTGCTCATGGACTAGTATGCAGGCCTCGAGATCCCATCTTGAGTCATGTTGGCCTCTTGTGCAGGATTCAGAGGCAAGGAATTTATGGCGAGAGCCTCCCCTGGCACCCAAGCATCCTCCCGCTCCAAGCAGCACCCACGGAGAGACCTCTCACGATGGGTTCAGTCCATGTACCCAGCGCGGCTAACAACCCCCTTGGATAGGGCCAGGGAGGCAGTTGGAGGTAACTGAACTTGCCTCTCCCTCCAGGCTATTAACCTGAAGCATTAAGTGTTTGGCCTTGAATTAGTTCCTTGAGCAAATAAGTTCAACAATGTACCTAAAAGTACAATCACGATCATTTCTGTGGTCGTTCATACAACCAACTGCTAAGGTGTGATTCCTTTTTCCCGAATACTACCAGCATTCGATCCTGGAACGTTCGCGACTTGGCAAGATGCCGAGGGCTTGGCAAGCTAAGTTGCTTGTTTTCCCTTTTTCTTTGGGTTAGGGTTTGTTCCCTACCGACCCCATTTATCCTTACCTTAGGTCTCCTTGTAGAATAGATCTTGGACAACCCTGTCATTCTCGGTTGGTCAATTTGTTTCTTGGCAATTCACAATTTCCCTAAGTTTGACAAATCTGTCCCCAAGAGAGAGAGTTGTAGTAGGGCGACTACTCGACTTCTTAACGAATCTAGCTTGAAATTAGATCTCGCCTCCCTTGGCCTAAGATGTAGTAGTAGCATCTTATGATTTAGTTGCAATAGCATTTGACCTTGCAGACTAGTTGCGTGAGATAGGTAGCAGTGTCTATCTTGAGGAATTATATCCCTTTGTCGATATTACTAGTATTTGTGTCCTAAGGCCTGGTACTCTCTCATTACTTGCAACATAGAATGATCTAAGTACGAGAACGCTGGATTAACTTTGCAAGGGCAATACTAAGAAATATTTTAACTTAACTTACCCTATCTTTCATATTGAGTGTATCTATCATTACATGCATATTGCATCCTCTATGCTTTTCATAAAATAAAATATAACCCTTTTATTCCTCTCCATAGCAACTACCTATTCTTTAATTAAACATCCTTCTATGAATCAACCTATTTACGATCGTCACAAGGGATTTTTTTACTGCACAAATGCATTGTGTACAACATAACTCATTCTTGCGAAGGTAAGTTACCCAATGCAAACCTTCCAATGCACATGAGCATCGCAATGTATATTTAACCTATGTGTGCAATGCAACAAGGATATTATTGCATGAGTGCATCTTTTAACACATGAACCATATATTCAAGAATGCAACAACCTTTCATCATGATGGTGCAAGGAATATAAGTACCTTGTCATGCAATTTAAAACTTTTTGAAACATTCCTATGGTCTTTTTAAAACAAAGTGTTCTAATAATGCAATTAAGTTTTCCCTATGCAAATTTATACTTAATGTGCCCATATCAAGCGGAAACGAAAAGGGTGAATTTGATGGAACCTGATTTTCCGCAGGAGGGGTATTATCGGCTCTCATGCTTTGGGTGGGGACTCCTACATGTGCACCTCTTACTCCCACATGTGCTCCTCTTGTGTGGCACTTTGGGGCCATCGCAATTGGGAATAAGTCGGGCAGGTGGAGGGTGTGCTGAAATTCTTTGCGAACTGGCAGTCCTTCCCCCCCATAAGAGAACTCCCTTTGCAAGTGAGTTATGCCCTTCTGCGGTCTGCAGGTGAAACTTTTTGTGGAAGCTACTAGGAAGCTTCTTAAGAAGATTCTTTAGCTTCTTCCTTTTTGTCAAATGGCCTGACAGTAACTCCTCCTCCTCAATCCTGTTGGGAAGATGAAGATGTTGGTGATGACGGCAATATGGGGGTGGCAGTCCGATGGCCTGGCGTCAGGGGGGGCATGGCACGTAGGCGGAGTAGGGGGCGGCGTTGAAGACGACTAGGGGGCAGCGTCTGTGACCACGAGAGGGGGAGGCTCCCCTTTTATCGTGCGGAGGGGGTGGTTTATGGGGAGGAGACGGCTGTTTAACGGCCACCACCCCTCCACCTAGGGGGATGCATGCCCCCCCTCTCCCACTCTACTTCCTCTCTCTCTCTCTCTCCCCGACATGCTGTCGGCAGGGAGAGAGAGAGAGAAAAAATTGAATTAAATTTAAAAATTTCAAAAGGGGGGGATGCTACATCCTCTCCCTCTTAGAGGAATCGAGATGTCCTCATCTCGAGAAGATCTGGGGGTATTGTTGGTTGAGAGTATTTTCATCCAACCAGGTGGCATCCTCTTCGGGATAATATTTCCACTGAATGAGGTATTCTCTCAAGGTCCTTATTCTCAAATGCCTCTTCCTAACATCTAGGATTCTATCAAACTGCAGCTTAAGGACTCCTTGGCTAGGCATTACAATTTGCTAATCATTAAGTACATGATTCAGATTAGGTAGATACTTTTTCAATAGGCTAACGTGGAATACATTATGAATCTTTAGAGTTGCGGGCAGCTGTAGTCTGTAAGCATTAGGCCCTAGGCACTTGATGATCTTATAAGGTCCACAATACCTCGGACTTAGCTTCTTGTACTCTCCCAAGGACAGTGAACTCTTTTTAGGATGTACACGGATGAAGACCATATCACCTTCGACAAAGGATTTGTCTTGTCATTTTGAGTCAACGTAGGCCTTCTGTCTATCCTTGGTAGCTTGAATGTCTTGTCTTATTGATTTGATTTGATCATCCATGTCTTCTAGCATTTGTCTTGAAGCTTCTACCCTCAAAGTTGCATCCGAGAAGTTCAAAGGGATACGACAATCATGCCCATACAATGCTTGGAAAGGGGTCATCTGAATACTTTGTTGGTAAGAAGCATTGTAGGCGAATTCAACCAGGGTTAAGTATTGAATCCACTTTTTGGGCTCGCGACAGCAATATGCCCTAAGAATATCTTCAATGACTTGATTGACTCGTTATGTTTGTCCATCAGTTTGGGGATGGTAAGCTGTGCTGAAACAGAGTTGAGTTCCAATAGCCTCAAAGATAGCCCTCCAGAAGTGTGATGTGAAAAGAGAGTCACGATCACTAATGATTCTTCTGGGTAACCCGTAAGGTTTGAATATTTCCTTGATGAATAATCTTGCGATGTTTGAAGCTTTATAGTTCGTCTTGATAGGGATGAGATGTGCGACCTTGGTGAGCATATCTACTACAACAAAAATAGAGTTATATTCTCCCTGAACTTGGGGTAGGCCAACAATAAAGTCCATACTAATGAACTCTCATTTCATTTGTGGAATATCAAGTGGTTGTAATTTCCTAGGCATTTTAACATGTTCTGCCTTAATGCGTTGACAAGACAAATATTTTGTGACATATTTGAGTATGTCTCCCTTGAGCCTTTCCCAATAATAGCTCTTTCTAACCGTATTAAGGGTCTTGGCATAACCAGGATGTCCTGAGAAAGGGGAGTCATGGGCTTCCCAAAGTATCTTCTGATTGAGAGTTTGGCTTACGGGGATACATAATCTTATCCTAAAGTAGACAAGCCCACTACTGATAGATAATTCTTGATACTTTATCTTTAGCTTCGGGTCTTGATCCTTGATGGGGATCTCCCTTAGCATTTTCTGATAAACTGGGTCATGATATGCCCCTTCTTTTGCTAGCTCAAGAATCGGGTTGTTTGGCATTGGTACCTTTGTGGCTAGAGACCTTCCTGTTGCATGGATCTTGCAAAATGAGAGAATTTAGAAATGCCTTGCGACTGAGTGCATCGGCAACTACATTCTCTTTTCCAGGCCTATATTTGATTTCAAAATCATATTCTTCCAGCACTTCGATCCATCAACGTTGCCTCATATTGAGCTCATTCTAAGTGAAAATCCATTTAGGACTCTTGTGGTCCGTTACTAAGGAAAATTTGTTACCTAGCAAGTAATGTCTCCAAAGTTTGAGAGCATGGATGACAGCCAACAACTCCAGGTTGTGGGTAGCATAATTTCTTTCATGGCTCTTCACTTTTCTTGAAGAATATGCTACGGGATGACCTTCTTGCATAAGTACACATCCTAAAGCAAGTGTGCTAGCATCAGTTACCACTTCAAACTCCTTACTAAGATCAGGAAGTTTCAAGATGGGTGCTGATACTAAGCTTTGCTTTAGTTTGTCAAAGCTGGTCCATTCAGCAGGTGACCATACAATTGCTACTTGCTTCTTTAGTAGATCAGTCAGAGGTGCTGCAATCAAAGCATAATCTTTGATGAGAATTCTGTACCACCCTATCAACCCAAGAAAATTATGTATTTCTTTGACAGAAGTTGGTGTTAGCCATTCCAGAACGTCTCTAACCTTAGCTGGATCTACTGAAATTCCTTCTACTGATACAATGAATCCCAGATATTCAATCTGTCGCTTGAAAAATGTGCACTTTTTCTTCTTCGCATAAAGCTTGTGAGCTCTCATTGTTTCAAGAAAAATGCGAAGTTGGGGTTCATGGTCCTTTCCCTGTTTTGAGTAGACTAGGGTATGGTCAAAAAAGATGAGTACGAAGTCATCAAGATAGGGCCTAAAGATATCCTGCATTAACCTATTGAAGGTAGCAGGAGCATTCATCAACCCGAATGACATCACTAGGAATTCAAAGTGTCCATACCTTGTACTGAATGCAGTCTTCAGAATATCTTCTTTTTTGATCCTTATCTAATAATATCCAAATCTAAGATCTATCTTTGAGAATATCTTCGCTCCTTGAAGACGGTCAAGTAATTCATCTATTCTTGGAATGGGGTATTTATTTTTTATGGTTGCTTGATTCAACACTCTGTAGTCAATGCATAGACAAAGCGTTCCATCTTTCTTCTTTTGGAATAACACTGGAGCTCCCCATGGTGAACTGCTAGGACGGATGTAGCCTTGATCTAACAATTGCTTGAATTGCTCTTTTAATTTGATAGCTTTCGGGACGGACATCTTATACGGCCTCTTTGCGAGTGGTACAGCTCCTGGCACAAGTTTGATTTCGTGGTTGACTTCCCTTTGGGGAGGAAGTTCCATCAGATCTTCAAGGAATACGTCTACGTATTCCTTTAACCATGAAGGTTCTTCTCCAGATTCCTGCTTTTGATCTTGCTTATTCAGCTTAATCAGATAGACAGGTAGACCCTTTTGAACACCTTTTATTATTCGTGTTGCTTTTGCCAGCTATATTTTTGGCTTACCAGCCTCACCTTGAGTTGTGACTAGTTCCCCTTTAGAATTTCAGAAGGAGACTTGGCCCTTCCCACAGTGGATGTGGGCATCATTGGGTATTAGCCAATCCATTCTGAGTAAAAATTCGTGGACACCTCGATTCATTACCCTGAATCTCACAGGAGTTGGCTAGGAATTTCACCTTAGCAGTTTGCCTAGTAAAAGTGACCTCATGACCATTTGCTAATTCCATAAGTAAAGTAGGTGCATCTATTGTGGCTATACCTAATCTTTTTGCACAGGTTGGTGAAATGAAGGAATGTGTAGTGCCACAGTCAATCAAGGTTTTGAAGCTTTTACCTTCATATTCTGATAGAGTTTGAATCACCGAGAATTGGTGATTTGGACCCTTCTTGTGAAGAGTGGCGTGAACCGTTGCCCTCTCAATGTCAGCATCCATGGATGGATCTTCTTCATTGTCCAGCTCCTTGTTGGAAACACTGGAGGCTCTTCCTCTAGCCATAACAGTAGTTCCTTGGCCATGAGTGACTCTATTTTGACCTTGGAATTGCCCCTGGCAATGCCCTCTGCCAAGCTTGGGACACTCCCTCTTGAAGTGCCTGGGCTCATTGCAATGGAAGAAATGTGGGTTGCGATCATTGCTTTGTGTTGTTGAAACAAAGTTGTTGACATCATTGGCTCTAGCTTTCTTTCTTTGGCCCTGATTCTGACCCTGTGCTCTCTTAGTCTGAGCCTTAGACATGCTCTTATTCTGATCTTTGTAAGGCCAAATCCTGTTGTTCCTTGGTTTGGCCTACACCTCCTGTATTATTGGAGCAACTCGAATGAGTGCATCTTGTAAGTCCATTGGGTGCATTGATTCCAATCGAGTGTTTATGGGTGGATTCAACCCAATACTGAATTTTGACACCTGTTATGTCATATCCATCAGGGGTGCATACTTTAGGAGTGAAACGAACTTCGCATAATATGCTTCAAGGGATAATCCTAGTTGCTTCAAGTCATAGAATTCATTCATCTTTTGTGTGTGGCAGGCAGGTGGCAGATACCTCCCTCGCACAGCTTCCTTAAGATTATCCCAAGCGACTGTCCCCTCCGAGATCGCTTGGTCTCTGCACCACTGTTTCCACCAAGTCTCGCTCTGCCTGTAAGATTAAGTTTGGCGAGCATGGCTTCGTTAGCAAGTGCAGTTCCTATTGCCTCAAAATAGTTCTCCATGGACTCAATCCAAATCTTGGCGTCGACTTGAACAGTCCTTCCCTTGCCATCAAACTCGGGTGGCTTAATTTGTTTGAGAATGAATTTGGCTTAATTTTTTTGAGAAGAAATTTCTTCTCTTGAGCCACAGCTGGACTTAGGGCAGGAGTCGAATTCAGAACCTGTGCTTGGGGTTGCATCTAAACAATAAGATCCTTTACGTTAACATTTTGTCATACGTTCCCATATTATGTAAATATGACTAGCACAGCTTTTTAGCTAAGTGATTTAATCACTTAACACCTCAGTTAACAGTTATGATCAAGATAGACAATTGTAAAAAGTCTTATTTATTCATGAAGGCAAATCTCTTTGAGTGCATTTATTTTGGATAAGTAGGACAGGCCGATTGATACATCAGTTTCGGAAAAATAGGATTGTGTTACAATCGGATACAGGGACGGAATAATAATATGGAATGGGGTCATGGATTTTTCAGGAAACGGTGAGTCATAGGAAGCTTGGGGTATCCCTTCCTTTGATACCCGTTCTTCTCATAACGCCCTAAAACTTTGATTTTGTCAGCAGAGATTACCCGGGTCACTTCTTCATAGACATACTTGTTCTGCTTGACTTGCCGACCGCTAACATGTAAAGTTTCTTTTACGTGAGCTTTGATAAAGATGAATAGCTTCACGATCTTTAAACCCTCCATCCACTTGATTCTCTTCAAGTTGGTTTGAAGGTACGTGAGTCGGCGGGCTGCTATGTAGTATATTCCTGAGTCTTCCATCCATCTCTACTCTACATACAGGGGTGAAGGATTATAGATGCAATCTAGAATATTCATCATGCCAAGCCTCTGACGATAATTCGAAGCTATTGCAATCATGAATATGACCTGGAATACCAAGAACTTCCTCCATGCTTCGTGGCTCTGCAACCCAGCATCCATAAGTGAGTAAAGAAATGTTTTCAACAGAAAACACTGCTCTATTCTACTCACCCTCCCCTGTTTATCCCCTTATTCCTTTATTTTCCTCCATTAAGTTCCCTTATAATCTTTAGATCTCGTTGGTTCACTCTGATACCAACTGTAACGTGTTTACTTATCCACTTGTGGGACCCATTGGGAGGGGAGTCTAGAAAGCGCCACCTGGCACTTGCAAGGAATGTCACAGGGTTTGCGATCTAGATCTTCCCAAGTCTACCCCGAAGTGGAAGTATCCGGCCGTTCCCACTTAGGACCGACCTGAAGTCAAGGTTTCTTTCTTATCAGCCAAGTCTCTAGGAAGTAGCTAGCGTCGAGCTCCAGATCAACCACTTTGCATAAGAATAACAGAGTCAAAGCTGATTTATGCTGCACTTGGTTCATGGAGAATGGAAAATGAGAGGGATGCAAAGCTCAACCTCTCTGGCCATAAGGCATAGTCCCATTCCGCTCCCCTAAAACAACATAAATTGGGATTCTAACTCAACTGACTCTAGGTTTTCATAGTTTCATTATCACGTCTTTTGAGAAAAGTTCCCAACTAACCAGGACCACCCTTCCAAGTCACGTCCACCGCACTTTCCTCGGTTTGCTTGGTTATCTAATTACCTACCACATTATGTTTGACATGCAAAAGCAGCTTCCTTAACTAATCGATTTTAAACACAGGTTCCTTCATGAAACTTAGGCACTAACATTAAAAAACAATGTCAAGCAAGTTCCTTTTCCAAAGTATTTGACCTTTATTTATCATATACTTGGAATACATCAAGTATCATACCCGAAGGCTATCCCAGCAATCATCAGGATTACTACTCCAAGTTTTGCCCGTGGACTAGTACACGGGCCTCAAGATCCCATCTCGAGTCACATCGGCCTCTTGTGCAGAATCCAAATGCAAGGAATTTACGGCCAGAGCTTCCTCTGGCACCCAAGCGTCCTCCCGCTCCAAGCAGCACCCACGAAGAGACCTCTCGCGGCGGGTTCGGTCCATGTACCCAGCACGGCTAACAACCCCCTTGGATAGGGCCAGGCAAGCAGTCAGAGGTAGCTGAACCTACCTCTCCCTTCAGGCTATTAACCTGAAGCATTAAGTGTTTGGCCTTGAATTAGTTCCTTGAGCAAAGAAGTTCAACAATGTACTTAAGAGTACAATCACGATCATTTCTGTGGTTGTGTACGACCAACTGCTAAGGTGTGATTCCTTTTTCCCAAATACTCCCATCATTGGATCCTGGAACGTTTGCGACTTGGCAAGATTCTGAGGGCTTGGCAAGCTAAGTTGCTTGTTTTCCCTTTTTCTTTGGGTTAGGGTTTGTTCCCTACCGACCCCATTTAGCCTTACCTTAGGTCTCCTTGTACAATAGAACTTGGACAACCTCGTCGTCCTCAGTTGGTCAATTTGGTTCTTGGCAATTCACAATTTCCCTAAGTTTGACAAATTGGTCCCCAAGAGAGAGATTTGTAGTAGTGTAACGTGTCCCCTAGTATCATCCAGGACACGTCTTAGCAGTCCATCGGAAAGGATGTCTAGAAATCTCCGCCCGGCACTCCCATGGAATGTTACGGGTTTTGCGATCTAGGTCTTCCTACGTCTACTACGTAGCGGAAGTATCCTGGCCGTTCCCACTTAGGATCGACCGAAATTAGGGTTTTCCTGATTGGTCTTTAGCTAACAGCAACTAGCGTCAGACCCGAGCGAACTACTTTATGCAGAAACACCAGGTCCGAAGCGGATTTACGCTGCACTTAGTTCAAGGAGAATGGGAAACGAGAGGGATGCAAGGCTCAACCTCTTTGCCATAAGGCATAGTCCCATTCCGTTCCCCTAAAACAGCGTAAATCGGGTAAGACGTAACTCTAGGTCATCGTTCTCGTTGTTCGTTTTGATGATGATGACCATCTTGCTGTTCTTCGAGATTCTTGAGAAAAGTTCCCAGCTAACCGGGACCACCCAACCGTAGAACGGACCCATGGCCCATCCTTCGCACTTTCCTCGGTTTGTTTTAGTTATGTAATTATCTAACATATTAATTTGACATATAACAATCAGCTTCTTTAATTAATCCTGTTGAGCACTGGTTCCTTCATGTAATCTTATCACGTGACATAGAAAAACAATATCAAGCAAGTTTTTTTTTTAACATTTCATCATTTTATCTTTGAAATACAAGGAGTTCCGCCCGTAGGCTTGTCCATAATCCGCCCGAAGGCTATCCAGTAATCCATAGTGATCACTATTCCAAGCTTCTGCCCGTAGACTAGTATGCGGGCCTCGAGATCCAATCCCGAGTCACGTTAGCCTCTTGTGCAAGACCCGGAAGGCGAGGGATTTACGGCCAGAGCCCCCCTGGCACCCAAGCGTCCTCCTACTCCAAGTAGAGCTCAATAGAGAGACCTCTCGCGGCGGGTTCGGTCCATGTTCCCGGCGCGGTGAACAACCCCCTTGGTTAGGGTTAGGTAGGTAGTCGGGGGTAACTGAAATTGCCTCTTCCTTCAGGCCTTTAACCTGAAGTATAGGTACTCATTTAATTTATAATTCATAATTCAAACAGAGACCTAAAATCTCTAGCAAGCAAAAACATTTCCATTAATCAACCGTGTTGTTTGGCAAACTGCTAAGGAAGTGTTCTTTCCTTTTGAGTGTATCAGCACTCGTTCCCAAGGTGTCTTGTAAATTGGCAAGATCCTTTACATTCCGGTGTAGGGCGTACCTTATTAACCCAACTTGGTCAACCCTAAAGTTCCTTAGATATGCTAGTTTCTGGTTTACAACTTTCCTTATTTAGAAGGATATCCAAAAATACATCCTTTTGCAAGATAACTTGCGTAGGGATCTGCCATCCTTATTGAGGGTTTTTACCCTTTCTCCTTGTGAATCAATCACAAGACTAAATGATTTCGTACTTGCTGCGCAAGTCCTGCGATGGAATAATCCGTTTTAGATCCTTTAAGCTGACGTATGTCGGGCCTAGGGTTTCTTTTTAAGGATCTCGGGGACAGCCCTAGTTCTTTATCTTTACGAATTTTTTTGACCCTACAATAAGGAAAGTAGTCAAGTGCTTAGGGTATGCATATTTCTATGTTTAGATTGGTTTGGATAACTTTTGGAAGGTAATATTAATAGTCTTGTCACAGTTTTGCTATCCTTGTGACAATTTACTTTTTAGTCAATACAGTTCAATTTAAACTTCCTTTTTCCTTGCAGATGAACTCATGCCAAATAACAAACATTTCCCTTTGCTACGATGTGCAATTAGCAATGATAACTTCCTAGTAATTTGAGCAATGAAAGAAACCTTTCATGAATTTAATCATTTACAATGATTCGTTGCGAAAGGAATAAGACTAATGGTGCAAGATATCATTTCTATATCTTTAGGATTTAACTAAAATATACTACTATAGTAAAGGGATAATATTGTTCGTAATTTATAATGCTTGATGCAATTTGACGGAAACTAAGTTCTATACATTATCATCCATTCAATTAAGCTAAACTCCTTCATTACAAATAATTCGAACAAATATATCCTATCCCTAAACAATTTCTCTTTGTATGATCGACTTAAAACCGAATTAAAGCCAAGAAGAAAAACCTGGTTTTGGGGTGAGATATCCACATGGATACTGGGAGATGACCCTCCCGCGGCTACGCCTTGGACTTTCTTAGGAGGCATCGCAATTGTAGTTTTTCGAATGTGGAAGCAGCTCCACAACTCCTCCTAGGAATTCCACCATCGCTTCCTTGCACCGCTTATCGATAGTAGTTTTTGGAAGACTCCCTCCTTGGAAGTCAGGGAAATTCGAAAGGGTGTTTCAGAGTCTTCTATGATTAAGACCCATTGAAGCCATGGGGAAGGCTTAATGGTCTTTTAATGACTCGCTCGAACGAGGAATGAAAAAGGATGGAAGAGACACAAGGTGCGGGAGAGAACTCCAAGGGGGTATAGTAACTGTAAAGACTATAAGTAAGGTCGAAGGACCCTTAGGTCAAACTTGGAGAAAAAGGGGCTTATGGGGGTTTACACATGGGGAAGGGTGAAAGGTTTTGAAGCCAAGGAAAAGGCTTAAGGGATAATCACGGGAGAAGTGGTTTTAAGAGGCCATAGGAAGGGGGTGATTCTCAAGCCAGGGGAGTAGGTCTCTTAGGGATTATACACGGGGGAAAAAGTAATAAGACCCTTAAGGCCTTCGTGCTCTAGGGGGGAGTGACTCCAAAGTGAAAGGAAATGGGTTTTAGCATAAGGGTGAAAGGGGACTTAAGGGGTTTTTAAAACTCGGCAGGGGGGTTCTAATACCCATGGAAAGGGACATGGGGGGGGGGGGGGGAAGTGATAATGGTTCCAAAAGGCATGAGAAGGGCCGTGGGAGATTTTTTATTTTATTTTATTTTTGAACACGAGGGGGTGAAAGGGGGCTTAGGAGGATTTTAAACCTGGAGGGGGGGGGGAGGATTTGATGAGGCAACAACAAGGGTGTGAAAGGGAGCTTAGCTAGCCCCTTAGAAGCTTCTCTTGCTTCATACGTGGTAGGAGGGAAATTCAACGTTGGTGGCACTTTTGTGAGGCGGCGAGGCCTCTGGCTGCAGGCCATGGTGCTGGGAGGACTGGCAGCGGTGGGTATCGCACCCTCACGAGTCGAGGGGAGAGGCTCACTCTCTCCCTCTCTACAACGATGGCGTACGATGTCTCTTCAAAGTCTCTGGCCCTCCATCCGTTAACATAGTGTTCAGTCGTCCTCCCTCTCACGGTAGCAGCCTGCTCCCCTCGTCATCACGTATAAGTTTCTTCTCTCCCTCACGGCTACTATCCCTCAGCCGTGGGGTAAAAACCTCTCTCTCTCTCTTATGATTGGTGGCAGTGTCGTCTTCTTGATCTCCAATCCCCCCCCCTTCAGCCTGCGCCCCTTGATTTAAATAGGGGAGGGGAGAGGGATCCTCCCTCCCCTGCATGGCATCACGCATGCCTCTCCCTCACTCCAAGCTCCACCAAGGAGCTTAATCACTCCTTCTATTCCCCTCCCCCTCCAGCTCGTCAGTCAGCTGGGGGGATAAGGGGAATTAAAAAAAAACATTCATTTATCCAATTTCATTTTTATTGAGGCAGTTCATGCGTACCTTCGGGATATTACATTCTCTCCCCCTTAGAAGAATCGAGATGTCCTCATCTTGAGATAAACTGGGGATACTGATGGATGAGAGTGCCTTCATCTACCCAGGTGGCGTCCTCTTCGGAATAATCTTTCCACTGGACGAGGCATTCTCTTAAGGTTCCAGATCTTAACTGTCTCTCCCTAACATCTAAGATCCTATCCGGCCTTAGTTGAAGGACTCCTTGACTAGGCATTACAATTTGTTGGTCATCAAGTACATGATTAGGGTTGGGTACATATTTTTTCAATAGGCTGATATGGAATACATTGTGAACCTTTAGGTTCTCAGGGAGTTGCAATTTATAGGCATTGGGTCCTAGGCATTTGAGGATTTTGTACGGCCCACAATACCTTGGACTTAGCTTCTTGCATTCTCCTAGGGATAGATAACTCTTTTTAGGGCGTACACGAATGAAGACCATGTCTCCTTCTTCGAAGACTCTTTCTTGACGTTTCAAATCTGTGTATGCCTTTTGTCTATCCTTGGCCGCTTGTGTGTCTTGTCTTATTGACTTTACTTGATCATCCATGTCTTCCAACATCTATCTTGACGCTTCAACTCTTAGGGTTGGATCAGAAAAGTTTAGGGGACTTCTGCAATCATGACCATATAATGCTTGAAAAGGAGTCATCAGAATGCTCTGCTGGTAAGAAGCATTGTAGGCAAATTCAACTAATGGCAAGTATTGAATCCACCTTTTCGGCTCTCGACAGCAGTATGCCCTAAGCATATCTTCGATGATTTGATTTACTCGCTCTGTTTGGCCATCCGTTTGGGGATGGTAAGCGGTGCTAAAACAGAGTTGAGTCCCAATAGCTTCAAAGATAACTCTCCAAAAGTGTGATGTGAAGAGAGAATCTCGATCACTAATGATTCTTCTAGGTAACCCATGTAGCTTGAATATCTCCTTGATAAACAATCTTGAAATGTCGGAGACTTTATAGTTTGTCTTTACTGGAATCAGGTGTGCAACCTTGGTAAGCATGTCAACCACAACCATAATGGAATTGTATCCTCCTTGGACTTGGGGTAAGCCCACAACAAAATCCATACTGATGAATTCCCATTTCATTTGGGGAATGTCAAGCGGTTGCAGTTTCCCTGGCATCATGATATGTTTGGCTTTGATACGTTGGCAAGACAAACACTCAGTGACATATTTGAGAACATCACCTTTAAGCCTCTCCCAATGGTAGCTCTTCCTAACTGCATTAAGAGTCTTACCATAGCCAGGATGTCCTGCGAAAGGAGAATCATGAGCTTCCCATAATATCTTATGCATAAATGACTGGCTTGCTGGTATACATAGCCTTGTTCTGTAGTAGACAAGTCCATTATCAATGGAAAATTCCTGATACTTAGCTTGCAACTTCTGATTCTGCTCCTTATTAGATATTTCCTTTATCATTGTTTGGTGGGCCAAATCATGGCATGCTTCTTCTCTAGCTAGTTCAAGTATAGGGTTGTTTGGCATAGATACTTTTGTAGCCAGAGATCTGGCCGTTGATGGATTCTGCAAGATTAGGGAATTTAGGAATGCCTTGCGACTGAGTGCATCGGCAACTACATTCTCCTTCCCTAGTCGGTACTTGATTTCAAAATCATATTCCTCCAATACTTCAATTCACCGACGTTGCCTCATGTTGAGCTCGTTCTGGGTAAAAATCCATTTGAGACTCTTATGATCGGTTACTAGAGTAAACTTGTTACCCAACAGGTAGTGTCTCCAAAGCTTTAGAGCATGGATGACAGCTAGTAATTCCAGATCATGCGTGGCATAATTCTTTTCATGACTCTTCAATTTCCTTGAAGAGTATGCTACTGGATGACCTTCCTGCATAAGTACACACCCCAAGGCAAGAATGGTAGCATCAATTACTACCTCGAACTCCTTATTGAGATCAGGAAGTTTTAGAATAGGTGCTGATACCAAACTTTACTTCAATTTGTCGAAGCTATTTTGTTCGAAAGTTGACCATGTAATGGAAGTCTGCTTCTTTAGTAAGTCTATAAGAGGTGCTACAATCAAAGCATAGTTTTTTATGAAGACCCTATACCATCCTGTCAATCCAAGGAAGCTACGTATCTCTTTGGCGGATACTGGTATTGGCCATTCAAGCACATCTCTGACCTTGGCTGGGTCTATTGATATTCCTTCTGATGATACTATGAATCCCAGATATTCAATCTGACGCTTGAAGAATGCACACTTCTTCATTTTTGCATACAACTTATGAGACCTCATTGTCTCAAGGACAATCCGAAGTTAAGGTTCATGATCTTCTTCCTGTTTAGAATAGACTAAAGTGTCATCGAAGAAGACAAGTACAAAATCATCAAAATATGGTCTAAAGATATCTTGCATTAATCTATTGAAGGTGGCAGGTGCATTTGTAAGCCCAAATGACATAACCAGGAACTCAAAGTGCCCATATCCTGTATTGAAGGCCGTCTTTGGAATATCTTCTTCCTTGATCCTTATCTGATAGTAACCTGACCTGAGATCAATCTTGGAGAAGATCTTTGCACCTTGAAGACGATCAAGAAGCTCATCTATTCTAGGAATAGGATACTTGTTCTTGACTGTTGATTGATTCAACCCTCCGTAATCAATACATAGTCAAAGGGTCCCATCTTTCTTTTTCTGGAATAGTACTGGAGCTCCCCACGGTGAATTGCTAGGCCGAATGTAACCCTGATCTAACAGTTGCTTGAGTTGTTCCTTCAACTCAATTGCTTCTGGTATGGACATTCTATAAGGTCTCTTTGCAATTGGTGCAGCTCCAGGCACTAGCCTAATCTCATGATCTACTTCTCTTTGAGGCGGAAGTTCAATCAATTCCTCAGGGAATATGTCAGCATATTCCTTTAGCCAAGAAGGTCCTTCATGAGACTCTTGCTTTTGATCTAATTTGTTGAGTTTGATCAGGTAAACGAGTAATCCTTTTCTGAATCCTTTTATGATCCGAGATACTTTGGCTAATTGGATTCTTGGCACTCCTACCTCACCTTGAGTTGTGACAAATTCCCTTTCAGAGTTTCGAAAGGAAACTTGACCCTTTCCACAGTGGATGTGGGCGTCGTTGGGCTTAAGCCAATCCATCCCGAGTAGAAACTCATGGATACCTAAATTCATGACTGTATTTGACTGAAGTCTTCTTTCCTCCCAAAAAGAATTCCACCTTAGCAGTTTGCCTGGTACAAGTTACCTCACGACCGTTTGCCAACTCCACAAGCAGGGTAGGTGCTTCTACTATGGTTATTCCTAAACGTTTTGCACATGCTGGTGAGATAAAGGAATGTGTACTGGCACAATCAATCAAGGTTTTGAAACCTTTACCTTGATAGTCCGACGGTGTCTGAATCACCGAGAACTAGCGATTCGGCCCTTTCTTGTGTAAAGCGGCATGGACTGTCGCTTTTTCGAATTCAGCTTCCATAGTCGGATCTTCCTCTTCTTCTTCTTCGCATCTTTGCCTATTGGCAATGCAAGCAGTTCTTCCTCTTCCACGGGTAACGGCTCCTTGACCGTGGCCTGCACCTTGGAAAGGCGTTTGACGATGTCCTCCGTTGAGCTTGGGACATTGCCTCTTGAAGTGATCGGGTTCGTTGCAGTGGAAACAACGAAGGTTTCGGCCATTACTTTGAGTAGGAACAAGGTTGTTGACGTTATTTATCCTTGCTTTCTTCCTTTGTCCCTGATTATGACCTTGAACTCTCTTCATTTGAGGTCTGAATGCTCCTCTGTTCGGGTCACTATAGGACCAAGTTTTGTTACCCCTTGGTCTAGCTTGCACCTCTTGAATTATAGGCACCGCTCGAATGAGTGCATCCTGAAGATCTGATGGATGCATAGATTCGAGACGGGTATTTATAGGTGGATTTAAGCCCCCACAAAATTTGGACACCTGCTGCGTCATGTCCATCTGTGGTGCCGCATACTTTAAAAGTGAGACGAATTTAGAGTAGTATGCGTCAAGAGTGAGTCCTAGCTGTTTTAGCTCATAGAACTCATTCATTTTCTGCGTACGATATGCAGGTGGTAAATATCTTCCCTGCACAGCTTTCTTCAACTTCTCCCAGGTAACGGACCCCTTTGAAATCCCTTGATCCCTGCACCATTGCTTCCATCAAAGTCTGGCTTCGCCGGTGAGCTTTAACTTGGCGAGCATGGCCTGATTGGTAGGGGCAGTACCAGTAGCTGCTTCAAAGTAATCCTCCATGGATTCAATCCAAATTTCAGCATCAGCCTGGACGAATCTGCCTCTCCCGTCAAACTCGGGTGGCTTTATCTACTTGAGGAGGAACTTTTTCTCCTGGGTCATAGCAGTACTTGATGTAGGAGGCAAATTTGGAACCTGTACCTAGGATTGTGCCTGGATAAAAGTTTTCTTAACGTTATTATATGATAATCGACATTATCTTATCTTTCATTTTTAGTTCAGCTATCTCGTAAACAATGAAGCTACTTAACTTTTTAACAACTCTTATGCACAGCCAGATATTGATAAAAAGAAGTCTTTATTTGTATTTACATAGGCATAGCCTTTTTGAATTACAACGTTTCATGTGATGATAGGCCAATCATTACATTCAGTTTGGGGAGAACAACGTTGTATTGCATTTGTCTACAGGAACTGTGTAATAGTAGGGTTTTGGGTCATGGATCTTTAGGAATCGATAATTCATTGGAAGTTCAGGATACCCTTTCCGTTGGAATCCATACTTCTCATGGCGGCCCAACACTTTAATCCTGTCGGCTGGGATTACACGGGTTACTTCCTCATATACATATGAGTTCATTTCAACCCTCCAACCTTGAATATGTAAAGTTGAATTTACGTGAGCTTCCACAAAAATGAACAGCTTCATGACTTTCAAGTCTTCCAACCACTTGATCCCTTTTAGGTTGGTCTGTAGATAAGCAAACCGGTGGGCGGCTATATAGTAGATTCCTGAAGACCCCGCCCATCTTCGTTCTATGTATAAAGGTGATGGATTATAAATCTGCTCCAAGATGTTCATCATCCCAATTCTTTGTCTATAAAGGGGAGAATGCATTGCAGTCATAAACATGACCCGAAATACCAAAAACTTGTTCCACGCTTCATAATTCTGCAAGACAGCATTGAAGGTGAGAAAATGTTTCGACAGCAACAATTTCTTTACTTCATTTTATTGAGATCTCATAAAAACAATTTCGTTGTTGGTCGGCTCTGATACCAACTGTAACGTGTCCCCTAGTATCATCCAGGACATGTCTTAGCAGTCCATCGGAAAGGATGTCTAGAAAACTCCGCCCGGCACTCCCATGGAATGTTACGGGTTTTGCGATCTAGGTCTTCTTGCGTCTGCCACGTAGCGGAAGTATCTTGGCCGTTCCCACTTAGGATCGACCGGAATTAGGGTTTTCCTGATTGGTCATTAGCTAACAACAACTAGTGTCAGACCCGAGTGAACTACTTTATGCAGAAACGCCAGGTCCGAAGCGGATTTACGCTGCACTTGGTTCAAGGAGAATGGGAAACGAGAGGGATGCAAGGCTCAACATCTCTGCCATAAGGCATAGTCCCATTTCGTTCCCCTAAAACAACGTAAATTGGGTAAGACGTAACTCTAGGTCATCGTTCTCGTTGTTCGTTTTGATGATGATGATCATCCCGCTGTTCTTCGAGATTTTTGAGAAAAGTTACCGGCTAACCGGGACCACCCAACCGTAGAATGGACCCATGGCCCATCCTCCGCACTTTCCTCGGTTTGTTTTAGTTATGTAATTATCTAACACATTAATTTGACATATAACAATCAGCTTCTTTAATTAATCCTGTTGAGCACTGGTTCCTTCACGTAATCTTATCACGTGACATAGAAAAACAATATCAAGCAAGTTCTTTTTTTAACATTTTAACATTTTATCTTTGAAATACAAGGAGTTTCGCCCGTAGGCTTGTCCATAATCCGCTCGAAGGCTATCCAGTAATCCATAGTGATCACTATTCCAAGCTTCTGCCCGTAGACTAGTATGCGGGCCTCGAGATCCAATCCCGAGTCACGTTAGCCTCTTGTGCAGGACCCGGAAGGCGAGGGATTTACGGCCAGAGCCCCCCCTGGCACCCAAGCGTCCTCCTACTCCAAGTAGAGCTCAGGGGGGGGGGGGGGGGGTTTCTAATACCCATGGAAAGGGGGTTTTTGACACGGGGGGGGAAAGTGATAATGGTTCCAAAAGGCATGAGAAGGGCCATGGGAGTTTTTTTTTTTTGAACACGGGAGGGTGAAAGGGGGCTTAGGAGGATTTTAAACCCGGAGGGGGGGGGGGAAAGGATTCGATGAGACAACAAAAAGGGTGTGAAAGGGAGCTTAGCTAGCCCCTTAGAAGCTTCGCTTGCTTCATACGTGGCAGGAGGGAAATTCAACGTTGGCGGCACTTTTGTGAGGCGGCGAGGCCTGTGGCTGCAGGCCGTGGTGCTGGGAGGACTGGCAGCGGTGGGTATTGCACCCTCATGAGTCGAGGGGAGAGGCTCACTCTCTCCCTCTCGGCAAACAACGATGGCGTACGACGTCTCTTCAAAGTCTCTAGCCCTCCATCCGTTAACGTAGTGTTCAGTCGTCCTCCCTCTCACGGCAGCAGCCTGCTCCCCTCGTCATCACGTATCAGTTTCTTCTCTCCCTCACGGCTACTATCCCTCAGCCGTGGGGTAATAACCTCTCTCTCTCTCTTATGACTAGCGGCAGCGTCGTCTTCTTGATCTCCGACGGCCCCCCCTCAGCCTACGCCCCTTGATTTAAATAGGGGAGGGGAGGGGGATCCTCCCTCCCCTGGGTGGCATCACGCATGCCTCTCCCTCACTCCAAGCTCCACCAAGGAGCTTAATCACTCCTTCTATTCCCCTCCCCCTCCAGCTCATCAGTCGGCTGGGGGGATAAGGGGAATAATTTATTTTTTTTCATTTATCCAATTTCATTTTTATTGAGGCAGTTCATGCGTGCCTTCGGGATATTACAAATAGGGCGACTACTCGACTTCTTAATGAATCTAGCTTGTAATTAGATCTCGCCTCCCTTGGCCTAAGATGTAGTAGTAGCATCTTATGATTTAGTTGCAATAGCATCTGACCTTGCAAACTAGTTGCGCGAGATAGGTAGCAGTGCCTATCTTGAGGAATTACATCCCTTTGTCGATATTACTAGTACTATTCATGTCCTAAGGCTTGGTATCCTCTCATTACTCGCAATATAGAATTATCTAAGTACGAGAACGCTGGATTAACTCTGCAAGCGCAATACTAAGCAATATTTTAACTTAACTTACCCTATCTTTCATATTGAATGTATCTATCATTACATGCGTATTGTACCCTCTATGCTTTTCATCAAATAAAATATAACCCTTTTATTCCTCTCCATAGCAACTACCTATTATTTAATTAAACATCCTTCTACAAATCAACCTATTTACGGTCGTCACAAGGGATTTTTTTTACTGCACAAATGCATTGTGTACAACATAACTCATTCTTGCCAACGTAAGTTACCCAATGGAAACCTTCCAACACACATGAGCATCGCAATATATATTTAACCTATGTGCGCGATGCAACTAGGACATTATTGCATGAGTGCATCTTTTAACACATGAACCATATATTCAAGAAAGCAACAACCTTTCATCATGATGGTGCAAGGAATATAAGTACCTTGTCATGCAATTTAAAACTTTTCCGAACATTCCTATGATCTTTTTAAAACAAAGTGTTCTAATAATGCAATTAAGTTTTCCCTATGCGAATTTATACTTAATGCGCCCATATCAAGCGAAAACGAAAAGGGTGAATTTGATGGAACCTGAACTTCCGCAGGAGGGGTATTATCGGCTCTCACGCTTCGGGTGGGGACTCCTACATGTGCCCCTCTTACTCCCACGTGTGCTCCTCTTGTGTGGCACTTTGGGGCCATCACAATTGGGACTTGGGAATAAGTCAGGCAGGTGGAGGGTATGCTAAAATTCTTTGCAAACTGGCAGTTCTTCCCTCCCGTAAGAGAACTCCCTTTGCAAGCGAGTTGTGCCCTTCTGCGGTCTGCGGGTGAAACACCCCCTAGGAAGCTTTTTTGTGGAAGCTTCTAGGAAGCTTCTTTAGCTTATTCCTTTCTATCAGATGGCCTGACAGTAACTCCTCCTCCTCAATTATGTTGGGAAAATGAAGATGTCGGTGATGGCGATATGGGGGCGGCAGTCTGGTGGCCTGGCATTAGGGGGGGCATGGCACGTAGGCGGAGCAGGAGGGGTTGGCGGCGGTGAAGATGACCAGGGGGCGTCGTCTGCGACCACGAGGGGGGGCTCCCCTTTTATTGTGGGGAGGGGGTGGTTTATGGGGAGGGAGATGGCTGTTTAACGGCCGCCACCCCTCCACTTGGGGGGGTGCATGCCCCCCCTCTTCCACTCTACTTCATCTCTCTCTGTCTCCCCGACATGTTGTTGGCAAGGGAGAGAGGGAGAAAAAAAATTGAATTAAATAAAAAATTTAAAAAGGGGGTGCGTTCTTATTCACAGGGAGAGGGGGGATGCTACACCCCGAATCCCGAAAAGTCATGCATGGTTCATATGAGAATGGTTCATATATTGGAGGACCGTTGACCATCACGTTTGCTCATATCTTTCACAATGATTCCCTCCTCCCATAAGATCTTAAGCTCATCGACTAATGGATAAAGATAGACATCCATATTCTTAACTTTGTGGTGGTCAGGAATGAAGCAAGCTAAGGATCATGTGTCCTTTCTTTGTAGAAAGTCATGGTGGGATGTTATAGTTAACAAGGACTACATGCTACACACTGTAAGAAGTTGAGGGAAGACCGAATAGGTTCACGCCATCCATAGCAAGACCAAGCTGAAGATTCCTTGGCTCTCATGCAAAGCTTAGAAAGGTAGAGTCAATATGGCTCCATGCATGTGAATCTGCTAATGTTTGTTGGACTCCATTTGTGGATCTATTCTATACATGCCACATTGTCAAGATTGCTAAGCTTGACGAATGGAACATGTAATGTATACGGGGGATAAGTGGAAAGTGTCTAAGAATTTTCTGAGGGATGGTTTGCCCTTGAAGGTCCTATTGACACCTGTGAGCACCACACTTTGGACATATCTCCATAGTCTTGTACTCTCCTCAAAACAACATGCAATCTTTGACACATGCATGGATGATGTTGTAGTCCATCCCAAGATTTTACAAAACACGTTGCACATCATCACAAGACTCAGACGTGGTATTTCCAAGTGGTAATATATGATACTTTAGCAACCTGAAAACAAATCATAAAACAACTTGAAAAAACATAATTATTTTTTATAATGGTGCAGAAAAGAAATCAACGAAGTGTATGTAGAAGGTACTTGAACAACTCAGTCACAGTCACATCGCTCAACCCGTATTTTGCTTGCACACTTAGAAGTGCAAGCATCGTCTTTAGGTGAGATACTTAGCACCCATCATATAATTGTATGGATTCTTCCTCTCTAAGATGATTAGATGTCTTGGCATCCATGGGCATCAATGCATTGATCATTGCCTCCATCGGAGGCTCCAAAATTGTAGGAAAGTCTAAAATGTTGCATGTCTCCTCTGGTATTTATAGTATAGACTAGGTAGTGTCTTCCAAGTGGTAGATTGGCTCAGGCACTCCATCCATCGCACGCCCAAAACTCTTTTAACTGGCCATAATAGGTGCACTCATCCTTGGGATGAGATGTCACCTCCCTGTATAAATTTTACGGCTACATCCAATATTTTTGCATATGATATTTAATTAGTTTGAGAATATAATGCATGATTGATACACACTAAGCATACCACTTTCTTAAAGTGTGAAATCACCTGATCAATGATCTTCGATTGAAACTCGCCGAAGCATCATATGTGTTCTATAGACAAGCAATGCTTTCATCTAATTGCTAGCTTGCATTGAGAGCAAGGGCACGGGACACATTGATTAAGATACACCTTGTAATCTTGAACATCACGACCTTCATCATTTTTCATTTTGTCTATGTTATGACAAATAATTTTTTTTTCTCATTCTCTTTTTCTTTGTTAATTTGTTTGAGAAGGGATTTCTCCTCTTGTAACTCACAAAATTAATGTCAAGTAAAGTCTTAGTTTTCTCCCCCTTTCTTTACACTCTTCGTTTTATGTTCTCTCCCCTTTCTCTTTCTTTCTAAACTCTTTCTCCTTCTTTGTTGCCCCTCTCTTTGTTTCTCTCCACTCCCTTATGTTTTCTCACTCATTCTCCTCCCTCCCTCCCTCCCTCCCTCCCTCTCTCTCTCTCTCTCTCTCCCCATTTCTTTGTTGTCTTTCATGTTTATTCTCTCTCTCTCCACTCCCTTATATTTTCTCACTCATTCTCCTCTCTCCCTCCCTCCCTCCCTCCCTCTCTCTCTCTCTCTCTCCCCATTTCTTTGTTGTCTTTCATGTTTATTCTCTCTCTCATTCTCTCTTCCTTTTCTTTTCTTCTTCCCCCTCTCTCAGTTTCTATTTTTCTTTCTCTCTCTCTCTTTCTTTGTTGCCCCTCTCTTTGTTTCTCTCCACCCCCTTATGTTTTCTCACTCATTCTCCTCTCTCTCTCTCTCTATATATATATATATATCTATATATAAATCTATTTCTTTGTTATCTTTCATGTTTATTCTCTCTCTCTCTCTCTCTCTCGTTCCCTTTTCCTTTTCCTTTCTTCTTCTTCCTCTCTCATTTCCTATCTTTCTCTCTCTCTCTCTCTCTTTCTTTGTTGCCCCTCACTTTGTTTCTCTCCACCCCTTTATGTTTTCTCACTCATTCTCCTCTCTCCTTCTCTCTTTCTTTTCCCATTTCTTTGTTATCTTTCATGCTTATTCTCTCTCTCTCTCTCTCTCTCTCTCTCTCTCTCTCTCTCTCTCTCTATTATGTTTCATGTTTATTCCCTCTCTCTCTCTCTTGTTCTTTCTTTCTTTTCCTTTCTTCTTCTCCCTCTCTCATTTCCTCTCTTTTTCCCTTGATGCACCTCATTCTCAACAAAAATAAGCAAAAGAAAATACGAAAGAACAAGAACAAACCAAGAAGGAGCAATGTACTCACCGCAAAGGCCTGAGGATGGATTCTTTGTCTTCTCTTCGCAACGGTCTCTCTTCGCCCTTCGCACACTTCCTCCTCTTCTTCGCAAGTGGCGACAACAATGGTAGTGCTGAGAAGCTCTCTTTCTCTCCCTCTCCCTCGCAAACACACGATCTCTTTCGCTCTCTCTTTGGCTCTCTCTTTTGCTGTTCACGACAAAATACCGTGCTCAAGTTTCGACCGAATTTTTTTACTCCGAATACTGTCACTATTTGCTTTGCTATCAATGCCACTAATATGCATCGCAATTGACTGTCGCTATTTCCCTATGTCCTTGTAGTGTATAAGACCCATTCACATGGGGAAAAGGGAAAAAACACACTTGAAATGGAAATAAAAATTAATATGAAAAAAATTGACAGTCAAAACAAAGAAGAAGAAAAATGAAAAATATCTGTAGGGAAGTGGCAAAGAGGATGGTTAAGATAAAACACTATTTTGGGGGCGATAGGGCACATTCGTATGAAAAAAATAGAAAAAATGAGCAAGAAAATAAACAGAAAAATGAATAACATAAAATCGATGGGCCGAAACATAATGGAGAAAAAATAAAAAGTGTGCGAGGGAGGAAGCCAGACAAGGGTATATAAACAAAGTTGAATTTTGAGGTGATTAGGATAGGTTCATATGAAAAAAGAGCAAAAAACACCCACGAGAATACCCAAAAATACGAAAAAAATCAATAACGGACCAACCATGTATTGAAATGACTAGTAAAAAGAAAAAAAGTCAAGAGGAAGGTGTAGGTCAAGACTATCTTATCATAACATTGTTTCGAAGCAAAAAAAGGTGTGTTCGTATAGAAACATGTCAAATTAAAATTTCTTTAAAATTTAATAACTCATGAATAGTGACTCGGAATAGAGGGCTATAAATAGGAAAAGTGGTCACTTCAAATGGCAAAACAAGCCTGTAATATCATATTTGAACCTAGGTAAATGTAGGATATGCTCACATGAAAAAATGGAAAAAAAAGGATAAAGTCAAATGGACAAGGAATGACCCCAAGGATGGGGTGAAAATAGGATGAGTGGTAGGGAAGGGACCCCATTAGGCCAAAATCAGGATATGGTATACATGAATGATCAGATAGAGATGTTTCCATGAAGGTATGCTGAACAAATACACAGGGATGCGCCCCCACACTTAAGATCTTAATAGATCAGATTGACTAATCAACAGGGGCCTAACACTTTACCACCACTCATACTCAGATGTGCCCACACTAAAAACATGACTGACTCTTATTAACAAAAAGGTAGGGTGGTTAGAAACACTTGGCACGACTTGTAGCTAGTTGAGGTGAACTGTCATTGATATGTGAAGGATCATAGTTGTCGACAAGAGATACCGCGGCTCACCACATCACACTCATCCAACATGGCAAGGACCATGCAACAACACCCAGGGAGGTAGCTTTGTTGAGAAAGAGTTGGTTAAGTTGTCAATGGTGAGGTATACAGTACCACTCAATCTCGACAGTCACTCATATTGGAATGATGGATTAGTCGCTCGCCGTGTGACTCACATCACTCAATAGAAAGGATTGAAACCCATATCTTACACTCGGTTTAGAAATCGAGAAGAGGGATGGTTCAAAAGGAGTATGCTAGTGTGCACAGTTAATGGTGCATCAGTGCATCCCAACCCATCTGGCATAGGTACAAGAAGGAAGGCCATGGAACCTTATCATGTAGTGCACCGAACAAAATGATATGTATAGTGATGGCAGAGGAGGAGGTTCAAAAGGATTATGCTAGTGTGCACAGTTAATGGTGTATCAGTGCATCCCAACCCATCTAGCATAGGTACAAGAAGGAAGGCCATGGAGCCTTATCATGTAGTGCACCGAACAAAATGATGTGTATAGTGATGGCAGAGGAGCCTTAATGGTTCAAAAGGAGTATGCTAGTGTGCATAGTTAATGGTGCATCAGTGCATCCCAACCCATCTGGCATAGGTACAAGAAGAAAGGCCATGGAGCCTTATCATGTAGTGCGCCGAACAAAATGATGTGTATAGTGATGGCAGAGGAGGCCCCTCCTATTTGTGCATAGAGGGAAACAGAACGTACCTAACATCAATGGTCGTAACGTCCCTCAATCCTTATCTATCAATTGATGAAAGGGAAATCAATCACACTCAGCCCCCCTTTTGTCTCACGCTCTGTTGATGATTACATGAGGGAAACCGAGTTCTTCACATCCCATTGTTGTAAGCTTCACTATCATTTATGCAAAGGCTATATGCCTTGTATATAATTGATGGTGCAACAATGTATTCCACCCTGTGCCAGCATACCGTACGGGAAGGAAGGCCAAGAAGCCTTATAATGATGTGTATAGGAACAATTTTTGCATTATGCATTGAGAGACCCATCTCGTGTGTGCAACACTCCATTCACACATCACACCTCTCTGTTGTGGATATAAAGGGCAAGGATTGGTCACTCACCCCACCCTCTATCTCACGCTCGATTGATGATTACAAAAGGGAAACCCATACTCACAACCCCATCTGGCTAGGATGAAAGCTCTCATCGCTCAAGGCTTGTCGATGAAGATTGGCTTTTTCTCGTTGATAATGTCAACTTGTATCGGTTAATGAAGAGACATACCCAGGGAGGTAGGCAATAAGTGTGGTACTTGGATTGCATATTGGAAATGTCGTCTACTATAGAAATCAAAGGAGGCACTGATGAAGTTGCAGGATTCCATGCACCAAGGGAAGCGTCTGTGGAATTGCTTCTAGAAGAGTTATGCTAGTAATTTAGCTATCCTGGACTGTGGGATATTACCACCTTTTCCACATCTAGCTTCCCCTCCAAGGGTTTCTACCACCTTTTCTTGGAACAAGGCCTATTATGACAATGAATTTCTTCATTTTCTCCCATAATAGTTTGGATTTTTTCTTTCTTTTTCTTTTTTCTTTTTCCCTACTCCAGGGGGTTTTTCCACATTTTCTCGAAGAATAGGTCGGCAACATGATAAGGATCGAAGTCCTTTTCTCCCATGACCAATATATTTTTATTTTTTTCTTTCATTTTATCTTCTTTTCAAATAAAAAATTGGTAAGAATACCATGTATCAGAACCATCCTCAACACCACCTCTTCTGGATCAAACAAAAATGAAACAAAGGAGGGGTGGAAGGTGGATGTGATGGGCTAACAGAACAAGGCCACCTCATCAAAAGAAGCAGGAGGGCTATAAAGAGCAATAGATAAAGCCATACTGATCGGTGCATAAGGAATGAAGGAGCTATCAATAGTGATTGTCAAGATCCCTAGGGAGGATAATACTTCTTGAGGTGATAGCCATTAATTAGGAAAGGATCATCAAAAGCATCGACTGTCTCTATACTTGACCGCCGAGCCATTAGGATTGACGGTAAGGACCTTATAGGGGCCCATCCATTATTGTTGAAGCTTGCCTGGAAACTTGCCAAATCTCGAATCATAAGCAAAGACTAAGTCACCTTCCTTAAACTTCTCATGCTTGATGGAATTGTATTGATAGGCCTTTTGTTGAGCTTGTATGGCTTTTGTATACTATAGGGCCATCCTGCGAATCTCGTCTAGACATTTCAAGTGCAAGAGACGGTGCTACAAGGACTCATCATCTCCCAAGCGCTCTTTGATAGGCATGCGCAGAGAGAGGACAACTCCACTTCAACAGGGAATACTGCTTTTATACCACACACCAGTTGGAAAGGGGTCTGACCTCTTGTAGTAGCCTTATGAGAGGTTTTGTATGTCCAAAGAGCTATGTAAGACGATTGTCCCAATCATGATGATGTGCATCAATCGTCCTTGTCAGGATCAAGTAGAGGATGCGATTGGTAACTTTGACTTGGACGTTGGCTTTGGGATAATAGGGTGTGGACTTGCGATGGTAGATCTTATACAACTTTTTCAAATCTTCCATAATCTTGTTAAGAAAGTGAGTATCTCTATCACTAATGAGCTCTAGGGATTGCCAAAGTGGGTGATGATGTTGTTGTAAAGGAATAGGGCAACGCCATTTCCATTATTCCCCTTGAGAGCTTTGGCTTCACACTAGTTCGTAACATATACTATACATCCTAGGATGCATATGTTTTTCTTTCTTCTAGTTGGTGGATCAATGGGGCCCATGAAGTCGATTCACCACTTCTCAAACGGCATTAGGGAAAGGATGGGTTGCAGTGGCATGGCAGTAGATTTGGTAGGCTTTCTCATTCATTGACAAGCATCACAATGTTTGCAGTAGTCATATGCATCCTTGTGAAGGGTTGGCCTGAATCTGCCAATAAACACTCGATTGGAATTAATGCATCCCTCGGACTTGCAAGATACATTGATAAGAGCAGGACCTATTCTAGGGAGTTTGACTTACATGACTATCAAAAGGCCAGACTTGAGCAATGCTATTGGCCTTGTCAGTCAGTTTATGCAGATGCCTAGAAAGCCTCATTTGGATGTAGTTAGACGTATATTGAGGCATATGAAGTTCACTTTACATTATGGACTTTTTTATGAGGTAGGTAAGGACATACAGGTCTTTGGATACACGGATGTACCAAGAAGTGTCAAAGCCCAGACCTTGGGCTTACAGAGACCAAAATCCAGGGATGTCGAGAGCTCAAATTAAAAGGGCACAAGGACAAGGTCAAGATCAACATAAGAAGCTAAGGGAAAATGCAATCAATAACTTTGTCCCCACTCAAAGAAGTGAACAAAGTCTGCATTGTTTTCACTGCAATGAACCCGGGCATTTCAAAAGGGAATGTCTCAAACTTGGCGGGGACCGCCGTCAAGGGAAATTCGAAGGCCAAGCCATGGCTACCCATGCCACGGTCGTGCAACATTGGGAAGGGAAAAACACGATTTCAGCACTATTCCAACCTCATCTCCTGATATGCATCTTCTCAGCACTTCATCTTTGCCTTTATTGTATAGAGAGAGAAGCGTCACCTAACAAGGTTTAGGGGACTGATTCCAAAAGAAGCTTCTTCTCTCGGGGAAGTTACTATATGTATATCTACTACATCACATGCATTCAAGGCCTATTTATAAATATCCTTATTTGTGAATTTTTCTTGAATAAAACATAACCCTTTTCTATTCAATCTGTAGATAACCCCTTTATATTACACCCTTCTATATGTAAAAAATGTATAAAAATGGTATTTTAAAAATACCTTATTTTGAACCCACGTGATGCATGCATATATTCATTAGTAACTTACCCGAGCTTCTTCTTCTCATGGCTAGAGATACCAGAAGGATACTGTTGACTTGCCAAGAGGCTGGCTATGTCTGTGTACCATGGGATAACAGTTTTGACTAGTAACAGGGAAGCATCAGGGAGGTCTATATCATCCTACTCTTCTTTGTCGCTCTGAGGGATCTGTGACAGATAATCAACTAGGACATGGGAGCAACTGGGTTTGGTAAGCACTTCAAAGTCAAACTCTTGAAACAGAAGGAGCCATCTCATCATTCGTCCCTTCACATTTGCTTTATTCATCAGGAAGGGCATGGCCTCATGATCCACATAGAATTTGAAATGCATCGACAATAGGTAGTGTCAGAATTTCTCCAAGAAGGTGAATACCATTACCAAGGACTCAAGCTCTGTCACTATATAGTTTCTTTCTCTGTCAGTTACATTTCGGCTAGTATAATAGATGGGTTGATCTAACTTTGACTACCCTTTTTGGCACAAGACTTTGTTTAGGCCTTCAACTATTGTATTAGTGTGTACATGGAACTCCTTCAATTAGGAGATTGTAGGATGTTGTTAAATGCTTCGTCACAATTAGTAATCCACACAAACTCTACATCTTTCCTCAGGAGCTTATGCAAGGGGGCTACTTTTGTTGCAAAGTGTGCAATGAACCGTCTATAGTAGCCCACATGGCCAAGGAATCTCCTTAACTATTTGAGGTTAGTTAGCACTGTTAAAGCTACAATCTTCTCAATCTTGGCAAGATCTATTGCTATCCCCTATGTAGAGACAATGTGGCCCAAAAGAATTCTTGATGGGACTCCAAAGAAACATTTGTTGGGGTTGAGAGAGATCCCATACTCTCGACATTCGTCAAAGCAGTGCTCTAGGTATCCTCAATGCTCATGAATTAGGTTATAGACATAGAAGTCATCTAGGTAGACATCAATGAAATCATTCAAATGGTTTTGGAATGCATCCATCATCACTCATTGGAAGGTAGCACGAGCGTTAACAAAGCCCAAACAGCATCATTGTGTAAGTATAGGTTCCCCATTCTGTTGTTGTGAAAGTTGTTTTGGATTGATCTTCTTCTATGATCTCTGGACTTGATTGTATCACTGAATCCATCCAAGAGGGAATAAAGCTTATGGCCTACCATTGTGTCCAAAAATTGGTATGTGAAAGGGATATGGAAATGATCCTTCTTAGTCTTGGAATTCTACTTTCAAAAGTCCATACATATTCAGAGCTTTCCATTCTTCTTAGGTACTACCACGATGGGTGAAACCCATACATTATTGGCCATTGGATACTTAAACTCGGCTTCAAGGAGCTTTATGAATTTGGCTTTCACGAGGGTGGAGTAATTTGGATTCATGTGCCTCTATCTTTTCTTCATAGGCTTGGCATGAGGCTCTAGGTCGATGTGGTATTGACACACCATAGGATCAACCCCTTTTAGAACTTTATAGGACCATATAAAGACATCCAAGTTCTCTTTTAGTAGGTCATGCAAGACCCATAGTTCTTCTTCTGGAAGATTTATTCCCATCTTTGGGTGATGTTCAGTACATCAACATCCACGAACGTTAATTGCTTCTCTCCTTCTACTTCACGGATGAAGGTCCCACGGACTGCTTCTGGGTACAAAGAGAAATCTTCACGCAACTTCATAGAAACAATTCTCCCACGACTTTATTTTGAACAAAATTATTTTTGCTCTTCATATTCTTCATAGAATTCATCAAGAGACCACAAAGACACAAGAGAGCACACCACTTTGAATGGAAATCATTACATAGTATTCTTCTTCAAAGGTTCCACATCTTTCTCTCACAATCTCTCACTCATAGATATATTGTTTTGCATAGATTTGTCTATCTCTCACTCACTCTCTCTCTCATACATATTCTTTCTCTTGAATAATCAATAATAATCACTCATAAGCTCTCTTTGATTGTGGATACCCCTTCCAAGAGGTATGTCTGATATGAAAGGTCACCAAAAGCCACTACAATATCCCTTTGTAGCTTAATAGTGTCACTATCACTTTAGTCTTTACTTTGAGTTTTCAACATCTACTTCTTCCACTTCTTTGAGCTAATTTTAACTTTTATTCATCTCTTTCCAAGGTTGGAAAATTTCCCCAAGCTACACATTCATCCATCATCACACTTAAAGAGGCATACATTGATGCCAGGAGGCATATTCCACGGTGGATTCCGTGCCACGGTGGATTTCGTGAGGTTTTACAGTGGATTCCATAAACTTTGATGACCGGGGCTCATACACAAAGTGGATTCTTTGTGCGAGAAGTTGATGGGGACGCCTGTCCTTTTCGGGTGTTTCATTAATTTAGTGTGTACATGGGTGATTCCATAGCAGGTGATTCCGCAAAATGCATATTAGATTAATAAACGTTTATGAGTTTAGAGTGCACACTCGTAATAAATTAAGGTTAGGATTTATTTCTAACCAGTTGATTTATTTATGTAGCTGAAGACTGCTAGGTATTCACTTTTGTCGGTTTAATTGTATTATTTTACTAACGATTGTGAATGCTTCAGTTGATGTGTAGAGATAGCAGCAGTGGCGGAGGAAAGCATTGGAGTCTAGCGAGTATTCGACCTATGGATTATATTTTGATAGGCGCCACGCCTATATTTTGTCATGTCTATTGAGGCATCGATTATTTATTATTATTTTGTATGCGCCTATGCACGCGGATATGTTATTTCTATTTGGACATTGTGTTGGGCGTGCCAGACTCTATGGGCACCATCCATTAGCTTTATCTCCTATTTTTGTAAAAGCAAACTCAAAAGCTAAAAGCTTATCATATTTTTGTAAATTGAGCTATTATTGAGCATGAAGATGGAAATATACATAAAATACATGCTTTGTGAAGTGCTCACAGAAGGCATGGGGGGAGATTGAACCCAATTTTTCTCTTGCTCTTGTCGTTCATGCTTTTTACATTGTAATTTGTGCAAAAAGGTAGAGTTCATTGTTCTTGTAGACCTTCCGGGATTCACTACGTGAGCATACAGCGACCGATCTGCGCACCAGTGGTATCAGAGCGGAGCTGAGATCAAGAGCTTCCAATCGCTACCCATCTCGTGCGAAGGCGGAGCTCTTGGAACGATCGGGCTCTATAGTCAATCTCGACGCGAACCATCGATACAAGCAGACTTCTGGCGATCAAGAACCCCTGTTTCTGTCATCAGATCGCGAAGGACCAGGCAATACAGGCGGAGGACCATTCCCTCATCTCCATAAACAAGTCGTGGGCAAACTGTGAGAAATTCCATATCTCCTCTCTTCCAAAGTTGAATCTTAAAGTTTATAAGCTTGGTGAGAAGCTTAAAGCTTCACAAATCAAATCGTCTGGTCTCGGAGTATCTTTGATTTTTCTGCGTGGCGGAAAAAAAACGGCCCCCCCCACGACTGCGCCATTTTTCATCAATTAAGCCCCCCCCTCCCCCCCCCTCCCCCACTAAGGTTAATCCAGTAAGCTTATCCCAATCAAGTCAGACAAGTTATCTCCCAACTCTGCAAGTCAACAAACTCCAGGTACCGCGCCTTAGAAATCAAGTTCTGCAAGTCATCTGTGATCAAGTTCTACAAGTTCACTAAGTCGGCTAAGTTCTGCAAGTCTGCAACTCTGCAAGTCAAACTAGTCAATTGAAGTCAGAACTGACTTGTGCTCAAAACTCCTAGAAGGGCTGTTCCTCTGCAAAAACTCCGAACTGCAAAGTTGTTCGTTGGAAGGTATTCCACCCATACGTAGGTTTGCTGAAGTATTTTCAGCATACGAAGAAGGAAAAATCGCAGATTTTCTGAAGATTGAGAAAGAAATACCCAAAAACACATAAGCCTTGTATCCCTGAACTTGAGCTATGCTCATCCCGCTAACTTGATTTTGAGTGAGAAAGGTCTTTTGAGTTTTACAGGATGACGGAACCACATATGGATGATCCTATGGCTGAAGACGACCTACTTGAGCCTACGATGGAGCAAAAGCTAGACTTAATCATGATGCAATTGGAAGAAGAACGAAAGGCTAGGCAAGCATTGCAAGCGCAACTGGCTAAATTACAAAGCGCATCTACCGACAAAGAAGAACCTCAAGCTGAAGATTTGATTCGACGTACCATCGACGCCACTCTTGAAGCTCAAACCATTCGCAAGGAATCAAAGATAAGTAAACGAAGTTTCAAATTTCGCACTTTCAATGGCATACGAGAAGGAAAAACTGTTTTATCATTCATTAGTCAATTTGATGACTATTTCCATGAGGAAACTTATCCAGAAAAAGATAAAATCAAGTGTGTTACTAATCATTTAGTAGACAGAGCATCACTTTGGTGGACTGTAGTACGCAAGAGCATAGAATGTCCTGCTACTTGGAAAGATTTCAAGAAGAAGTTCATGCAGAATTTCCTTCACCGCAATTTCATGAGAAGGCTATCAAGCAATGGGATTTACTCCAACAACGGGATCGTGAGCCTATACCTCAGTATACAGAGCGTTTTTGGAATGCACTCCTCCAGCTACGCATGCTTGAAGACGTACCAGAGATGACACATAAGCGGAAGTATATGTCTGGACTTCTTGGACATTACTACGCTGAAGTGAACATGTTCAAGCCTGCTACTCTTGAAGACGCCATTTCACTAGCTCACGACACTGAAAATAAGCTACGCGGTAGAGACAGACGACCACAGCAATTCCAAGTCAATGGTAATTATGGATCTAAACAATTCAATTCCAATTTTAGAAGATTTAATCCAGGTCGTTTCTCTTCATCATCTTTCCGCAAGAATTGGGCTAAACCACCTACATTACCATCCAATGTCAATCCAAATCCTAAGCCTATTCCACAGCCAAACCCAAATGTACCTAGACTTCCCGCCATTGCAAACAATGTAACCAAAGCCAAGCCAATAGTATGCTATAAATGCCACCAGCCTAAACATCTCGCAGCAAATTGTCATTCAAAGAAGCCACTAGCTCATATCAACTATCTTGGAGCCATGGACGAAGACGAACAAGAGGATATGCCTGATTTCACTGAAGATGAGGACGACACTACTACTACTTCCGATACTTTACCAGGTATGCCTACTCCACATTCATTATTGACTATGAAATGTTTGGTGCATGGAAAGGAAAAGACTATTTTGCATGATGACGGTAGTACTCATGATTTTATTTCAGCAAAATTGGTAAAGGAATTGAAATTACAGACTGTACCTACGCATTATCGCATAAAAGCTGCATTTCTAGGCACTAGGTATAATGGTACACAGGAAGTGCAAGATTTAGAGATTCAAATTGGTTCATACACTGAAAGAAGAAATTTCTTAGTTGTTCCATTACAGTCGAGTGACTTTATTTTAGGAATGCCTTGGCGACACCAGCATAACCCAGATATAGATTATTCCACACACACAATGAATATTAATTTTCAAGGAAAATCTATTACATTATATGGTATGCATGCATCTAATGTTTTTCCACTGCTTTCGCATACTCAAGCTAAACGTGCATTACGCAAGAGTAGTAAATCCTATCTCATTTGGGTGAATGAATTGCAAGTAAAGGAAAATCATATGCACCCTAGGCATAAAGAATTTCTTTCATATTTTAAGGACTGTTTTGCAGAAGACCTACCACCAGGTTTACCTCCTTCACGTCCAGAAGACCATAAGATAGATTTGATCCCTGGCACACAACCACCTTGCAAAGCACCATATAGGCACAACCAGATAGAGCAAAAAGAAATCCAGAGTCAAGTTGAGGAATTACTAAATAGAGGTTTGATTCGACCTAGCAGTTCTTCATTTGGTGCACCTGTATTATTAGTCAAGAAAAAGAATAATACCTATCGTATGTGCATTGACTATCGAGCTTTAAATAAGATCACTGTAAAGAATAGGTATCCTATTCCTAGAGTTGATGACCTTATGGACAAACTGCAAGGATCTTCTATATTTAGTAAAATTGACCTTAAGTCTGGTTATCATCAGGTGAGGCTAGATAAATCTGACATATTTAAGACTGCATTCAGAACACAGTTTGGTCATTATGAATTTTTAGTCATGCCATTCGGATTGACTAATGCACCTGCTACCTTTAGTAGAATGATGAACCGTATCTTTTTGAAATATCAGTATTGTGTAATTGTTTTCTTTGATGATATTTTGGTGTTTAGTCAAAATGAGAAAGAACATTATGAGCATTTGTCCTTGGTTTTTCAATTATTGAAAGAAAATCAACTGTATGCAAATCCTGAAAAGAGTGAATTCTTTAAGACGAAAATTGAGTATTTAGGTCATATTGTATCATCTGATGGAATTAAAGTTGATCCTAAGAAAATTGATGCAATATTGAATTGGCCTGTTCCTAAAAACGTGCATGAGTTACGCTCATTCCTTGGTCTTGCTAGTTTTTATAGGAAGTTTGTACGTAATTTTTCATTACTTGCTTTACCATTAACCAAACTTTTGAAGAAAGGAATTGTTTATCAATGGAACGAAAATCAACAGAAATCCTTTGACTTACTGAAACATGCATTAACCAATGCCCCTGTTTTATAGTTGCCTGACTTTAATAGACCATTCTTTCTAGTGGTGACCGATGCTAGTGGATCAGGAATAGGAGCCGTACTTATGCAAGACAATCATCCTATAGCATATTCTAGTTGTAAGCTGAAACCTTCTGAGCTGAAATATTCCACATATGACAAAGAACTATTCGCAGTTGTACAAGCATTAAGACAGTGGAAACACTACTTAATGGGTTCAGAATTTATGATAAAGACCGATCAGCAAAGTATTAGACATTTACTTAGCCAACCCCAAATCTCTGACCGACATATCAAATGGGCCTCCTTTATTCAAAGTTTTCATCCTATCATTCAATACCAACCTGGAAAAGAAAATGTAATGGCTGATGCATTGAGTAGAAGACCTGCCATTCATAATATTTCTGTCATATCTTTTGATTCTTTGATTGCTATGAAAGATACTGTAACGTGTCCACTAGAATCATCCAGGACACATCTTAGCAGTCCATCGGAAAGGATGTCTAGAAAGTTCCGCCCGGCACTCCCATGGAATGTTACGGGTTTTGCAATCTAGGTCTTCCCGTGTCTGCCACGTAGCGGAAGTATCCTGCTCGTTCCCACTTAGGATCGATCGGAATTTGGGTTTTCCTGTTTGGTCATTAACTAGCAGCAACTAGCGTCAGACTCGAGCGAACTACTTTACGTAGAAACGCCAGGTCTGAAGCGGATTCATGCTGCACTTGGTTCAAGGAGAATGGGAAACGAGAGGGATGCAAGGCTCGACCTCTCTGCCATAAGGCATAGTCCCATTCCGTTCCCCTAAAACAGCATGAATCGGGTAATAGGTAATTCTAAGTCATCGTTCTCGTTATTTGTTCTGGCGATGATGATCATCCCTCTGTTCGTTGAAGATTTTTGAGAAAAGTTCCCGGCTAACCGGGACCACCCATCCATAGGACAGACCCATGGTCCATCCTCCGCACTTTCCTCGGTTTGTTTTAGTTATGTAATTACCTACCACATTAATTCGACATATATCAAACAGCTTCTTTGATTAACCCTGTTAAGCACTGGTTCCTTCACGTAATCTTATCACAGGACATAAAGAAAACAATGTCAAACAACTTCTTTATTATCATTTTATCATTTTATCTTTGAAATACAAGGAGTTCCGCCCGTAGGCTTGTCTATAATCCGCCCGAAGGCTATCCAATAATCCACCAGGGATCACTATTCCAAGCTTCTGCCCGTAGACTAGTATGCGGGCCTCGAGATCCAATCCCGAGTCACGTTAGCCTCTTGTGCAGGACCCGGAAGGCGAGGGATTTACGGCCAGAGCCCCCCCTGGCACCCAAGCGTCCTCCTGCTCCAAGTAGAGCTCAACGGAAAGACCTCTCGCGGCGGGTTCGGTCCACGTTCCCGGCGCGGTCAACAACCCCCTTGGTTAGGGTCAGGCAGGCAGTCGGGGGTAACTGAAGCTGCCTCTCCCTTCAGGCCTTCAACCTGAAGCATTTATATATCTTTCATCCTTTAATTCCTTGAACAAACAATGCAAACAGTGCTTTCTAAATTGTTACAAGCACAATCAATTCCAGTGGTCGTTTAGTTGGCAAACTGTTAAGGAGTGACTCCTTCTCTCCGAATGCATCCCGCATTCGATCCGGAATCAATTGCAACTTGGCAAGATTCCTATCGTCCTTGGGTTAGGGTCATACCCAACTTAACCAATACCTTAGGTTTTATTAATAGTAGATTCCGGCGACCATGTTGCTTTAATTTATTGACTAATCATTTGCGCCGAGCAATTACTTAACTTCCCTTAACTAGCAATTTTTCCCTAATGAGGGCGATGTAAGAGGATGACTACCCATCCCTTTTCAAGTTAAACTTGTGCAAGAACCTGCCAACCTCATTCCAAGGAATGGCAAAATTTTCTTACGATCAACCCGCAAGGCTATGCGACGTTGCAACTTATTGCGCAAGCGTCGCCTCCATTCCAAGAGATCGTTTCACCTAATGAATGGCGTATTCTGGTCACGGAATTAACTTTAGACGAGAAGCAGGGTTTAGGGTGTCTTTTTACCCAACGCATCCCTAATTTTACTAAATCGACAACGATTAGTCCTAGGGTTCCAACTCAATTCGAGTTTCATCATTTTGAACGCTTGGTCCTTAAGGTAGGAATCCTAGATTATCGTTTACATGAGCATCCAATTAACTCAACATTTTGGGAATGTGGTTAGGACTATTGGGCTTGAAGGTTTCGACTTAGCGACAATTGGAAAACTTGGCCGAATCCTTAACTTGCTAATCCCTAGTTAGTGTTTGGGGTATCTATCGTATTGACTGATTCATGCGTATACGAAATCCTTTGTGGCTAGGTGATTTGGGTAATTCACTATGCTTGTCTCGCGACAAGGATGAATCCTTCCTAGAGATAATAAACTAGATCTAAAGAAGAAAAATGGCCTCGACTACCACAATACATGTAAACATGCGACTCACTCTATTATTGGTAAGTAAAAAACACATGCTAAGTTGGATACCAACTTTCTTAGGACCTACTAGGCCTTACTTCAAATAATCATGTCTACTACCTTGTTATCTACACCTTAGAATCTCAGGCTTTGTTTAAATCCTGCAACCTTTCCTACGGCAACACTTGATGAATGAATTTTTATGCACGATGAAAGTGCAACATGCAACCTTTACATAACTACAACGTAGTTAAATGAGATTATTGTAGAGTTAGTGTTGGTATATTCTTTCTTGCAAGCACATGCCACATGCCAATCCCTAGATTCAATTTTTGATATGCCATCATTACTTTTCGGATAACCTCCTACGGGTGTTAATAGCTTTTCCCCATGAACCATTACAATAAAGATTTTTCCTTAATTGCCTTTTTAATTCGGCTTGGTAAATTTAAACATGCATAGGTACCTTCTATTCCGTGAGAGTTATCATACCTAGTGCATTACTTTTGCGTAGAATCAAAAATCATAAAAACCTGGGTCTGTGGGCTCGGGGAGATATCCACTTGAATGCTTGGAGATGAACCTCCCGCAGGCGCACCTTGCAACTTCTTGGGAGCCATTGTAGTCGTGGTTACGGACTCCGCAGATTCCCTCAATCCTTTGCTCTTGCTTTTTGAGACGGCTAGGAGGTCGATACCTTCTCCTCGCTTGGGAATAGGAGTTTCCCTAACCCGGATTTAAAACCGAGAAGCCGCATAGGATCAAGGCCTATGTCCTTAAACCTTAGAAGCTTCTTAAAGAAGCTTCTGGGCAGCAGCGACGACGAGAAGGGGATCCCAATGATTGGGAAGAGAGACGTGGTCAAGGCGAGGATGGCGGCGGACTGTGGCGGCCTGGCGGACTGTGGCGGCGATGGCAGCCCTGGTCTCCCTCCTTTCCCCAACACGGCGTGGCAGCAGCGTCCCTTTCCTCCCCTGACTTCTCTCCTTAAAGGGAGTACATATAGGCAAGGGGGGGGGAGAGAAGGCCTCCACACACGTGGCCCCTTGCATGGGTTCCCCCCCTCCCATGCAGGCCACGACTCCTCCATGGCCCATCCCCCCACACTCCCTCTTCTCCAGCCATGCATCGGCTGGGGAAAAGGGATTAAAGTAAAAAAAAATTGCTTTAATAATAACTATTTTGCCCCTCCCAAGAGGGTGTTTACGCGGGAATTTCGGTTTTGAACCCTCGGCTCGCTTTTGCCAATGCGAATGGTCTCGATTTCTCACGTGCAGGCTACACATTATACTGCCGGTAAATCCAATATGTGGGATAACCTTTGTACAAAGTTTACGCAGTGTGCGGAAAGTCAATGTTCACGGGTGGAAATATTACATTCTCTCCCCCTTAGAAGAATCGAGATGTCCTCATCTCGAGATAAACTGGGGATATTGATGATTGAGAGAGCTTTCATCCATCCAGGTAGCATCCTCTTCGAGGTAATCTTTCCACTGGACGAGGCATTCTTTCAAGGTTCTAGATCTCAATTGTCTCTCCCTGACATCTAAAATCTTTTCCGATCTTAGTTCAAGGACTCCTTGACTAGGCATTACAACTTGTTGGTCATCAAGTACATGATTTGGGTTGGGTACATATTTTTTTAAGAGACTAATATGGAATACATTGTGAACTTTTAGGTTATCCGGAAGTTGCAATTTATAAGCATTGGGTCCCAGGCATTTGAGGATTTTATACGGACCACAATACCTTGGACTTAGCTTCTTGCATTCTCCTAGAGATAAAGAGCTCCTTTTAGGGCGTACACGAATGAAGACCATGTCTCCTTCTCCGAAGACCCTCTCTTGGCGTTTCAAATCCGCATATGCCTTTTGTCTATCTTTGGCTGCTTGTATGTCTTGTCTTATTGACCTTATTTGGTCATCCATGTCCTCCAACATTTGTCTTGAAGCTTCCACCCTTAGGGTAGGATCAGAAAAGTTTAGGGGACTTCGACAATCATGACCATACAATGCCTGGAAAGGGGTCATTTGAATGCTTTGCTGGTAAGAAGCATTGTAAGCAAATTCTACTAACGGCAAGTATTGAATCCATCTCTTCGGCTCTCGACAGCAGTAAGCCCTAAGCATATCCTCAATGATTTGATTTACTCGCTCTGTTTGTCCATCCGTTTGGGGATGGTAGGCAGTGCTAAAACAGAGTTGAGTTCCAATAGCTTCAAAGATAGCTCTCCAGAAGTGTGAAGTGAAGAGAGAGTCTCGATCGCTAACGATCCTTCTAGGTAGCCCATGTAGCTTGAATATCTCTTTGATAAACACTCTTGCAATGTCGGAGGCTTTATAGTTTGTCTTTACTGGAATCAGGTGTGCAACCTTGGTAAGCATGTCAACTACAACCATAATGGAGTTGTATCCTCCTTGGACTTGGGGTAAGCCCACCACAAAATCCATACTGATGAATTCCCATTTCATTTGGGGAATGTCAAGTGGTTGCAATTTCCCTGGCATCATGACATGTTCAGCCTTGATACGTTGGCAAGACAAACATTCAGTGACATATTTGAGAACGTCACCTTTGAGCTTCACCCAGTGGTAGCTCTTCCTAACTGCGTTAAGAGTTTTTGCATAGCCAGGATGTCCTGCGAAAGGGGAATCATGAGCTTCCCATAATATCTTCTGCTTAAGTGCCTGGCTTGTTGGTATACATAGCCTTGTTCTGTAGTAAATAAGTCCATTATCAATGGAAAATTCATGATACTTGGCCTGTAACTTCAGATTCTGATCCTTGGTAGATATTTCTTTTATCATTGCTTGGTAGGCTAAGTCATGGCATGCTTCCTCTCTAGCTAGTTCGAGTATAGGGTTGCTTGGCATAGATACCTTTGTAGCCAGAGACCTGGCCGTTGATGGATTCTGCAAGATTAGGGAGTTTAGGAATGCCTTGCGACTGAGTGCATCGGCAACTACATTCTCTTTCCCTGGACGATACTTGATTTCAAAATCATACTCCTCCAATACTTCAATCCATCGACGTTGCCTCATGTTGAGCTCGTTCTGGGTAAAAATCCATTTGAGACTCTTATGATCGGTTACTAGAGTAAACTTGTTACCCAACAGGTAGTGTCTCCAAAGCTTTAGAGCATGGATGACAGCTAATAACTCCAGATCATGCGTGGCATAATTCTTTTCATGACTCTTCAATTTCCTTGAAGAATATGCTACTGGATGACCTTCCTGCATAAGTACACACCCCAAGGCAAGAATGCTGGCATCAGTTACTACCTCGAACTCCTTATTGAGGTCAGGAAGTTTCAGAATAGGTGCTGATACCAAACATTGCTTCAATTGGTCGAAGCTATTTTGCTCGGGAGTTGACCATGTAATAGAAGTCTGCTTCTTTAGTAAGTCGGTAAGTGGTGCTGCAATCAAAGCATAGTTTTTGATAAAGACCCTATACCATCCTGTCAAGCCAAGAAAACTACGTATCTCTTTGACGGATACTGGTATTGGCCATTCAAGCACATCTCTGACTTTGGCTGGATCTACTGATATTCCTTCTGATGATACTATGAATCCTAGATATTCAATCTGACGTTTGAAAAATGCACACTTCTTCATTTTTGCATATAGCTTATGAGACCTCATTGTCTCAAGGAAAATCCGAAGTTGAGATTCATGATCTTCTTCCTGTTTAGAATAGACTAAAGTATCATCGAAGAAGACAAGCACGAAATCATCAAGATATGGTCTAAAAATATCCTGCATTAATCTATTGAAGGTGGCAGGTGCATTTGTAAGCCCGAATGACATAACCAAGAATTCAAAGTGCCCATATCTTGTATTGAAGGCCGTTTTTGGAATATCTTCATCCTTGATCCTGATTTGATAGTGTCCTGACCTGAGATCAATTTTGGAGAAGATCTTTGCACCTTGAAGGCGATCAAGAAGCTCATCTATTCTAGGAATAGGATACTTGTTCTTGACTGTTGATTGATTCAACCCACGGTAATCAATACATAGCCGAAGTGTCCCATCTTTCTTTTTCTGGAATAGAACTGGAGCTCCCCATGGTGAGTTGCTAGGCCGGATGTAACCCTGTTCTAACAGTTGCTTGAGTTGTTCTTTTAACTCAATAGCTTCCGGAATAGACATTCTATAAGGTCTCTTTGCAATTGGCGCAGCTCCAGGTATTAGCCTTATTTCATGATCAACTTCTCTTGGAGGTGGAAGTTCAGTTAATTCCTTAGGGAATACGTCAGCGCATTCTTTTAGCCAAGAGGGTCCCTCATGAGACTCTTGCTTTTGATCTAACTTGTTGAGTTTGATCAAGTAAACAGGTAACCCTTTCCTAACCCCTTTTATGATCCATGATACTTTGGCTAACTGGATTCTTGGCACTCCTGCTTCACCTTGAGTTGTAACAAACTCTCTTCCAGAGTTTCGAAAAGAAACTTGACCCTTTCCACAGTGGATGTGGGCATCATTAGGCTTAAGCCAATCCATCCCGAGTAGACACCCATGGATACCTAAATTCATGACTCTGAATTTGACTGAGGTTTTCTTTCCTCCCAGATCGAACTCCTCCTTAGCAGTTTGCCTAGTACAAGTTACCTCACGACCGTTTGCCAATTCCACAAGTAGGGTAGGTGCTTCTACTGTGGCTATTCCTAATCTCTTAGCACACGCTGGTGAGATAAAGGAATGTGTACTGCCACAATCAATCAAGGTTTTGAAACCTTTACCTTGATATTCCGACGGTGTTTGAATCACCGAGAACTGGCGATTCGGCCCCTTCTTGTGTAAAGCGGCATGGACCGTCGCTCTTTCGAATTCCGCTTCCATAGTCGGATCTTCCCCTTCTTCTGCATCACATCTTTGCCTATTGATAATGCAGGCAGCTCTTCCTCTTCCACGGGTGGCGGCTCCCTGACCGCGACCTGCACCTTGACGGTATCCCTCGCTGAGCTTGGGACATTGCCTTTTGAAGTGACTGAGTTCGTTGCAGTGGAAACATCGGAGGTTTCGGCCATTACTGTGAGTAGGAACAAAGTTGTTGACGTTATTTGTCCTTGCTTTCTTCCTTTGTCCCTGATTGTGGCCTTGAACTCTCTTAACTTGGGGTCTGAATGCTCCTCTGTTCGAGTCGCTATAAGACCAATTCTTAATACCCCTTGGTTTAGCTTGCACTTCCTGAATTATAGGTGCCGCTCGAATGAGTGCATCCTGAAGATCTGATAGTTGCATAGATTCGAGACGGGTATTTACAGGTGGATTTAAGCCTCCGCAAAATTTGGACACCTGCTGTGTCGTGTCCATTTGTGGCGCATACTTTAAGAGTGAGACAAACTTAGAGTAGTATGCGTCAAGGGTGAGTCCTAACTGTTTTAGCTCATAGAACTCATTCATTTTCTGTGTACGATATGCAGGCGGCAAATATCTTCCTTGCACGGCTTGCTTTAACTTCTCCCAGGTAACGGACCCCTCTGAAATCCCTTGATCCCTGCACCATTGTTTCCACCATAGTCTGGCTTCACCGGTGAGTTTTAATTTGGGGAGCATGGCCTGATTGGTAGGTGCAGTACCAGCTGCTTCGAAGTAGTCCTCCATAGATTCAATCCAAATCTCAGCATCCGACTGGACGAATTTGCCTCTCCCGTCAAACTCGGATGGCTTTATCTGTTTGAGGAGGAACTTCTTCTCCTGGATCACAGTAGTACTTGATGTAGGGGGTGAATTTGGACCCTATTCCTGGGGTTGTGCTTGGATAAAAAGTTTTCTTAACATTATTGTATGATAATTGACGTTAGCTTATCTTTAGTTTAGCTATCTCGTAAATCATGAAGCTACTTAACTTTTTGCAACAACCCTGATGCACAATCGGATATTGATAAAAGAAGTCCTTATTTATATTTACATGGGCGTAGCCTCATACAACATCTCATGTGATGATAATCCAATCATTACATTTAGTTTGGGGAGAACAACATTGTATTGGATTTGTCTACAGGAACTGTGTAATAGTAGGGTTTTGGGTCATGAATCTTTAGGGATCGATAATTCATCGGAAGCTCAGGATATCCTTTCCGCTGGAATCCATACTTCCCATGGCGGCCCAATACCTTAATCCTGTCAGCTGGGATTACACGGGTTACTTCCTCATATACATATGAGTTCAATTCAACCCTCCGACCTTGAATATGCAGAAACGAATTTACGTGAGCTTCCACAAAAATGAACAGCTTCACGACTTTCAAATCTTCCAACCACTTGATCCTCTTTAGGTTGGTTTGTAAATAAGCGAACCGGTGGGCAGCTATGTAGTAGATTCCTGAAGATCCAGTCCATCTTCGTTCTATATATAGAGGTGATGGATTATAAATCTACTCCAGGATGTTCATCATTTCAATTCTCTGCCTATAATGTGGAGAATGCATTGCAGTCATAAACATGATCCGGAACACCAAAAACTTGTTCCACGCCTCATAGTTCTGCAAGACAGTATTGAAGATGAGGAAATGTTTGGACAGCAACAATTTCTTTACTTTATTTTTAATGAAATCTCATGAAAACAATTCCGTTGTTGGTCGGCTCTGATACCAACTGTAATGTGTCCACTAGAATCATCCAGGACACGTCTTAGCAGTCCATCGGAAAGGATGTCTAGAAAGTTCCGCCCGGCACTCCCATGGAATGTTACGGGTTTTGCAATCTAGGTCTTCCCGTGTCTGCCACGTAGCGGAAGTATCCTGCCCGTTCCCACTTAGGATCGATCGGAATTTGGGTTTTCCTGTTTGGTCATTAACTAGCAGCAACTAGCGTCAGACTCGAGCGAACTACTTTACGAAGAAACGCCAGGTCTGAAGCGGATTCATGCTGCACTTGGTTCAAGGAGAATGGGAAACGAGAGGGATGCAAGGCTCGACCTCTCTGCCATAAGGCATAGTCCCATTCCGTTCCCCTAAAACAGCGTGAATCGGGTAATAGGTAATTCTAAGTCATCGTTCTCATTATTTGTTCTGGCGATGATGATCATCCCTCTGTTCGTTGAAGATTTTTGAGAAAAGTTCCGGGCTAACCGGGACCACCCATCCATAGGACAGACCCATGGTCCATCCTCCGCACTTTCCTCGGTTTGTTTTAGTTATGTAATTACCTACCACATTAATTCGACATATATCAAACAGCTTCTTTGATTAACCCTGTTAAGCACTGGTTCCTTCACGTAATCTTATCACAGGACATAAAGAAAACAATGTCAAACAACTTCTTTATTATCATTTTATCCTTTTATCTTTGAAATACAAGGAGTTCCGCCCGTAGGCTTGTCTATAATCCGCCCGAAGGCTATCCAGTAATCCACCAGGGATCACTATTCCAAGCTTCTACCCGTAGACTAGTATGCGGGCCTCGAGATCCAATCCCGAGTCACGTTAGCCTCTTGTGCAGGACCCGGAAGGCGAGGGATTTACGGCCAGAGCCCCCCCTGGCACCCAAGCGTCCTCCTGCTCCAAGTAGAGCTCAACGGAAAGACCTCTCGCGGCGGGTTCGGTCCACGTTCCCGGCGCGGTCAACAACCCCCTTGGTTAGGGTCAGGCAGGCAGTCGGGGGTAACTGAAGCTGCCTCTCCCTTCAGGCCTTCAACCTGAAGCATTTATATATCTTTCATCCTTTAATTCCTTGAACAAACAATGCAAACAGTGCTTTCTAAATTGTTACAAGCACAATCAATTCCAGTGGTCGTTTAGTTGGCAAACTGTTAAGGAGTGACTCCTTCTCTCCGAATGCATCCCGCATTCGATCCGGAATCAATTGCAACTTGGCAAGATTCCTATCGTCCTTGGGTTAGGGTCATACCCAACTTAACCAATACCTTAGGTTTTATTAATAGTAGATTCCGGCGACCATGTTGCTTTAATTTATTGACTAATCATTTGCGCCGAGCAATTACTTAACTTCCCTTAACTAGCAATTTTTCCCTAATGAGGGCGATGTAAGAGGATGACTACCCATCCCTTTTCAAGTTAAACTTGTGCAAGAACCTGCCAACCTCATTCCAAGGAATGGCAAAATTTTCTTACGATCAACCCGCAAGGCTATGCGACGTTGCAACTTATTGCGCAAGCGTCGCCTCCATTCCAAGAGATCGTTTCACCTAATGAATGGCGTATTCTGGTCACGGAATTAACTTTAGACGAGAAGCAGGGTTTAGGGTGTCTTTTTACCCAACGCATCCCTAATTTTACTAAATCGACAACGATTAGTCCTAGGGTTCCAACTCAATTCGAGTTTCATCATTTTGAACGCTTGGTCCTTAAGGTAGGAATCCTAGATTATCGTTTACATGAGCATCCAATTAACTCAACATTTTGGGAATGTGGTTAGGACTATTGGGCTTGAAGGTTTCGACTTAGCGACAATTGGAAAACTTGGCCGAATCCTTAACTTGCTAATCCCTAGTTAGTGTTTGGGGTATCTATCGTATTGACTGATTCATGCGTATACGAAATCCTTTGTGGCTAGGTGATTTGGGTAATTCACTATGCTTGTCTCGCGACAAGGATGAATCCTTCCTAGAGATAATAAACTAGATCTAAAGAAGAAAAATGGCCTCGACTACCACAATACATGTAAACATGCGACTCACTCTATTATTGGTAAGTAGAAAACACATGCTAAGTTGGATACCAACTTTCTTAGGACCTACTAGGCCTTACTTCAAATAATCATGTCTACTACCTTGTTATCTACACCTTAGAATCTCAGGCTTTGTTTAAATCCTGCAACCTTTCCTACGGCAACACTTGATGAATGAATTTTTATGCACGATGAAAGTGCAACATGCAACCTTTACATAACTACAACGTAGTTAAATGAGATTATTGTAGAGTTAGTGTTGGTATATTCTTTCTTGCAAGCACATGCCACATGCCAATCCCTAGATTCAATTTTTGATATGCCATCATTACTTTTCGGATAACCTCCTACGGGTGTTAATAGCTTTTCCCCATGAACCATTACAATAAAGATTTTTCCTTAATTGCCTTTTTAATTCGGCTTGGTAAATTTAAACATGCATAGGTACCTTCTATTCCGTGAGAGTTATCATACCTAGTGTATTACTTTTGCGTAGAATCAAAAATCATAAAAACCTGGGTCTGTGGGCTCGGGGAGATATCCACTTGAATGCTTGGAGATGAACCTCCCGCAGGCGCACCTTGCAACTTCTTGGGAGCCATTGTAGTCGTGGTTACGGACTCCGCAGATTCCCTCAATCCTTTGCTCTTGCTTTTTGAGACGGCTAGGAGGTCGATACCTTCTCCTCGCTTGGGAATAGGAGTTTCCCTAACCCGGATTTAAAACCGAGAAGCCGCATAGGATCAAGGCCTATGTCCTTAAACCTTAGAAGCTTCTTAAAGAAGCTTCTGGGCAGCAGCGACGACGAGAAGGGGATCCCAATGATTGGGAAGAGAGACGTGGTCAAGGCGAGGATGGCGGTGGACTGTGGCGGCCTGGCGGACTGTGGCGGCGATGGCAGCCCTGGTCTCCCTCCTTTCCCCAACACGGCGTGGCAGCAGCGTCCCTTTCCTCCCCTGACTTCTCTCCTTAAAGGGAGTACATATAGGCAAGGGGGGGGAGAGAAGGCCTCCACACACGTGGCCCCTTGCATGGGTTCCCCCCCTCCCATGCAGGCCACGACTCCTCCATGGCCCATCCCCCCACACTCCCTCTTCTCCAGCCATGCATCGGCTGGGGAAAAGGGATTAAAGTAAAAAAAAATTGCTTTAATAATAACTATTTTGCCCCTCCCAAGAGGGTGTTTACGCGGGAATTTCGGTTTTGAACCCTCGGCTCGCTTTTGCCAATGCGAATGGTCTCGATTTCTCACGTGCAGGCTACACATTATACTGCCGGTAAATCCAATATGTGGGATAACCTTTGTACAAAGTTTACGCAGTGTGCGGAAAGTCAATGTTCAGGGGTGGAAATATTACATTCTCTCCCCCTTAGAAGAATCGAGATGTCCTCATCTCGAGATAAACTGGGGATATTGATGATTGAGAGAGCTTTCATCCATCCAGGTAGCATCCTCTTCGAGGTAATCTTTCCACTGGACGAGGCATTCTTTCAAGGTTCTAGATCTCAATTGTCTCTCCCTGACATCTAAAATCTTTTCCGATCTTAGTTCAAGGACTCCTTGACTAGGCATTACAACTTGTTGGTCATCAAGTACATGATTTGGGTTGGGTACATATTTTTTTAAGAGACTAATATGGAATACATTGTGAAATTTTAGGTTATCCGGAAGTTGCAATTTATAAGCATTGGGTCCCAGGCATTTGAGGATTTTATACGGACCACAATACCTTGGACTTAGCTTCTTGCATTCTCCTAGAGATAAAGAGCTCCTTTTAGGGCGTACACGAATGAAGACCATGTCTCCTTCTCCGAAGACCCTCTCTTGGCGTTTCAAATCCGCATATGCCTTTTGTCTATCTTTGGCTGCTTGTATGTCTTGTCTTATTGACCTTATTTGGTCATCCATGTCCTCCAACATTTGTCTTGAAGCTTCCACCCTTAGGGTAGGATCAGAAAAGTTTAGGGGACTTCGACAATCATGACCATACAATGCCTGGAAAGGGGTCATTTGAATGCTTTGCTGGTAAGAAGCATTGTAAGCAAATTCTACTAACGGCAAGTATTGAATCCATCTCTTCGGCTCTCGACAGCAGTAAGCCCTAAGCATATCCTCAATGATTTGATTTACTCGCTCTGTTTGTCCATCCGTTTGGGGATGGTAGGCAGTGCTAAAACAGAGTTGAGTTCCAATAGCTTCAAAGATAGCTCTCCAGAAGTGTGAAGTGAAGAGAGAGTCTCGATCGCTAACGATCCTTCTAGGTAGCCCATGTAGCTTGAATATCTCTTTGATAAACACTCTTGCAATGTCGGAGGCTTTATAGTTTGTCTTTACTGGAATCAGGTGTGCAACCTTGGTAAGCATGTCAACTACAACCATAATGGAGTTGTATCCTCCTTGGACTTGGGGTAAGCCCACCACAAAATCCATACTGATGAATTCCCATTTCATTTGGGGAATGTCAAGTGGTTGCAATTTCCCTGGCATCATGACATGTTCAGCCTTGATACGTTGGCAAGACAAACATTCAGTGACATATTTGAGAACGTCACCTTTGAGCTTCACCCAGTGGTAGCTCTTCCTAACTGCGTTAAGAGTTTTTGCATAGCCAGGATGTCCTGCGAAAGGGGAATCATGAGCTTCCCATAATATCTTCTGCTTAAGTGCCTGGCTTGTTGGTATACATAGCCTTGTTCTGTAGTAAATAAGTCCATTATCAATGGAAAATTCATGATACTTGGCCTGTAACTTCAGATTCTGATCCTTGGTAGATATTTCTTTTATCATTGCTTGGTAGGCTAAGTCATGGCATGCTTCCTCTCTAGCTAGTTCGAGTATAGGGTTGCTTGGCATAGATACCTTTGTAGCCAGAGACCTGGCCGTTGATGGATTCTGCAAGATTAGGGAGTTTAGGAATGCCTTGCGACTGAGTGCATCGGCAACTACATTCTCTTTCCCTGGACGATACTTGATTTCAAAATCATACTCCTCCAATACTTCAATCCATCGACGTTGCCTCATGTTGAGCTCGTTCTGGGTAAAAATCCATTTGAGACTCTTATGATCGGTTACTAGAGTAAACTTGTTACCCAACAGGTAGTGTCTCCAAAGCTTTAGAGCATGGATGACAGCTAATAACTCCAGATCATGCGTGGCATAATTCTTTTCATGACTCTTCAATTTCCTTGAAGAATATGCTACTGGATGACCTTCCTGCATAAGTACACACCCCAAGGCAAGAATGCTGGCATCAGTTACTACCTCGAACTCCTTATTGAGGTCAGGAAGTTTCAGAATAGGTGCTGATACCAAACATTGCTTCAATTGGTCGAAGCTATTTTGCTCGGGAGTTGACCATGTAATAGAAGTCTGCTTCTTTAGTAAGTCGGTAAGTGGTGCTGCAATCAAAGCATAGTTTTTGATAAAGACCCTATACCATCCTGTCAAGCCAAGAAAACTACGTATCTCTTTGACGGATACTGGTATTGGCCATTCAAGCACATCTCTGACTTTGGCTGGATCTACTGATATTCCTTCTGATGATACTATGAATCCTAGATATTCAATCTGACGTTTGAAAAATGCACACTTCTTCATTTTTGCATATAGCTTATGAGACCTCATTGTCTCAAGGAAAATCCGAAGTTGAGATTCATGATCTTCTTCCTGTTTAGAATAGACTAAAGTATCATCGAAGAAGACAAGCACGAAATCATCAAGATATGGTCTAAAAATATCCTGCATTAATCTATTGAAGGTGGCAGGTGCATTTGTAAGCCCGAATGACATAACCAAGAATTCAAAGTGCCCATATCTTGTATTGAAGGCCGTTTTTGGAATATCTTCATCCTTGATCCTGATTTGATAGTGTCCTGACCTGAGATCAATTTTGGAGAAGATCTTTGCACCTTGAAGGCGATCAAGAAGCTCATCTATTCTAGGAATAGGATACTTGTTCTTGACTGTTGATTGATTCAACCCACGGTAATCAATACATAGCCGAAGTGTCCCATCTTTCTTTTTCTGGAATAGAACTGGAGCTCCCCATGGTGAGTTGCTAGGCCGGATGTAACCCTGTTCTAACAGTTGCTTGAGTTGTTCTTTTAACTCAATAGCTTCCGGAATAGACATTCTATAAGGTCTCTTTGCAATTGGCGCAGCTCCAGGTATTAGCCTTATTTCATGATCAACTTCTCTTGGAGGTGGAAGTTCAGTTAATTCCTCAGGGAATACGTCAGCGCATTCTTTTAGCCAAGAGGGTCCCTCATGAGACTCTTGCTTTTGATCTAACTTGTTGAGTTTGATCAAGTAAACAGGTAACCCTTTCCTAACCCCTTTTATGATCCATGATACTTTGGCTAACTGGATTCTTGGCACTCCTGCTTCACCTTGAGTTGTAACAAACTCTCTTCCAGAGTTTCGAAAAGAAACTTGACCCTTTCCACAGTGGATGTGGGCATCATTAGGCTTAAGCCAATCCATCCCGAGTAGACACCCATGGATACCTAAATTCATGACTCTGAATTTGACTGAGGTTTTCTTTCCTCCCAGATAGAACTCCTCCTTAGCAGTTTGCCTAGTACAAGTTACCTCACGACCGTTTGCCAATTCCACAAGTAGGGTAGGTGCTTCTACTGTGGCTATTCCTAATCTCTTAGCACACGCTGGTGAGATAAAGGAATGTGTACTGCCACAATCAATCAAGGTTTTGAAACCTTTACCTTGATATTCCGACGGTGTTTGAATCACCGAGAACTGGCGATTCGGCCCCTTCTTGTGTAAAGCGGCATGGACCGTCGCTCTTTCGAATTCCGCTTCCATAGTCGGATCTTCCCCTTCTTCTGCATCACATCTTTGCCTATTGATAATGCAGGCAGCTCTTCCTCTTCCACGGGTGGCGGCTCCCTGACCGCGACCTGCACCTTGACGGTATCCCTCGCTGAGCTTGGGACATTGCCTTTTGAAGTGACTGAGTTCGTTGCAGTGGAAACATCGGAGGTTTCGGCCATTACTGTGAGTAGGAACAAAGTTGTTGACGTTATTTGTCCTTGCTTTCTTCCTTTGTCCCTGATTGTGGCCTTGAACTCTCTTAACTTGGGGTCTGAATGCTCCTCTGTTCGAGTCGCTATAAGACCAATTCTTAATACCCCTTGGTTTAGCTTGCACTTCCTGAATTATAGGTGCCGCTCGAATGAGTGCATCCTGAAGATCTGATGGTTGCATAGATTCGAGACGGGTATTTACAGGTGGATTTAAGCCTCCGCAAAATTTGGACACCTGCTGTGTCGTGTCCATTTGTGGCGCATACTTTAAGAGTGAGACAAACTTAGAGTAGTATGCGTCAAGGGTGAGTCCTAACTGTTTTAGCTCATAGAACTCATTCATTTTCTGTGTACGATATGCAGGCGGCAAATATCTTCCTTGCACGGCTTGCTTTAACTTCTCCCAGGTAACGGACCCCTCTGAAATCCCTTGATCCCTGCACCATTGTTTCCACCATAGTCTGGCTTCACCGGTGAGTTTTAATTTGGGGAGCATGGCCTGATTGGTAGGTGCAGTACCAGCTGCTTCGAAGTAGTCCTCCATAGATTCAATCCAAATCTCAGCATCCGACTGGACGAATTTGCCTCTCCCGTCAAACTCGGATGGCTTTATCTGTTTGAGGAGGAACTTCTTCTCCTGGATCACAGTAGTACTTGATGTAGGGGGTGAATTTGGACCCTGTTCCTGGGGTTGTGCTTGGATAAAAAGTTTTCTTAACATTATTGTATGATAATTGACGTTAGCTTATCTTTAGTTTAGCTATCTCGTAAATCATGAAGCTACTTAACTTTTTGCAACAACCCTGATGCACAATCGGATATTGATAAAAGAAGTCCTTATTTATATTTACATGGGCGTACCCTCATACAACATCTCATGTGATGATAATCCAATCATTACATTTAGTTTGGGGAGAACAACATTGTATTGGATTTGTCTACAGGAACTGTGTAATAGTAGGGTTTTGGGTCATGAATCTTTAGGGATCGATAATTCATCGGAAGCTCAGGATATCCTTTCCGCTGGAATCCATACATCCCATGGCGGCCCAATACCTTAATCCTGTCAGCTGGGATTACACGGGTTACTTCCTCATATACATATGAGTTCAATTCAACCCTCCGACCTTGAATATGCAGAAACGAATTTACGTGAGCTTCCACAAAAATGAACAGCTTCACGACTTTCAAATCTTCCAACCACTTGATCCTCTTTAGGTTGGTTTGTAAATAAGCGAACCGGTGGGCAGCTATGTAGTAGATTCCTGAAGATCCAGTCCATCTTCGTTCTATATATAGAGGTGATGGATTATAAATCTACTCCAGGATGTTCATCATTTCAATTCTCTGCCTATAATGCGGAGAATGCATTGCAGTCATAAACATGATCCGGAACACCAAAAACTTGTTCCACGCCTCATAGTTCTGCAAGACAGTATTGAAGATGAGGAAATGTTTGGACAACAACAATTTCTTTACTTTATTTTTAATGAAATCTCATGAAAACAATTCCGTTGTTGGTCGGCTCTGATACCAACTGTAATGTGTCCACTAGAATCATCCAGGACACGTCTTAGCAGTCCATCGGAAAGGATGTCTAGAAAGTTCCGCCCGGCACTCCCATGGAATGTTACGGGTTTTGCAATCTAGGTCTTCCCGTGTCTGCCACGTAGCGGAAGTATCCTGCCCGTTCCCACTTAGGATCGATCGGAATTTGGGTTTTCCTGTTTGGTCATTAACTAGCAGCAACTAGCGTCAGACTCGAGCGAACTACTTTACGTAGAAACGCCAGGTTTGAAGCGGATTCATGCTGCACTTGGTTCAAGGAGAATGGGAAACGAGAGGGATGCAAGGCTTGACCTCTCTGCCATAAGGCATAGTCCCATTCCGTTCCCCTAAAACAGCGTGAATCGGGTAATAGGTAATTCTAAGTCATCGTTCTCGTTATTTGTTCTGGCGATGATGATCATCCCTCTGTTCGTTGAAGATTTTTGAGAAAATTTCCCGGCTAACCGGGACCACCCATCCATAGGACAGACCCATGGTCCATCCTCCGCACTTTCCTCGGTTTGTTTTAGTTATGTAATTACCTACCACATTAATTCGACATATATCAAACAGCTTCTTTGATTAACCCTGTTAAGCACTGGTTCCTTCACGTAATCTTATCACAGGACATAAAGAAAACAATGTCAAACAACTTCTTTATTATCATTTTATCCTTTTATCTTTGAAATACAAGGAGTTCCGCCCGTAGGCTTGTCTATAATCCGCCCGAAGGCTATCCAGTAATCCACCAGGGATCACTATTCCAAGCTTCTGCCCGTAGACTAGTATGCGGGCCTCGAGATCCAATCCCGAGTCACGTTAGCCTCTTGTGCAGGACCCGGAAGGCGAGGGATTTACGGCCAGAGCCCCCCCTGGCACCCAAGCGTCCTCTTGCTCCAAGTAGAGCTCAACGGAAAGACCTCTCGCGGCGGGTTCGGTCCACGTTCCCGGCACGGTCAACAACCCCCTTGGTTAGGGTCAGGCAGGCAGTCGGGGGTAACTGAAGCTGCCTCTCCCTTCAGGCCTTCAACCTGAAGCATTTATATATCTTTCATCCTTTAATTCCTTGAACAAACAATGCAAACAGTGCTTTCTAAATTGTTACAAGCACAATCAATTCCAGTGGTCGTTTAGTTGGCAAACTGTTAAGGAGTGACTCCTTCTCTCCGAATGCATCCCGCATTCGATCCGGAATCAATTGCAACTTGGCAAGATTCCTATCGTCCTTGGGTTAGGGTCATACCCAACTTAACCAATACCTTAGGTTTTATTAATAGTAGATTACGGCGACCATGTCGCTTTAATTTATTGACTAATCATTTGCGCCGAGCAATTACTTAACTTCCCTTAACTAGCAATTTTTCCCTAATGAGGGCGATGTAAGAGGATGACTACCCATCCCTTTTCAAGTTAAACTTGCGCAAGAACCTGCCAACCTCATTCCAAGGAATGGCAAAATTTTCTTACGATCAACCCGCAAGGCTATGCGACGTTGCAACTTATTGCGCAAGCGTCGCCTCCATTCCAAGAGATCGTTTCACCTAATGAATGGCGTATTCTGGTCACGGAATTAACTTCAGACGAGAAGCAGGGTTTAGGGTGTCTTTTTACCCAACGCATCCCTAATTTTACTAAATCGACAACGATTAGTCCTAGGGTTCCAACTCAATTCGAGTTTCATCATTTTGAACGCTTGGTCCTTAAGGTAGGAATCCTAGATTATCGTTTACATGAGCATCCAATTAACTCAACATTTTGGGAATGTGGTTAGGACTATTGGGCTTGAAGGTTTCGACTTAGCGACAATTGGAAAACTTGGCCGAATCCTTAACTTGCTAATCCCTAGTTAGTGTTTGGGGTATCTATCGTATTGACTGATTCATGCGTATACGAAATCCTTTGTGGCTAGGTGATTTGGGTAATTCACTATGCTTGTCTCGCGACAAGGATGAATCCTTCCTAGAGATAATAAACTAGATCTAAAGAAGAAAAATGGCCTCGACTACCACAATACATGTAAACATGCGACTCACTCTATTATTGGTAAGTAAAAAACACATGCTAAGTTGGATACCAACTTTCTTAGGACCTACTAGGCCTTACTTCAAATAATCATGTCTACTACCTTGTTATCTACACCTTAGAATCTCAGGCTTTGTTTAAATCCTGCAACCTTTCCTACGGCAACACTTGATGAATGAATTTTTATGCACGATGAAAGTGCAACATGCAACCTTTACATAACTACAACGTAGTTAAATGAGATTATTGTAGAGTTAGTGTTGGTATATTCTTTCTTGCAAGCACATGCCACATGCCAATCCCTAGATTCAATTTTTGATATGCCATCATTACTTTTCGGATAACCTCCTACGGGTGTTAATAGCTTTTCCCCATGAACCATTACAATAAAGATTTTTCCTTAATTGCCTTTTTAATTCGGCTTGGTAAATTTAAACATGCATAGGTACCTTCTATTCCGTGAGAGTTATCATACCTAATGCATTACTTTTGCGTAGAATCAAAAATCATAAAAACCTGGGTCTGTGGGCTCGGGGAGATATCCACTTGAATGCTTGGAGATGAACCTCCCGCAGGCGCTTGCAACTTCTTGGGAGCCATTGTAGTCGTGGTTACGGACTCCGCAGATTCCTTCCATCCTTTGCTCTTGCTTTTTGAGAAGGCTAGGAGGTCGATACCTTCTCCTCGCTTGGGAATAGGAGTTTCCCTAACCCGGATTTAAAACCGAGAAGCCGCATAGGATCAAGGCCTATGTCCTTAAACCTTAGAAGCTTCTTAAAGAAGCTTCTAAGAAGCTTCTGGGCAGCAGCGATGACGAGAAGGGGATCCCAATGATTGGGAAGAGAGACGTGGTCAAGGCGAGGATGGCGGCGGACTGTGGCGGCCTGGCGGACTATGGTGGCCTGGCGGACTGTGGCGGCGATGGCAGCCCTGGTCTCCCTCCTTTCCCCAACACGAGGTGGCAGCAGCGTCCCTTTCCTCCCCTGACTTCTCTCCTTAAAGGGAGTACATATAGGCAAGGGGGGGGAGAGAAGGCCTCCACACACGTGGCCCCTTGCATGGGTTCCCCCCCTCCCATGCAGGCCACGACTCCTCCATGGCCCATCCCCCCACACTCCCTCTTCTCCAGCCATGCATCGACTGGGGAAAAGGGATTAAAGTAAAAAAAAATTGCTTGAATAATAACTATTTTGCCCCTCCCAAGAGGGTGTTTACGCGGGAATTTCGGTTTTGAACCCTCGGCTCGCTTTTGCCAATGCGAATGGTCTCGATTTCTCACGTGCAGGCTACACATTATACTGCCGGTAAATCCAATATGTGGGATAACCTTTGTACAAAGTTTACGCAGTGTGCAGAAAGTCAATGTTCACGGGTGGAAATATTACAGATACATATCACCAGGATATTACTTTTCATTCTGATTGGAATAAATTAGTTCAAAATAATTTCATTCCTGTTGATTCATTTTCATATAATGATGGATTTATATTTTATGAAAAGAGACTGTGTGTTACAATTCCATTCCGATCTTTTGTTTTGAATGAAATTCATTGTCCCCCATATCAAGGTCATAGAGGTATCATATCTACATTACGTACGTTAACTGAAGATTTTTATTGGCCGCATATGGATGCAGATGTATCTAACTTCGTTTCTGAATGTTTGATTTGTCAAAGAGTTAAAAGACATCATGGTAAACAGTATGGATTACTTATGCCTTTGTCTATTCCTTCTAAACCTTGGGAACAAATTTCGATGGATTTCATTACTAGTTTACCAAATACTAAATCTAACCATTATATGATTTGGACAGTAGTAGATAGATTTAGTAAACAAGCATATTTCATTCCATGTAAGAAAACTTTAACAGCATCACAAGCAGCACAATTGTTTTTGAAAACTGTTTTTACTAACCATGGATTGCCCAAAGTTATCATTTCAGATCGTGATTCTAGATTTTGTAACAATTTTTGGATTACCCTGTTTGCTAACCTAGGCACAAAGATTGATTTTTTCTCTGCATTTCATCCAGAAACTAATGGACAAACAGAAGCCACAAACAGCACCATTCTAGATCTTTTACGTGCATATACTATCTCTAAACCTCAGACATGGGACACTCATTTGCATTTATTACAGTTTGCATATAACAATACACCGCACACATCTACAAAGAAAGCACCGTTTGAAGTCATTTATGGATATAGATTATCTACACCTGTTGTATCTTTGTCTAATAGAATTCAGAGTGCTGATGATATTGCTAGTATGCATAATAGTATATTTGATGAAGTTAAAGATATGATTGCTAAAGCCCAGCAATCATATACCAAACAAGCCAACAAGAAAAGACAAGCAATGAATTTCAAAGTTGATGATTATGTTTGGCTAAGAATAGAAAAACGTAGACTGCAAAGTGTAGATCGACATCCAGTTGTCAAACTAGCTCCTAGATTCTATGGACCATTTAGAATCATTCATAAAATTAATGATAATGCATTCAAGTTAGAATTACCATCTCTTTGAAAAATTCACAATACATTTCACATAAGTTTATTGAGACCATTTAGAGGCCAATTACCTGTCCACCCTGTTTATGAAAACCCACCTTTATTAGAGGAAGAGACTGAAATAATTGAACCAAAAGCTATCATAGACACTGACTTTATGACCACTAGAACTGGCCGAAGGTATTCTAGATATCTAGTTAAATTTAAGAACCATCCTGTAGAGGAAGCACAATGGATGCACACTAGAGACTTAAATGCTTTCCCCACTCTGTTAGCTCCACATTGAGCTAATAGCAATTGAGGTCAATTGCTATCCCACCCCGGGGGTATGATGCCAGGATGCATATTCCACGGTGGATTCCGTGCCACGGTGGATTCCGTGAGGTTTTACGGTGGATTCCGTAAACTTTGATGACCGGGGCTCATACACAAAGTGGATTCTTTGTGCGAGAAGTTGATGGGGGCACCTGTCCTTTTCGGCGTTTCATTAATTTAGTGTGTACATGGGTGATTCCATAGCGGGTGATTCTGCAAAATGCATATTAGATTAATAAACGTTTATGAGTTTAGAGTGCGCACTCGTAATAAATTAAGGTTAGGATTTATTTCTAACCAGTTGATTTATTTATGTAGCTGAAGATTGCTAGGTATTCACTTTTGTCGGTTTAATTGTATTATTTTACTAACGATTGTGAATGCTTCAGTTTTGATGTGTAGAGATAGCAGCAGTGGCGGAGGAAAGCATTGGAGTCTAGTGAGTATTCGACCTATGGATTATATTTTGATAGGCGCCACACCTATATTTTGTCATGTCTATTGCGGCATCAATTATTTATTATTATTTTGTATGCGCCTATGCGCACGGATATGTTATTTCTATTTGGACATTGTGTTGGGCGTGCCAGACTCTATGGGCACCGTCCATTAGCTTTATCTCCTATTTTTGTAAAAGCAAACTCAAAAGCTAAAAGCTTATCATATTTTTGTAAATTGGGCTATTATTGAGCATGAAGATGGAAATATACATAAAATACATGCTTTGTGAAGCGCTCACAGAAGGCATGGGGGGAGATTGAACCCAATTTGTCTCTTGCTCTTGTCGTTCATGCTTTTTACATTGTAATTTGTGCAAAAAGGTAGAGTTCATTGTTCTTGGGGACCTTCCGGGATTCACTACGTGAGCATACAGCGACTGATCTGCACACCACACATAACAAAATAGAATAAAGATAGAGGCTCTACAGAAGCTCAACAGATGGTCTATAGTACCATAGAGAAGGTCATTAGAAAGCCTCTAGCTCAACTAAAACCATCCAAAACTAATTAATCAATAAGCTTCCACAAAACTCTCAAACTTTTTCAATCATCATTATAATCTCTCATACAAAAAGAAAACAAAGCAAAACAGAAGCTCAACATAACCAAATAGAACCAATCAGACACTATCAAAACATCAACAGAACATGTGAGAACATCATATCTCTACTAAGCCACTTCAACCCTCAATAGCATGTTAGAAAGTAGTGCACGAATGTTGTATTGATGAGAATCCACATGAAGGAGGTCACAAAGGGATGTGAAAAGGAGATATGAAATGTTAACCTCAGCATAAGAAAAAGTAGAAAAAGTGAAAACGCACAAGTTAGGAGCTAAAAGAGACACCCAGAAGGAAATATGACACAATGGAAGAAGCAGGAAAGGGAAATGGCCGAAAGTGCAAGGGCAGCCTCAAAAGCTAAGTTAAAGGCAAAAGCGCATTTTTAAAGAAAAGGCGCTCCTAAAACTATTTGTAAAAGAGTGCTAGGCTTCCTCTTATGCAAATTGTAGGGGGTAGGAAGGAAGCTAGGAAGATAGGAGGACAATGGGAAAGAGGGCCTAGCGGCTGGCCATGTAAAAAGGGGATGACTGCCCAACTAGGATTTAGGGTTTTGTATATAAAGTTGAAAATTTAATGAAGAGCTCATTCTTTGGTGTGTGGCAAAGTGGACTCATCTTCTTTTCTTCTTCTCTCCTTCTTGCTTGCTTGTTTGTGCTTGAGAGAGGGAGTGTGAGATTGTGAGGGAGTGAGTGTGTGAGGGTGAGGGATCAAGGAGAATAAGCTCTCCATCATCTCCTCTCTTCTTCTCTCCTCTTTTCTTCTCTTGTCTTGCACGCGGCTATGGAGGATGGAGCTTGAAGGTGGAGGCTTGAGGTTGCTTGAGCTTGCATCAAGAATCGTGGATTTACCGATGTACTTGAGGGAGTAGGCAACTTGTTCGGGCATCAAGGTAAGCTCATTACACCCTGCTAGGATCGAAGGTGGATTGGCTAGGTGAGAGATAGCCATAGGTGTTCACTTGAAATGCTTGAACAATAAGAGGTCTGTGGGTCGGAACCAAGTGCTTGAACACTTGGATGCTTGGACACCTTGGGTTTCTTTGATTCCTAGAATTGGACGATGTACAATAAGACCAACCAAAATTGGACACCCCAATAATTAGACCACTACTACACGTCTGATCCTGAGGGTCAGACACTCGGACTTGGCCTTGTCCGATTTTTGGAATCAAACATACTCAAATCAGAGCAGCTTAACATGTCCAATCGGACATATCTTGTCCGACTCCCAAAATCAAACATCCTAAAATCAAACATGAAAATTGCACCATACAGAATTGAACACTTGTCAAATCGAACATCTGATTTCTAAAATTGGACACTGTAGAATAAGGCTCTACGAAATTAGACCAGATTTTGACACATCAAAATTGAAAAATTAGTGCATCCCAAAATGACAGAGAATATAACCTGCAAGAGAGAAATTCATCGAAAGCCTTATTGGCAAATTTAACCTTGGAAATCGTAGCTAAACAACCAAGCACAATGCTGACACTCATATCAACATATTCAACACACTACGAGCCATAGGCTAACCAACAGACCCCATTTGACCCCGACCAAGCGCTAAACGATGTAGCATAGACTCTAGAGATTAGAGGACACAACCAAGAATCGAGTTTAGAGCCCCATTTGGCCAAGTACATAAACGAGAGTGCGAGAGCTGCAATCATCACTTGTATTTACACCCACATTGTTTTCCAACACTTGAAGTGTACTTAAGAAATGGTGAAAGCCTAATTTCGCACGGTGCATAGAAGGGAGCATGCACACACACACCAAATGAGTTTAATTGAGGACTATTTGTAAATAATAAGAATCTCACTCAGACGTAACAATCAAAATGAACCCACTAGTAGGAGAAGACCCTAAAATGTAGTTGGGTGATTGCCGAGAACCCAAGTATAGGACCAATCATGAATGCGACCCAAGAGTCAGAACCTACAAAGATCGACACCATTGGAGGAGTAGATCTACCTGACTTGATCAATCTCATCGGTAACCTAGTGGAGCACGAGACTGTGAACATGACAAAGTCACGCTCTAACCATGAACGTGATAAAGAGCTTGTTGACCTAGGCGGTTTTCTAGTGGCTAGTCACCAATTATGACCTATAGACCCAGACAGACCACCACAGTAGGACATTCAAGGATATCATATCATACCTCGAAGAGAAGAGGAGATTAGCGCCGCAGGAAGCCTTGCAAGGCATAGTGACTTACAATTAGGAACATCAAACCAGAAGCTTGTGATAGACTAGCAAGCAGAAATAGGATAGGACCTAACGTAGAAAGGGAAAGAGCGTTGCAAGGCAATCTCATGTTGAGTGAGCTTCTTACAAAGCAACTGCTAGACAACTCATCACAGCAAAGCAGAGCACCGCTGTAATGGAAACCTCATTGCTTGCAAGTTTAGGAGTCAACCAAGGCTCTAAGAGCCAATCAAGAATTCCTATAGTGACTAAGTAGTTAGACAAGTACCAATCAAACAATGATCCATATAGCTTCATAGAGCAGTTAAGCAAGTTTGTAAGGCCAAAAGCCTCACCGATCTTACTCTACACTCACAAGCTTTTGGTCTATGCCTAGGAGACAAAGGTAGGACATGGTACATGAGTCTAGATGCTACTGAGCAGACTGACTTCAACAACCTCAAGAGTCTCTTCATTAAGAGATTCTTTGAGCCAGGGTACTCCGACAACCTTCTAGTGTGACTGATGAATATCAAGTAGAAGGACAAGAAGGACATAAGAGACTACATCACCCATATGCAGAGTCTCTTCAAGAGGATCGCAACTGGTGATGAGAAACCCATCGAAAGAATGGTCTCCAAAGTCTTCATCAATGAAATAAGAAGTGAGGAACTCTACAAGGCCTTGGAAGGCAATTCAAGCTTGCAGCAAGATGTGCTAGCTAGGGTCTTTGACGAGGCAATTAGAGTGGACAACCAACTCAAAGAAAGAAGCTCTAAGAGCTCGACCCAAGAGGAGACAAATGCTAAAAACTCTAAGAGAGTTTGATGCCAGGAGGCATATTCCACGATGGATTCCATAAAATTTTATTATTACCGCGGCTCATACACAAAGTGGATTCTTTGTGCACCTAGCATCATATTCCACGCTGGATTCCATGAGGTTTTGCGGTGGATTCCGTAAAATTTTATTATTACCGGGGCTCATACACAAAGTGGATTCTTTGTGCGAGAAGTCGATGGGGGTGGCTATCCTTTTCGGGCGTTTTGTTAATTTTATGTGTACATGGGTGATTCCATAGCGGGTGATTCCGCAAAATACATATTTAAATTAATACACGTTTATAAGTATAGAGTGCGCACTCGTAATAAATTAAGGTTAGGATTGATTTCTGACCAATTTATTTTATGTAGCTGAAGACTACTAGGTATTCACTTTGGTCGGTTTAATTGTATTATTTTTCTAACAATTGTGAATGCTTCAATTGATGTGTAGAGCAAGCAGAGGTGGCAGTGGGAAGCATTGGAGGATAGCGTGTATTCAAGTATCGTCAAATTTTTATGGGCGTGTGTCTTAGGCATGGCGCCTATATTTTATCGCGCTTATTTATCAAAGCACTTGATATTTATTTATTATTTTTGTATACGCATGGGCGCACAATTTAAATATTTGTATTGGACATTGTATTTGGGTATCTCCTGACTTCTTGGGCACCCATTAGCTTTCATTCTTTATTGGCACAAAAGCAAACTCAAAAGCTAAAGCATGCTATTTTGTAAATTGGGCTATTATTTGAGCTTGAAGATGAATAACATATTAAATACATGCTTTGTGGAGCGCTCACACAAGGCATGGGGGGAGGTTGCACCCAATTGGTCTCTTGTTCATGTCGTGCAAGCTTTCTTCATTGGTTTTTGTGTAAAAAGTAGAGTTCTTTTGTTCTTGGGGACCTTCTGACGCTCACTACGCGCGCATACAGCGTCCGATCTATGCATCAGTGGTATCAGAGCGAAGCTGAGATCGAGAGCTTCCAATCGCTTACCATCTCGTGTGAAGGCGGAGCTCTTGGAATGATCGAGCTCTATAGTTAGTCTCATCATGAACAGTCGATACCAGCGTGTTCTTGGTAGTCAAGAACCCCCTTCTGCACCCTCTGATCGCGAGAGACCAGCCTCTATAAGTGGAGGACCATGTGTATACTTCCTTCAACAAGTCATCGTGATACAGATAAGGACTTCCATAGCTCAAAGCTTTTAAAGCTTTAAGATTAAGCTTACTAAGCTTAACAATAAGCTTCTTAAAAAAAAGCTTAATTAAACTATTTTCTGCACCTGCAGCGGCGGCAGTATGTACTGCCCATCGTCGACGCTGGCGAGAACATAATGATGTCCACGAAAATCAAATTGAGCCACTTAAGCTCTAAAGTCCAAGTTCTCTTAATTCCCCAAGTCTCCAAAGTCACTAAAGTCATCTCCAACAACTCTTATAGCGACCGTTCACACTGTGTGTAAGCTGAACTGGTTTTGGAGCTTCGAGAAGTCCCTATTCACACTCGCAATCTTGCTGAACCAATTTCAGCAAAAACAGAAGTTCATACGTAGTTTCTACGCAACACTATTCTCTTGGAAGACGGTTGTGACAATGAATACCGCAATCGTAAAGGAGAAAGACTACACAAGCCAAACAAAATATACAAGCCTTGTAAACCCGCCTTTCAGCTATGCTCATCCCGCTAATAAGATTTTGAGAGTGTGAGGTCTTTTGGAATTTTGCAGGATGACTGAACAACACATGGACGATCTGAAGGTGATTTACCCGAACCAACGATGGAGCAAAAGTTGGATTTGATTATGATGTAGCTTGAAGAAGAATGAAGAGCTTGACAAGCTTTGCAAGTTCAATTGGCCAATTTGCAATGATCTACCACCGACCAAGATGGATCGCAACCCGAAGATCTTATATGGCGTACCATCGATGCAACACTTGAAGCCCAATCCATTCGGAAAGAAACAAAGATAAGTAAAAGAAACTTCAAATTTCGTACTTTCAATGGATCATGCGATGGAAAGACTGTACTTGCTTTTATCAGTCAATTTGATGATTACTTCCATGAAGAAACATATGCTGAGAAAGACAAAATTAAATGTGTCACTAACCATTTAGTTGACCGAGCATCCTTATGGTGGACTGTGGTCCGCAAGAGCGTTGATTGCCCCACTACATGGGAGACTTTCCAAAAGAAATTTTTGTAGAATTTCCTTCCTCCTCAGTTCCACGAAAAAGCCATCAAGCAATGGGATCTTCTACAACAAAGAGATCGCGAACCTATTTCTCAATACACTGAACGTTTCTGGAATGCCTTACTGCAACTACGTATGCTCGAAGATGTACCTAAAGCAACTCATAAACGCAAGTTTATGTCTAGCTTACTTGGACATTTCTATGCGGAAGTCAATATGTTCAAGCCAACAACACTTAAGGATGTAATTTCCTTGGCTCATGACATTGAAGACAAGATTCGCAGATGAGACAAGCGACCACAACAATTTCCACCTAATGGTAACTCTGGTTCCAAACAATACAATTCAAATTTTTGAAGATTCAATCAAAGTCATTTTCTTCCATCTTCATTCCATAAATCTTAGACACGACCACCTGCCTTGCAATCAAACACCAATCCAAACCCTAAGCCATCCCCACAGTCAAATCCCAACATTCCTAAACTTCCTGCCATCACCAATAATGTATCCAAAGCCAAACCCATAGTTTGTTACAAATGCCATCAACGTGGATATCTAGCAGCCAATTGCAAATCCAAAAAGCAACCTGTCCATATTAATTATCTAGGAGTAATAGAAGAAGAAGAATGTGAGGAAATGCCTGACTTTACGGAAGATGATGACGATATTGGTACTACTTCGAATACTTTGCCAGGTATGCCAACTCCCCATTCTTTATTAACAATGTAATGTTTTGTGCATGGTAAAGAAAAGACTAGTTTACATGATGATGGGAGCACACATGACTTTATTTCTGCAAAGTTAGTCAAAGAATTGAATTTACAAACTGTTTCTACACATTATCGCATCAAGGTTGCATTCCTAGGTACAAGATATAATGGAACACAAGAGGTGCATAATTTAGAAATTAAAATTGGTGTATATAGTGAACGAAGAAATTTCCAAGTTGTGCCTTTGCAGTCTAGTGATATTATCTTAGGAATGCCTTGGCGTCATCAATACAATCCTGATATAGATTATTCTACGCATTCAATTAAATTTTATTTTCAAGGAAAACAAATCACATTGCATGGTATACACGCTTCTAATAATTTTCCGTTGCTTACACATACTCAGGCTAAACGTGTATTACGTAAAAATAACAAATCTTATTTAATATGGGTGAATGAAATTCAAGCTAAAGAAAAACAAATGCATCCTAGGCATACACAATTTCTTGCCCAATTTCAAGATTTTTTTGCTACTGATTTACTACCTGGATTACCACCTTCACGACCTGAAGATCATAAAATAGATTTAATTCCTAGAACACAACCACCATGTAAAGCACCATATAGACATAACCAAATTGAACAGAAAGAAATTCAAAATCAAATAGAAGAATTACTTAACAGAGAATTAATTAGACCTAGTAGTTCTCCATTTGGTGCACCTGTCTTATTAGTGAAAAAGAAAAATAATACTTATCGCATGTGCATTGATTATCGTGCCCTAAATAAAATTACTGTTAAGAATAGATATCCGATTCCTAGGGTAGATGATCTTATGGATAAGCTATAAGGATCTGCCATATTCAGTAAGATAGATCTTAAATATGGATATCATCAAGTAAGATTGGACAAATCTGATATATTCAAAACTGCATTTAGAACACAATTTGGATACTATGAATTTCTGGTCATGCCTTTCGGTTTAACTAATGCACCAGCCACATTTAGTCATATGATGAATCGCATATTTCTGAAACATCAGCATTATGTCATAGTTTTCTTTGATGACATATTAGTATTCAGTAAAAATGAGAATGAGCATTAGAACATTTGTCTTTAGTTTTTAAGTTGTTAAAAGACAATCTATTATATGCTAATCTAGAAAAGAGTGAATTCTTTCAAATAGAAATTGAATATCTAGGGCATATTATTTCATCAAAATGTATTAAAGTCGACCCTAAAAAGATAGAAGCAATTTTAAATTGGCCCATACCCAAAAATGTGCATGAATTACATTCTTTTCTAAGTCTTGCTAGCTTTTACAGAAAGTTTGTGAGGAATTTCTCATTACTTGCATTACCTTTGACAAAACTTTTAAAGAAGGGTATTGTGTATAACTAGTCTGACAATCAACAAAAATCCTTTGATTTATTGAAACATGCTTTAACTCATGCTCTTGTATTACAACTACCTGACTTCAATAGACCATTCTTTTTAGTAGTTACTAACGCTAGTGGATCTGGAATAGGAGCAGTCCTTATGCAAGATAATCATCCCATAGCCTACTCTAGTTGCAAACTCAAACCATCTGAACTTAAATATTCTACCTACGATAAAGAATTACTAGCTATAGTACAAGCCTTACGTCAATGGAAACATTATTTAATGGGATCTGAATTTATGATCAAAACTGACCAACAAAGCATTAGACATCTCCTTAGTCAACCACAAATATCTGACCGACACATTAAATGGGCCGCTTTTATTCAAAGTTTTCATCCCCTTATATAATATCAACCAGAAAAAGAGAATGTTGTAGCTGATGCTTTGAGTAGAAGACCGATAATTCGAAATATTTCTGTGATATCATTTGATTCCCTTATCCCTATGAAAGATACTTATCATCAGGATCCTACTTTTCAAGCTGATTGGAATAAACTAGTTGCAAATAATTGGATTCTTATTGATTCACTGTTTTACAATAATGGATTCATGTTTTATGAAAAAAGATTATGTGTGACAGTTCCATTTCGATCATTTGTTTTGCATGAAAATTCATTGTCCTCCATATCAAGGTCATAGAGGAATTATATCTACTTTGCGTACATTGACTGAAGATTTTTATTGGCCACATATGGACACTGATGTATCTAACTTTGTATCTGAATGCTTAGTTTGTTAACGAGTTAAAAGACAACATGGTAAATAATATGGTTTACTAATGCCATTATCCATTCCATCATGACCATGGGAACAAATTTCAATGGATTTTATCACTGGTTTACCTAACACTAAAACTAACCATGATATGATTTGGACTGTTGTAGACAGGTTTAGCAAACAAGCATATTTTATTCCATGCAAGAAAACTTTAACTACATCTCAAGCTGCTCAATTGTTTTTGAAAACTTTTTTCACTAATCATGGTTTACCAAAAGTTATTTTTCAGATCGTGATTCTAGATTCTGCAATAATTTTTGGATTACTTTGTTTGCTAACTTAGGAGCAAATATTGATTTTTCATTTGCATTTCATCCTGAAACAAAGGGTCAAACAGAAGCTACTAACAGTACTATTTTAGATCTTTTGCGTGCTTACACCATTTCAAAACCACACACATGGGATACACATCTACATTTACTTCAGTTTGCATATAATAATACACCACATACCGCTACAAAGAAAGCACCATTTGAAGTTATTTATGGATATCGATTGCCTACACCTGTTGTATCATTATCAAACAAAATTCAAATTGCTGATGATATTGCTAACATGCATGCTACTATTTTTTATGAAGTTAAAGATATGATTGCCAAAGCCTAGCAATCATACACAAAACAAGCAAACAAGAAAAGACTGGCTATGAATTTTAAAGTTGATGATTATGTTTGGTTACGAATAGAAAAACGAAGATTACAAAGTGTAGATAAACACCCAGTTGTCAAATTAGCACCTAGATTTTATGGACCATTCAAGATCATACATAAAATCAATGACAATGCATTTAAACTAGAACTACCACAACATTGGAAAATTCACAACACCTTCCATATCAGTTTATTACGACCTTTTAGAGGCCAATTACCTATACATCCTGTTTATGAAAACCTTCCTTTGCTAGATGATGAAACTGAAATCCTCGAGCCTCAAACTATTATAGATACTGACTTTATGACCACTAGAACTGGCCGTAGATATTCTAGATATTTGGTGAAGTTTAAAAATCATCCTGTTGAAGAGGCCCAATGATTGCACGCTAGAGACCTAAATGCTTTTCCCACATTGCTAGCTCCACATTGAGCTAATAGCAATTGAGGTCAATTGCTATCCCACCCCGGGGGTATGATGCCAAGAGGCATATTCCACGGTGGATTCTATGAGGTTTTGCGATGGATTCTGTAAAATTTTATTATTACTGGGGCTCATACACAAAGTGGATTCTTTGTGCGCTTGCCATCATATTCCACGGTGGATTCCGTGAGGTTTTGCGGTGGATTTCGTAAAATTTTATTATTACCGGGGCTCATACACAAAGTGGATTCTTTGTGTGAAAAGTCGATGGGGACGCCTATCATTTTCGGGCGTTTTGTTAATTTTATGTGTACATGGATGATTCCATAGTGGGTGATTCTACAAAATACATATTTAAATTAATAAACGTTTATGAGTTTAGAGTGCGCACTCGTAATAAATTAAGGTTAGGATTGATTTCTAACCAATTTATTTTATGTAGCTAAATATTGCTAGGTATTCACTTTTGTCGGTTTAATTGTATTATTTTTCTAACAATTGTGAATGCTTCAGTTGATATGTAGAGCAAGCAGAGGTGGCAGTGGGAAGCATTGGAGGATAGCGTGTATTCAAGTTATCGTCAATTTTTTATGGGTGCGTGTCTTAGACATGGCGCCTATATTTTGTCGTGCTTATTTATCAAAGCACTTGATATTTATTTATTATTTTTGTATGCACATGGATGCACAATTTAAATATTTGTATTGGACATTGTATTTGGGTACCGCTTGACTTTTTGGGCGCCCATTAGCTTTAATTCTTTATTGGCACAAAAGCAAACTCAAAAGCTAAAGCATGCTATTTTATAAATTGGGCTATTATTTGAGCTTGAAGATGAATAATATATTAAATACATGCTTTGTGGAGCACTCACACAAGGCATGGGGGAAGATTGCACCCAATTGGTCTCTTGTTCATGTCGTGCAAGCTTTTTTCATTGGTTTTTGTGTAAAAAGTAGAGTTCTTTTGTTCGTGGGGACCTTTTGACGCTCACTATGAGTGCATACATCATCCGATCTGTGCACCAGAGTTTCAACATCAAGTGAAAGATTAGGCCAAAGTACTCAAGATAAAGGGAAGGGCACAGGAGCTAGCGGAGATGAAGATGGAGCTAGCCAATTTGCAAGAAATGATGAGATGACCAACACATCCTCACATCTAATGCATGTATTGTGGCAGAAACCACCTGGCAACTGAGTGTCAAGGACCCAAGGTCTCGACCTTGTACCAACTGTGGTAGGTTCGATCATGATGTCATGCACTACCAAGGAGACTCTCGTACTCGCAACCATGCAGACAACCTTACCTAGAAAATATGCTGCAAAACTTTTTTGGGAGGGGAGCCCCATTGGCTCTCCCAGTACCTAATGATGCCAAACCAGCCATTCCTAGGATGGAGATAAACTCTACATGCATACCTAGACCCTACATAACCCATCCACTGAGCGATGCTCCAGTCCACTATGTGAAGGAGTCAAATGACGAATAGCCTTATGTGCACCCTTCGTCTTGTATGACGAAGAGGGCAATGCAATCCTTATGGATTACAAATATGTACTAATGATGGCATTAGGTAGAGGAAGAGGTAAAAGCTTTGGAGGGCAGACCCAAGAATCAAGGACTTGTGGATACCCAGGACATATCTCCTCATGCTGCCCCGAAGAATCAAGGACTTGTGGATATCCAGGACATATCTCCTCACGCTACCTCGAAGGGGAGTAGGCTAATCTGGAAAATGCCACCTAGGGTGTGGAATCACTCACATGTTTGCTAAATTCCCTAAACAAAGACCACCCTCTAGTGTGGCAAATGAGTCATCTGGAGTTAAGACATTTAACGGAGAGGATACACCCATCCCATTGCATGTCATGCATGACCCATGCGGAGACAAAGCAAGCCAGCATATCATTGCCAGGGCCCAACAACTTAGATGCAGCCTTGATCTGAAAAAAAAGCTGTAGGCGAAGGAGGAAGAAAGCTGACGCTAAGGTCACGTTAAAAACCGAGAGTGCTACAGCGTTATCTATTGGAAAAAATGAGACGGATGCAAAAGCAAAAACATTGGCTCCAAAGATAGCTGAGAAGGGAAGTGCAAAGGTCGAGGAGTATCCTAACCTAAAGCACCAACTCGAAGTTATTGAAAAGGTCAAAGAGTGTGTGAAAGAAGCCCAGGAGCACCTAAAGGATGTTGAGTCCACGTTGGAAGATGAGATCAATGATCTCTCAAGTGTAAGAACACCAAACTTGCCTCCACAACCAAAGTCGAGAGACATGGCTATACCACAAGGAGTGCCGCTTAAACAAAACCTACACATTATGGGCCAGCAAACCAGTCATGACCATTGGCCAAGAAATGCAGAGTTAGGAATTGGCCATTGAAGATGGCAAGGATCCAATTCTCTATCGAATTTATAGTCATGAAGGGGGTGGACTATGACATCCTATTAGGTCAGGCCCTGGATGCGCAATGCTCGGGTTGTAGAAGACTAGGGAAATGGTTTGATCTTCCTAGGAAATCAAACAAAGGCAGTAAGAGTAGAGATGGATACATGAAAGACCATACCAGTTGACCTTGATGCCACCTCCACCATGCTGAAGGGTGATACGCAGATTAGGAAATCTTATGGGCCACTAACCAAGTATATCCCTTGTCCTGAGGATGAAAGAGATTGGATGCATGTGCTTGCCATGATAGATCTTCCATTCTCAAACAATGAGGAGTATGAGCAAGATGCTAAAATAGCTTATGAGCATGGAGATGCACCCTCTGTGCTAGATGGCCAAAATCTCACATAGACAACCCAACCTTATCAAGGTACGAATGGCCACCATCACGGAAATTGGAGATGAAGATGAGGAAGCCATAGCTTCGGCTTACCTACACATGACTGTCACAGTCAAGAAAACACATGCCATTGATGCATTGATTGTTGATGAGGGTGTTGACTTTAATATCTTGACTCACGATCATTGGACTCAAATTGGAAAACCGTAGTTAAAGCCCACTAATGCCAAACTCAGCCCATTTGGGGGTCGTGATCATATGCACTTCTAGGAAAGTACAAGGTTGTAGTCTCTATTGAGTCTGAAAGCATACGAATGATCTTTTATGTGTTGATAAGTGCGAAGGATGCAAGTACGGAATCGTGGTTAGGACTTACGTTTAAAAAGCAGGCACTTTGCAATGTCGACTATGACTCATAGCATATTCACCTTGCTATCGGCAATGTATGAATAGTCACCCCCTTCAGTAAGGGCAATGCGGCTCCATCAAAGCTTGCAAAGCCACTGGTAGAGCAACCCACTACCAAGCCTAAGGAGGGGGTTGTAACTCGTCACCACCTACCAAACCTCAAAGCCAGCAAACCACTAAAATCAAAGCCAAGGCCCATGCACCACAATTCAAATGGATGCCTAAACATCAAGGGCCACCACCCAAAAGCGCACAATCACAACCTCGCAAGACTAGGAACTCGCATTCAAAACCTAGGAGCCAAAGAAGGAACTATAGGCAATCAATGAATGGTCAAGTAATGATGGGTCCCCAAGATCTTATTGCAAGTGTAAGGCTATTACGAGGGGAACGCATGGATATGGGTACCTAAAGCCAAGATGGCCAAGAGCACTACTCAAATGCCACCGGCAACCTTGACCACACCAAGCCATGTGACAAAAAACACCCCAGTGCCACAAATGACTCAGGCTGCAAAGCGCATAGAACCTCCAACGCATAAGCCGGTAGAGACTCAACAAGTCTATCGACTAAAGCCACAATGTGCCATTCACGTACTACCTCAACCCTGCCCTACTAGTGCCCCTAAGACCTCACTAGTGTCTAGTAGCACAGCACCCCCGAATCTAATCAAGCCCATCACACAAGGTGCACAACCACACTCTCAGAAACAACCAGAGCCGTTGCCATTAGGTGCCAAATTATCTAGTTCGGTCAAGCCTTACCCACCAATAGGTCTTAAGCCATTCTAGAACAACAAACCAATCCTCACATTAGCTAAAGATGTGGCCAAGAACACAAGAGATGACCTGATCATGTGCATCAAGTGCTTGGATACCACATTCACTCTACTTGCTAAGAGCTATGAGTGTTTGGACCTAGGCCTTCTTGATCCATCCTTAACGTTGGATGTCTGATGGTATGCCATGCACCTGGGAGAAATATGAATTCGTGATGGTAAAAACTCCCAGATTCATAAAAGAATTGATTGCCAATGTCGAGATATCTTGAGACCAAGCCCTCAAACAGTGGCGGATGATCACCTCCTATAGCAAGAGTAGAGTTATTGCCATGAGCCAAAAGTTGGACAAACTTCGCAAGCTAACTAATAATGACTCATCCTTCTTATGAAAATGGTATTCTCTTAGACTCCGGTGGGAACAGGAAGGTAGCCAAATCATGACTAATGCTAAGAAATGATGTGCCATTAAGACCTCCGAGTACGATCCCACTTATGTAGCTCCTATCTCTTTTAGGGTATTGGCAATCGCTTGCAATCAATCACTAGAAGAACATGTCGTGAGCCACCCTTACCTAGATCGAGTCCTTACCAAGGAAGAGTTACACATTGCTAGTAGGATTGACTCTGGTGACTTCCTCACAGATGTTCTCACCTACATCACTCAAGTAGGCATTCGCCCTTTTGACGTGGACCACCACGCTAATCTTGAATACAATTCAAACTTCTACGATTGGCTCAAGTGGAAGTTAAACACTGCAAGCCATCACTGAATGTCCTTGACCCCTCAAACCTTAATGCCATGAAGGATTCTAGGGCAAGGTGGAATCAAACATGTGAACAAGCAAGGTGAATGAAACGTAGCAATGAAACTGTCATCAGTGTGACCAAGAGCAGAGTTGATAAAAATCAACTCGTGACTGATGAAAAGTCGTAAAATCTTTGGAATAAATGGACTGCTTGAAGGGAAAAATTCTCTTCTTTGTAATTAAGCATGTTATTCTTTCCTAGAAAGCATAATCAATTCCTGCTCACCTTTCTGCAAGAAATTGCCTTGAGGACACTAATGATGAACTATGGCATTATGACAGGTACCCATTATGGTAGGCCAAGATAAAAGCAGCAAACTCCCATTTTTAGAAGAGGAACACGTGAAGTATGGCCTCTTGTTGGAGATGAGGGCTTATAAACAATTTGAATTCAAGTATATCCTGAATCTAGAAGACATAGTCGTGGAAGAACTAGCCATCGAGCAACTGGTAAAGCAGTGCAAGCTTCAAAAGTACATGGAGGCAATCAATCAAGCCATCGACTATGAGAAGTGCACGGAGTTCCTTCAAACCTTCAACAGAAAGTGGGGCACTATCATGGTGCCTCTAGAAAATGAATCTCGCTAAGTAGAAATCGAGCTAAGCCCTGAGCTTGTGCAAAAAGCACAGGGCCTACCAAACAAAGTGGAGCGACGGCCAAAAAGAGATGTGTATGACATGCTAGGGATGGACAAAGTGATAGTCCACACCAAGGACGGCATCAACCTAGCTGACATCCCCGACCTCGAGGTTCAAATCTAGGCCGAAATGGTGTAGGCTCTATTCTCCAGTCATTTCAGTGGTATAATGCATTGATGAATAGAATCAACGTACCAATGCTGGAGAGCATTGCCACTCGATCCTTTGATGAAGTAAATATCAAGGGCTTTGTGAGGAAGGTGATAGAGACATCAGCAAAAGCATTAGCCACTAGTTGAAGACCCACAGGGGAAGAGTCCTCGGCATCCAAAGCTAAGAAATCGTCATCCTCAAAGGCCTACACCATTGGATTTGGAGGAATCTTGATAGCCATCATAAGAAAAGCACTAGGGAAAGCACAAGATGGCGAGGCAGTCAGTGGGACAAGTCTTCTCTGCACCAAGGATAGGAGCAGTCCAGCAAAAGGAACGTGAGTGAGGACAAAGGAGAGAAAGAAGCACAATTTGGCCAAGAATGGGCCAAGAAGTCAAAGAAAGTGACCCCGCAAAAGAAGGCCAAAGAAGAAGGGGAGAAGAAAGACAAAATAGATCTACGTAGAGCCCAAGTGGAGCCCAAAAACACAAAATAATGAAGAAAGAAAGAAGAAAGGAACGAGGCAAAGAGAATAAAGGAGGAATCCAAAAGAGCTGAGAAAGAGAGAAAGAGACGAGTTGAGGAGGAAGAGGCAGAGCTCAAGAAGAAGGAGGAAGAAGGCATAGCTCTTGCTACCTGCCTTCCAGTGGAGCAACCATCAAGGCAAGGCCGTGAGCCCACCTCGACAAAAAGGTCCAAGCACCAACTCCAAGGCACCCAAAAACCTACCGCCCCCAATGACCAAGGGAAAGGGCAAGGGTTTGATCCACCCTATCCCAACCGTCCTACTACCTACCACCCCAGTCTACAACCACCCAAAACTCCTCTACCACAGTAGATGCTGGCAATCTTGTGGCATGGGTGTAGTTCCTGGTTAACAAAGATGCAACTCAAGATGCAAGTGCAGGAACCCCTGTGATGGGAACAAGAAGATAGGCAGCTGTGCAGACACGGAATCCAGATGTGACCTCAAACAGCCAAAGATAGAGGCATCTACAACTATAGGTCCCTCTACACTGCCATTTCCACAACCTACGATGCCTATGTGCTCTTAAGAACTCTTGTCAGAGCTAGAACATGCAAAGGAAGATAAGAAGATAGGGTAGTTGAGCTCGAGGCCGAAAGGGAGATGATGGCAGCCTCTCACTAAGAGAGAACCTGTCAAGTGAGATCAAGGAGCTAGAAGCAAAGCTCGAGGCCAAAGGGGGAGAAGACAAGAGATGGCAAGCAAAACTCATGGTGGAAACACACAGCCTCATGAGCCTACAATGCAATTTTAATGAGGTGGTGACACTGTACAAGGATCTACAAAAAGAAAATGAAAAAATCCAAGATGTCGTAGAGCAGCTAGTAGCAATAGAAGAAGAAAGAAGTCAACGGCACCTAAAGCACACAACAGATCCAGAAAAAAGGCTAGCCTTGGAGCTTGAAGAACAACAACGCTTGGAAAGAGAAATCGAAGAGTAGGAGAGATGACTAAGAGCATTAGCATGCAGGCACAACAAAAGCTTGGAAGATATGAGAAAAAAAGCAAATGAATGGGTGAATAGAAGCAAAGAAAGAGTGAGCATCTTAGCACATCAAATAGCCCTTGTAGAAGGCAACAAAGTGCTAGTAGAGAGTAGGATAGAGGCTACACAGGTGACCTTGGAAGCCCAACAACGCACCTTTCTCCGCACTCTCTTGGATGCCGTACAATCTGAGAAAGAGGAGGCCATTGAGTCCTTAAAGAAAAAGTTGGAGATCACTTGTAGAACTAAGCTTTGAAAGGAGGTAGCAAGCAGTGGCTCCTTAGAGGGAGGCTTTTACGACAAGGATGTCCCCCACCACTTCTGTTGACCTCCACTACCGGCCAAGATATCTATTCTATGACTAGATCAATGTGTGGCAAAAAAGAAATGCATGAGGGTCATAGTCATTACACCTAGGGGTTCTCAAGTTAGGCACGTCCCTAATCCCCTAGCCCATTTTGATTCCCCACTTCATGCTTAGGGCACCTCAAGGGTAGGACTTCCGGACATGTCTCCCTAAACCATGCATCACACTTTTAACAATGCACAATCTGGGTCCTCAAGTGTGGGACAACACCCAGGCGGTTTGACCCAACTCCTAGTTCCACTAGCACAAGCACAATGCACCACACGGTAAGGTAGACACACCCCCAAGTAGTGCACCTTCTTTTTTTTAAAGGTACAAACAAATATTACAACCCACCAACTTTGGAGGCCCCAACACACAAGCATTTGCCCCAACTCCTAGTTCCACTAGCACAAGTATAATGCACCACATGGTAAGGTAGACGCTCCCCTAGGTATTGCACCTTCTTTTCTTTTCAGGGACAAACAAATGTTGCAGTAACCCAGCAACTTGGGAGGCCCCATCATCCATGCAATTCACTCTCGGCCTCCCCCACCTTAACCAGTCAATCAGTTTCTTCCCAAGATCAATCCCCACAAGACCCCATCATCATCAACTCACACAACCACCCTTTTAAATCATCGAACCTTCATCAACTCAAAACCACAAGTGTCCTAGACCTAGCACTCTTTTAGGAGGGGGTAATTCTACATGACATGTCACCATGCACCAAAAGGAAGCAAAGGAAGACCAAGGAAGCCCACATCAAAAAGTGAATGAAGAAGCTCATTTTTCGCAAGTAGGAATAGTGGAGGCAAAGGCACGCTCAGAAAAAATGTGGGAGAGCTGCAAATATGTTGGCAAGGTCCTGTCAAGGATGAAGGATGCTCTCTCCAGGATAAAGGAAAGTACCAATGATTCTAGTAAGGTGCTCCAAAAAGATAGAGGAAAGTAACGAATATTCTACCAAGCTCTCTCAAGGGTGAGGGAGCACCTCCCAAGGCTCTCGCAAGGAAAGTGCAAGGTGCAATGTAATTCATTTCATAAAAAGTTCTGGGTTTTCTCCTGTCAAGTGGGAAAGTTTGCACATGCATAGGTATTGGGGTAATGTAAACTTGAAGGGAATAAGGAAGATCCATGTTAAGCTCAAGTCATAGCACCCTCGAAAGGCACAAGGAGTCATCTGTCCAACACCATTGTCAATTTTCAAAGATGGAGCCATCCATCTGCCATTCTCCAAGACAGAGCCATCCATCCGCCATTCGCCAAGAAGGATCCGCCCAACTTTATCTTCAATTTCTAAGTACAAATCCCCCTATCGTCAGCGTCAATGAAGGACTAGGCCCAACATCATCTTAAATTTCAAGGATTGATCCACCGGACACCATCCCCCGCAAGGGCTTGTATACAATATCCAAAAAGCCATTTGGCTACACCCATCCCACCTTCCAACTACTACCCATCAGTGCCATGAGACTCACTAGGCTAGGAGGGGGTAATGTTAACCTCAGCACAAGAAAAAGTGGAAAAGTATACATTGGGAGCTAAAAGAGGTAGTCCATAAGGAAATCAGACACAACGAAAGAAGCAGGAAGGGAAATGGCTGAAAGTGCAAGGGTGGCCTCAAAAGCTAAGTCAAAGGAAAAAGTGTATTTTTAAATGCAAGGCGCCCCTAAGACTATTTGTAAAAGAGTGCCAGGCTCCCTCGTGTGCAAATTAACTATAAAGGTCAATGGGTGGTAGGAAGGAAGCTAGGAAGATATGAGAACAATGGGAAAGAGGGCCTAGGGCCATGGCCTACCATGTAAAAAGTGAATGACCACCCAAGAGGGATTTAGGGTTTTGTATATGAAGTTGAAAAGTGAATGAAAAGCTCATTCTTTGGTTTATTGATGCCAGGAGGCATATTCCACGGTGGATTCCGTGAGGTTTTGCATTAGATTCTGTAAAATTATATTTATTGCCGAGGCTCATACATAAGGTGGATTCCTTGTGTGAAAAGTCAATGGGGACGCCTGTCCTTTTCGGGTGTCTTGTTAATTGATGTGAAAGTGAGTGATTCCATAGCAGGTGATTCCGCAAAATATATATTCAAATTAATAGATATTTATAAGTTTAGAGTGCGCACTTGTAATAAATTAAGTTTAGGATTGAGTTCTAACCAATTTATTTATTTTGTAGCTGAAGACTGCTAGGTATTCACTTTTGTCGGTTTAATTTTATTATTTTCTAACAATTGTGAATGCTTCAGTTGATGTGTAGAGTAGAAAGAGGTGGTGTTGGGAAGCACTCGGTGATAGCGTGTATTCAAGTTATTTAGAAGAAGCTATCATTTTTGATGGACGTGCATCTTAGGCGTGGCACCAATATTTATTTTGGCGCGCTTATTTATTGAAGCACCTGTCATTTATTTATTATTTTATATGTGCATGGGTGCAGGACTTAAATATTTGTTATTGGACATTGTATTTGGGCACAACTCGACTCTTTGGGCACCCAATAGCTTTAATTCTTTAGTGGGACAAAAGCAAACACAAAAGCTAAAGCATGCTAATTGTAAATTGGGCTATTTTTTTGAGCTTGGAGATGAATAATATATCGAATGCATGCTTTGTGGAGTGCTCACCCAAGGCATGGGGGGAGATTGTACCCAATTAGTCTTTTGCTTCATGTCGTGCAAGTCTTCTCTCTTGTTTTTTGTGCAAAAGTAGAGTTCTTTTGTCCTTGGGGACCTTCCGGCGCTCACTACGTACACATATAGCATCCAATCTGTGCACCATTTATGGCAAAGTGGACTCATCTTCTTTTCTTCTTCTCTCCTTTTTTCTTGCTTATGTGTGTTTGAGAGAGGGAGTGTGAGAGTGTGAGGGAGTGAGTGTGTGAGAGTGAGGGATCAAGAAGAAGAATCTCTCCATCATCTCCTCTCTTCTTCTCTTCTCTTCTCTTCTCTTGTCTTGCACGCAGCTATGGAGGACGAAGCTTGAAGGTAGAATCTTGAGGTTGCTTGAGCTCACATCACAAATCATGGAGCTACCATTGTGCTTGAGGGAGGAGGCAACTCATTTAGGTGTCAAGGTAAGCTCATTACACCACCCCGGTAGGATCGAAGGTGCATCGGCTAGGTGAGAGATAGGCATAGGTGTTTGCTTGAAACGCTTGAACAATAAGTGGTCTGTGGATCTTGGCAGTTGAGCTCGCCTCTACCTTGAATAAATCTCTCCAATGCTTGTTCTCCCCCCCAAGCATAGAACATGAAGTGACTCCATTAATGAATTGAAGATGTTGGTTTTATGTACCAACATGGGACCTGCCACCAGAGTTTCTTTCAAATCTTGGCTGCCCTCAAATAGAAGTAGATGCACCCTAAAATTATTCAATATTGGACGAGTGAATTACTCCAAGAGACTATCTTCCTCGTTTGGCCACTACTATAGTGAGATTTGTGAGCACGTTCCATCTAGGGTTTCCCATGATGTGATAATTTCAACAATAGTGGATTGGATTATTGATAGGAGATGTCATAGAAATAACTTAATGCATTCTCTTTAATGCATTGTAGCTACTAGAATTTGTGAATGCAAAGGCTGATGCAACAAAGGACAATCCATTCTCTATAAAGAACGTTCACCTAATTAATACGCTATAAATGTATCGTACTATTTTGAGTTAACACTAAGTTGTAAAAAATGCAAGTTTGTTCATTTGTTGAGATTGTAACATGAAAAATGCAGGGTGAGTGGGAACTTCAATGAAATTTGGTATAGACAAATTGTGCTACAACATATGGTGAGGGTATCGTATATGCAAAACTTGCTATGTTGTGCTTATGATTCATTGTGTTCCAAGTATGCTATGGAAGCACACTATAAATGGCATAGTTGCAGAGAATCTTTGCAATGCTTTTCAAAATCTACTTGCAAGTCCATGTTGTCCCATAGGATGTATCCCTATGGAGCACAAAGATGCAAATCTATTTGAGGGCAAGAATACTTACTCTAAGTAAACACTAGTAGTCATCAAGTATACACAACACATGTGCTATCCTAGGTATCAAAGTAGGTAGTATATATCAATTTCTGTATTCAATTCTATATCTTGTGAAAACTTGGTAGGTTGAGTGATTTAGTTATTTTTTTTTCATTTGTACATAAAAGACCTTGAATGCATAAACCTGCTATGTATTGGTTACAATTTGCTATGTTCCAAGTGCTACTTGAAAAAACTGCTTTGATGCACAAAGAGCATTATAGTAGAGCTCAAGAAAAAAAAAACACACACACACACACACCATGGCACCTTTCTTATGTGCAAGATATGCCACAAGGGTTTGACTTGCAGAGTATGACTATTGGTTCTTTCTTTTTTTTAGCTTCATTGAGAAGAATGTTTTGGAATCTTTTGATTGGGTGTAGCTGGTCTGTGTACTTACTAACATGGCATATGGATCAAGGCCACCCCACTCCTCATGGGGCAATCGTGATTTCAAGAGGGGCCTCCTAAACCTACATTTACATCAAGGCATTCTTGATGAACTTGGTGCAACCCAATAGCTCTTAGTTAGTCTCGAATGTATTCAATGTGTACTTCACATCATTCGACCTTGCCATACATCGGACAACTCCATGTGGGATTATGGATCTCAGTGCTATGTCACCTTCCCAAGGCAATCCATAGTTGAAAAGTCAATGACACCAACTTGGCCTCAAGAGTCCTAACACATGACACTTACCATTGGCCGATACATATTGATGAAATCAAGCCAATAGTTGCCTAATCAATGCTTGGGACAATAGTCTTACATCTCGACTCCAAGAGAGCTTGTTGATGATAACTAGCTCTATGACAACAACCACATATCTTGACTCAATACCACTTCACTATACTCGAGTTGGCTTTCAAGTGTGCAACCATTGGTTAGTCAAGACTATGCCATTGAGCATCAACTCAACTCAATCTCATGAGCATTTGATTATCTCTCAATAGGACTGTGTGAAGTACTATCATTAGACATATGTGTCCAATCACATTGCATCATCATCACATATACTAAGGACCTTCTATTTGAATAGGTCCTTGACTAGTTTCCAATGGAGTATACATGTCATTGATAGAAAAACTTTTCTTGTTGAAGAGGGGTAGGAATATGAGAGAGAGAGAGAGAGAGAGAGAGAGAGAGAGAGAGAGAGAGAGAGAGAGAGAGAGAGAAAGAGAGAGAGAGAGGCACCCATAGTGCTAAGAGATAAGAGGGGTTGATAACTGAATCCTCTAGTGGTGGTATGATACTCACAAAGCCCACAATAAATTAATATATTCTCTCTTTCATATTGAATTCCAAGGGGTGAATCACAAAGATAACACTTGCCCCCCTCGGTTTGCATGCCTCAACTCTCTACCTTGTGCACCTTCTGTCATGATCAATGTAGGCATACATTCTACTGCCTATGGTATTCACATAAGGGCTAGACTTGCACCTCCATCACCTAATTTAAAAGCACACCCCTTATGAAACTAGTCAAAACTGAGGCATCGAGTCACACATCCATACCCCCTATCACCCACTTTAACCATAAGTGCAATCTCAAACCCCAAGTATATACCCTTAGGTCACTCCCTTAGTCACTTAGAATAAGGACTTGCTAGTAGACCACATCCTAATCTTGGGTAACGAAACTTACACCCACACCTTACATTTAGGTGCATACCTCAACCCACTCATTCATGCCCCATTTGCCACAACTCTAGCTGAATGATAGTCACCCTCATAAGCACTTGGGTTCATCCCTTTAACCCTTTGGTAAAACTAAGATTAGTTAGCAAGCTATGGTAGTTAAACTTATGGTTCCCCACTTAGGGCATCCACACACTCAACTCCATGAGTACTCCTAGAGCAAACAAAAATAATCATAGAGTGATATACACACAAAAATTAGGAACACCATCTTGTAAAATCACTCATAGGCTAGAGTATACCTTCTCACCAAGCTAATACCCACCTTACATCATCTTTCCTCATCAATCCTTCCACACAAAGGTCTCTTACCAAAGTTTAGACCCATCATCCCTTCTAGGGATGAGGATCCTAGCTTTGTGCATCAAAGTTCACACACCACTAGAACACTAAGATTTAGACACGTTTAGATACAACTATAGACTTGACCACATCGTAGGAATCTACCCACTAACACTATCACCTAGGACTACAATTCATGTCACAAATTAGGCACTTACACATGAGTGAACTTCATTTAGGGAGGAGATGTTGAACCAAGTTGCAACAACTATTGTCATGAATTCACATCATATGCACAAACACATTCAAGTGAGTGTCAAGACTGTGGAAAGGAGAGACTATAGTCTTGTGTCAAACAAGAATTTATGGGCAGTGTAATTAGGTAAAATTTATCCTAAGGACCAAATCCCAACTACTTGCCACTTAAGACTAAAGGATTGGTTTATTTTTCACACTCATTTGGTTGAGACTTACTAAGAAATATTAACTGGTGATGACATTGAACTAGTTGAAGTAGCTTGTCAAATGAGGCTTGAAGCATTGACCTAGTTTGATCATTGCTAGCAGTTGAATGGAACTAATTGCTTGCAATTCCAATGAGTCACATAGGCAACTAAAGTAGGTTAGAACTTGCCAATGAGGGATTGAACATTAAAAGGTTGGTAGAAATGTTTGAGTGCATACAACTCAATCAAGCAAGGAAAGGTTACAAACAATTGTGTTTCAATAGAATTGATTCTAAGAGGAAAATCATAAAGAATTTCAAAGAGGAAATTTTCATAAAACTATAGGCTCAATGGATCAATGCAAAGAGATCCAAGAAAGAAACAAAAACAAACCCTAAAACCTCAAAACCACAATATATGCACAAAATACACACAATCCAATGCTCAATACAAGAAAAACATAACTAAAAGGTCTAAAAACAAATGAGAACCTTACATCTTATATCAAAAATCTAATATTGCTAAATATTGAAAGAGATCTATCCAACTATTTAGAGTTTAATAGTTGATGCACTTACATCATGGAGCAGAATTTTCAACTCTACAAGCCACTAGTCCCATTTAGAAACTCATCGATAAAATAACCAAGGCTCTATCTAATTGAGAAACTATCCAAAGGCTAGTGGATAGGATGACCACAGGATTCCAGAGTCCATCTAGAATTTAAAAAATGTTATAAAATTTGACATTGTCTAACTCACAAACAAAGCTCTACTAGACAAATCACAAAACTCTTCAAACCCAAGGAAATGATACTTTTGATTGATTTCCTAGAATTTAACATAGCCACATAAAAAGAATGAACCAAAATGCAAAGGGAGCATTGACTATATCAAGACATTGATTCTTACTTTGAGAGCAATGAGACACTTTAGGATTCTCAATTAGACCTAATGCAACATTGACTTATTAATAACTTCAACATTCTCCAAGTAGAAATGCACATAGCTAATTCATTTTAGACTATGAAGAACTCCTAAAATACAAGAGCAAACCAAAATTCCTCCTATTACCAAACAATGGAGAAACAGAGTGTGAGATGATCCCTATAGTTTTATAGAATAATTTTAAGTATGTAAGATTAAGGATGTTGCATTGGACTCTAGAAAAGCACAAGCCTTTGGATTCTATTGGCCAAGAGCCTCTTCTGGTCTAGTTTCCCCACAAATTGGGAGTCTGAGAACTAGGATAAAGGCAAGAAAGGGTGAACTTGATTTAGAAGCTTGGATGCTACATAGAAATCTCACTTCTCTATATCGAAATAAATCTTCATAGTATGCTTCATTGAAGCCAATTATGAAAATCTCATTGTATAATTAATAACCATAGAGCCATAGGAAGGATAGAGTACCAAAGATTATGTGCTAAAATGCAATGCTAAGGCGATGCCTATATAAGATAATTCCACTCATAGAAAGGCTAAGCATAAAAAAAGTAATATAAGCATTCACCAAAGGTATTTCACACGAGAAGATTTACAAAGCCATTGCTAACAACTCAACCCTTATCAATCCAATATTAATGAGATACTAATGAGGAAATTAGATTTGATGGTACCTCTTCAAAGAGAGGAGAAAAGATCAATATATAATAAGTATAGAGAAGTCTATTCGAAGTAGGGGAGAGCTAAGTGCAATGCAAGAACTCCTTGTTGCTCTTTAGCAATAATAACTAGAACTTACAAATCTCATGAAGCTATAAAGCAACCAAGAGCTCATAGAACCACTATACATTGCATACATTGTGGTAGAGACCACTTAGATTTGGAATCCCCTAAAATCAATTGACTACGCTCCAATTTCCATTGTTCTAGCCATGATGCAATTTATTGTTGTATCTTTAGAAGCCCTATTCCAATTATCCTACAAGGATGTGGTAAAGGAAGAGGTCTAAACTAACCATGAGAAGTAGATGAGTGTTGAAATTTCCACTAGCGAGGGCACATATCAAATGATGTCCAAACATGACTGTATATAAAAAAATCAGGCTAATCTAAGATGTAAATTTTAGTGTGGTGTTACTCATATCTATCGAGATTATACTAAATGTCCAATGGCATCCAAGCTAGATTTTTGGGAGATAACATTTCAATTCAAAAGGTCAATGTTGTAAACATTGACCCTTAAGATGAAGAACTAATATCATTAGCATTTATGAAGGTCAAATCTATGCAAAAAGGGAGCACATCATTGATACTCTCATTGACAAAGGAGTGGATTTTAATATCTAACCTAAGCTTCATGAATTGAAATCAAATAGTTTGAGCTTCTGTTGATAAACATCACAATCCATCTTTATGGAGGATCTCCATATTCCCTCCTAGGTGTTAGTCTAAACACATAATAGTTGGGACATTAGACAAACTTCTATTGTGTCAAAGGTTTCCATTTCCTTGGCCAACTATCTCTCACATTGTCATTTCAGCACTCTAAAACTCTAACTAACCATGCATCTTTCGTTCTTACCCATGAAAGCAAAGAACATTAGACTAGCCTCATTGTGTAGTCTGAAAGCTTGAAGGCTCAAATATCCCTTCTCTCTTTCACATCCATCATCAAACATACCCATGTTGAGAGAAGTTAGAGAAGAAGAAGATGGAGAAGAGCTTCACCTCAGCAGATTCCTCACTCTCTTATAATATCAATCCTAAACATAACCTCAAACACAATCTCTTACCAAGATGAGAAGGAAAAAGAAGAAAAGCAAGAGAAGATGAAGAAGAGCTTTACTATCCCATGTCCCTTACTCAACACACATTCTCAGTCGGTTTTAAATTTTTTAAAGATATTGGATTTTATGAATTTTATGTTATTATAGGAACTATTTTTAAAAAATAATATGTAGTATTTATCAGTAAATGTGTTATTTCAGCCCCTCACATCACTTCGATTTTGAAGCAACTACTTGGTGTTGGCATTTCATGGATATGGTTTGATCATTTTCACTTGTTTCTATTTATTGGTGGGGAGTGAAGGCAACCCTCCCATGGCAAAAATGGAATAGAAAACTAAGGAAAAAACACAAAAAATCTTTGTGTATAGCTTTGCAATTGATCTCAAAACATGAAAGAACCACAAATCTCTCTCTTTAGCAATGAACAAATCCATTATCTACATCATCTTCATCCATAGCTTAAACCATTATAGACAAAAGAAAGAGGGAAATACAACATTTTGCTAGAGAGAGAGAGAGAGAGAGAGAGAGAGAATTTCCTACCATGCAAAAGAGAATGTATGTGTCTTACAAGAAAGGGGAGAAGAGTGGCATATAATTAGCCATACACTTCCACCCCACCTTTTCCCAAAAGACATCTCCACCCCTTCATATTTTTATTATTTCCTTAAATTTTTGATACATTTGTATTCATAAAGATATGGCCTTCACATTTTAATTTTTTCTAGCTCTTTACACATGCAAGCACTTACACTCTTATGCATACTATTTATGGATAGGTGTGGCCCCCTCATGTAATATATCTTTTTAGTGATTTTATTACAATGTAAATATTCTTCCCCCATAAAAATATGAAAATGTGGTGTATGCATCCATTAAACTCCCTTACCCCGCAACTCGATGCAATGTACCTCGATTTACTACTAGCTTAACTAGTCCGTCTAATCCAAATATTAGACCCACAGTGGTCACCTTTTTTGCCATCCGATCACATAGACCTCATCTGACATACAAGTCAGGACACTCAACCAATATCCGCGCTAATGGGGGCCTTGCAACTTTGAGCACCATGGATCATTGGTGGCACCTTATGAGGGTGGGGCATTGAGCATATCTAACACCCCCCCTTCAATGTCCACCCATGGTGAACTATCTCCTCCAATGCTGAGTCTCTGAAGATGAACTTGAAGTAGATCCTTCGTAAGTGCTTTGGTGAAGATGTCCACTCCATTCTCCTCTGTTAGACAATAGAACAGTCTTACTATCCCATCCTCGATCAAATCATGCACATAGTGATACTCGATCTCTATATGTTTGGTACGTGTAGAAAACACTAGATTCTTGGCAATGGCGATGCAACTTCGATTGTCACATCTCAACACAGTTGGTTCTTCATCATGCACTCCCATATGCCATAAGATCCTTCTCAACCATACTGCTTCACATGCAGCAAAACAAGTTGCCTTGTACTGTGTTTCGGTATAAGACAATGCCACTGTTGGCTGCTTCTTACTAATCTAAGAGAAAATTCCTGAACCCAAAGAGAAACAATGACCTGAAATTGACTTTCTGGAATCACTGTCTCTTGCCCAATCTTAGTCATAGTTCTCCACAATAGAAATTTTGAAACTGTATGTGATACCATAGTCAAGAGTTTCCTTCAAGTATCTGAGCACCCACATCCCAGCTTTCCAATGACTCTCATGAGGTTTGTTAGAGAACCTGCTCAAAATACCAATAGCAAAACTGATATTTGGTTTGGTGTTACACAAGTAGACCAGATTTTTGACCAACCTCTTGCACCTCCCAATGTCTGCTAGTGTTGATGTATGCTCAATGGATAACTTTACATTCACCTCCATAGGTGTAGCTATCTCTTTGCACTCAGTCATGCCAAATGCCTTCAAGATCTCCCATGCATACTTCTTCTTAGAGATGAAGATCTTTCCTAGCTCTTGCTAGACTTCAATCCCCAAACAATAGTGCAGCAAGCCCAAGTCTGTCATTTCAAACTCAGAACTCAAAGTCTTTCGAGTTTGGTTGACCGTATCTTCATAGTCACCTATTATAAGAAGGTCATCCAAATATGGGATAATCACTGCTTACAGACTTTTCACCATCCCTGTAAACATACAAGTTAGCATATGAGGCACATCTTTTGAAGTTTAAGCTTAAAAAGAACTTATCTATCTGGTGGTACCATGCTCTGGGGGCTTGTTTGAGCCCCCCATACAATGCCTTCTTCAACTTACACACTTTGTTCTTAGAATGGGGGGCCTCAAACCCTAGGTTACCATTTAAGAATGTTGACTTAACATCCATTTGGTAAACTGGCCATTGCTTGTGGGTGGCCAATACAAGTATTGTGTGAATAGTGTTCATTCGGGAAATTGGGGAAAATGACTCTTGAAAATCAAACCCTTCAACCTGTGAAAATCCCTATGCAATCTAAGGTACCATCAGCCTTGTATGTTACCTTCCAGATCCACTTGGTGCCAATAACCTTCTTCTTTGCTGGCCGATCCACTAGCTCCCAAGTGTCATTCTTCATTATGCTACCATACTCGGCTTGCATAGGTGCCTTCCATGCTTGATCTGCAAGTGCTTCTTCTAAGTCAGTTGGCTCCTTTACTTCTCTCATAATATCAGCCATCAAGGACATATTGACTATGTGAGCAAAAGCCCTCCTTTGCTCCTCTATTCTTTGAGACCTCCTTGGTCCAATGTTGGCATAGGATTATTGTGGTCATAGAGTTGCTTCACCCAACACAGCAATGGCTTTTCTAGTGGGGTGATATTAGGTTGGTGAAATTTTTCCTCATCATTTGAAGATGATGCTTCCTCCTCCTTAAGGATAGGGACAGCTCTTGGGATAGGTTCATAGTGGACTACTTCTTCACTTGATGATAAAGTGGAAGAACTTGCCTTCTCCTCCTCCACTGTATGTGGCTACTCCTTGAACACCATATCACGGCTCGCGATGATATTCTTTGCCTCTTGGTAATATAATTTGTAAGCCTTCTACTCATCACTATAACCCAAGAAGATACATTTTCTTCTTTTTGGTTTTAACTTGTTTCTCTTCTCATCTCGAACATGTGCATAACATTCACATCCAAAAATTTTGAAATGTGAGACAGATGGTTTCTTACCAGTGTCAGCCTCATGAGGTGTTTTTCCCTTAAGAGCCTTTGTGTAGCTCTGATTTAGAATGTAAACTGCAATTTTAACAGCTTCAGCCCAAAAATGGTTAGGCAACCCCTTGCCCTTTAGCATGCATCTTGCCATCTCCACAATGGTGTGATTCCTACATTTCACAGCACCGTTCTGCTAAGGTGTGTGAGGCATCGTCAATTGACACTTGATCCCTTTGCTCTTGCAAAAGTTTTCAAACTCCTTTGAGTTGAACTCACCGCCACCATCTGTTCTAAATTTCTTCACACTTTTCCATGTTTCATTCTCAACAAGTTTTAGCCATTCTTTAAATTTACCAAAATCTTAAGCCTTATCACGAAGGAAGTACACCTACATCTTCCTATTGTAGTCTTGTCAACAATCAACATAAAATAAGAAGATTCCCCCAAGGCATGTGTAGGCATCTTACCGCACAAGTTAGCATGCACCAACTATAGAGGAGCATGTGCTCTATTCTTGCTTTCCCGTGGAATTGCTTTTCTATGTTCCTTGCCCATCATACAAGCTTCACATGGTTCCTTCAATAATTTAGTCCACTGCAGGTAGGTGAGCAACCATACCTTGCTTGTGCATCTCCTTCAACACTACAAATCTAATGTGTCCAAACCTTTCATGCCAAAGCTTACTTGTGCCCACTCTAGCGGTGGCTGTAAGAGCACTTAGCTCATACAATTTGTTCATTCTTTCTCCTTTACCAATAACTTTGCTAGCAGTTTCGAGAATTTCTGCACTTGTCTTCTTGAACCTCACTTCATGACCAAGATCAGTTATGGCAGTAGCTAATAATAGATTTCTCCTAATTTCGAGAACATACAACACATTTGAAAGCTTTTTGACTTCACCATTTGCAACAATAAAAGAAATAGTACATGCGCATGTAGCAGGGTTGTTAACCCCGAGTCAAGATGGCAGAAAATGAAGGAAAAAGCAGAAAAAGCACGAAAAAAGAGCAAAGACACGCAGGCGACTGCTAAAGCTAAGCCGGGACAAAAAGCACAATTTTAAATGAAAGGCGTCTCAAAAACTTGGAAAACTCTTGTAAAAGAGCGCTAGGCTCCCTCTTGTGCCAATTGTAAAATTGGAAAAAATTGGGAAAAACAAGTGGAAAATGGAGAAAATGCTCATTTGAATGTGTAGGAATCGCAAGGAGAGTGATCGGTAACATCCGGGTAATGTCCTGCAGGGGTATAAGTTCTTGGAGGGCAAGGAAATCCTCATTTGCAACTAGTTGAGAGAGAGAGAGAGAGAGAGAGAGAGCTTGGGTGACCCATTTCGATCGATCAGTGCGAGGAGTTACGTTGCTATCGGCGATCCCCAGGTATATAGATCTCTTCCCCATTACTCCAATATCATTCCTATTGAATCTTGTAGCTTGTAATAATCAATACCTTAAGATTTTTGACGATTTCATGCTCGAAAGTGCGTTCGGGTCGGCGGGATCGGACATCCGATCCAGTGTCCGATTCTAAGAATCGGACGCTCGGACAACCGTCCGATCGGACCACTCGGACCAACCCGTCCGATTTTGAAAATCGAACCATAGGAAATCGGATCACCTGTCCGATCAGACGCCTCATCCGATCGAGGCAATCGGACCCACCCCTGTTCGATTCGTAGAATCGGACCCACGGATTAGGACACGTCAGCAATGGGACCACCTACCTGGTCCGATTTTCGAAAATCGAACACTTGACCCCTGTCCGATTCTGAGAATCGGACCCACCTGGTCCGATTCTGAGAATCAAACCATTGGTAAATCGAACGTCCGATTCTCAGAATCGGACACACCCTTAGGCAAAAAAAAGAAAACATCAAAAATTGACCCCCGCGACCGACTGGAAATGCAACACGCTCCAGGACAACATAGTGAACGCCTTATAGGTAGTTCCCGACGTAGGAGTCATGACCAAGGGACGGGGGGACAGTGTTGGAGCACTCCCCAACGACCTGACGCGTTGAGAACGGAAATTCAATCGTAGGACCTGTGATCGACCCCCTCCTCTCAACACACACACCCACCCACCATGACGGTATGCCCCCCCCTCCCCTGTCAACACACATCACACCATGTTGCGATGCGCCCTCCCCCCCTCCCCTCAACACACACACCCACCCACCATGATGCGATGCCCCCCCCCTCCCCTCTCAACACACATCACACCATGTCGCAACGTGCCCTCCCCCCCCCCAATACACACACCCATCCACCATGTCGTGACGCCCCCTCCCCCCCCCCCCCCCCCCCCCATGATATGACACGACATGATGTGCCCCCCTCTCCTCAACACACACACCCACCCACCATGATGCGACGCCCCCTCCCCCCTCAACATACACCACACCATGTCCCTGAGTGAATAGCAAGAAGCAACGCAGACCCTAGAATCCGCTAGAACGGCCAGGACTTGAGCGACGAAGCTTATCAGGCCTGAGACGAGACAAGAGGGCGTAAGGCATATAGAGATTGTTTGCCACACTCACATTGAATTCTGCATTTGAAGTACACATAAGAAAGCTAAAAGCTTGATTGACCACAAGTGCACGAGAAACGACACACACTGAGTGATCATAAATTGAGGATTGTATTCAATAATTCAAGGAACTCACTCAGATAAAACCACTCAAGGAACCCACCAGTAGGAGAGAACCAAGACATAGACAAACCATCAAAGCGCAGAGTAGGACCAAGCAAGGAGCGCCAATGATGTGGATCTGTCAAGTCTATTCAACCTGATCGACAACTTAGTGGAGCGCGAGAACTCGACCATGGCGGAAGAGAGCTTAGACCATCAGTCTAATGAGGAGCTCGATTTGAACGTATTTCCAAATGCTATTCAGCAGCTAGTAAGAAGTTATGACGCACACGCTTGGTACGAGCACCGCGGTAGGACAGCTGACGCAATCATCATAGATCTAGAAGAGAAGAGAAGGCTAGCTCGAAAAGCATTGCAGAGCATAGCCGAGTACAATAGGGATCAGCAGGCTAGGAGCCAAAGGCAAAGCATGGAGATGCATGAGGTGCTGAACTTAGCTAGCCGAAATCGAACGGACCATGAGAGAGCACTAGAGGGAGACTTGACGTTGAGCGAGCTTCTCATGAAGCGGCTGCTTGATAATATAGCAGCAGAACAGAGTGCCACCGCACTAGTGACGTCGCTGCTCACAGGATTAGGGGCAAGCCAAGGCTTAAAGATCCAGGCCAAAATACCGATTGTTGCCAAGCAACTCGATAAGTACCAACCTCATGATGACCCATACAGCTTTGTTGAGTAGTTTGAGGAAGTCTGCGAAGCCAATGGCCTCAACGACCAAACTCAACACTCACAAGCGTTCGGCCTTTGCCTAAGCGACAAGGGTAGTATGTGGTATATGAGCTTAGATGCTGCAGAGCGTGCCAATTTCAATAGCCTCAAGGATCTCTTCATTAAGAGATTTTTCGAGCCTGGATACTCTGATAATCTACTAGTACGCTTGATGAACGTCAAGCAGAAAGAGAAGGAGGACATCTGTGACTACGTAACCCATGTGATGAGCCTCTTCAAGAGAATCCCTATGGGTGAGCGACCAACTGAAAGAGCAATTTCGACTGTGTTCATCAGTGGCATTCGGGACGAGGAGTTATATAAGGCTTTGGCAGGCAATTTGAGCTTGCAGCAAGATTGAATAGCTAGAGTGTTTGAGGAAGCCATTAGAATCGATGATCAGTTGAAGGAGCGGAACTCCAAGAGCTCGAATCTAGAGGAGACCAACTCACGAAGCTCAGAGAGAGCGTCAGCCTCTAGTGAGTGATCAATCCCATCATCCCAAGATAAGGGGAAAGCCACTAAGACAAACCAAGGGTTGGTTGATGTCAAGATGGAATTAGCTAAGTTGCAAGACATGTTGAGACGACCAATGCGCCCGCACGTCCAATGCATGTACTGTGGTGGAAACCACTTATTGGCTGAGTGTCAAGACCCTAGGTCAAGACCTTGTGCTAACTGTGGTAGGTTCAGCCATGATGTCATGCATTGTAGATTACCAAGAAGACTTCCGTACTCGCAACCCTATGACTAGCCTTACCTAGCAAACAGGCCGCAACCATTCTTCAGAAGGGGAGCCCCATTGGCTCTTCCCGCACCTAACGATATGAAACCAACCATCTCTACAATGGACATAAACCCTATAGGCATTCCTAGACTGCCTGGTCCTTACGTGACCCATCCACCGAGTGACGCTCCAGTCCACTACGTGGAGGAGTCGAATGAGGAAGAGACCTACATATACCCTTACGTCTCGCACGACGACGAGGGCAACGCGGTCCTCATGGATTATCGACCCGTGCCGGTGATGGCGTTAGGAAGGGGATGAGGTAGAGGCCTAGGGGGACAGACGTAGAATCCAATCATCTATTCGACTTGTGGTCACCAAGGTCATGTTTCATCACACTACCCTGAAAGAGAGTAGCAAAATAGAGACAAGGCGGACCAAAGGTATTCAGAGTGCAGAATCACCCATCTCTTCATCGATTGCTCAAAGCAAAAGCCATCTACTAGCTCAGCCAATGTACAATCTGTCCCATTGGGACTGTTTGGTGTCAAAAACCTTGGGCCACACCTATCCCATTGTGGGTCATGACCCAAGCCCAAACGAAGCAGGCCGGCATCTCTGTGCTAGGACTTAGCAATCTTGACGCAGCCTCGATAGGAAAGAAAAGTCGTAGGTAGAAAAAGAAGAGATCAAAAGCTAAAGCCGCACTAAAAACCGAGAGTGCTACAACTCTGCCTGCTGTTGGAAAGAAGGTCTTTGATGCAGAGGTAGAGACTTCAGCCCCTAAGACGGCCGAAAAGGGAAGCGCTAAGGTAGGGGAATACCCGCATCCGAAGCGACAGTTAAAGGCCATAGAAAAAGTGAAGAAATGGGTAAAGGAGGCTCAAGAGCATCTCAAGGATGCTGAGCCCATCATAGAGGATGAGATCGATGATCTCTCCAGTGTGAGCATACCAATATCACCTCCTCAACCAAGGTCGAGAGACGTAGCTACTCCACAAGCAGTGCCGCTAAGACCAAGCCTTGACGCTACAGGGCCAGAGATCAGTCACGGCCATTGGCCAGGACAATCCAGGTTAAGGGAGAGACGAGCACACAACGATCTCCTGAACACGCTAGTGACCACCCCTGTAACACTTTGCCTAGGAGATCTACTTAGGCAGCATCCTAACCTATGGCAAGATCTTAAGTAGTGGGTTGAAGGGTCACGAGAGCAGGTCACGGCAGACCCTCAAGACAATGATGTAGAAACGCAAATACTGAGCTTGACGCTGCACTCTATGCCTAAATCCTTGCACGTCAATGCCTTCTCGGAAGGTTCCGAGATGCATGCAGTCTTGCTGATTTTAGCCCTAGGTGACACAACAAGAAAGGGAATCATAGACACGGGAGCTAGGGTTAGTGTGCTTAGCCACACAGTGCTTCAGACTTGGGGAAACCTGCCTGTCGAAACTGCTAGGTTTAATGTCACGTTAGCAAATGGTATGAGAGTAAAGCCATTCGGGGTACTTAAGAATTGGCCAATGAAGATCGCAGGTGTCCAGTTCTCTGTTGACTTTATAGTCATGAAGGGAGTGGACTACGATATCCTATTAGGCTGACCCTGGATGCGCAATGCTAGAGTCATCAAAGATTGGGGTAACGGCTTGATCTTCCTTGGCAATAGAATGGATGCCGTAAGGATAGAGATGGACACTTGGAAGACCTCACTAGTCGACCTAGACACCATCTCTGTTATGCTCAAGGGTAACACTCTAATCAAGAAGTCTTATGGCCCTTGACCAAGTATATCCCATGTCCATAGGATGAGCGGGATTGGATGCACGTTCTCCCTACAATCAACATGTCATTCTCAGATCATGAGGCATATGAGCAAGCCATCAAAATGATCGGCAAGTCTAACAAACCACTCTCTATACCAGTCTACATGATGGCAGGAAGCCTTCGTGGAAAGCCTAAGCATGTCACCTTCCAAGTACCATCCAACAAAAGGGAACTCCAGAGGATACTGGAATACCTCACGGACAAGCTAGCTGGCAATCCAGCTCTACAAACTTCAAACCATTCCAGGATCTCTTAGAGGAATCCAAGTGGCAATGGACCAGGGTGCATGATTTCAACCTCATGTATAATTGGGCCCTAGTTCCTAACCAATGACACGAGACATACCAAACCCTAGGAGACGACAAGCAGTCGGATGACAAAGATTCTAGGGACGAATACGAAGACCTGTCAATCCTTCAGTGATGAGAGCGAGGGTGAAGTAGATACCGTAGAATACGACACTGAAGGACAAGAAATTGAGTAGATACAAGCAGACTCCAAGCCGTAGAAAATGTAGACCTTTAGGGTAGAGCGAGGAGTCATGCGCATGGAATGTGATCACGCTTGGTTGGAACATGTAGGAGCCATAGACCTTGAGCAAGCAGGCCTAGCCCAGCCAGGAACGACATCAGTACTTAGGACTGAATCACCATCTGAACTGCGGCCACTAGGGGAGACCGCCTCTTCTAGCGAAGAAGGAGGGCTTGACTCTGAATTGGAAGTTAGTTTAGATAGTGATCCAGAGATCCCTAGGCTGCCCACGACCACACGTACCAAGGGAGACCTACCTGTCCACCTGAGGTGCAGACAGTTAAGGCAGGAAAAGGCAAAGCAACCCAGGGATACACGAACAGAAGAACAGCGAAAGCTGCAGGACCTTCCTAAACGCTTCACGAAATTCAAAAAATGGGATAGGATAGTAGTTCTGTTAGGTGCCAAACGTCAAGGGCAAATAAGCGAACCAATCGAGGGACCAGCCAAAGTCAAGGAGGTAAACTTAGCTTAGGAAGGGGAAACACCCCAACCAGTATTCATTGCCAATGACTTGACTGATTAAGAAGAAACGAGTCTTGTCGCTCTCTTGCGAGAGTATGTAGACGTGTTTGCCTGGTCCTTAGAGGAGCTTAAGGGGGTAGATCTGAGTGTCATGACTCACAATATACCCATGATGCCAGACGCAATGCTGGTCAAGTAGCGACCGTACCCTATGAATCCAAAACACGCTCATACTGTCAAAGAGGAAATTGACAAGCTGATGAGAGCTGGATTCATTTACAAAATTGAGCACACATACTGGGTATCGCCCATAGTCATTGTGATGAAGAAGAATGGAAAAATCCGAGTGTGCGTCAATTACAAGAAGGTGAACGCTGCTAACAAAGAGGAACAACTATCCATTGTCGTACACCGAGCACATGCTTGAGAGGGTGGTAGGCAAGGAAGCCTACAGTTTTTTGGACGGCTTCTTAGGGTACAACTAGGTGCAAGTGCATTCTCTGGACAGGCACAAGACCGCCTTTGCCACTGAGTGGAGTGTCTTTGCATACATAGTCATGCCCTTTGGGTTGACCAATGCCCCTGCCACTTTCCAACGTCTCATATGCACCATCTTTAAGGACATGCTTCGCAAGGAGTTAGAAGTCTTTGTTGATGATCTCTGTGTCCACTCGACCTGGATCGAACACTTAGACAAACTCTGTGCAGTCTTTGAGTGGTGTCGCTTATATTATCTCTCCTTGAACCCCTTTAAGTGCCAATTTCAGGTTAAGCACGGATGCATCTTAGGGCATCTGGTGTCGAAGAATAGCATTGCCACTGACTTCTTGAAGGTCTATTGTTGACCTTCCACCCCCAATTAACTACAAGGGAGTTCAATGCTTCTTAGGCCATATGGGGTACTATCGGCGGTTTGTACTGAACTATGCGTTGATCGCCAGACCATTATACAAGCTGCTAATCGTCTTCGAATGGACCGAGGCATGTCAACAAGCATACGAAGAATTGAAAAAGGCTCTAACAACAGCACCAATTCTACGAGCCCCAGATTGGACCATTACCTTCCACGTGCACATCGACGCTTCTAAGTTTGCTGTGGGGGCAGTGTTGTGCCAACCTGGAGAACACAACTTAGATTATCCAGTGAGCTTTGCTAGCAGACAATTCACTGAGACGAAAATGAACTACTCGACAGCAAAAAGAGAGGGATTAGCCATGGTGTTCGTTGTGAAGAAATTCCGGCATTATCTTTTGGCCACACCCTTTACCTTCTTCATGGACCATCAAGCCTTGCTCTATCTCGTAAACAAACCTTGCGCTACAGGATGCATAGCTCGATGGCTCCTTTTGCTTCTAGAGTTTGATTTCTCCGTGGTAGTACGAAAGGGAAAACAACATTACATGGCTGATCACATATCATGCATCCCCACGGGAGAAGCCGCTGGACAAGGTATCGTTGATGAATTACCCGATGCCCATCTATTTAACCTGTCTAGCGAGAGAGAGTTATTCAAGGCTGATCTAAAGCCATATTGGGCGGATGACATAGTCCAAGTGCTTGAGCATGGACTGCCTGAGTGACCAATAGAAAAAGCCTGACTTACACGATTAATCCTTAAGATCCAGCCCTATCAGCTGATTGCAGGTCAACTCTATAGGCTGGGGCAAGATGGATTGCTACGTAGATGCGTATGCGAGCATGAGATGCATGATGTGCTCTCAAAGGCACACAACGGCATTGCGAGAGGACACTTTAGTGGGGACACGACAACACGAAAGGTGCTGTAGTCTCAACTGTGGTGGCCCACGCTTTTCCGCAACGCAGCACGATTCGTCAAGCATTGTGACGAGTGCCAACGGACAAAAGTCCCGATTTGCAAGGATCAGATGCAGTTGACCCCAGTTATTGCTCGACAACCATTCGAAAAATGGGGCATCGACTTCATAGGACCCATCAGTCCTGCGACACAATATTCACAAGCCAAATATACCATTGTGGCCACGGACTACCTCACAAAATGGGTAGAGGCAAGAGTGAGATGTAAGAACGATGCTAGGACGATTGCCAAGTTCTTATGGGAGCAAGTGATCTCGCGATTCGGCTGCCCCATAGAACTGGTCACTGACCAAGGTACGCACTTCATCAATGAAGTGATAGCGCACATCCTATCCACCTTTCTCATTATCCATCGCAAATCCTCACCATACTACCCTTAGGCGAATGGCCCAGCAGAATCAACTAATAAGATTCTTGTCAATGTTCTGACTAAAGTAGTCTCAGCCTCACGTAGTGACTGGGACAACAAGCTGATGGCAGCTTTGTGGGCCTACCGCACAGCTTATAAAACGGCTGTCGGTCCCCCTTTAGGCTGACCTACGGAACTGAGGCAATTCTACCATTAGAATTCTTCGTTCCTAGCCTGAGAATAGCACTTCAAGAACGATGGGAAGGGAAGGAGGCATGGACGCAACGCCTGGTCGAGCTTGAACGCCTATCAGAGACTCGTCTTCTAGCCACCCACGTGCTTATTTGTGAGAAATCCCGACGCAAGAGTTGGTTTGACAAGCATGTCAAGCAGCGCGAGTTCGAACAGGGTGACTTAGTGCTCCTTTACTCAGTTAAGGGGCATATGCAAAAAATGAAATTCAGAGGTCTCGGACCCTTCAAGGTTCGTGCAATCAGTTGAACCGGCAATGTCGAGCTTAAGACACTAGACGGTGAGGGAATAGGCTTCTTCAATGGCAGTCATGTCAAGAAGTACTACCCTCCCACGCATCCTTTGCATGAGCCACCATTGTTAGAACCGCCGATCAAAGTACGAGTAGCTACAATCATTGAAATCAACGAAGAGGATCAAGAAGCCGTAGAACCCGTTTACCTTCATATCACGGTCACTGCCAAGCAAACATGCGCTTTCAACGCCTTGATCGACGAGGGAACTGACTTCAATGCTTTAACCCACAGTCATTGGATCCAACTTGGCAAACCACTACTTCAACCCACAACTGCCAAATTAAACCCATATGGGGCCCACTTATACGCACTTCTCGGCAAGTACAGAGTCACAATTTCTATCGAGTCTGAGACTGTTCCAATGCTTTTTTACATATTGCCAAGTGCTACAAATGCAGGCACGGAGTCACTGCTGGGACAAACCTTCAAAAAGCAGACTCATTGCAATGTTGATTATGAGTCACAACGCATCCACCTAGCAATAGGCAACGTGCGCATTGTCACAGCTTTCAGCAAGGGCTGCGCGACACCATCACCATCCACAAAGCCACCGGTAGAAACATCCGTAGACAAGACTAAGGAGGGGGGTAGTGCATGACCGCCACTCCCCGACTTCCATAAACCGCAATCCACGGCAGCCAAAGCTAAGGCCCAACAACCTTGCCTTCAATGGGTGCCTAAACAGCCGCAACAACCGCTTAGGAGTCCACGCTTCTATCCTCATAAGACCCAGAACTCTAAACCTAGGAGACCAAGATGCAATCACAAGAAGCGCCGCATGATCAAGCAAAGATGGGTCCCTAAAGCCCTCTTGCATGCGCAAGGCTACTACGAGGGAAATTACCTGGTTGTGGATCCCTAAGGCCCCCATGGCTAGAGGCACTATTCAAACGCCACCCTCAAGCTTGATCATCCCACATCCCATAACACCTCAAAACCATAAGCCGCAGTGCTCTCTAGAGCCTAGCCATTCGACTCATCTATGCTTCGGCCCAAAAGAGTCGCACAGGCCTATCGGCCCAAGCAACAACCACCATCATAGGAGGCATCATCTGACCAAGTCAATCCGACTCCCAAAAGCAAACCTGAATGTAGCAGTCCATCTGTTGTGGCTGACCCTAATCCACCCATATTCCAAACAGCCCAACTGCAGGCTCAAGGAAACTCCCAACCGCAACTCTGTATTGTCAAGGCCTCTAGTTCTAGCAAACCTCGGCCACCCATCGGCCTTACGCCCTCATATGAATGCAAGTCCTTTTTAGCACTGGCCGCCGACCTCACTGAGGACACCGGGGATGACGTGGTGGAATGCATTAAACGACTGGTTGCCACCTTCGTGTCGCTAGCTCTCAGCTACAACCACTTGGACTTAGATCTATTAGAAAAACCCTTTGCAACGGAAGTGCACAATATACCTTGCTCTTGGGAGACCTTTGAATTCGCATTTGCAAAAGCTTCTCGCTCTACTGCTGAGTTACTCAACAACGAGATCTCCAAAGAGCAAGCCATTAAACAACGTCTCATCACATTCTACGATCAATGAACCACTTCTGCTATATCACTGATCAGGAAATCACAGAGTTATCCAAGCTCGCTAATACTGACTCCATGTTTTTGAAGCATTGGTACACTCTTAGGCTACAATGGGAAGTTGAGGGGTGCTGCATAATGACCAACGCTGAGCAGCGCCGCGCAATCAAAACAATAGAGTATGATCCCACTTACGTCGTGCCAACCTCGTATCGAGTATTAACCACTCTTCGTGGCCGACCCATGGAAGAGCACATCAAGGGGCATCCCTACCTTGACCGCCTCTTAACAAAGGAAGAACTCCACATTGCTAGTTGCATCAGTTTTGGCGATCTCCTAACCGATGTTCTGACATACATCATGCACGTGGGTATCCGTCCATTCGATTTAGACCGTGAAGCTCAGCTAGAGTACAACCCCAACTTCTATGCTTGGCTGCTGCGCAAATAGACCGATGCTCTGTATGTTGAATGCCCTTATCCTCTCAACCTCCAATCCTGGGACGGATTCTTCTTGTTCCAAAGGGGGAGGGGATAAGGTGGAATTTAAAAAGTGAACCAAGTATGAAATGTCAATAAAAGTTGAAATGCAATGGTAAAATGTAATGGTAAAAGTCCGAAAAGAAAAGTTAAGGCTATACTCAAAATATTTCAGATCAATAAAATCTGCTACGCTTTTCTTCTTTCAGCAAGTTACTTGTCAAAAAGCACTAATAGTGGAAATGGTTGAACTTGCAGGCATCTATCATGGCAAGCCAGGACAAGGAAAGCAAGCTCCCCTTCTCGAAGGAGGAGCAAGTGAAGTATGGGCTCACGGTGGAGACTAGAGCCTTTAGCCAGTTGAAGTTCCGTCACGTCTTCAACCTTGAAGATGTGGCCATCGAAGAGCCAGCAGTGCGCTAGATTATAGACCAGTGCCATCTGCAGAAATACCTAGAAGCAGTGGGCCAGGGGGTGGACTATACCCAGTGCCCTAAATTTTTGCGCACCTTTAACAGAATCAGAGGCACCATCACGGTGCATGAGAATGAAGCCGCTCTGCAAGTACAGATTGAGCTGACTCCAGAATTGGTGGAGAGGGCGCTGGGACTGCCAACTAAAGTGGAAAGAAAGCCGAAGAGGGACGTCTACGCCATGTTGGGAATGGAAAAGGTGAAGGTCCATACCAACTATGGGATTAGCTTGGCAGATATCCCAAACCCAGATATCCAGCTGCAAGCAAAAATGGTGCACACTTTGTTCTCGAGCTAGAGGTACAACACCATAATGTGCCTCATCAACATGCCTCTACTCGATAGCATTGCGGCACAATCACTGGACGAGGTAAACATGAACAGTTTTGTGAGGAGAACCATAGAGGCTTCAGCTAAGGCTCTAGCAATGGAAGGAAGAGCCACTGGAGGAGAATCCCCATCGTCCAGATCAAAACACAAGGCATCGTCCTCCAAGGCCTCAACCATAGGGTTTGGAGGTGTCCTTATTGCCATAATTCGAGAAGCACTAGGGCAAGGAGGTGAAGAAGAAGATAAGAAGGGAGACAAAGAAGGAAGTGATGAGTCACCCTCACAACCCCCACCTCACACAGAAGAACATCACAGGTCTTCACATGAAACAGAGACTGACAAAGATGAAGAGGGAGAGTCCCAGGTCAGCCCACAGAGGCACACAAAACAAAGAACGAAAGCCCTGCATGGAAAGAGGAAAGAAGAGCGCAAGAAAAAAGAAAAAGAAGATCTGGAGAGGGCTCGGAGGGAGTCGCTCAGGGATGAGGAGGAGAGAAAAAAGGAGCAAGAGGAGGCAAGATTAGCTGAGATGGAATCAAAGAAGGCAGAGGAGGAGAGGAAGAAGACTGAAGAGGAGTTGAGAAGAAAGGAAGAGGAAGAAATAGCATTGGCCACCCGTCGCTCCATTGAGGAGTAGCACAAAAGAGATGAGGAGGGTGCAAAGAGCCCACGTAGAACAGAAGCACCTGGTTCCAGTACCAATGTGCCGGAAATCACTCCCCCGCCCCCAGCAGAAGGAAAAGGCAAAGAACCAATGGCACCAATTCCTCCTCTCTTTGTACCTACCACACCAGCCACTCTCATCATGACAACGCCCACTACCACCGCCACCCAAGGCTCCATTCCCAAGGTCAATCTCAGCAATGTCTTGGAGTGGGTGCAGTTTTTGGTTGACAAGCAGATGGACCAAGGAGGAGGAGAGGTCATGCCCTCTGCACTCGAAACTAAGAGACCTATAGCTGCTCATGCAGAGTCGCAAAGGGATCCAAAGAGACAAAAAATAGAAACTTCCACCACCTCCGTCCCCATAACAGGGATGCCAGCACAAGAATATGATGTATACGTGAAGCAGCTGCTAGTTCAGCTGGAAAAGGCGAAGGAAGAGAAGAAAGCAGTGGCTGGCTGAGATGGAAGTTGAGAAAGAGGCTAGAGATGCCTTCCAGCTGGAAACAACGAGGCATCTAGCCGTAGCTCAGAGAGAACTTCATGAGCTGAAAGGGCAGCTCCAGGAAAAGGAGGATGCGGAAGCCGAGTATGAGGCCAAGGCCAGTGAAGACACCGAGGTCATGGCATCTTTAAGATAGTGAAATGATGAACTTGTAGGATTTTGCGAGGATCTGCGAGCCCAGGGGGAGAAGATTCAGAAGGCTGCGAATGACCTGAAAGTGGTACGAGAAGAGAGAGCTCGTAGGTATGAGCAAGAGATAGAAAAGTTAAAACAGGAGCTGAGTGCGGAGCAAGAGAAACAGGTACAGCTGAAGAAGGACATGCAAGACCAAGAGCAGCGCGACTGACAGTGCTAGCTCAAAGGCAAGGTGAGAGTTTGGAGGATATGAGAAAGCGGGCCGAGGAGTGGGCCGCTCACAATGAAAGGCAGGTGAAGACTCTCACCCAATGCCTAGGACAGCTAGAGAAAGATAAACTGATGGTGGAAAACAGGGTAGGTGCCATCTCCATGAGCTTCAATGCTCAACAACGTGCTTTCATGACCACCCTGCTAGACGTAACAGTGCCAGAAGACAACGAGACCGTGGAAACAGCCTGCAAGAAACTAGGCATGGCACGCAGAGCACTAAAAGCAAGACTACAGCTGCCGGCTCGAATGACAAGAGCCAGCCCAAGCCTGAAAGAACAACGTAATTCACTACTAGAGGTAGGGCTATCTCCCCAGGAGATAGACTCATTGGGCTTCATAGTGGAGGCAGTGTAGCAAGAGCAACGACAAGAGGGGGATGAGACTGACTTCAATTTCGAAATGGGGCCTCAAGAGGAGGAGTTGGTCCATCCACCCCCTTCGCCACTACCAGAAGACCAGCCGCCCACTGACCCATCCACAGAGAGAGTAGCCACTCAAGAAGAAAGGCAGAGGAAGCTTATTGAAGAGGTCAAGGCTAGACAGAGGGCTCGGCTAGTGATAGCAGCCGTAGTGCTAATTCCGCCCACCCTATAAGAGTGCCTTGCGCGCTTCCAAGCAGGCATCACCACCTGGGAGCATTAGGAGCTGAATAGACAACCCTATGACTTCGCTTTCAACTTCCCCACAAACTTAAGAAGAGTTTTACCCATTAAAGTGGTGGACAAAGTCATAGGTGTCATTGGAAGACTAAGAGATAGGTGGTTGCTAGAAAGAGAGTAGCATTCGACTGCATGGAGCAATGTAGGTAGCGAATACTGGTGGCAGAACAAGGTATTCAGACCGCCAAGATCTATGCCAGGATTCGAAAGCCAGCCTCTGTGGAGGAGAAGGCTATGTTTGATGAATATGGACACTTGGATGACCTTTTGCAACGCACTCCCCTCTGAGCGTAATGATCCCACTCACATGCCGTACCCTCGGAGGATTGGAGTCAATTTTGACCCAAGTGCCCATGGAAGGTATGATTTCCCAATCATCTATAATCCTAATTGTACAAATTACGAGGATGCTCTTACCTTCACCCCTAGCGATCTATGTAATGCCATTGTACACTTCCTAGACACATTCTCCTCTTGCCCTGACCCAGCATTTATCACCACTTGTAATTACCTTCGCCTACTTAGAATTCTCCTTAGGATAGATCCCACTCCGCAAGAGCGTAACTTACCCCCTCTCTTCTTCGATCCTAACATGATTGATAGCTGTGCCATGGCCCGTCTCATGATGCGAGCCACGCTCCTACCCTTGTTTTGCCTAGCCCTTTTAGAGGATATGAGCAACAGCCAATTTTCAACTTGTAATCATCCCTTCCTCTCCATCACCACACTCCAAACCCGCCTCGATCTACGTAGGTATCTGCAAAGCTGACCCTTCCTTAATGGATCCCGCAAAACCCAACCTCCTTCCCAACATGATCAGAGTGAGCAATAGTAGCGAAAAGAAAAGCAAAGAACGTATAAAAAGAGAAAAGCTAAGAAAGAAAGGCAAAGCAGAAAGCATGACAACACAAGCACTCACTTGTAGAAGCACTCAATCACCACATAAGCACTATCAATACACCTAGGAGTTCTCAAGTTAGGCCGGCTCCGCTCCACTCCTAACCCCCTAGCCCCTTTTGCTTCCCCACTTCACCCTTAGGGCACATCAAGGGCAGGACATACTTAGGGAGGTAACACTCGCATATGGTTAGACCTGTCACCCTAAGCCACTTGCACTGCACCTCCCTCGGCACCAATGGGGTCCTTAAGTGTGGGACATCACCCAGGCTTGCCTGCGGTTAGACCCACCTCCCCATTCCACTAGCATGAGCACAGTACATTAACACGGTATGGTAGACACTCCCCTTAGGTAGAGCACAGCACCTTCTCCTGTCAGGCATCACAAAAAGCAATAAACCACCAACTTCGAAGGCCTCGTCAGCCACTCACTATCCATTTAACTTCTCCAACAACCATCCTTCCTCAGCTTCCACAAGCACCTGAATCTCCACGTGGCCCTCCCCTTTACATCATCATTTGTCCAACTACCTACCACTCTGCAACAACACAGAAGTGCCATGGGACTGGCACCCATCTAGGAGGGGGGTAATGTTAACCCCGAGTCAAGATAGCAGAAAATGAAGGAAAATGCAGAAAAAGCACGAAAAAAGAGCAAAGACATGCAGGCAACCGCTAAAGCTAAGCCAGGACAAAAAGTGCAATTTTAAATAAAAGGCGTCTCAAAAACTTGGAAAACTCTTGTAAAAGAGCGCCAGGCTCCCTCCTGTGCCAATTGTAAAATATTAGATAGGTGTAGGCTAAAGGCATAATGCTAGAAGAGTAAAATGGAAAAAGGACATTGCCACAATGGTTGGTCATGTAAAAAAGGGGATGGGTGCCCATGGGATTTTAGGGCTTGTATATAAAGTTCAAAAAAATGAATGGAAGCTCATTCTTTGGTGTGTGGCTAACAAGAGCTCTTATCTTCTTCTCTTCTTCTCTTCCTTCTTACTTGTGTGTGCTCTTAAGAGAGAGAGTTGAGAGTGTGAGGGAGTGAGTGTGTGGGAGTGAGGGATCAAGAGGGTGAAGCTCTTCACCATCTCCTCTTCTCTTCTTCTCTTCTCTTCTCTTCTCTTTTCTCGCGCGCGCAGATATGGAGGATGGAGCTTGGCAATGGAGGAGGCTTGAGGATGTGTGGAGCTATCGACGTGTGTGAGGGAGGAGGCTACTCACATCGACATCAAGGTAAGCTCACTACACTCGTAGGATCGACGGCACGTCGGCTAGGTGAGAGATAGCCATTAGAGCTCGCTTGAAGCAATAAGCGGTCCGTGGGTCTTGGCGGTTGAGCGTGAGCTCCCTCTACAAGGGTATTTTGCACCATTTCCAACCATAACAATAATGGATTCTTGTAGAGGCTGCATAGAACTATATAGACATTTATTGTTAGTCATGTGATAGGAGGCCCCACTATCCAACACCCATGAGTTAGTGGTAGATTCTTCTTGCAGTGAGGAGCATACTTCCTCAATGGTTGCCATGAATAACTCCAACTCTACTTCAATCGTATTGGTTGTCTCTTTCCCTTTACTTTTAAAGATACCATTCTTTTCATTTTCATTCTTGACACGACAAACTGCGATGCATGTCCTTTCTTCTTGCAGTAGAAGCACTCTCCTTGAAACTTCTTCTTATCGCCCTTCTTCTTTTTATCACCATCATTTTTGGTGGAGGAACCACCTTTGCCTTTTGCATTGACAGAGAATGTAGCATCTCCATTGTTGCTTCCTTCTTGGACTTTTAGCCTCAATTCCTCCACCATCAATAATACACAAAACTCCTCAAAAATCAAAGCTTGAGGTCTCACATGAGTATTAATGGCACTTACTAGTCTATCAAACTTTTATGGATAAATCCGAAGACACCTCCTTGCTAGTCTTTTGTATCCCAACGCTAGCCACCTAGTCGCATAGATTCTTAATCCAAGTGATGAATGCTTTGGTCATCTCTCCTTCAGCAAACTTCTCTGCGGCTAGTTGATTCGAATCCTTGTTTGATTTCGCATTTCATACTTACTCCTTAGTACATTCCAAGCCTCGATGCTTTGGTTGTATGCTGAATCAAAGTCAAAAGACTGTCAAAACACCTTGTAACTAAGGCACACAATGCATTTGCATTCCTTATTTTCCAAGCTCATAGAAGATCTGCATTCGGAGGAATCATCACATTAGAATTTGATGGGTCACGGGTAGGCTATGGTTCTGTGTCAATCCCAAGCACAGTCTCCAAAAGCTCATAAGAATCAAAGATAGTTGTAATTTTGAACTTCCACAAGGTGTAGTTGGTACCATCTAACTTGCCTTCACTGAAGGTTGGTGGACGGATCCTCAGTGTTTGAATAGCCGGTACAATAGCACCATCTCCTACACCACTTCCAGAAGACGACATCGTTCCTCTTTGTTGTTGAAGCCTTTGCCTCTTGCGCACTCTTCGATCCCTAGAGCTCCTTGGGTTTTGATACCATGTAAAAATTACACGGTACAGTGAACAGAATCTGAGAAAGAGATAGAGAGTACATAACAAATAAGAGGAGAATAAAAAAATTCTTTAGCTCCAAACAATTGATACAAAGATAGCTCTGTCCACCCATGTGCTTCCACTGTGAATTTTAGATAGCAAGCTAGTAGATGAAGATCTTAAGGCTAGTTGGAACAACTTTGACTGGGTGAAAGATAGATAATGGATGAATGTGAAGGGGTTTAGCTTTTATAGCCCGCGAAGGTGGTTAGGTCGGCCTGACTGACCTACCATATGAGGCTCCACACTGCCAGGGAATATTTCCTTTACCATCGAGACGGGGGCATTGCCCCCCGACCCCCACCAAGGGTGTCTTTGGCCCCCCTGGGATCCCCCAGCCGAGGACTACTTCCACGGCCCCCGAACCCTAAAATAGGAGCCCTTGATAACTCCCTTACCTCGCAACTCAATGCAATGTGCCTCGAGTTGCTACCGGCTTAACTACTTCATCTAACCCAAAGATTAGATCCACAACGATCACTTTTTGCCATCCGATCACATAGACCTCATCAAACATACAAGTCGGGAGTCAACCAATATCCGGGCTCACATATGTATTCTTCTCATAATGGGGGCCTTACAACTTTGAGCACCATGGATCATTGATGGCACCTTATGAGGGTGGGGCATTGAGCATATCTAACATGGGAGAGGTGGTGGAAAAGGAGGCGAGTCTAATGAGGGTTCAATCCATTATGATTGCATGAGGTTGGATAAGTCAAGACTAGGAGAGCATGGAAACAACTCTTTCCGAATAGTGGGGTTTGATTTGTTTAGTTGTTATGTTTTGATTTGTGTCTCTTCTATGATAGTTTAGTAAACTAGATATTTATGTTTAAAGGGAATGGTCCTTCTTTTTTTTACGTGGAGGGATGAATTTTTTTAAAAAAAGGGTTAGGGTTGTTTTGGAGAGGAGAATGGGTATACTGCAGTCACCATGTTGAGGATATGGAGGTTTTACGACCACCAATGTTCAAGAACTACCACCCTTGAGGAGCAAGGCTACCATCGTTTCTGAACGGAACAACACTAGGGCAAACTTTGATTTGCAAGGGAGACCGCCATTGTTTCTTGCGATGCAGTGACTTCATTAGCGGCAATTCTGGTGGAGATGCCCACATACAAGACAGAAGCCTCATGCTTGAGGCTGTCCAGGGCTTGAGGGCATGGAGAGAGAGAGAGAGAAAGAGGAGGGCATCCTCTTTCTCCCTCGTCTTCCTTTACTTTAGCTGTGGAAGAGGACAATGCTGGTGTAAGGTTGATTGACTCAATTTCTTCCTCCTCTCTTTATTTTCTTCTACACTTGATGAGCCGCGATGGTTCTGCTGGTTAAGGAAGATGTTAAAATTTGTGTTGCCATTGACAGGGAGCCCATGTCTCTTTTTAGCATCTTTCTACATTCGTATTACAAATGAAGACCATTGATAGTTGGTTGGGAGAAACTCCTACTTTCAGGCTCAAGAGAGACCTGAAGTGTTGAAGGTAAGTGCTGAATATCTTGGGTGTAGCCTTTATCTAATCTTTGGTCTCCGTTTAAAAATAGTTCTTTGGGTTTGGAGTTGCAAAGCTGTCCATTTCTAAATTCCTTGATCTAAGCACTGGTGGAGCACTTTCTCTAGTTTTGGGTCTCCATTTAAAAGAAGGCCATTGGGTATGAAGTTGTAGAGCTCTAGTCTTTGGATCCATGACACTACCTCCACAAAATTTTATAACATTAGACATTGTGGTAGCAAGTTCCACTAACATACAACACTATTGGAACACCTATTTTCAAGAACTATAATTCCATAGTGGAGTTTGAGCTCAAGGGATTTTTAAGGCATTGGACCTTCCCATAGTCACGTATGTTTGTGGCTAACATCAATGATGCAATGCTTTACTTCTCCATCAAGTTCCTTGTAACATATTGATGATATAGTAGCATATCACCTATACTTAAGACTAGCAATAACTCATGAATTGTAGAGTGTGGTGATTAGCTAATGCTTGCAAAAGCACCAAAATTCACTCAAAGCTCATCACATGCATTATCATTGACAATGCACAATGCATTGCAAAAAAACTCATTAAATAAAGTTCAACATATAACAAAATCCTAAAGGATAAAGACGAACACAAAAAAAGAGACTTTAAACCACATAGAGAGGTTCTCCATGCCTTGAAGTGATGTGCCTAAGTAGACATAACCACCCCACTTACCATCATCCATATTCAACAAGATGTTGTGTCATCCAATCATTTTTGTTGAGAGTCCTTTAGTCATCTTAATCATTTTATGACCATTCCCCCACATGAGGAGATGAAGCATGCCCCTTAATCATGTCAAATTTAGTCCTATGAAATATAACTAAAACTATATTTTTGATATGGATAGGTCATGGGATACTTATGGCATTGCTGAAGCATAATCATAAACATGTATGGAGGGATTGCATACTTAAACCATAGCTTGCAGATAGTATGGAGGAGTAGTTGCTGCCTTACATATACAAGGAGTTAGCAACTATCTTGGGGAGCATGATGCATGATGCATGATGCATGACTAGTAAATATGTCTAGCATAAATGGCCTTCCATTCAATCTTGAAATCTTCTTTGTCTGTTCCATCATAACATATAAAGGGGGTAAAAATCATACTTGACATGGATTTTGTCACCATATAGGTCAAGTGTAAGGCTCAAATATAATAGTTATGTTAGAAAGCAACCAGGTACATCAATGGATACATGCATGTTGTATAGCCATGATTAGGTAGATGATGCAAGTGTGTAGAGAATGCAAGCTACATGATGTGGAACCATTTGTATGCCTTCAGTGAATCATAGCATTATTATGGGACATCCTACGTATGTAGGGAATGTAGGCAAGTCTATAGAGTCCATAATTCTTGGCATCATTGATTATCATATAAAAAATGTGTACATGTATAATAGTATCTTTGATTTTAGGAATACAAGTGATAGGCAAAGGGGGGAAAATCATACTCAACCTAGCATATGTGACCATATGACTCAAATTTAAGGCTTGGATATAGTATATGTGCTAGAAATCTATCAAGCATATCATAGTGTATGGGTGATGCCTACATGTTGTATGGCCATTGTCAAATAGACAATGCCAACAAAGGTCAAATCTTTCCCAAGTGAAAGTGCACCATGTAAAACTAGTATCAAATTCTAGCTTAAAGCTAGTTAATTGTAACCAATACTCAGTTAGGATTCGCACAACAAGCTTTGTAGCAGAACACGTGCATGGTGCATCAGTATATAGAGGGGACAATGAAGATCATTAAAAAAATACAACTAGAATTAGACCATAATATCTCCATGGAGTGTCAACATAGCCATGAGGTAGCTATCAAAAACTTAGTTTAAGGCTAACAAGCTTTTAACATCTACTATATAAACAACTTTGCAAGAGAAAATAACACCATAATAGTATTAGGCATCATCATCACAGACAAATCCAATCCTTGACATTATAAACTATATTTGCCACTCATCTAGCATAACTACATCCTAGACCAATTGTGGTTTGAGAGGCCATAAAGAAATAAGTGGCCATGATTTTTTGTTTTGTGAGTCTCACATGTACTTACACATATACATACACTTGTATACACACATATCCACATCAACACTATGTAAACATCTTCATTATGGGCTTAGATTCATATGTGCATGTGTGGTGTTTTAGGTGTATATATTTGCAAAAAGAGACATTCTATTCATATATATATCCATAATGTGTTAGATGTAATGTATGTACTCAGTGGATTCACTTTGTGCATATCCTCTATATCATGTGCGTTCAATGTTTATTTATAAATACCCTTATTTTTGAAAAATTCAAGAATTTAACACAACTCTTTTCTATTCAATTTCTAAATAACCCCTTTATATGATACCCTTTTGTATGTAAAAATGTATAAAAATTGTATTTTTAAAATACTTGATTTTGAATCCACACAGTACACATATATATTCATGAGTGACCCTCCCCCTCCCTTGCTCCCCCCCCCCCTCAAGTGTACTTATGTGCATCATCTATGTAGACCTTTATAAGTGGAAGTTTTTGAATGTGGTACACATGTGTATATGTACTTGGAGTGTATTTATAGATTTTCATATATATATTTGTATGTGTGCATATGTAGTAAAGTAAATAAGGATATGTTATTAGAATAACCCTTTGTCTAGCTAAAAGTACACCCATATCAAATGTCACAATTTTCTCATCTATAGATTTTGCATTTACCAAGTGTTACATGAAAGCAATATTCTAGTCAAAGACATTAATTTACTAGTTATAATTAGGAATACCATGAGTTCTCGGCTCGGGTAAGTTGCTCATGAATATATGTGTGCATCATGTGGGTTCAAAATAAGGTATTTTTATAATACTATTTTAATACATTTTTTACATACAAAAGGGTGTAATATAAAGGGGTTATTTACATATAAAATAGAAAAGGGTTATATTTTATTCAAAAAAAATTTACAGATAAGGATATTTAGAAATAGGTCTTGAACACACGTGATGTAGAGGATATACAGATAGTAACTTCCCCAAGGTTTTTGGCTAACTAGAAAGACTATATAGTTTTTGACAGTTAGAGGATAGTAATTTACTAGTTAAAACTAGTGAAATCCAAAATCTTATAGTTATCTCAATATTCTTATTGTTATACAAGAAGTTAGTATATAATATTGAGAGATATGGCTTTAATTATTTAGGTAATAACTAGAAAAAGGGTTTTACTAGCTAGAATAAACTCATGTTACTCAAATTTCCTAGTCATAAGTGGAAAATTTTGCATTCTTACTAGTTTGACTAATGTTCTTACTTGTTACAATATGGATTTGCTATATAGGGAGTGGGTTAAAACTCCTTGTACTTCAATAATTCAAGCAACTATTTTAAGTACCTAGAACATGTATCCATGTCATCAACAAAAAAAAAATCCATTTTTGAGAATGTAATGCAAGAAACTTGAGCCTCAATCATGTAACTTATTTTTAAAGTCAACCATGATCACCACAACCAACTTGACTTCTGCTCTAGTTTGATGCAAGCCTTAGAGCTAGACCACACACATGTTCACGGGAGTAAATGTAGTCAATGGAGTGAATCATGAGCATGTGTGGCTATAGTTCTTGGATTAAAGCCCATTAATTTCGAGATTGGGCATAGTCCATTCAAGCCCCACCAAATATAGAGAGACTTGAGTTAAAAGTTGATTCGAAAGCTTTGTGTCCAAAGTTGTTCAAAGTTTCAATTACTTCAAAATTCGATTGTTCAAGTTGTTGATTATCTGTGAATGCACGATCAATTTTGAATTGATCAATTCCTTAATGCATTTCAAGTATAATTCAAATGATCAAATGATCAATTCTTCAATTACTCAACAAGGCATTATCAATTCCATTAATCTCAATGCATGATGAGTTCAAACTATCAATTTAAATGCATGATGAGTTCAATTAATTGGATCCACACATAATTCAAATACAATCTCTCTCTTTTTTGTTAAAAAATTCATAAATAATTTTGCTTCAAATGCCCTTGTACAAATCCAATAGTGCTTTGACCAAGGAGAGTAACCCTATTTCAATGTTCTTTCTCCTTTGACCCACTACTATCTTTGTTGTTGGTGCCACTTGTGCTACCACTTATGCAGTGGTAGCAATAGAAGCGAGTGGTGCAATAGGGGAAGGACAATACTCTAAGGGGGATGGAAGGACTTGAAACAACCGATGATGAAGGACAAGCTAGCATACTTGGTTTGTCAATAGTACGCAAATGCACTACAATAGTGGACGAAGGAGCATCCTCTAGTAGGGCATCATGCATGAGAGATTAAAAGGATGTGCAAAAAGGAAACATTTATTTTGTGGACACCTACATGCTCTCAATAATTTCATCACTAAATAGTGAACTCGAAAGTTGGATTTTCAAGGTCTAGAATGCATTCCTATACTAGGGAACAACTGAGAGGATGAAGGAAAAACCAAACAAAATGGAGCAAAAGTGCATGGTTGAAAAAAAGGGTTTTTTCCTTTCATTTACTCCTTGACCTACAAAAATGTTCGGTACTAAAAGACTAGGGAAACTTACAAAAACATTATTTATGACATTTGATTTAGAACTTTTATACCACTCTTGACTTCCATGAACTAAACTTGTGGTGCTACATAAAGTATAATGTTCAATTTTGTACCACTATTTAAATACATGAACTAAACCTACAATATCAAGAAAAATTACAAAAGAATTTGCAAGTTTCCTAAGTCTAGATTTTGGAATTAACCACATGTAAGTAATGGCAATACCACTTAAACTATAGGATTATTACAACTTCAAAAATATTGCATTTGAGCTCACACAACATAATGCGACTTACATGTCAAAATTCACTATAAGTTGCCTAAATGTACAATATGTGAGCAATGAGATGCACTATTATAGAATACCAAAAGTAAACACATGTACATGTACATAGTGTGCTTACATATATATTATGTTATATGTGTACCATTTAATAATGTTGATTCACTTATAATTTACATCCAAATACTACGCTAGTTTACATAAACAAAACTTACACATGCTAGTGCCTAAACCACCACTTCCAATAATGATGATACCATTTAATAGTATTGGGGGTGCCATTCAATAATATTGGGGTACACACAATTTTTGATATTTTAACTTATATAGATATAAATTTTATTTAATCTAAGAGAATTCGTATGAGGCGTAAGCTGCATGTATGGTTTTGAAGCCGAGACTTTCCGGCAGCAATGGGGCTAGTCAAGAAGTGAAATGATGATTGGTTTAGGTAGGGAAGCCACCATAGGCTCACCTATAGGAATACTAATTGTGAAACTGCAATTTTTCACCAAGTAACTTTACTCTAGAATGACAAGAGTAATTAAACCACATCACTTACTAAGACTTCCAAAGTAATACCTTGGAGTTGCTTAACCACATCAAAAAATGATTTTGGAAGCACCCTTAATGTACTATTTGGAACCAACCACGTGCACTCTAAAATGGTACAAAAACTATGCTAATTTACATAAATAAACAACACATCCAAACACTATGCTAATTTATATCACATAAATTAGACATCCAAACACTACACTAATTTTGTAAACCACCACTTTCCACCAAAACAACTTTATTATAGAATGGAAAAAGCAATTACAGCACAACATATTTAAAATTCCAAAGTAGTGCCCTAGCAAACTCCTTAACCACATCACTTTGAAATGGAAAAATCACTTTAACTATAACATTGAAAGAATATGGAGGTATAGTAATGGTGATTTACGACATAAAATAGCGGCGTCGCTATTAGCGTCGCAAATGCGATACAAATAGCGATGGTACTCAGACGAAAAAAACGCGGGCTGAAACCCGAGCGCGTCATTTTGCGCGCATACACGAAAGAGAGAGCGAAAGGGAGAGCGAACATCTTGCATTTGAGAGGGAGAGGGAGAGAAAGAGAGAAAGAGGGAGAAAGAAGGCTTCTTGCCGCCGCCGCTACCATTCACGAAGAAGAGGAGGAGGTGTACGCAGGGTGAAGGGGAGCCGTCGTCGCGAAGAGGAGCCGCCAAACCCTTTTTCGAGCCTTTGCAATGAGTGCATTGTCCATTCTTGCTTTGCTTTTGTGTTTTCTCTCACTCTTTTACTTATTTTTTGTATAATTCGTGTGTATTGAGAGAGGGAGAGGGAGAGGGAGGGGGAGAGGGAGAGGGAGGGAGAGAAAATGAGAGGAAATGAGAGAGGGAGGGAGAGAAAGAGGGAGAGGGATGGAGAGGGAGAGAGGGAAACATTAAACATAATAGGGAAACAGAGAAAGAGAGGGAGAGGGAGAGGGAGAGGGAGGGAGAGATAAAGAGAGGGGGAGGGAGAGGAAATGAGAGAGGAAGAGAGAGAGGGAGGGAGAGGGAAACATTAAACATACTAGGGAAAGAGAGAAAGAGAGGGAGAGGGAGAGGGAGAGGGAGAGGGAGGGAGAGGAAGGAAAAAACATTAAATATAATAGGGAAAGGGAGAAAGGGAGGGAGGGAGAGGAAATGAGAGAGGGAGAGGAGAGAGAAAAAACATTAAACATAGTAGGGAAAGAGAGAAAGAGAGGGAGAGGTTAAGGGAGGGAGAAGAAATGAGAGAGGGAGAGGAGAGAGAAAAAGGGAGAAAAAACAATAAACATAATAGGGAAAGAGAGAAAGAGAGGGAGAGAGTGAGGGAGGGAGAGGAAATGAGAGAGGGAGACGAGAGAGAAAAAGAGAGAGAAAACATTAAACATAGTAGGGAAAGAGAGAAAGAGAGGGAGAGGGTGAGGGTGAGGGTGAGGAAGGAAGAGGAAATGAGAGAGGGAGAGGAAGAGAGAAAAAGAAATGAGAGAGGGAGAGGAGAAAAAGAGAGAAAAAACATTAAACATAATAGGGAAAGAGAGAAAGAGAGGGTGAGGGTGAGGGTGAGGGAGGGAGAGGCAATGAGAGAGGGAGAGGAAGAGAGAAAAGGAAATGAGAGAGAGAGAGGAGAGAGGAGAGAGGGAGAGGAAGAGAGAAAATGAAATGAGAGAGAGAGAGAGGAGAGAGAAAAAATATTAAACATAATAGGGAAAGAGAGAAAGAGAGGGCGAGGGTGAGGGAGGGAGAGGAAATGAGAGAGGGAGAGGAAGAGAGAAAAGGAAATGAGAGAGAGAGAGGAGAGAGGAGAGAGGGAGAGGAAGAGAGAAAATGAAATGAGAGAGAGAGAGAGGAGAGAGAAAAAATATTAAACATAATAGGGAAAGAGAGAAAGAGAGGGTGAGGGTGAGGGAGGGAGAGGAAATGAGAGAGGGAGAGGAAGAGAGAAAAGGAAATGAGAGAGAGAGAAAAGAGAGAAAAAACATTAAACATAATAGGGAAAGAGAGAAAGAGAGGGTGAGGGTGAGGGAGAGAGAGGAAATGAGAGAGGGAGAGGAGAGAGAAAAATAAATAAGAGGGGGAGAGAAGAGAGAAAAAGAGAGAGAAAGAGAGAAAAAACATTAAACATAATAGGGAAAGAGAGAAAGAGAGAGTGAGGGTTGTTGAGATATCGAGCTCCACTCGTGATATGCCAGAGTGACCGTTGTGTATTTATGTCACCGACTTGTCAGTTGTAGATGCGGTTGGTACACCGCTCATGAATAATAGCTAGATGACAGCTATCCTTATCTACTCTAGTTCGTGGCTCAGTTAGTATGCCACCTTAGTTAGTTGAGTTTGGTTTGAGACCCATATATAGGGTTCTTCTATTTCTTTGTACTAGTGTTCTTTTGGCTTACACAACTAAGAAGAGGAAAACTGTTTTCAGCCTCCACCTGTGTGTGTATTCCCCCATTGTGCAAGCAAGAAAGCTACAAGTGAGACTCCTTCCTTCTCTCCCACAATCTTGACATGGTATCAGAGCCTTGTTCATTGTAAGGAGCTCAAGAAAGCAAGCCAAGCTCACGGTGTTCTGGTAAGAGGAGCAGTGTTGCTTTCATTTTTTGTTTTGGGAGCAGATCTTTGCAGGTAGCACAGCCGGAAATTGCAAGAGTGCATTGTCTCAGGTTGAGACGCCCTTCGCGGTGAAGCAAGAGGGTAGTATATGCTGCGGGATAGGGCTTTAGCCCTAGGCGACCCTGTTTTTTTAATTTGAGACCATTTTAGGGCCTGTTTTGGAGGTGGAAGTTTTCTGCACGCACTCAGGAAAAGGCCCAGTTTTATGCTGTGCGACCACTGTTCTACAGGTCGATAAAAAGTTACCACAGAAATTGCATCATATGCTTATGTGCAGAGACATTGAGAGTTACAGAATCATCCTTGGTTCCTGTTTATGCAAAATCGTCACTAGGAAGTGACTGTGTGGTCAAATACCACTTTCGCCAGTTTTGCAGATTTGCCCTTGTGAGGGTGAAGCTGTGTTTTTTGCAGTGACAGAATTTTTTGCAGTGTTCTGTAATGGCGTCTGATTCTCTTTCACAGATTGGCACTGAAAAGCTTGACAAGAACAACTTCCAAGCATGGAAGTTTAGAATGACGAATTTCCTTATGGGAAAAGGATATTGGGAATTTGTTGCAGGAAATGAAGAAGAACCAGTTCTTCCTGATGTTCCCAATCAACAGCAAATGCAGGCATTTAAAGCATGGCATGAGAGAGCCAAGAAAGTTATGTATTGGGTGTCTATCAGCATTTCAGACTTTATGATTGTGCATATTCAAGATGCAAGTACGCCAAAGGAGGCATGGGATACTTTGTCAAAAATGTATAGCACAAATAGCAAGCCAGGAAAATGTAGCTCAAGCAAGAGTTGCATAATGTGCAAAGAGAAAATATGAGCATCAATGACTACCACATGAAGGTGAAGAAGATTGTAGATGCACTTGCTTCCATTGGGTCGCCAATGGAAGATGATGATTTAGTTTCTGTGACCTTGAATGGTCTAGGAAAGGATTATGCACAGTTTCGGACATCCATTTCAGTTCGTGAAAGATTTTCTGATTTTAAGGAGCTGATTGCTCTTCTAATTTCTGAGGAGCAGAGAAATGGTGGTGTATCTTCTTCAGGAGGAACTTCAAAAGAAGATGTCTTCTACTCAAATGCTGGAAGAGGTAGAGGCAGAGGTAGAGGAGGCCGATATGGAGGCCGTGGTAGAAATCAGAATATGCAGCAAACTCAAGAAAACCAGTCCTATGGAGGAGGACGTGGTAACTGTAGAGGTAGGGGGAGCCAAAGAGGTCGTGGTGGATGGCAAAGAGGCCAAAATGCAAACATTAATTTTGAATGCTACTACTGTGGTAAAATGGGTCATATGGCTAAAGATTGCTATAAAAAGCAGAATGACATCATGAATGGAAAACTGCAACAAGGGAATTATGCATCTTCTAGTAGACAGGGTGATGACAGAAATGAGCATTTGTTTATGGTGCAGCACATGAACAATTCTGTGACAAGTGCAGAAGAAAGCAATGATGTATGGTATGTTGACTCAGGTGCATCAAACCACATGACAGGTCATGCAGAATGGATGGAGGATGCAAGGAAAATGGAAAAACCAGGATTTGTGGAGACTGGTGATGATACTGCACATCCTATTGTGCAGATTGGAAAATTTCCTTTGTCTATGCAGGATGGGAAAAAGAAATACCTGTCCGATGTATTTCATGTCCCAAATATCACCAAGAATATGGTTTCTGTTGGTCAAATGGTTGAGCAGGGCTTGCAGGTCAGATTTAATCCTCATGGATGCTTTGTTGAGGATATGAAAAATAAAGGTCGCTTAATAGCAAAAGGAAAGAAGAAGGGCAGAATGTTTACGTTGGATGCAGACATGCCTGAATTGAGTGCAGCAATGTTTGCACATGGGACCAGTGTAGTTGCAGATATTGATATCTGGCATAAACGCATTGGTCATGTTAATGTACAGCGACTTAAATCAATGTAGGCCCAAAATATTGTTGCAGGATTGCCCAAATTCAAGGTTGCAGAAATGCATAAGGTATGTGAAGCCTGTCAGTTTGGAAAACAGGCAAGGAAACCATTTCCTAGACATGTTCAAGAGAGTGAGAAGCCATTGGAATTAATCCACTCTGATGTGTGGACTACTAAAGCTACATCTCTTGGAGGCTGTCATTATTTTGTCACTTTTATTGATGACTATAGCAGAAAAGTTGGGGTGTATTTTATGAAAAAGAAAAGTGAAGTTTTTGGGAACTTCAAAACTCTTAAAGCTATGATTGAAAAAGAAACAGGCATGCAGATAAAATGCCTAAGGTCAGATGGAGGGGGAGAGTACCTCTCAAATGAGTTTGCAAGGTTCCTGCAGGAGCATGGCATAAAGCAGCAATATTCATGTAGTCATATCCCACAACAAAATGGAATTGCAGAAAGGAAAAACAGGCATATTGGAGAGGTATCTCGTGCCATGCTCAATGAAAAAGACTTGCCAGATTTTTATTGGGCTGAAGCATTTGCTACAGCAGTCTACATAATGAACAGGACTCCCATTGCAGCAATACATGGAATGACTCTAGAGGAGAGGTATACTGGTAGGAAACCAGATATTTCTCATTTGAAATTTTTTGGTTGCATTGCCTATGTACATGTGCCAGATGAGTTGAGATCCAAGTTGGATCCAAAAGCTGAGAAGTGCATCTTTATTGGTTACTCTCTGCAGCAAAAAGGGTATAAATGCTATAACCCTTCTACTCGTAAGTTTACAGTGAGCAGAGATGTTGTTTTTTATGAGATGAGTAGCTGGTATAAACCAGTAAATGTGATTGATGATGTAGATGCACAAAATGGTAATGCTGCACAGAATTCACAGCAGCAGTCACAAAATATTAGTGGACCTGGAGCGTCCTCTAGCAGTGGTTCACATTCTTCGCCATGGACAGGCAGATTGAGATCAGGAGAATCTTCTCAAAGCAATGCAGATAGTGGTATTCAGGTATCACGAAAAGGAAAAGAGAAGGTAGATCAGCCCATGTTTGATGTGAATGCAGGTCACTCTTATGTGGATGGTGAATCCAGTGGCTCAAAACAGAGCATTGATGATGAGTTGGGTATTCCTTCTATTGTTACACCTGGAGTAAGGAAGACCAGGGATGTTTTGAGAGCACCTGGGAGTGAACCTACGTTGCACAGGTCTACCAGAGCTAGGTATCCTGTGGATAGGCTGAAATATGATGGATTTACAGCCATTCACTATGCATATATGGTCAAAGTGATACAGGAACCAGAACCCACTTCTTTTGACCAAGCCATGGGGAAAGAAAAATGGGAGAAAGCCATGGATGAAGAAATGGATGCCTTGGAAGCAAATGCTACATGGGAGTTGGTACCTTTGCCTAAAGGTAAGAATGCAATTGGCTGTAAGTGGGTTTATAAGGTGAAGCACAATGCAGATGGTTCTGTGAATAGATACAAGGCAAGATTAGTAGTCAAGGGGTATGCACAAACATATGGCATTGATTATGAAGAAACATTCAGTCCGGTTGCAAGGATAGCAACCGTAAGAGCAGTCATTGCTATGGCTGCATCAAAGGAATGGTCTTTACATCAGATGGATGTAAAGAATGCCTTCTTGCATGGTGATTTGCAAGAAGAGGTATATATGGAGCAGCCACCAGGTTATGTGCATGCTATTCATCCTGAGTTTGTTTGCAGGTTGAAGAAAGCCTTGTATGGCTTGAAGCAAGTACCTAGAGCATGGTCTGACAAGATAGGATAGTATCTTGTCACTATTGGCTTTCAGATTTCCAAGGCAGATTTCTCACTTTATGTGAGAAAAACAGAGAAATGTATTATGCTGCTTGTCATTTATGTTGATGATTTGATTATGACAGGTGACAGTGATGAAGATATCCTTCATGTGAAAATGCTATTGAAGTAAAAGTTTGAGATGAAGGATTTGGGAGAGCTGCGTTATTTCTTAAGCATTGAGGTGATTAGATCACCAAGTGGGATACAGCTCTTGCAGAGGCAGTATAGATTGGACATGCTATCCAAATATGGGATGACAGGCTGTAAGCCTATTTCAGTTCCTTTGGAGCAGAATGTGAAGCTGAGCACAGATGCAGGTGAGCTTCTAGAAGACCCTACTATGTATAGACGCATAGTAGGAAGTTTGATTTATATGACTATTACCAGGCCAGATTTGAGATATGTTGTTGGATTGGTAAGTCAGTTTATGCAAGCTCCAAGGAAACCGCATTTGGATGCGGCTAGACGCATACTCAGGTATGTGAAGTCCACATTGCAGTATGGACTATTTTATGAGACTGGGGTTCAGATACAGTTGCATGGATACACTGATGCTGATTGGGCTGGTAGTATTTCTGATAGAAGATCTACCAGTGGATATGTGTTCTCTTTTGGGAGTGCTACAGTCACTTGGACCAGCAAGAAACAGCCTACAGTTGCCTTGTCGAGCACAGAGGCCGAGTACAGGGGTGCAGCAATGGCTACATGTGAGGTAGCTTGGTTGCACAAGCTACTTTATGATATGCATCAGCCTACAGATGGGCCAGTTGTCATTTATTGTGACAACATGAGTAGTATACACTTGGCAAATAACCCAGTCTATCATGCTAGAACAAAGCACATTGAGGTGCATTATCACTATGTGCGGGAGAGGGTTTTACTAGGTCTTATTGATCTAGTTTATGTCAGCACAGAGGATCATGTAACTGACATATTCATGAAGGCATTGGGCGTAGAGAAGCTGCGCAAGTTCAGAGACCTGCTTGGTGTGCAGGAATTGGGATTGAGCTCGAGGGGGAGTGTTGAGATATCGAGCTCCACTCGTGATACACCAGGGTGACCGTTGTGTATTTATGTCACCAACTTGTCAGTTGTAGATGCGGTTGGTACACCGCTCATGAATAATAGCTAGATGATAGCTATCCTTATCTACTCTAGTTCATGGCTCAGTTAGTATGCCACCTTAGTTAGTTGAGTTTGGTTTGAGACCCATATATAGGGTTCTTCTATTTCTTTGTACTAGTGTTCTTTTGGCTTACACAACTAAGAAGAGGAAAACTATTTTCAGCCTCCACCTGTGTGTGTATTCCCCCATTGTGCAAGCAAGAAAGCTACAAGTGAGACTCCTTCCTTCTCTCCCACAATCTTGACAAGGGTGAGGGAGGGTGAGGGAGGGAGAGGAAATGGGAGAGGGTGAGGGAGGGAGAGAAAATGAGAGAGGGAGAGGAGAGAGAAAAAGAGAGAGAAAGATATAAAAAACATTAAACATAATAGGGAAAGAGAGAAAGAGAGGGTGAGGGTGAGGGAGGGAGAGGAAATGGGAGAGAGAGAAAGAGATAAAAAACATTAAACATAATAGGGAAAGAGAGAAAGAGAGGGTGAGGGTGAGGGAGGGAGAGGAAATGGGAGAGGGTGAGGGAGGGAGAGGAAATGAGAGAGGGAGAGGAGAGAGAAAAAGAGATAAAAAACATTAAACATAATAGGGAAAGAGAGAAAGAGAGGGTGAGGGTGAGGGAGGGAGAGGAAATGGGAGAGGGAGAGGGAGAGAGAAAAGGAAATGAGAGAGGGAGAGCAGAGAGAAAAAACATTAAACATAATAGGGAAAGAGAGAAAGAGAGGGAGAGGGAGGGAGAGGAAATGAGAGAGGGAAAGGAGATAAGAAACAACATTAAACATAATAGGGAAAGAGAGAAAGAGTGGGAGAGGGAGAGGGAGAGAGAGGGAGAAGAAATGAGAGAGGGAGAGGAAGAGAGAAAAGGAAAGAAAGAACCAGAGAGAGAAGGAGAAAACATTAAACATAATAGGAAAAGAGAGAAAGAGAGGGAGAGGGAGAGGAAGGGAGAGAGAGAGAGGAGGGAGAGGTTGTTGTTTTCTTGTTTGTTGTTGTAGTAGTAGAATTTTCTCTTTTCTTGTTTATTGTTGTTTAGTTTTCTTGTTTTTTGTAGTAGTAGTAGTAGTAGTAGTAGTAGTAGTAGTTTTTTCTTCTTTTCTTGTTTATTGTAGTAATAGTAGTAGTAGTTGTTGTTATTGTTTTTTTTTCCCTTCTTTTCTTGTTTATTATAGTAGTGGTCGTGGTCGTGGTCGTGATAGTAGTAGTAGTAGTAGTTGTTGTTGTTTTTTTTTTTCTTATTTTATTATTTATTATACTGGTACTTGTAGTGGTAGTGGTAGTCGTGGTTGTAATCGTGGTCATGGTCGTGGTCATAGTCGTAGTCGTGGTCGTGATCATCATCATTGTGGTCGTAGTCGTGGTTGTGGTCGTCGTCATAGTCGTGATCGTGGTCGTAGTTGTGGTCGTGGTCGTGGTCATAGTCGTGATTGTGGTTGTGGTAGTAGTAGTGGTTTTCTTGTTTATTGTTGTTGTCATTGTAGTAGTAGTAATGGTTTTTTTTGTTTTCTTGTTTATTGTTGTCTAGTTTTCATATTTGTTATTGTTGTTGTAGTAGTGGTAGTAATAGTAGTTTTTCTTTTCTTTTCTTGTTTGTTGTTGTTGTTGTTGTAGTAGCAGCAGCAGCAGTAGTAGTAGTAGTAGTAGTAGTAGTAGTAGTAGTAGTAGTAGTAGTTGTTGTTGTTGTTGTTGTTGTTGTTGTAGTAGAGAGATATATATATTTTGTTAAAGAAAATGAGAGAGGGGGAGAAAGAGAAAAAAGAAGAAGGAACGAGAGAGAGGGAATAAACATATAACATAAAAAAGAAAGAGAAAAAGAGAGAGAGATGGAAGGAGAGGAGATAATGAATGGATAAAAAACAAAGAGAGAGTGGTGGCAAGGTCCGGTGCAACACCACGAGACAGGAAACACTCCGACATATATATGCTAATTTGTGGGTGGGTGGGTGGAGACTTTATATACGTTAATTTTTGCTGAGTTACAAGAGAAGAAACCCCTTCTCAAACAATTTAAGAAAGAAAAAAAGAATGATAACAAAAACAAATTGTTTGTCGTAATGTAGACAAAATGGAAAACGATGAAGGTCTTGTTATTCAAGATCGCAAGGCGTATCTTAATCAGTGTGGCCCATGTTCTTGCTCTTAACGTAAGCTAGCAATTAGATGAAAATGTCAATTGTCTATAGAACACGTACGAAGCTTCAGTGAGTTTCAATCTGAGATCATTGATCAAGTGATCTTGGATTTTCAGCAAATAGTAAGAAAAGTTAATATCAATCATGCATTGTACTCACAAGCTAATTGAATACCATATACAAGAAGATTGGGTGTGGCTGGCAAATTTTCTATCCAGGGAGGTGATGTCTCGTCCCAAGGAGGAGTGCACCCTTTGCGGCCAATTAGAAGAGTTCATGGACGTGCAATGGATGGAGTGCCTGAGCCAATCCACCACTTGGAAGGTACTACCCAATCTATACCGTCATTACCAGAGGAGACAGGCAGCCTTCCAGACCTACCTATAATCTTGGAGCTTGAGATGGAGGCAATGATCGACACATTGATTCCCATGGATGTCAAGACTTCTAATCCGCTTAGAGAGGAAGCATCCATACCATTATATGATGGGTGCCGAGTATCTCGCTTGAAGACACTGCTTGCACTCCTAAGTGTGCAAGCAAAATACGGGTGGAGCGATGCGAGTGTAACCGAGTTGTTTAGGTACCTTATACGTATGCTTCGTTGATTTCTTTTCGGCACTATCATTAAAAACATTTGTGCTTTTTCAAGGTGTTTTATGATTTTTTTTCAGGTTACTGAAATATCATATATTACCACCTACAAATACCATGCCCGAGTCTTGTGATGATGCATGACATGTTTTACGAAAGCTTGGCATGGACTACAACAGCATCTATGCATGTATCAACGATTGCATACTGTTTCAAGGAGAATACGTGTAACGTGCCCACTCCTCAAATTGCGAGACACGACTTAGAAGTCCATCGAGAGATATATCTAGAAGACGCCACTTGGTACTCCCAAGGAATGACACGGGGTTTGCCAACTAGGGTCTCTCGAGTCTGCCTTGCAACAAAACTTATCCCGTTGTTCCCACTAGGATTGACCTGAAGTCTGGGTTCCTTGTAGTCGGGTCTTCCTAACAGTCTTCTAGCATCGGTCTACAACTACTCCACTTTGTGCAGATGCAACTGGACCCAAGCAGACTCATACTGCACTTGGTTCAAAGAGAATGGGAAATGAGAGAGATGCAACGCTCGACCTCTCTACCCGTAGGGCATAGTCCCATTCCGATCCCCTAAAACGGTATGAATCAGGGTTCTAACCAACATTGTCTAAGGTCATTGTCCGACTTTTCCTAACATTTCTCGTTAACATTTCCTTTGAGGAAAGCTCTCAGCTAACCGAGACCACCCTTCTGTGTAGGATAGACCCATTGGTCACATCCACCACGCTTCCCTCAAGGGTTGTTTTAGTTATCTAATTACCTACCACATTATGTTTGACACATAAAAGCAGTTTTGTTAATTAACTCGTTAATCATAGGTTCCTTTACGTAATTTAGGGCACAGACACGAAGACAAGATAACAAGATCAAACACTTTCTTAATTTATCTTCAGATTAATATTTGTCTCCCGCCCATACAGGAGAACTAAGTGTCCCTTTCTTCCTTTGCAGAAATAATCCTTCCGTATCCCGGAAATAAAAACCGGAAGGTTTATCCTACCAAGATTCTGCCTTGTAACTGGTATCAAGGCCTCAAGATCCCATCTCAAGATCCTGCCAAGGTTTATCCTACCAAGATTCTGCCTTGTAACTGGTATCAAGGCCTCAAGATCCCATCTGGAGTCACGTAGAACACTTGTGTAGGGTCCGGAGGCATTGGGGTTTACGGCCAGAGCCCCCCCTGGCACCCAAGCATCCTCCTATGCCAAGTAATTTCCATGGAGAGATCTCTCACGACGGGTTTGGTCCACATTCCCTGCGCGGATTCATAACCCCCTTGGTTAAGGTTTGGCAGTTTGCGGGGTAAGCTAGCGCCATCCTTCCTTAATTATCCCTTTAGGAAATCATCCATAGCTGAAGCAACCGGCCTAATAACATTTACTAGGGAAAACATCCCTTTTGTTCCCATGGCAATTTATCCTTACAATTTTCGCCATGAAAATATAATCACTTGGATATTCATCCAAAACCACAACCAATCCTTAAGTATCCTTTTGGAAACAATCAAGCTGAAACAACCAGCCTAACATCCTTTAACTAGAAAATCATCCTTTCCTAATCCAGCAAGTAACCACTCTGCCTAGCAAACACTTTTTCCATCTTTAGCAAGATTAACCTTCATTAAAACCATTTCAACAGTTCTCTTAAGCCACCGTTGCATTGGAACTTAGCTTATCCCTACTTAAATCATTATCAACCTTGATATACTGCCTCCCTAGGGTTTACTCTCCCCCTTGGGATCTAGGGTTGCTCAAGGAACAACTTTAACAGTTATCTTCTAGATCTTTTTAATGATCTATGTGATTTCACCTTGACCTTTTATTAATCATGGCTACCCTTTTAGGGTAAAAGATCAACCCATCTTAAGCCCTTTAATGGCGAATACATGAAATTCTACCTCTATTTAAGAATTCAAGATGTGTGAGAAGAATTTAAATCTTGGTACAACCTCGATATGAGCTATAGTTGCTGGAGGGTTGGTGGTATTCATGTCTCCACTTGCATTGGATATGTTCCTAGCTCCATTTGCAACTTCAACACTTGTTCTCCTTATAACTCTTCTTTTTCTTTTACCCTCTCCCCAATTTGTTTTCCTTCTATCTCCCCCTCTCCATCTCATAGTCTTCTCTCCCTCTCTCTTTCTCTCTCACTCTTGTTTTACTTCTTCTCCTTCTCTCTCTCCCTCTTCTTCTCCTTCTTCTTCTCCTCTCTCTCCCTCCTCTTCTCCTCCTTTCTCCTCTCTCTCCCTCTTCTCCTCCTTTTCCTCTCCCTTCCTCTTCCTCTTATTCTTCTCTTCTTCTCCTTCTCTCTCTCCCTCTTCTTCTCCTCCTTTCCCTCTCCCTCTTCCTCTTCTTATTCTCTTCTCCTCCTTCTCTCTCTCCCTCTTCTTCTTCTTCTTCTTCTCCTCTCTCTCCCTCTTCTTCTTCTTCTTCTTCTTCTTCTTCTTCTTCTTCTTCTTCTTCTTCTTCTTTCTCCTCTCTCTCCCTCTTCTTCTCCTTCTTTCTCTCCCTTCCTCTTCTTCTTCTTCTTTTTCTTCTTCTTCTTCTTCTTCTTCTTCTTCTCTTCTCCTTTCTCTGTCTCCCTCTTCTTCTTCTTCTCCTCTTGTCCTTCTCTCCCTCCCTCTTCTTCTTCTTCTTCTTCTTCTTCTTCTTCTTCTTCTTCTTCTTCTTCTTATTCTTCTTCTTCTTCTCCTTCTCTTCTTCTCCTTTCTCTGTCTCCCTCTTCTTCTTCTCCTCCTCTTGTCCTTCTCGCCCTCCCTCCTCTTCTTCTTCTTCTTCTTCTTCTCCTTCTCTCTCTCTCTCTCTTCTTCTTCTTCTTCTTCTCCTCTCTCTCCCTCTTCTTCTCCTTCTTCTCCTCCTATCTCTCCCTCCTCTTCTCCTCATTTCTCCTCTCTCTCCCTCTTCTCCTCCTTCTTCCTCTCCCTTCCTCTTCCTCTTCTTCTTCTCTTCTTCTACTTCCCTCTCTCTCTCTCTTCTTCTCCTCCTTTCTCTCTCCCTCTTCCTCTTCTTCTTCTCTTCTCCTCCTTCTCTCTCTCCCTCTTCTTCTTCTTCTTCTTCTCCTCCTTCTTCTCTCTCTCACTCTCTCTCTTTGTGATCACGGGCGACGGGGGGGAGGCAGCTGCCACAATGAGGGGGGGAGGGCTTGCGGCTTATTTCGGGAGGAGGGGAGGAGGCTTGTTGCAGTAGCAGGGGTGCTGAGCCTCAGCCCCACGAGGGGCTTTATAGAGGAGGGAAGGGAGGAGGTGGTATTGGGGGGGGGGGGGGGGGGGAAGAGACGCCACCCTCCATCTGGGGGGCTGCATGCCCCCCTTGTTACTTTCTCTCTCTCTCTCTCTCTCTCTCTCTCTCTCTCTCTCTCTCTCTCTCTCTCTCTCTCTCTCTCTCCACCATGCACATGGCAGGGGGAGAGTAAAAAAATATGCATTAAATAAAATTTAAGGGGGGGTTCTCATGGGGGGAGGCACGGGGGAAGCACCGAGGGGGGAAGGGGAGATATTACAATACGAGACTATGGAGACATGTCCAAAGTGTGGTGCTCACAGGTATCGACAGGACTTGCAAGGGCAAACCATCCCTCAAAAAGTTCTTAGACACATTTCGCTTATCCCCCGTATAAACCACATGTTTCATACGTCTGGTATGGTGAGCTTGATAACGTGGCATGTGTAGAATAGGTCCACAGATGGAGTTCAATGAATATCAGCGAATTCATGCGCATGGAGCCACATTGACTCTACCTTCCCAGGCTTTGCCTGAGAGCCAAGGAGTCTTCGGCTCGATATTGCAATGGATGGCATGAACCCATTTGGTTTGCGCTCAACTTCTTACAGTGTGCGGCATATAGTCCTTGTCAACTACAATATCCCTCCATGGCTTTCTACGAAGAAAGGACATCTCAACCTTAGCTCACTCGTCCCCGGCCACTACAAAGTCAAAAATATGGATGTGTATCTTCGTCCATTAGTCGATGATCTTAAGATTTTGTGGGAGGAGGGGGTCATCGTGCAAGATATGAGCAAGTGCGATGGTCGACGGTCCGCCAATATTTGAGCCATTCTCATGTGGATGATGCATGACTTTCTAGGATTCGGAGAGTGCTTAGGTAAATAGGCTTCCGTTCTCGTTGGTAATATCTATCATAGCTCGTTCAGGTTTGTATTCATTGGATAGAGGTGTTGGAACAGATCTGGTTACCTCAGGTTATCATGCATGTCCATTATGCGGGCCACAGTTAGACTCCCGAAAGTCATGAACCATGAAGAAGATGGTATATCAAGGACATGCCGCTTTCTTGCCAGAGGGTCATGAACTCATGGAAGGTTTTCTTGGACGACCACGACTAGACACCACCTTCATGTTGCTAGCACTAAGCTACGACCGCTTGGACTTAGGACTATTGGAGGAACCCTTTGCAACTAAAGTTAAAACGATGCCATGCTCTTGGGAGACCTTTGAATTCACATTCTCAAAAGCTTCTTGCTCCGCTCTGTTGAATTGCTCAACAGTGAGATCTCCAAGGAGAAAGCCATCAAACATCGCCTCATCACGTCATACGATCAGCGAACCACTTCTGCTATCACTGATCAAGAAATCACAACATTATCAAAGCTTGCTGATATAGACTCCCCGTTCTTGAGGCATTGGTACACTCTTAGGCTGCAATGGGAAGTCGAAGGGTGCCGCATAATGACCAACGTTGAGCAATGCCGCGCTATCAAAACAACGGAATACGATCCCACATATGTCGTGCCAACCTCGTATAGAGTGTTAACCACTCTTCGGGGCTGACCCATGGATGAACACATCAAAGGACACCCCTACCTCGATCACTTGTTGACTGAGGAAGAGTTACACATTGCTAGCCGTGTCAACTCTGGTGACTTCCTAATAGATGTTCTCACATACATCACACAAGTGGGGATTCGACCCTTTGATTTGGACCGCGAAGATCACTTAGAATACAACCCCCAGTTCTATGATTGGCTCCTTCACAAGTAACTCCTACACCACTATGACGAACGCCCTTGCCCTTCTGACCCTAAATCCTAGGAAGGATTCTTCTCAAGCTGGAAGGGGAGGGGGTAAGGTGAATAAAATCAGGCCAATCAAATCAAAATTAGTAAAACACATAAACATATATTATGAAAAACGGATGGGGTAGGAAAAAGGGCACGGAAACTTTGAAGTAAAGGGCAAAAAGTCAAAGTCTGAAAAGGAAAATCTACATTAGTTCTTAATGAATTCATTCAAAAAGCATAGAGTTTTTCTTTTTCAACAAATCAACAAATTACTATGTGAAAAGCACTAATGAAAATTACGGTTTATGACAGGAACATAAAATGTCGCAACAAGACCGTGCCCACCAACTCTCGTTCACGGAGGAGGAAAGAGCGCAGTATGGCATATCCCTAGAAAACTGTGCCTACAATCAACAGAAGTTTCGGACCATCCGAAATATCGAAGAAGTAGTGTCGAAGGAAGCAGCCAAGAGAGTCGTCGAGCAGTGCAACCTCACCAAGTACCTGGAGAAATTTGCACAAAAGCCTGACCACACAAAGTATGTGGAGTTTCTCAAGACATATGACCCCGACCAGGAGTGCGGCACCGTGATGGTGGAAAGGGGAGAAAATGCTAAACAGGTATAGGTGCACTTGAACCCAGCCTTGGTGGAGAAGGCGTTGGGATTGGAACCAAAGATAGAGAAAAAACAGAAAAGGGATGTCTACACCATGCTGAAAATGAAAAGAGAGGAGGTGCTAACCAATGACGGTATCAGCATCCATGACATCGCTGATGCAGAAGCCAGGCTACAGGCAAAGCTAGTGCACGTGCTCTTCTCCAGCCAGTGCTACAATGCCTTAATGCATCAAATCAGCGTGCTTGTGCTGGAGAATGTAGCAGCCCACACCTTAGATGAAGTCGACTGGAATGGGTTTGTCCGCAAAAACATCGACCAGGAGGCTAAAGCATTGGCTTTGGGAAGTATGCCAACAGCAGGTGGAGAGTCTCCAGGTTCCAAGGCCACAGAAAGGAAGAAGGCCTCGTCCAAGGCCTCATTTATCGGCTATGGAAGCATTTTGACTGCGCTCATCGAGGAGGTAATAAAGAAGACACAGAATGCAGAAGAAGGAGAAGGAGAAACGCCGGATAGGTCACCCCCTCACCAGGACAAAGAAGGGTCCACCGACAGAACCGAGACTGAGGAAGAAGGGAAGAACAGGAAGCCTCGACATCACCAATCCACACAACGATGACACCATCAGCTAACTACGGCGAGTACGTTGCCGAGCTACTCTCCCAATTGGAGAAAGCTAAGGAGGAACGAAAGATAGTTGTGGCTAAGTTGGTAGCTGAAAAGGAGTCAGTAGCTAGCTGCCTTCCAACTCGACAAAACTAGAATGATAGCCATGCAGCAAAGGGAGATCTCGGATCTCAAGCAAGAAGTGAAGGCTAAGGACGATAGGGAAGAGCACTGGAGGCAGCTACTAGACAATGAAACACAAGAACTTGTGAAAATACAGAGAGAACACAAGCTCCTGATCATGCAGTATGAGGAGCTCATTGAAAAAACCGCCAAAGTTGAAGCGCTTATGGTGGCTGAGCTCAATGCTAGGGATGAGGAAAGAAAACAGAACATGGAGTAGCAATAGAACGAGATCAAGTCCCTGACCGATTAGCTGAACTCCAAAAAAGAAGAGCATGAGAAACTGGTCAGCGAACGGAAAGACCAAGAACAAAGGCTCACGACCCTGGCTCTAAGGCAAGGAGAGAGCCTAGAAAAGATGAACAAGAGAGCAGAGGAGTGGGCCATGCGCAAAATGAAAGAAGGGTGAAGACACTGACACGGCGCCTTGCTCTGGTGGAAAAAGATAAGGTCATCGCAAAGAACAAGGTAGAAGCCACCCAGGTGGCCTTTGGTGCCCAACAAAAGGCCTTTCTCAATACAATCATGGACACCACCCGCCCAGAGGAGGGAGAATCGTTGGAGGTGGCACAAAAGAAGCTTAACATTGCATGCAGAGCCTGTATGCAGGACTGTATATGCCACCCCAACCTATAGAGGTTAGACTGATCCTAGAAGAGCAAAGGAAATACCTATTGTTGGCCTGCCTAACCCCCTAGGAAATAAATGCCATAGGATTTGAAGAGGGAGCACAACAAGGAGACCGGCAGGGGGAGAAAGCAGAACTTGAATTCGACATGGGCAGATTCAGAGAGGATGTGATCCCACAACTCCCCTTGCCACAGTCTCAAGAGCAACAACAGGAGGACTCATTTGCGGAGAGACAAGCCGCACTTAAAGAGAGATGCAAGAAGTTAGTCAAAGAAGCCAGGAAGCAGTTAAGGACCAAGCCAGCCATGCAGTCGTCCGCACCCCTCCCACCTTGCCCTAATGACATCCGAGCTGGATTCCACGCAGAGCTAGTGGTTTGGGAGAGAGAAGCAAAAGAAAAGGATCCATTCACCTTTAGCTTTCTCCTACCCAACAGCCTGCGGAGGGTCTTGCTGCTTAAGGTGATGGAGGAGTTGATCGCGATTGGTGGCCAACTAGGGCAAAAGTGGCTAGAAGAGAGAGAGAAGACCCCCACCTCTTAGGGAACTAAAGAGGCTGACTACTGGCAAAACAAAGTTTTTGAAGTTCCACATGCACTACAGGGCTATAAAAGCCAACCCCTATGGAGGAGGCGATTATACGACATTAGTATGCTCGCCTCGATGGTGTTTTGTAACACGCTGCCCTTTGAGAGGAACAACCCCACATACATGGCATACCCTCGAAGGGTAGGTGTGGATTTTGATGTCACCCTCCACGGGCGTTACGACTTTCCCATTATCTATAACTCCAATGTAGTATCCTTCGAACATGCCCTCCTCTTTAACTCAGAAAGCCTAGATGACTCTATGACGCACTTCCTCACAGATTTCTCTTCATGCTTGGATCCAACTTTTGTAACTACATGTAACTACCTTAGATTACTTAAGCTATTACTTAAGCAAGACCCGACTCCACAAGAGCGCGGCCTGCCTCCCCTCTTCTTCGATCCTAATGCCATTGACAGATGTGCCATGGCTCGTCTAATGATGAGGGCTAGTCTCCTCCCCTCTTTTTGCCTAGCCCTCCTAGAAGACATGAATGACAGCTAGTTTACTAGATGCAATCACCCTTTCCTCTCTACCACCTCTCTCCACGTCCGCATGAATTTGAAAGGATACATGCAAAGCTACCAATTTTTGAGCAAATCCATCCGACCCCCTTCTCCTCCTCATTCAGATGAAGAGAATTAGGCCCTGGCTGTCATTCCACTACTGTAACTTCAAAAAAAAAAAAACGAAGAAAAGGACAGCATGAAAGAAAAAGCACGAAAAACACTCTACACTGATTGGACAACATAGCCCACTTACAGAAGCACTTACCACCACATAAAGCACGATCACTGCACCTAGGGATTCTCAAGTTAGGCGCGCCCGGTGGCTTCAGTCGGCCGGCTCCACTCCTAACCCCCTAGCCCTTTTGCTCCCCCACTTCACACTTAGGGCACATCAAGGGCAGGACATACCTAGGGAGGTAACACTCGCCTATGGTTAGACCTTTCACCCTAAGCCACTTGCACTGCACCTCCCTTGGCACAAATGGGGTCCTCAAGTGTGGGACATCACCCAGGCTTGCCTGCGGTTAGACCCACCTCCCCATTCCACTAGCACGAGGACAATGCATTAACACAATGAGGTAGCACTCCCCTTAGGAACAGCACCACACCTTCTCCTTTCAGGCATCACAAAAAGCAATAAACCTTTAACTTCGGAGGCCCCCATCAACCACGCAATATCCATTTGGTTTCTCCGACAAAAATAATTTCACAGCTTCCACAAGCACCTGAGTCTCCAAGTGGCCCTCACCTTTACACCACTTGGCCAATTAATTGCCTGCCAACCTACAACAACACAGAAGTGCCATGGGACTGGCACCCGTCTAGGAGGGGGTAATGTTAACCCCAAGTCGAGATGGCAGAAAAAGAAAGGAAAAAGCAAAAAAAACATGGAAAAAGAGCAAAGACACGTAGGCGACCTCCAAAGCTAAGCCGGGACAAAAAGCACAATTTTAAATAAAAGACACCTCAAAAAACTTGAAAAACTCTTGTAAAAGAGTGCCAGGCTCCCTCCTGTGCCAATTGTAAAATATTAGACAGGTGTAGGCTAGAGGCATAAGGCTAGAAGAGGGAAATGAAAAAAGGACCTTGCCACAATGGTCGGTCATGTAAAAAAGGGATGAGCATCCATAGGGTTTTTAGGGTTTGTATATATAAAGTTCAAAAAGTGAATGGAAGCTTATTCTTTGGTGTGTGTCTAACAAGAGCTATCTTCTTCTTCTCTTCTCCTCATCTTCTTGCTTGTGTGTGCTCTTGAGAGAGAGTGTGTGAGAGTGTGAGGGAGTGAGTGTGTGAGAGTGAGGGATCAAGAGAGTGAAGCTCTTCACCATCTCATATTCTCTTCTTCTCTTCTCTTCTCTTTTCTTGTGTGCGTGGCTATGGAGGATGGAGCTTGGAGATGGAGGAGGCTTGAGGATGCTTGAGCTCGCATCTAGGATCGTGGAGCTACCAGGGTGTGCGAGAGAGGAGGCAACTTGTATCGGCATCAAGGTAAGCTCACTACACTCATAGGATCGACGGCGCATCGGCTAGGTGAGAGATAGCCATTAGAGCTCGCTTGAAACGCTTGAAGCAATAAGCAGTCCGTGGATCTTGGCGGTTGAGCGTGAGCTCCCACTATAGAGAGTATATGATCAAAGCGATGTTTCGAGCATAGATGAGGACAATATGCAAATAGAGGGGTCGATATTGCAAGGGGTGGAGGCCACCGAAAGCCTGGAGCATGTAGAGGAGCCAACATCAGGTAACAATGATGGAAATACAGGAGTCCAAGAATTCTTTGAGAACGAGATAGAGTCATTCTTTTGTGGTGACATGTCTATCGACCTTCCTGTGTATGTGGAATTGTGTCAGGAGATTGACATGGGACCATAGGATACTTCATACTTGGAGCATTCACTTACTCAATTCGTTGACTAATCGCTTATAAGGGTATATAAGATATGCATTTTAAGTGAGATTATTTTTTTAGGATTTATATTAACGTGCTTTGTATGATTTAAATTGATTATGCTAATATCATTTTTTGTCTATGCAGGTGACCTTTGTGGATACTTAGATCATCAGGATGAGTCGAGGAATGAGCGGTGAGGAGTTGCAAGATACCAAATTAGATGGTGAGATTCAGAGACATTGAAGACTAGGAGCTATCTCGAACATCGTTAGGCTACTCTATTAGATCTACTTCAGCACGATCAGATACTTCAGCTTCGAGTAGACGAGATTGACGCTCCAGACTTGGGCCAGAGGGAGGGAGTGCTTCAAGGTCAAGGGGATGCTATAGAGATACAGAGGCAGTGAGCCCGCGATCAACACAGGATACAGGTGCTACTCCTCGCTCTCATGGTGATTCTAGAGAGCGTGTCTCAAGTGGTTGCTGTGGAGGCATGGATGCAGTGTCTCCGTCTCGTCGTTTTGCTAGAGTTGCTGTGGAGACACAAACGTGGCGTCACACCTGTGGAGATTTCTATTCCAGTTACTCTAGCTTTTGCTCAGCCATCCGCATAGGTGGCACCCCTATGGGTGCTACACCGATAGATACTACCCCGATCAGTACACCAGATGTACAGGGGTCTCCTGGATATGCCCAAGAGTGTGGTCGCAGGTGAGAGAGGACCCATCTTAGGCATAACCCAGAGGGGTATGCCTATCTTGTTGATGATAGGTCAGGAGCCATCATCATGAATGATGAGGGGAGGAGGGTGATGGCTCGCATGAGAGAGTTGTGCCAATAAGTTTTTTGGCACAACGTCTTAGATCATTGGAAAAACATATCGGAGGGGAGCAAGGACTACATAGTAGTATCCTTGCATGAGGAGTTTCCGGTTGAAGCCACAATAGACAGGTTTTCTACAGGCTGGATGATGGAGTGCATGTGTGCATATATGTCACACAGATAATCGGATGCATGCAAGGCACTCAAGAGTGGGGCTGCAAAGCCCGAGTGGCTAGACGCGGACGACTGGCACTGATTGAGGGAGGAGGCTACAGATTCTCCAGGACGTTGGAGTCAGCAGCGTGAGGCGGTGAGGGCATGGCTAGAGGTCGAAGTGGTCCATCATCTTGGAAGTGGTGGCCACATGACATATCTGGAGGACTTTGTAAGTTTTTTTTTTGTTTTGCTTGCTTATTTTTTTACAATATCCTTTGTACTGACAATCATGTTTCTAACAGTTAGTATTTTGTTTTCTTTGCAGCACTCCATTACAAATCGTGATCCAACCGGCCTTGAGACTCGATATGCAGAGAGGCATGGTCTCACTGCATTGATTGACTGATTGTATAGATGCGGCGGTCCTATAAGTGACTCATCTTTCTTGTCCATAGTTACCATGTTTAATTAGAATACATTATTGTATGGTGGATTGATATGTACTTGTTTCTTTTTTGCAGAGTCTGTTCGATGTTCCTTTGTAGCGGGATGAGCTTTCGGATGGTGAGGATGTATAGCTCGCCCTTGGATCCCTGGAGCTCACACACCCTTCTTTTTGGGTCTCGTGATCTATGGACATTTTCTATGTAGTAGTGATATCCTGCCATGATTGTACTAGTTGCTTTCATTATGTGATCATGTATTTATTTCATGTATCAATGTTATGATTTAAGTAAACTTTGTCTTTATTTACAGGAGCATTGTACACAGTGTAGAAACCATTTTGTATGGCTCAAATAAAGCACATAGTGCTATATGTGGCTACCCTGCCACAAATTTTTTTTCCCTGTTATCGTCACTATTAGCGTCGTAAATTTAACTGTACGTATCGTTATTGGCGTCATTATTAGCATTGCAAAGTGAGGTATTAGCATCGGTATTAGCGACGTTGATACTGACACAAATAGCGACACTGATAATGACGCTAATATCGACTATTCTATGGTGTCGCCAATAACGACACTTTTTGCAATGACGGGGGCAAATTTCTTTATTTACATATTTGTCGCTTTTAACGTCGGTATAAGGCCTATATCTTGTAGTGTTATATGCCTTATATTATATATAGCATTATAATATCTTATTGCATCAACATTGCCTATATAATATCATTTATATGTATAATAGCATAATGAGACTTACCTTTGAAAGAATATCATATGCCCTATATTACATATAACATTAAAATAACTTGCAGCATCAATATTACCTACATTATATCATCTACATGTATAATTGCATGATGAGAATGAGGACTAGGGTCATGTGTATTGATATACATATGCACACATGTACATGTGATATGTGAGTGATATCTGCATTCACTTGTGATGTAAACATGTTTGTTTCTTGGATTTTGTGAAACCTCAATCTAAAAAGCACTTTGTAAAGCTTGCTTGGAATGAGGCAAAGGTAGTGTAATCATAGAGTTTCTTTGCCTATACATTCATTCATATTAGTAGAATGGTGCCTAACTTCATATTGCATACAATTACATTGCTAGTAAGAGATAAACAATGTTATTTTTAGCAAGGATTAACTTATAAAACTAAAGCAAGTAGGTAGAAGTCCAAGGAGTTCACCTTATAGAACATGTAAGATACCACATGAGTTCAAAGAAAAGGGAATTTTATCTGGTGAAATTTACAAGATTGTATTTACAAAAGAGATTTTTAAAGTATAATTTGAGAAAAACCTAGGGGCTTAGTAAAATAAAATGGGTCATTTTGTGGCCTTATAGTATGTTGAAAATAGGGTATTTCTTAATCTCCTTTGAATGCACATTATATAGAAGATTTTTTATAAGTGCACCCCTCAAGAGAGAGGGAATGATATTTTCTACATGATCAAATGTAGTAGACAAAAAATGATATTATTATTTGCATGCAAGTAGACCATAATCAAATCGCACCCGGTAATCTGCAGGACCACTAGTGGGGCAGGCAATTCTTTGGCGTAGGTGGTCCATTGGCTACAAATGATCCTCTAGCGGGTGAAAATACGAAGACACGAAGTTTTCAGTAACGCAAGCATGATTATAAAGATGGTGAAAGGGAGAAAGAGTCGTCGTCAGCAGTGTGAGCCAAAAACCTTTAGAGCGGTGGAAGATGGTGAGAGAGGGGAGAATTGAGCCGAGGGAGGTGATATGGCACGTAGGCTGCAGCGGCCTTGCCGTCTTTGGCAGTCAAGATGGAACCTTAAAACCGTGACGACTGCATGGGCTTTTGAGACATGTGCGTTGTGCGAGCTATGTCCTTTCACCATGGTCAATGCTAATTAGCAACACACACTCGCATCATAAAGGTGTTATACCACAATATGTGGACGCAAGTTACTTTTGTGAATAGGAAAACTCTCGAGTGATGATTTGGATGGCAGTGTGTGTAGAGGCCCTAAAGTTGAGGGTACAAAGGTTTGCTTATAAAGTTTAGGATTATCATAAAGTTGAGTATGTGCATAGAAGAACATTATCATAGATCTCCAATCTCTACCATGAGATACTTGTATATGCATTTGTGTACTTGTTGTACATACAACATTATAGGCCAAATGCATTAGATGAAAAGGATCAGCCATTCATCCTCATCATTCAAGATGAATGGATGTTAGAAATGTCAATTTGCTTCTCTCCACACATTGAGTGGGTGCTTGATAGCACTCTCAAGACTAATGTCTTTGGCTTTCCATTGTATGTGATAGTTCTACCAAATCAACATGGTGATGGGATTCCTATTTGGCTCATGTTATGCACAAATGAACCCTAGCACAAGTCAAGAGACGGTGGCTTTGGAACTAGCACTAAATATTGTGTTGTGTAAGGTGGATGATATTCATTCAAGAGCCATTGTTATTGATAAATGTCCATAAGAGCTTGAAGCAGTCTCAAAGGTAGTTAGTGAAGATTCACATAAAATAGGAAAGACCAACAATGATGCTAATTGCAAGTTTCTTGCCATGTCGACACTCTTATGTTGGTTTCATATAAAAAAAAGCATGGGTGGAGAACTTGCTTCCATATGTATGATTTTATGCTTTATCATGCAAAGTGTGGCTTTTAGTTGGAATTGATCTAAATTAGTTGAAATTGATCTCTCTCATGGTAGAGCAATGATATATTTGCCATGGTATGCTTACACATGTCCTAGAAGGCATGAGAGATTATGTATATAGCTCAATGGCAAGCTTGATGCATGCTCCTATGAAAGCAAAATTCAATGTAACATATCAAGAATTGTTGCAACTTTTCTCCTCCCATCTGAATGTACAATGCTATGTTTCCAATGGATGGTGTTTAAGGACGTGCACATGGTGAAGAAGATGGCCTAGGGTTGGTTGCCTCTTCCAACATGGACATGTGGATACAACAAACTTGGTTGAGAGACTATGGCAATATGTGAAATATAATCACTTGGTTGTAAGAATAAATAGGTCCATTTTAGACTTCTTTCAAGCTTTCATGGGGAATTCTCATACAAGATTTCAAATGGGAGGAACATTGCTAGAAATTTTCAAACAAAATTAGGAGATAGGTAAATGCTAAAATTAATCCACACTTTTTCCTCTTTTCTCTTATTCTATGACCATGCTTTTGATTTTCCATGTTTGCCATTTGTAGTAGACTCGACTTGTTTGCAAAATGCCTCTTTGTAAAGGGTGAAATGTCTACTACTAAGTTTCCCTTCTTTGAAGGGAAAAATGCCTCTTTCTAAAGGGTGAAATGTTTACTACTAACTCTCCCTTTTTTGAAGGGTGAAGTGTCTCCTACTAAGGGATTCCCTAGACTTCAAAACCAATATTTAAATGATAACTTTGTGATTGTTGGGTGGGATTGTGAATCGATTCTCATCTTGTTGATTTTGTCGATAAGAAGTTGTTTCTTTTAGACGGAGAAGGTTTTTCAAAGGTTCATCTTGCTCTAACCACTCATTCTTCTTTGAATTTTATGTGCCAAGGGTCAATGTTTATAAGCCTATGGGAAGTTTCAGCCTTTGATCACATCAATTATATAATTGATACTCAAGTCTTATGAAATCTAAGTATTATGATGTATTGGCTATTCATGTTTAGATGGAGCTAGATCTTTGTAGTCCTTCAAAATATTTGATATTTGTAACAATGCCTTTATTTCAACATATGTTTGAATATGTTTCCCTAATAGATTTTCACCATACTGAGATTTTTTAGAGTTATCATTTTTGTAGTGGCCCACAACTCATGTATCATAAAATGAGAGGTTTGTAATATAGCCACATGTCACATGGATGCTTCAAGGATTATTTTGGGACAAAAGCACAACTAGTGATTTCTTGAACAAGCACCTCCAACTATGAGAATATCTATGTCACATGGATGCTTTAAGGATTATTTTGGGACAAAAACACAACTAGTGATTTCTTGAACAAGCAACTTGAACTATGAGAATATCTATCTATAGCATGCCAACCATGTTTCAAAACCCTCACTTCTCTAGAGTTCCCAAAAATAGAGTGATATCTTGGATCACTTCAAGTGGAAAACCCTCTCAAACTTCCATTTACAGTCCAATCAAAATAGTGCTAAAGTTGTGAATAGTTGCCAAATGTCCTAAATTGGACTTCTAGAAAAGATATACAGGTGATATACATGGAACTTACAAAGTCTAAAATCTATTGGCAACTTACTATTTAAGGAGTTTTCTAATCTTTAGGGGGATCAGTCACATAAATATGTCAGTGTATCTTGTGGGTTCAAAAGAAGTGATATCTAAAATATCATTTTTACACATTTTTTTTAACATATAGTGGGATACGCTATAAAACAATTTTTCATATATTTAATAGAAAATGGGCATATCTTGTTTGGAGAAAATTCACAAAAGGGGTATTTTTAAATAGGCCTTGAATGCACATGATATAGAAGATTTATGTATAGTGACCCCTCGATTTTGTATTGAAAATTTTCAAGTACAAGGGATATCCCTATGTTCAAATTTTGGCCATGCCACCTAGTTTTTATTAATAAATACCCTTCTTGATTTTGGCTTAACAAAGTCACACATTTCTTTCACTATATTATTCATGCATCAAATATAAAACCACCTTACGAAACCTTTGTTCATCAATGAAACATAAACCTTAGGTTTATCCTCAAGAGGGTCACTCCATGATATGTGATATATCACTTGAGTTCAATAGAAGGGATTTTTAAAATACCATTTTTATACATTTTTAACATACAAAAGGGTGCAATATAAAGGGGCCATTTAAAGAAGAAGATGACTCCACTTTGCCATACACCAAAGAATGAGCTCCTCATTCACTTTTCAACTTTATATACAAAACCCTAAATCCCTTTTGGGTGGTCATCCCCTTATCTCCTTTTTTACATGGCCCTGGCTGTGGCATAGGCCCTTTTTTCCATTATTCTCCTATCTTCCTACCTTCCTTCCTACCGCCCAACTATCTTTATAGTTTGCACAGGAGGGAGCTTGGCGCTCTTTTACAAAAAGTTTCAGGGGTGCCTCATATTTAAAAGTGCACTTTTTTCTTTGCCTTAGCTTTTGAGGCTACCCTTGCGCTTTCAGTTGTTTCCCTTCTTACTTCTTCTGTTGTGTCCAATTTTCTTTTGGGCCGCCTCTTTTAGGTTCCGACTTGCGCTTTTTCGCTTTTTCTACTTTTTCTTGTTCTATGCTTAACATTACCTCCTCCTACCCTAGTGCTAGTCACGTGGCACTAATGGGTAGTAATTGGAAGGTGGGATGGGTATAGCCAAATGGATTTTTTGAGTTTGTATACAAGCCCTTGCAGGGGATGGTGTTGGATGAATCGGCCCTTGAAATTGAAGATATAATTGGGGCTGCCAACACCAACCTTAAGTGGATCTGTCCCTTGAAATTAAAGATTGTGTTGGTGGACGGATCCTTTTGGGAGAATAGCGGATGGACGATTCCATTTTTGAAATTGAAAATGGTGTTGGGCGGATGATGCCTCCTTGCACCTTCCGCGGTTGCTATGATGTGAGCTTAGCATGGCCTTCCTTATTCCCTTCAAGTTGCCTTATCCCTTCACCTATATCCTTGAAGACTTTACCACTTGCATAGGAGGAAACCTGGCATTTCTCATGAAATGAATTACATTGTGCCTCGCGCTTTCCTTGCAAGAGCCTTCGGAGGTTCTCCCTCATCCTTGAGAGAGAGCATTGCTAGAATATTTAGTGCTTACCTCCATCCTTTTTGAGTACCTTGCTAGAATCATTGGTGCTTTCCATCAGCCTTGAGAGAGCATCCTTCATCCTTAATAGGACCTCCCTCATCCTTGAGAGGAACTCCCTCATCCTTGAGAGGATCTTGCTAAAGTAGTCAGAGCTCCCCCACTTATTTCTGAGGTTGCCATCTCCTGCACTATTCCTAAGGAGCTTCTTCATTCACTTTTTGACTTAGTCTTCCTTTGTCTTCCTCTGCTTTGTTTTGGTTGCATGGTGACATGTTGTGCGACAGTGGTCATGTAAATTGATGATGATGTAGTTGCATGGGGATTGGTCTTTGGAAGAAACTGATCAACCGATTGAAGTGGTAGGTGTCGAGGGTGAATGGAGTGAATGATGGGGCCTTCGAAGTTGGTGGGTTGCATCATTTGTATTTACCTAAAAAAGAAAAGAAGGTGCACTATCTAGGGGGCATGTCTACCTTACCATGTGGTGCATTGTGCTCATACTAGTGGAATTGGGAGTTGGATTAGCAAGCATGGGTGTTGTTCCACACTTGAGGACCCAATTTCTGCATCAGTAGAGGTGCAATGCACAGCTTAGGGAGACAGATTTGGAAGTCATGCCCTTGAGGTGCCCTAAGTGAAGTGGGGAAGGAAAATGAGCTAGGGGGTTAGGGATGGAGCCGACTGACTGAAGAGCCACCAGGTGTTTCTAACTTGAGGACCCCTAGGTGCAGTGACTGTGACCTATATGCATTTTTTTTTTGCCACACATGGATCCAACCATAGCATAGATATCTTTGCTAACATTTGAGGTAAAAAGAGTGATGGGGGGCAGCATCCTTGTTGTAAACACCTCCCACTAAGGAGCCGTGGCTTGCTGCCCCCTTCAAAACTTAGCCCTATCCTTGCTCTCTGCTTATACTTTATTGCCTTCTACAAGGGCTAGTCGGTGCACTAAGTCACACACTTTTTCTTCTCTTGTGTTCACCCACTCATCTACTTTTTTGTTCATTTCTTCTAGGCTTCCATTATGCCTGTAAGCTAACGCCCTTAGCCTCCTCTCCTATTCCTTGATTTTTCTTTCCAAGCGATGTTGTTCTTCAAGCTTTGAGGCTAGCCTTTGTTACAGTTTTGCTATATGATTTTGGTGCCATTGGCTTCTCTCTTCTTCTACCACTGCTAGTTGCTCTATGATATCTCAGATCTTTTCAGCAAAAAGATGAAAATGAGCCTCTAAACTTACCCTCATGAATTAATTCCAACAGACTGATTTGTTCTTGACAATGCCCTTTTTTTAGGTCCATTTTCCTTACTTTCACCTCCTTGAGTTGACTTTTTAAAAAGTGGAGTACTTTAAAGTCGCGTGAAAATGATAAAAGTATGTTAGTTTTAATTTTAACTCAAAGCAATTGTAATGGGGATCATGGGAACATGGCATGGAAACATACCAGTCACACTGACAGTATATAAGGTGTAAGAGGGTATTTTGAGGCATTACAGAAATTATCAAGAAACTCTCTTTTCACCTTCTCAAGCTTCCATGGCTTCTTCTTCTTTCTCCTCTTCTTCTTCCTTTCTCCCTCTTTCTCTCTCTTCTTCTTGCCTTTCTCTCTCCTCTCCCTCTTCTTCTGCAGTCCTTCTCTCTCTCCTTCCCCTTAGTTAGGATAGTTAGGTCTCTTTCATTACAAGTGGTATCAGAGCTTTGTCCTTGATCCTTCTCTTTTCCCATAGATTTAGGGCTCTCACAGTTTCCCATAGTTAGAAAACTCCAGTTACATCTCTTTCAAAGTACATAGGAGTACTCAGGTAGGCTGTCAGCCCTCTTGAAGACTATGGCAGCCTTTCTTGGAGCTTTCCCAAGAACCATGGACACATCTGGAGGTAGGCAGATAAATTTGACAAGTCGTCACTAATTTTCATGCAAGTTTTTTTTAGGGTTTTGGGCAAAAACGAGGGTAGCACAGTTAGAGAAGGCCAAAAACTCAGTTACTTTTCAAGAAGACCTTCTCTCTCCTCCTTCCTCCAAGCTGCCTTGGAACCTCTAGCCCAAGAACCTCAAGAATCTTGCTTCCCCCTCTTCCTCAGCAAGAATGGTTGGTCCCAATGCTTTTCCCTCAGTTGGAGCAACATCTAGAGCAGCAACAAGCTTGGTCTACCTTGTCTGTAGTGTCCAAGGAGCAGCCCTGAAATTTGTGGTGCAAAAAACAGGCTGCTTCCTGGCCTGCTGGACAGCCCTCCTCTCTTCCTTGATCTCACTCCTGGCTCTTGGCAAGCTTCTTGGGCACCATTGAAGGCTTCCTCCTCAACTCTTGGACTCCCCTTTGCACTTCAAGAAACCCTGGTCTGGTGCAGTCCATGGTAGCCATGGAACCTTGGTATCAAGCTCAGAAATCTTGAAGATTTTGGTCTTTTCTTGGTCCTCGGGAGTCCCTCTTCAAGCCTAGCTCAAGATTTCAGCCATCAAGAAGCATGGAAAGAGGATTTCAAGCAAGATTTAAAGGCATGCACTTTTGGGCAGCCATGGCTATGGGAGTAGAACTTCAATTTCAACAAGAGCTCTTCATGGGAAGGTCCTGAGCCATCCAGCCCCAAGCTAAGCATGCGGGATCAAAGTGGAGCTCTCATGAAGGACTGAAGTGGCATTAGTGGCTGCCTTCTTCTCCAAAAGACTCAAGGTAACCAATTCTTGGCTCTCATTCTCTCAGTTCAATACTCTTGTTGAATCCTATCCACTTGTTTGAGAGAATGTATGAGTCCAAGTAGATAATAGGAGTCCCAGACATTGAATGCATGCTGAATATTAATCCCAGTCATTTCCCTTTGATTTTATGCACTGGAATGGATTTTACTCGTGCTAAAGCTTCATTGAGATTATATTTTTGCTTACCCATAACCCGTTTGGCTTCTTGTGAATTGGTTGAGCCAAGAATTGATTTAAAAAATCCATTGTATAAGGGTGAGTAGGCAGTGAGTCACTGCCGGTAAGCTCTCTATCCCTATTTCCCATTCCAATTCCATGCACTTCATGAAAATCCCAAATTTTTGATTCTTGAAATGCATCTCATGCTGGGTGTTTAATTAATAAATGTCTACCATGTATATTCTGGGTGAGGAAAAGCTTGATGCCAGGCGAGGTGGCAAGACAAAAGAGGGGTGACCCCCCCTTGCCATCAAAGACCCTGAAGGGGTGCACATCCCGACCCGGGGGGAACATTGCCCACCTCCCGGTGATCTGAAGCCCAAAGAATTATTGCAAGTGCAGGTACATTTGATGTAATAGCCTGAACCTTGATCATTTGAGTCTACAATCCCCTACATACATTGGTAATGTCACGAACCACTTGGTAATGTATGGTGGATGCAATGCAAGAAGGGTAGGGTATGCAGTTATGGAAATGGTCTCAGCAATGAACTATGGATGTAAGAGATGTATGGCTTTATGTGGCATTGAGAGCCACCATTGAGGCCCTAGATGTCTGGGATAAGACCCTCACCATTGGGATAAGGTATGCTCCTTGTTGAGGGAGTCCTTGCAGGGTATTGCAGACAGTTAGTCCTACACAGTCAACCACAAAAGTTGATTACAGAAAAGCCTTCTTATGTGAGTGAGTGCAGGCTCTATAGATTGATTCAAAGAGGCATCTTCCCCTTTGATCTGAACTAAAAAACTCCCCATTCCGCCTTACGGTTTGGGAGATACACTCAGTTTTGTGCTCAGAGGTACTGTGGGACAGGCAGCAGTCCTACACAGTCAGCCCACAAAAGTTGATTACAGCAAAGCCTTCTTGTGTGATTGAGCACAGGCTCTATAGCTTGATTTGAAGAGGGCATCCTCCTCTTCAATTTTAACTAAAGATCTCCCCATTCCGCCCTACGGTTTGGGAGATACACTCAGTTTTGTGCCCAGAGGTACTGTGGGATAGGCAGCAGTCCTACACAGTCAGCCCACAAAAAGTGATTACAGCAAAGCCCTAATCATTTACTGTCAGATATATTTTTACATAGCCTCATAGAGGGGATCAAGGGCTTTCAATTTGAATCAAAAAATTTGGCGATCGAAGCTCCCTAGCTCAAGATATCATCATTTCTGTAACAAGGGGTCTGGTGGACTACACTTGGGATGGCAGGCCACAAGGGTAAAGCAAAGGCCCAGGAGGAATTTCAATGTGAAATGAGGGACTCCTGTGCCTCAATGAACGATCCTAGCTCAGCCCAGGAGGATTGTGAAGACATGTTTGAAGAGCGTGCCCCCGAGATAGACTGCTTATCTCTGCTCAACCAAACCTTATGCCAACATGAGACCCATCATGCTGAATGACATCGAGAGATGGAGCAATGCCACAGGGAGATGGAAACCTGCCAAGATCACCGTCATTCCGAGATGATGGCCAAGATGGACTTACTCGTAGAGCGCATGGGCGCCCTCATCCCTGCCATTGCCCTCCCCCTCCCCCCCCCCCCCCCCCCCGGATCGACCCAAGGAGTATGTCCCTCCCCATGAGGCTAACCGCCCTCCCCCCTTGGAGACCGGGCATAGCCCATAAGGTCTCGATGGTACCCATGGCATTCCCCATAGCACTTATGAGACGGGTGAGCCCTCCACTCGACATGATGAGCCCCTCCTTCCCTCCCCCGTTACGAATCCTTCAAGCCCATCCTTGGCACCCCAACTCCCCCATAACGGAAGCTACTTGCACACTCAAGGAAATGGCTCCAATGCAAATCTTGGGCAGCATGGAATGCACGAAGTGCATAGGCAGCATGTACATGGCAATGGGCAGTACGCATATGGCAATGGGCAGCATGCATATGGCAATGGGCAGCATGGACATTTTGGACAGCAAGGTCCTAATGGGCAATTTGGTCCTCATGTAATGCAAGGGTAGCATGGTCCCCATGGAAATTTTGGACAGCCGAGGATTGGACAACAAGGCATGTATGGGCAACATGTAGCACATGGCATTCATGGGCAGCAAGGCCCAAATGAGCTGCGTGACAAGATTATGTTTACTAAATTCAATGGGCAGTCCTCATCCCTAGCTGAACTAAAATAATGGACCTCTAAATTGGAAGCCTATTTTCTCATCTACCCCTGTACCAATGAGGCAAAGATCATATTTGCCTCCCTTAATTTAGAACGTTTTGCCCACACATGGTGGAGATTCGTTCAAAGAGAAAATCAGCAGTTTCGTGATTGAGAAGAGTTCAAGATGCATATGATCCAAGTTTTTGTCTCCCCAGTGGAAAAAGAACACTTGGCTAGGCAATGGTATCAGTTTGATCAGCAAAATCTCACTGTGAGGGAGTACACCAACCAATTTATAAACCTATCCATGTATGTTGAGGCAGTCAGTGATGAGGCCAAATTGCATAAATAGATTTATGGGCTAGATGCGATCTCTCAACTGATGTAATGGCTCAAAAGCTAGCCACCCTGTTTGCAGTCATAGAATTGGCTGAACACTATGGTCGGAAATACCATCACAATGAGGGCATGCAGCCCATTGCAGGACACCAAAGATACCCTATCAGGCAACCCCCATATGCTAATAATTATTGCAGCAACAATGCAGGGAATGGTAGCCCCAAAATCCCTACTTACCCCACTTTTAATGCTGAAACGAAATATGGCAGTTTTGGGATAGCACCACCCTCCAAAAGTGACCCAAAGTATGCTGAAAATAAGACAAGGAATGGCTTCAGTCCTAACAGTCGAAAATTCATTCCTCTTGAAGTTGTCAAGGATAGAAAAGCCAAAGGCTTGTGCTTTAAATGCGGGGATAAGTATACGACTGATCATGCATCCAAATGCCCCTTCAAGAACGCCATTGTCAAGTTAAATAGCATATATGTGCTAGAAGATAGTGACAAGTTAGAAGAGGACTTGCATGACAACTCTCCAATGATGACATTTGTTGAAAATGCTGAATATGAGGAGGATCTTGATACCGATCAGTTTTATGACTCACCGGACGGATTCCCTTTTGACCCTGGTGGCTGTCCCATTGATGACATGCTTAGGAATGACCCTTGGCACCCCTCATTCCCCACTATATCAGCTTGCTAGATCTCCATGGATGCATGGACCGGCTCTAGGAGCCCGAACACCCTACGAGTGCATGGTAACATTGATGGCAAGAGTGTATACATCCTCATAGATAGTGGCAACACACACAATTTTGTGAATAAATCAACTCTTGGCCATTTGACATGTGTTCCCACTGAATTACAACAATCTCTTTGGGTTCAAGTGGCCAATGGAAATGAAGAAGTGAGCTCCCATGTATGCACACAATTGTCTCTTATGCTGGCTAAAAATTACACAGCAAAGGTGGACTTAATTACCTTGATATGGGCCCCATGGATGTTGTTTTGGGATGTGATTGGCTTCAGCAGTTGGAAAAAATCTCTATGGACTTCTCTCAGCTGTATATGGAGTTTGTAATGCATGGGCAGCTTGTACACTTGGAGGGAATCAAAGGAAATGCAGATTTTCTGCTTATAACAACAAGACAACTCAAAAAAGAATTTAAGAAACGCTCCCAAATCTTTGTCTTGCATTTGCATAAGGATAATGATGACCAACACACCTTGGGGAAGCAAAATGCAGCACTAAAAGCACTTTTGGCTGAATATGAGGACCTATTTCAGGCCCCCACTACCCTTCCCCCTCATAGATCGGTGGATCATCCGATTGACTTGGAGCCCCATGCCAAGCCCATCAATAAACCCCCATATCGACTCTCTAAATGTGAGAGAGAGGAAGTAGCAAAGCAAGTCAAGGTGCTCATTGAGATGGGATTCATAGAGCCTAGCTCTTCCCCTTATGCCTCCCCGGTTCTATTGGTTAAGAAAAAGGATGGATATTTCCGGTTGTGCATTGACTATCGTGATCTCAATAAGATCACCGTAAAAAATAGATACCCCATCCCTCGAATTGATGACTTGCTTCATGAACTCAAGGGAGCATGCTACTTCACCAAGATTGATTTACAATCCGGTTACCACCAAATCAGAATGAAGGTGGGTGATGAAGTCAAAATAGCCTTTCGGACTAACCGTGTCTTGTACCATTTCCTTGTCATGCCATTTGGGCTCACTAATGCACCCACCACATTTCAGAGCTTAATGAACAAAATATTGCAGCCATGGCTTTTCCAGTTTGTGTTGGTATTCTTTGATGATATACTCATTTACAACAAGTCACTACATGAGCATCTGAAGCATGTCAAGCAAATTTTTGATGTACTAAGAGAGCACTGGCTATTTGCCAAAGAAAGCAAGTGTGTCTTCATGTAAATAGAGGTTGAGTACTTGGGACACATTGTTAGTGAAAAAGGCATCCAAGCTTATCCTAAGAAAGTGCAATGTGTCCGGGAGTGGCCCACCCCCACTACCACTACCTCCTTGCGTGGTTTTCTTGGCCTATCCTCTTTTTATCAAAGATTTATTCGCCATTATGCCACAATTGCAGCCCCGTTATCAGACAGGCTGAAAAAAGAGGCTTTCCTATGGGATGAATTGGCTGACTGCAGTTTTCAACAGAGCTGAAAGACTTGCTCACTTCAGTCCCCATCCTCGTATGCCCCGACTTTTCAAAGGATTTTACCATTCAGTGTGATGCTAGTGGACGGGGTATTGGCACAGTCTTGCTGCAAGAACATGGGGTAATAGTATTTGAGAGCCAAAAATTGGATGGTAAAGAGAGAGAGTTGCATGTCTATGATCAGGAGATGTTGACAGTCATTCATGCTATCAAAAAGTGGCATCACTACTTGTATGGCAGCTGATGTAAGGTGAAAAGTGACCTTCGTGTGCTCAAATACTTCTTGACTCGGCCCAACCTCACTCCCAAACAACGTAGATGGGTGGCTACCCTACAAAACTATGACTTTGAGATTACCCACACCTGTGGCAAGGACAATGTAGTGGGGCTGATGCACTCTCTCGCATGTGGGCATGCAAGGATTCATCCATCATTGAACTCCACCATGATTAGATTGAAGAGATCCAAGTAGCATATTTTCTTGATGTTGAATTCAGCCCTCTTTTCCAGAAATTACAGTAAGGTGTCATGGATGACAATTCCCAATATCAGTTCCACAATGGCCTTATTTGGATCCATGGCCGTATTGTGATTCCCCATGCCTCTTCCTTCACCCAAAGGATCCTTGAAGAGATGCATTCTTCACCGATTGCTGGCCACTTAGGGGTCTTCAAAACATATGACTGAGTTTCAAAAAGCTTCCATTGGAAAGGCCTATGGCGAGATGTTAAAGACTTTGTGTCTAGATGTGTGCCTTGTCAACAAAATAAAGATAGCACTCTTAAACTGGGTGGATTGTTGCAGCCTTTACCTATCCCTGAAGGAAAATGGACCCACATTACCATGGATTTCATCTTGGTTTATCTACAACCAAGAAGGGTTGGGATAGCATATATGTGGTAGTTGACCCGACTCACTAAAGTAGCCCATTTCATCCCTACAAAATCTCAGTTTACAGCATCTCAAGTTGCCACTCAGTTTATGGAGCATGTTTTTAAGTTGCATGGCTTACCCCACGCAAATTTATGAGTCAGTTTTGGCAGACAATTTTCAGCTCCATGGGGACCAAATTGGCTCCGTCTACAGCCTATCATCCCCAAACGGATGGGCAGACCGAGAGAGTCAATAAGTGGCTTGAAACTTATTTGCGACATTTTTGTCATGATGTGCAGAATTCTTGGGACGTATGGCTGCACTTGGCTGAATTTTCTTACAACAACTCCACTCATTCGAGCATTGGAGTCTCTCCCTTCAAAGCATTGTATGGTTATCGGGTTCCCTTTCCTACTGTGATCTTCAATGAAAAGCTCAACCCCCTTGGAAAAGAAGAGTTGGACCACATGCAAGCTTTACTTCAACAATGCAAGGTAAACCTCAAAAGGGCTCAAGAGCACATGAAGCTCCATGCCGATGCAAAAAGAAGACCCCTTGACTTTCAAGAGGGTGAATTGGTACTCCTCAAGGTCCCCAAGTCCCGTTATGCCACACTAAAGGACGGTTCTTGCAACAAGTTGGTACACCGTTACTATGGGCCCTACAAAATCATTAAGAAGGTTGGGGACTTGGCTTACCATCTCCAACTCCCTCCCACTACTAAGATTCATGATGTCTTCCATGTGAGCCAGTTGAAACCTTTCATTGGCACTCCCAAAGATCATGTGGAGGAGCTACCACCCATAGATGAGGAGGGCCTTATCCAGTACATTCCTAAAGCGGTCATTGGGCAACGTGAAAAGCAACTCCACACCCGTTCCATACATGAATACCTGATCAAATGGCAAGGCCTACCAATAGAGGAAGCCTCTTGGAACCTAGCATCTATTTTGGATGAATTTCCACATCTCAAGGAGGCCGTATTGGCTAGAACTTAACCATGACACCTATTTTGGGCTGCAGTCTGCATCTGGAAAGCCACCTATTTTGTACCAGTTTTGGTCCTAGTATATTTTCAGCCCCATCCCCCATACATGGGCTGAAAGTACACCTTGAGGGCTCCGTTGCAACACCTTACTTGCCCCAATCGGAGTTCCCTAGTGGAAGTTATGGCTGTTTTTCTCCAGCCATACCATCTGGGACAGCACACTAGTAATTCCTGGACAGCCCTCTATTTTGTAATAGTTTTGATCCTGACCTGATTGCACCCCTGCCCCACCCACATGGGCTGAAAGTACATCTCATGGGTTCCGTAACGACACCTCAACTGTCCTATTCAGAGTTTCCCACACAAAGTTATGGCTGATTTCCTACAGCACACCCTTATAGTCCATGACTACATCCCTTGTTTTTTAGGACAAAAACTTTATGAGACAGGATGGTTTGTAATGAACAGGGATCACGGGAACATGGCATGGGAACATACCAATCACATTGATGGTATATAAGGTGTAAGAGGGAATTTTGAGGCATTACAGAAATTATCAAGAAACTCTCTTTTCACCTTCTCAAGCTTCCATTGCTTCTTCTTCTTCTTCTTCTTCTTCTTCCTTTATCCCTCTTTCTCTATCTTCTTCTTGCCTTTCTCTCTCCTCTCCCTCTTCTTTTGCAGTCCTTCTCTCTCTCCTTCCCCTTAGTTAGGACAGTTAGGTCTCTTTCATTACATCAATAGATTATTTACAAGTTTTGCAGTTCATGCTCTTTTTATATGCTTTTATCTCATAACTCATTATATTATTGTCCCAACTTTTGTAAACTTAGATTTGTAATATTTCTCTTCTATTTCAACCTCATTTGTTGTAAATACCTCAATGTTCTTTGTCTTCCATGGCTTCTTTCTCTAGTGTTTTTTTAAGACGGTGATCTAACTCTATATAAGTAGGTATGGACTACAATAGAATTGATAATGATATGTGGTTCTGTCAACATGCAAGCTATAGGATTAGATAACAATGCTTCCCTCTTGTAAAGGTCCTCACAATATTAACAATGAAAAATAGAAAACATGAGCTTTCATAGGAAACAACAAATTCTAGGGCTCAAAATACAAGATAAAAATTCGCATGGAAGGATCCATGGAGCATGTGTATACTTTGAAGATCTTCACTAGCACCTCCCATGTGCAATATTTTCTAGCTCATTATAAGGCAATGAAATTTACTTTTTATAATATTAGATTCTTGGAGGACTTTTTACTTTAGTTATCATGATTTTTTTAGAGATTGAAGAGTACTTTTTAGTTTGTACAGATGTGTTTTCATCAAGTTACGAGCATTGAATGGCATCCACTAGAGTCCATGATAAGTAAATTTTGTATAACAGATGTTGAATTTGGGAACCTGATTCATCTCAATCACCCATCCTTATTTTTCATTGAAAATTTTTATATATTTTGTACTTTCATATTATGTTCTTCCATGTATACATATTTTTAGCTATTCCAAGAGGGCATTGTAAGATTTTCAAAGTGTTGAACTTATTACTTTTATATATCTTTTTCCATTTTTCTTTTAAGTGCTCGAGCTTACTATAAAAACTAATATTTCTAAAGAGAATAAGAGAAACTCAATAAATTACCAAAAATCATCAAGTATTGATTTTTTATGAATGTAAAGAGTTATCTATATTCACAATGCCTTTTTTTATACATCCTTAATTGTGGTATTCCAAGATTTCTAAGAAGATTCTCAAGACTTTGGTTGTGTACTTGTTGAACTAGGTAAACTTTTAGGGGATTCTTAAGCTCATTTTCCCCTTTGTGGGGACTTTAGTGGAACATTTTGGGAGTCATCAGGTGCATTTTGGGAGTCTTGAGCTTCACTTTCCCTTTGTTGTGGTGATTGTGGGGAACTTTGTGGTGGCATCCTTGGTTTCTCCAACACTTTTCTCAATTATTATCTTACCCTTGCTAGATGTATGCTCCTTATTCTTGATTGTAGATGAAGACTTCTTGGTTGTTGATGGCTTCTTTGCAATCGACTTCTTGGCTATAGCTAGCTTCTTGGTTGCTATTGGTTTCTTAGCTGCAATTGGCTTTGTTTTAGTAACTACCTTCTTTGTTGTGGCCAGTTTCTTGGATAAGCCTTTCTTACCAACTCTAGGTATTCTTTGAAGTTTGGGGGAGTTTGGGTCAGAGTTCAACGTGTCTTTCAAGAAGAACTTTGATTGCTAGTGTCCTTACTAGCCAAACAAAGTCATTTTTGTAGCAATCTTCTATGAACTTAAAAAATATGATGAAGAAAATGAAGAAGAATAGAAATATATTTTCACAATGCTTAGAAACTTGAAATGTACTTACATTTATTGATCTATTTTCAAGCATGAACTTTGCTCAAAGAAATCCCCATGAGTTTGCAATAACCCTCCGTCCAGAAGACAAGGTATCAAGCTGGTGTGGGACTTGCAAGTTGTAGACAAATACCTCTTTATCCCTTTCAAGAACTAGAAATTTATCATTAGAAGTTCACTTGGAAAAGACCACTAGTAGAAATTCAAATCATACTTATAGTGTACCATCCCCATGGAAACCATGGAGGGAATTCATTAAAAAAAAAATTGAATTTGAGGTCCAAAATTGATGCACTCCAATATGAACTGTATATAAAAACATATTTAAGTGTGATATATCAAGGCAATATAAGTAATTTTTTTCTTTAAATGAGGATCAAATGGATAGAAATATACCCCTCATGAAATGAATTGGAGATCATCAGGTTAATCTCTTACAAAAAGAAATCAATTAAGTTTGAATTTGCTTTTGTAGAGATAAGGGATCAACAATATAAATCTTGTTGATCTTATTAGTTGGGAGGGTCACCATCAAACACCTATACACAATTAGACAAGAACTACAACTAGGAAAATTTGAAAAGAAGAGGAAATTGATTACTTGTACTCAATGATGTGCAAGGTGGAATTCCAAAGTTAATGTAGTCTTTTTGCATGCCATTGGGTCCATGTATGTTCAGTGTGCATAAATTATTTCTTATGAGTAGTAAGCATTTCGAACTTTAGGACATAGTTTAGTCATAATTAACCAAAACAATAAGAAGAGTTTGCAACCCATGATGCAAATTTTGAATTGATCAAGTTGTGTGAGTGCACACCATGAAGTTCAATAAGCAATATTAAGCATTTGGGATTGTAGCACAACATAGTTTAATCACACTTAGCCAAAACAATGATGAGAGTTTGCAACTCATGATGCAGATTTTGAATCGATCAAGCTATGAAGTGCATACCAAGAAGTCCGGTAAGCAATCACTGAAATAAATTTTATCTCTTTTACCAGTATTCCATGTCAAACAAATTTAAATTTCCAAGAGGAGGATCTTGATGATCCAAACTCAATGATGTATAATGGGAAATTCTAAACTTTAATAATATTTGTTTGCATTGTCGGGTTTGGGTCCACTGGATTATCATTTGAAATACTTTTGTCTTTAAGTAGTAGTTTCATCCTTAGCAATACTTTTCTCTTCAACAATTTTATTCTCTTGTCCTCTTGAAAATGTGTTATTTTCATTCTCTTTATCATTTGTGTCTTTTTGTTTGCCATTTGCCTTTCTCTATTGCTCAACTTGGGTATTTGGAAAAATTTCCTCCTCTTGAATTTTGTCATTGTCATCTTCTTATCAAAAAATTCTTATTGTGTACTATTATCCCCCTTCATCTCCTACTCACCCTAGCTTAGTCAAATTATCTTCTTGTCCTTGATCTGCAAACATGTCATTGTCATTCCCTTGCTCAACAAAGTCCCCTTGGTGGGGAATTTCTTTTTATCCACACAAAGTCACCTCTTCTATGAGCACTTCTCTAAGAAATAACTTCTTTGACTCCTTGGTCCTTCTATTAGGAATACTATTTAAAATTGTGTAGGCCCTTCTATCAACAAAGTGAGTAGGCTCAAGCAATTTGTCAAATGTCTACCTTATCAACTTTGTTGTATACATATCCTTATCCATTAACATGACTCCATGGACATGTGTAGCACAAATAGGGCTATCTTGTAGAAATTTAATTAAGTAGTCTTGAGCAGATTCATGTAGACATGTGACGGAAAAATATTGTCTATCATCTTACCCTTAGGAAAAATCTATGGTAGATGCCCTTGACAAGCCTTAGGAATGGAGTCGTTGGAATGAGCCTATCAAAGGAATTTTGGGCTTTCTTGATTTCTTTCAATGCATTCATTTGTTGGGCCAACCTCTTCCTCACAAACTTGGCTACCCTGTCCTTAGCACTGTTGTCCAATGCATGGGCATATGCACCTTGCTTGTCCTTTTTGAGATTTCATGCCCTCTTCTTTTGATCCAGTGTTCCAGCATAAAAAACTTTAACTCCTTCCTTCATGACTCTCTCAGCATCATGTAGTACTTCTTTATGTTTTCCCTAGACTTGAGCTATAGCAAGAGGCACTGCATCTCCCTCCACTGATTTTCCCAAAGTGCGATTTGTATCTACTCCCTCCAAAGGAATCTCAAGACTAGGGTCCTATGGTGGATTGGTCACTTTTGGGTTGACTCTACTTTAAGTGTGGCCTTCGATAACTTACCAACTTATTCCCTTAGCACTTCCTTCACTATGTTTTTTTATCCTTTGCCATTGTTTGGATTGCCAACACCTAAATCAACACATGAAATACACCATTGATTATGGAAATTTCTCGATCACAAAATGTAGATAAGGGTGAACTAGAGCAAGTAGAACCCCTTGTGCATGTTGTGAGGTTTGACTTATAAGTGAAGCATGAATCTAGGGAAATTTTTCAAAGGAAAGAGATGGAGAAGAGACCAGAAAACAAGACACACAAAAGGATAGAACAAAGTGGAGACATTGGCTTGACAAAATGGATAGTCTTGAAAAGCTTGGAACATGTCTAAATTTTTGGACCACATGGTGCACAGAATGATGGTTTCATATAAAGAAAACCCCATTATGTGTAGTATTAGTCTAGCTTGGACAAGCATAGAGAATGCAACCCAACAATGCCTAAAGATGGGATGATTCCAAGAATTTTGCAAAAAGTTGACTTCAATAGTGAGGGAGAATTGTAGATTTCAATAATTGACTTGAATAGTGGACATGAATAGTTTACTTCCATAGTAGACATAAATTGTAGATGATGAATAGTGAGTAAAAAATAAAAAAATAGATGGGCGATACATATATGTCACGACCACACATGTGACACAACATCACTCTACCACATGTCAAACAAAGTAGAAATCGCACGTACCTCATTCCATGTGGACATGCATGCCAAAAAATCCCAAGTTTCCACATGGAAAACATGCCAATTTTTTTTGTTTGCCATGTGTCAAAAAGCATGCCATTAATCTCAGCATATCGTTTTCCATGTGGCACTCATCCTAGGTTTTATGGAACAATTAAGCCCCCCTCATGTCATCATCATTATGGTACTATAAATACAAACAATCTGTGACATAAATCATTTTTTATACATGAAAACACACAATGTACGAACTCCTTGGCAAGGTTTTACCCAAACAGAAAATGTGATGTGCAAGTATCAACTTTCTCATTGTGATCGGATCGTCTTCAAGCACATGGTAAGGTCTGAAAGCTTTGTGCTCCTTGACATTTTTGTTGCACTATTTTGAATCTCTTGTTATCTCTCATCACACACTATCATTGCCTTTGGCTCACGTTGCACCCAACTGCACCCATGTAGTAGTGGCATATGAGAAACTTGGAAAGACTCTCCTCACACAGTGGGGTATGGGTTATTGTCAACACTTGCCCCTACCACCAACGGGCCTCTCAAAAATCTGCAACACATTTTCTATGATCATGACTTTTGGTACATTGGGTTGTAGGGAATTTCATGTTGATGTCTTTTATGCCTACAAATGATGAGTGAAAAAGGGTGCTTTATTACACACACACACACACACACACACACACGCACACACACACACACACACACACACACACACACATGCACACATGCACGCATGCACACACACATGGAGAGAGAGAGAGAGAGAGAGAGAGAGAGAGAGAGAGAGAGAGAGAGAGAGAATGTGTGTGTGTGTGTGTGTGTGTGTGTTTGTGTGTCTAGATTGAATCATGGGGCTGACATCATTTAGCAACACGAATTGATTTTGAGAGGACCTTTGTTAACAAGCATTGGTAGAAGGAGGAAAAGAGAGATGTGGAAGTACCTTATAAGCTCATGGTAGGCTAATTCACTTTGTTGGTGTGATATGATCCTAGTTCCAAAACATGTTAGTTTGCAAATTAGACCAAATTGTGTAGAAAAAGAAATGATGAGCCACTCCAAAAGTCTCTTCTTGTGCCATAGGGTCTAGTCTGCCATGTGTCTAGAGAGACACTTGAAGGGCCTTCACTATTTAATGAGTTATGTGATTGTGTTTTTCTCCCTGCTCCAAAAGGTTTTCGGTTGGATACCTTTCTTAACCCAAACCCTATGATGTGCAAATTATTAATAATGTTGAGCCACTTTCAAAGTCTCCTCCCATGTCATAGGGTCTGGGTTGCCATGTGTCCAAGGACGCACCCAAAGAGCCTTCACAACACTATTAATCAACTTTGCCTAATGAATTTCCATCTTGCATGTCTTATGACTTATGTGATTGTCCTATCTTCCATGCTCCAAAAGTGTTTAATCAAATACATTTCTTAACTTATGATGTGCAAACTCAGGGGGGTCACTCATGAATATATGTATATAACGTGATTTCAAAATAAGGGGTTTTTAAAACACCATTATTATATATTTTTTACATACAACATAAGGGTGTCATATAAAGGGGTTACTTACAGATTGAATAGAAAAGGGTTGTGTTTTATTCAATAAAAATTCACAGATTAGGATATTTATAAATAGGCCATGAACACACGTTATATAGAGAATATATATATAGTGAACCCCCCGAGTGTGCAAACAACAATGCCAAGCCACTCTAAAAGTCTCCTCTCATATTGTAGGGTTCAAGTCTACTATGTGTCTAGGCACACACCCAAAGGGCCTTCATGCCACCATTGATCAACCTAGACTAGCAATTATTCATCTTGCCTATCTACTAACACTACAAGGATATAGGAGTATAGCGACGGCTATTTCCAATGCAATTTAGCAGTGGCGTTGTCGCAAATAGAGATGGTACTTAGGCAAAAAAAAGGATGTTGAAACCTGAGCGCGGCATTTTGTGCGAAAGAGTAAAAGAGGGAGCGAAAGGGAGAGCAAACTTCATCTTTCATTTGAGAGGGAGAGGGAGAGAAAGAGAGAAAGAGGGAGAAGGAGAGCTTCTCACTGCCACTGCTGCCATTTGCAAAGAAGAGGAGGAAGCACACGGAGGGCGAAGAGGAGCTGCTGAATCCATCCTCGGGCCTTTGCGGTGAGTGCATTGTTCCCTCTTGGTTTGTTTTTGTTTTTTCTCCTTTTCTTTTGCTTGTTTTTGTTAAAAATGATGTGTAGTGAGAGAGAAAGAGAGAAAATGAGAGAGGGAGAGGAAGAGAGAAAAAGAAAGAAGAAATAAGAGAGAGAGAGAGGGCAAAAACATGAAACATAATAAAGAAAGAGAGAAAGAGAGAGGGAGGGAGGGAGAGAGGAGAATGAATAGATAAAAAATAAAGAGAGGGTAAGATCTTGCTCTTTAATTTCTTCTTTTCTTAGTAGTAGTAGTAGTAGTAGTAGTAGTAGTAGTAGTAGTAGTAGTAGTAGTAGTAGTAGTAGTAGTAGTAGTAGTAGTAGTAGTAGTGAGAGAGAGAGAGAGAGAGAGATGTTTTGTTAAAGGAAATGAGAGAGGGAGAGGAAGAGAGAAAAAGAAAGAAGGAATGAGAGAGAGAGGGAATAAACATGAAACATAATAAAGAAAGAGAGAAATAGAGAAAGAGGGTAACTAAAGCATTATAAGGAATGGACTTGGAGAGAAAAGAGAGATTTTAGAAGAGAGAGAAAGAGAAGAGAAGAATAGAAGATAGAAAGAAGAGAGAAGGTGTAAGAAGCCATGGATGTTGTGAACAAGAAGGTAGAAGGTGAAAGAGACTTGTTTATTGTACTAAATGATCAAAGGCTAAGCATAATTTAAACTAACTAAAGCATTATAAGGAATGGACTTGGAAGGGAAAGATAGATTTTAGAAGAGAGAGAAAGATAAGAGAAGACTAGAAATAAACTCAAACAATACACCCTTGTCAGCCTGTCTAGGTGCAATTCCACTAGACCCCTTATTAGAAAATTTACTATATCTTTTGCTCCTAGAGTCCAATTACTGAAATTTCTGACTCAAATCAAATTTTGATATCCCCACTTCAAATCAAGCTATCAAGCTCCCAAATCAAATCATGATAGAAATTCTTGTAATAGAAATTGTGAATTTGTCCTGTGAATTCCTACAACTTGTAAACACCTGTAGAAGCCATGTTTCACCCTAAAATGGGACTTGAAGTACTTGTAGACCCCCAAAACAACTATTAGATCTATGATGAGATATAGGACACCTATAGGTATCTAGGAAACATCTGCAATTGATAGGTACCTGTTGGAAAGACCTGTATATGTGTACAAGGATGTCACAAACTACCTTGTTTGATACCATTAGTCTTCAAATCTTCATCCACTATTTCCCAAGTGGTCTTCTGTGATCCACCATCTGTGATGAGGAATAAAACAACAAGATGGGCACCTAAATGGGCTTTGAAACTCCGAAATATGTGCAAAGTTCCTTCTGGGCCATGTTGTGCACCCCTACGGAGTCTTAAATAGCAAGGGAGGGTCACCTCTCTATTGTCTTGTTATCTCGTCTGGCTTCAACCTTTTTCCTCAGTCAGAATATACATGGCAAAGCTTGTTTTCTAACAATCAATGCATGATATGCATGGCTGAATCAAAATTTTTCCATTTCATAATATGCAAGAACGGAAATGGAATGGGGCTAGAATTGAAATGAGGATAGGTAAGGAATACTTACAGCAGTGACTCACTGCTTTACAATTTTATTCCACTCACCACTTGATTCTACTCTCAGCCAAATTGCATTCAATCCATCAAGCAATCAAGGTAAGGGTTAGGCATAAAGTTTCCAACAAACGGAGAAGATTATTAACAATTGGCTTTTGATTTTTATTGAGATGGATGAAAAGAATTTAGCACAACATCATTTAGCCCTAAGTTGGGTCTAAATGTAATCAAATGGTCATTCTTAAATGGGACTACTCTTAATTCTCCATTTTCAACAATTGGATAACTTAAGCAATTGGATATTAAAGGGATTAAGAGTGAAATTTAGAAATATCTCTTTCATTGTTGGAGTAGATGAGTATGGAAGCTCCAATTACCATTTGATACTTGAAATTCTTGATCTCCCACTTGATGTAGCCAAGGGAATAATTAGCTCCCAAATTCTCTAAGATCAAACTTGCCAACACACCTAAGGATTTGCAATTGTTTTGTACAAAGAGAGGGTAAGATCTTGTTCTTTAACTTCTTCTTTTCTTGTTTGTAGTAGTAGTAGTAGTAATAGTAGTAGTAGTGGTGGTGGTGATAATAGCAGTGGTGGTGCTGATAGTAGTACAGAGAGAGAGACAGAGAGAGAGAGAGAGAGAGAGAGAGAGATTTTGTTAAAGGTGCACCTTTGGTGTGTTCAAGTGCAAACCTCGCATTGAAATTGATAAAATAATCAGACTCATGGTAATTTCTTCCAGAAAGAGTCCTGATACTCACTTGCAGCCTTCCTAACAAGATTCCAGTTGTGCAATATAAAATGCTTCCACGTGGTCTTGGAGGAGTGTTCTCTAGCCTAATGCTGTAGCCAACACTCTTTCCAACTGATTCACCTCGTTCCCACGCAACACGCTCAGCAACACTGCATGGTTTGTAAGAAGATGTACTAAAAAAGCCACTTGAATCGTTTTTTAAAGGATTGAAAAATGTCGTATTAAATGTCGCTATTTGCATCGCAAATGCGACACAAATAGCGATGCCATTACCTACGTCGCTACCCGCCATCGCTATAGGCTTAAATCCTTATAGTGAATGCCAGGAAAGTTGCAACCACTTGACGTTCCCCAAATGAAATGGGAATTCATCAGTATGGACTTTGTTGGCCTACCCCAAGTTCAGGGAGGATACAACTCCATTATGGTTGTGGTTGATATGCTTATTAAGGTTGCATACCTTATTTCTAGACGCTTCGGGAAGGTGATTACTAGTAGTAGTAGTAGTAGTAGTAGTAGTAGTAGTAGTAGTAGTAGTAGTAGTAGTAGTAGTAGTAGTAGTAGTAGTAGTAGTAGTAGTAGTAGTAGTAGTAGTAGTAGTAGTAGTAGTAGTAGTAGTAGTAGTAGTAGTAGTAGTAGTAGTAGTAGTAGTAGTAGTAGTAGTAGTAGTAGTAGTAGTAGTAGTAGTAGTAGTAGTAGTAGTAGTAGTAGTAGTAGTAGTAGTAGTAGTAGTAGTAGTAGTAGTAGTAGTAGTAGTAGAGAGAGAGAGGTTTTGTTAAAGGTGCACACAAAGAAAAAAAGGTGGCGAGGTCTGGTGCAATACTTCGGGATGGGAAACACTCCGACATAGGGTAGTTACTCCCTCATCCCCATGCATAGCATATTAGACTTTACATACTATAGGTCTGCCGTCCATAGGTGGGTGGAGACTTTACATACGTTAATTTTGTTGAGTTACAAGAGAAGAAATCCCTTCTAAAATTTTTTAAGAAAGAAAAAAAGAATGATAACAAAAACAAATTGTTTGTCGTAATCTATACCAAATGGAAAACGATGAAGGCCATGATGTTCAAGATCGCAAGGCGTATCCTAATCGGCATGTCCCATAATTGGCATAAGATATGTCAAGTTTGTACTAGGAATGGATTGTAAGTGGCTTATGTATTTTTCTATTTGGAGTGTAGTCGTTGTTCGTAATGCTTCTTCATTTGTGGCAGTTTGTACTACTGATCACAATTGCAGGATGCCTTACTCCAGAAATATGCAGGGCGATTTATAGGTTGTCAACTTTACTACAATGGATCTCACAGAAGGAGATCAAGACATCCTCTATTGAATCCGCAAGGTGGGGGAGCAATGGAGACAGTATGTCTCTTTGAGAAATACATGCCCACCAACATGCTCACGATACAAATCCACCTTCTTGTGCATCTTGTAGATGAAGTGGAGATTGTTGAACTTGTCCATACGCGATGGATGTTCTTCTTGGAGCACTTCATGAAAACCCTGAAAGGCTTTGTGCGACAACGAGCTCGGCCAGAAGGTAGCATCGCTGAAGGTTGGTTGGTGCTTGAGGCATTAGTGCATATTTCACAATGGCTACCAATGGTGGATTCAGACAACAGTATGCTATGGTCACTGAAGGATGATGATAGACTGACCGGAGATGTGGTGGTTGGAAATGGGGTAGAAAAAAAAATGGATGTTGCAATGGACGAGAAAGTGAATCACTTTTGCATGTTGCACCATACCTCCATGGAGACATGGCTCGCTAGATACGAACAAGCTAGGAAAGATCGGGAAGAAGCACGATCTGAATTTTGATGTAGTATACACCATTGACCGATTCAATATCCCAAGGGCATGGAGGAGATACCGTGGTTTATGTCAACGTGGTGGTTGCATGGAGCTTTGACCATAGCATCTCTCGAAGGGGTGGAGGTCTGAATTGAGGAGTGGGAATTCTTGAGGGAATATATTCCAAAGGTGATGATGTGTTTGGGGTTTGTCTTATCCACATTTTATACGTGACAACTTATTGATTGTTTCAATGTACAGTATAAAATATACAGTACGACGTGGTCACACAGACGGCATTTCCACATGGAGCGTATCGACAAAATGCGCTCCACAACAGATTGTGGTATCATGGCAAAGTTCGAGCAAGAGAGCCGACGACGAGCAACGGATCCAAACACCGTTATAGGTGAGATGGAGTATTTTGGGAACTTACAAAGTATTATCACGGTGGATTATCATAGCTTCTCCATGATCCTATTCGATGTGTAGAGGTTCAAAGTGGTACTTGAAGGAGCTGGAGCAACAGCTCAACGAGGTCCATCTAGATTTCTCGAAATAGATTTCGAAAAAAGATGGATGGATTTGCGCAATGCATTTATATTGCCGGTCCATTGTGAACAAGTGCATGGACTCATGTTTTTAAAAAAATTTTACAACATGGTACATGTCACAAAAGTTAAATCTCTCTTGTACGTGATTTTGAATATGTAATTTTCTATCCAAACCCCCAAGAACCTTGATGGTGGTATGTTATACCTTCAGCTCCCCAAAGTGCGGAAGTATGTGATCAAAGAAATGTTCCTAACATAGATGAGGACTGTATATAAATAGAGGGGTCGATATTGCAAGGAGTGGAGCCCACCGAAAGCTTGGAGTATGTAGAGGAGATAGAATTTTGTAACAATGATAGAAATACAAGAGTCCAAGAAATCTTTGAGAATGAGGTGGACTCATCCTTTTGTGGTGACCTGTCTATTGACCTTCTAGTGTATGTGGAGTTGTGTCAGGAGATTGACATGGGATCATAGAGTACTTTATACTTGGAGCATCCACCTACTCAATTCGTTGACGAATCGCTTATAAGGGTACATAAGATATAATGCATTTTAAGTAAGATCATTTTTTAAAGATTTATATTACCGTGCTTTGCTTGCTTTATATTGATTATGCTAACATCAAGTTTTTTCTATGCAGGTGACCTTTATGGATATTTAGATCAGCATGATGAGTCGAGGGATGAGCGACGAGGAGCTATTAGAGATCTTCACATGTATGCCTCCAAATCAGATGGCTCGATTTAGAGATATGGCGGACTAGGAGCTGTCTCGGACACCGTCAGGCCATTCTATTAGATCTATTTTGATGCTCTATTTTCAGTAGACAAGGTTGATGCTCTAGACTTGGGCCGGAAAAAGGGAGTGGTTCTAGGGGATGGCGTGTGGAGACAAGGATGCAGTGAGCCCGTGGTCAGCTCGGGATACATGTGCTACTCCTCTCTCTCGTGCACTGTTGTGGAGGTACCGACGCAGTGTCTCTGTCTAGTCGTTCTGCTAGAGTTGTGTCACCTATGGGATTTGTCACACCTGTGGGGATATCTACTCTAGTCACTCCAGCTTTTGCTTAGCCATCTGTAGGCGGTCTGCATAGGTGGCACCCCTATTGGTGCTACTCTGAGAGATACTACCCTCATAAGTACACCAGATGTACATGGGTCTCTTGGATATGCCCAGGAATGTGGTTGCAGGTGGGAGAAGACACATCTTAGGCATACCCTAGAGGGGTATGGATACCTTGTAGATAATAGGATAGGAGCCATTATCATGAATGATGAGGGGAGGAGGGTGATGGCTCATATGAGAGAGTTGTGCCAACAAGTTTTTCGATACAACGTCTTGGATCATTTGAAGAACATACCAGAGGGGAGCAAGGACTATATAGTAGCATCCTTGCATGAGGAGTTTCTGGTACCTACTATAGCAGATATGTTTTCCACAAGTTGGATGATGGAGTGCATGCATGCGTACATGTCATACAGATGATAGGATGCACGCAAGGCACTTAAGAGTGGGGCCTCAAAGCCTGAGTGGCTAAACGCGAATGACTAGCGCTGAATCAAGGAGGAGGCTACAAATTCTCCAAACGTTGGAGACAGCAGTACGAGGCGACAAGGGCATGACTGGAGGCAGGAGTGCTCCATCATCTTGGATTGGCAGCCATAGGGCTTATGTGGAGGGCTTTGTAAGTTTTTCTTTTGTTCTGCTTACTTATTTTTTTGCAATCGTGATCTCACTGCATTGATCGACTCATTGTATGGACATGGTAGTCCTGTAAGTCACTCATCTTTCTTGTTTGTAGTTACTAATTTTAATTTAAATGCATTATTGTATGGTGGACTAATGTGTAGTTGCTTCTTTTTTTGCAGAGTTAGTTCGATGCTCCTTTGCAGTGGGACGAGCTTTCGGATGGCGAGAATCTATAGCTCACCCTTGGATCTGTGCATCGCACATGCTCTTCTTTTTTGGTCATGTTATCTATATACGCATTTTCTATGCGCTATGTTATTATCATCATTTGTATCTTGCCATGATTGTACCATCGCTTTCATTATGCGATCTTATATTTATTTTATGTATCAGTCTTATGGATTCAATTACACTTTGCCTTCATTTAGACGAGCATTGTACACATTACTGAAACTCTTTTGTATGGCCCAAATAAAGCACATAGTGCTATTTGTGGTAGGGTATCCCTACCACAAAAACTATTATTTTTCCCTATTACTGTCACTATTAGCATCTCAAATTTACATGTGTCGCTATTAGCATCGCAATGTGCATTACAAAGTGTCGCTATAAGCATTGCTATAGTGACTGTTCTATGGTATCGCTATTACCGACATTTTTTGCGACGAAGAGGGCAAATATCTTTATGAACATTTTCATTGCTTTAAACGTTGGTATAAGGCCTATATCTTGTAGTGTAACTTACATGATTATGCTTTTGTTTCCTATTTCTAAAGGTATTTAATCAGATACATTTTTTCATGCAAACCCTATAGTCCACAATAACAATGCCAAGGTACTCTGAAATTCTTTGTCTGCATCATAGGGTCCAAGTGTGCTACGTGTCGTGTGCTACACCTGCGTTTTAACTTCATTTTCCATGTGTCATTGCCACCCCTTGGACTCCACTTGGAACCATTTTTTGCCCTTTTTTTCCACATCTTATCACATACTCATAAAAAATAAAAGGCATTACTCAATCAAGATATGTTCTCTAAGTGTTCTTCATGTTGTCTTCCAAGCAATGACAGAGTAATCTCATTGTCTTTCAAGGAATGCATTGTTTTTTAATCCACACCCTATAGCGTGCATATATGTCCTTTTTTAGAGTTCTAATATGTTTTTATGCATCGTGGGTTTTGGGATAGTTTCTTTTACTATGACGAGGCTGTGATGGAGTACCCTACTGAAGAAGGACCCTTTTTAAAAAGAGTATGAATCCAAAGAAAATGAGAAAGATCAACAAGAACTTGAATTTCAAGATGGCATTTTTGTTGGAGAGGAGGTCATTATTGAAGAGATTCCTATAGAGGAGCTATTTTCATTCCTTCACAATGCTAGGCATTGTTCAAGTTTTGATAATGTAATGATAATGTTTAATGCTCCATTTGTTCTCAGTGAGGTCATTGTGGCCAACTACTTTCATCAAGGATGAGTTTGAGGCATTCAAAGACCTCATGGAGGCAAAGATTAAAGTTGTAGAAGGTTTCAAGTACTTTAGACTTTTTTCATACTAGGGAAATAAGTATAATCTAAAGAAAATTGTGTTGAAGTGACTCTAACAATTCCTAGAGGATTGTAAGAAAACTTTGGATTTTCCATTCCACAAAAAGAGATGTGAGTTCAATGAACTATACTCTTGTTTCTTGAGCCTAGCTTCATAGGAGAAGCCTCTTGATCTACAATGCTTCAATAAATTGCTTCCTCTTGCAAGATCATCATGGATATTGAGCATATGGATAGGAAGGTTGAGCAGAAGGTCAAATTGAATGAACCTCATCCTTTTATTAATTTGTGGATGGATTAAAAGATTGCAGAGGAAGACAATCTTCAAAATATAAGCCATTTTCTAAATTCTCCTTTCCTTTTTCTTTAATTGCTCAAATATTCAATAGAAAATAAGTCTCATATTTTCCATGGATATTAATATATGATGGCAATAGTTTCCTTACCCATTCTAGTGCCACATGGACCAAGTTTAGGCAAGATTCTGCCCTTGCATACTATTTTTCTTGCTTGATCCAAAGATGATAAAAATTTACCATTCAAAGTATTGTCATGTGCCATATCTATTCAATGATTTCTATAAAGACATTGTCCAAAATTTTAGGCTATTTTCATATACTTGCAAATAGAGACAAAAACTATATGCCACAATAAAGTTTTTTGGATATGCTATAGGATGCAAAGGCTAAGGAGTGGATATTTTGACAAAATCCTCTTGCAAGGGTGTAGGAGGAAAAGATACCTCTTGCAAAAATAGCACATTTTTTCTAGAGGACAATAAATATAAAAATGTGACATGTCCGTTTGTCCACTTCTGGGACACTCTTAACAGCCCATCGGGAAGAGAGTCTAGAAAGTGCCACCTGGAACTCAAAAGGAATGTCACAGGGTTTGCGATCTAGTTCTTCTTGAGTCTACCCTAAAGCGGAAGTATCCGGCCGTTCCCACTTAGGACCGACCTGAAGTCAGGGTTTTTTCTTTCCCATCAGCCAAGTCTCTAGGAAGTAGCTAGTGTCGAGCTCCAGATGAACCTCTTTGCATAGGAAAAACATAGTCGAAGCGGATTTATGTTGCACTTGGTTCATGGAGAATGGGAAACGAGAGGGATGCAAAGCTCAACCTCTCTGCCCACAAGGCATAGTCCCATTCCGCTTCCCTAAATAGCATAAATCGGGATTCTAACTCTACTAACTCTAGGTCTTCACAGTTTTGTTATCACGTCTTTTGAGAAAAGTTCCCAGCTAACCGAAACCACCCTTCTATAGGACAGACCCAAGTCACGTCCACCGCACTTTCCTCGGCTTGCTTAGTTATCTAATTACCTACCATATTATGTTTGACATGCAAAGGCAGCTTCCTTAATTAATCAATTTAAACACAGATTCCTTCACGTAACTTAGGCACTGACATAAAAAAACAATGTCAAGCAAGTTCCTTTTTCAAATATTTGATCTTTATTTATCATGGTCTTGGAATACATCAAGTATCTTGCCAAAGGCTATCCTAGCAATCATCAGGATTGCTACTCCAAGTTTCGCTCGTAGACTAGTACACTGGCCTCGAGATCCCATCTCAAGTCACGTCAGCGTCTTGTGTGGGATCCGGAGGCAAGGAATTAATGGTTAGAGCCTTCCCTGGCATCCAAGCATCCTCCCGCTCCAAGCAGCACCCACGGAGAGACCTCTCGCTACAGGTTCGGTCCATGTATCCGACGCAGCTAACAACCCCTTTGGATAGGGCATTGGAGGTAACTGAACCTGCCTCTCCCTCCAGGCTATTAACCTAAAGCATTAAGTTTTTGGCCTTCAATTAGTTCCTTGAGCAAAGAAGTTCAAACAATGTACCTAAGTGTATAATCATGATCATTTCTGTGGTCGTTCGTATGACCAACTGCTAAGGTGTGATTCCTTCCTCCCAAATACTCCATGCATTCGATCCTGGATTGTTTGCAACTTGGCGAGATTCCAAGGGCTTGGCAAGCTAGGTTGCTTGTTTCCCCTTTTTCTTTGGGTTAGGTTTTATACCCTACCGACCCCAATTATCATTACCTTAGGTCTCCTTGTACTATAGTCAAATAGATCTTGGACAACCCCATCGTCCTCGGTTGATCAATTTGCTTCTTGGAAATTCACAATTTCCCTAAGTTTGACAAATCGGTCCCCAAGAGAGAGAGTTGTAGTAGGGCGACTACTCGACTTCTTAACGAATCTAACTTGTAATTAGATCTCAACTCCCTTGGCCTAAGATGTAGTAGTAGCATCTTATGATTTAGTTGCAATAGCATATGACCTTGCAGACTAGTTGCACGAGATATGTAGCAGTGCATATCTTAAAGAATTACATCCCTTCGTTTGTCGATATTACTAGTATTCGTGTCCTAAGGCTCGGTATCCTCTCTTACTCGCAACATAGAGCGATCTAAGTATGAGAATACTGGATTAACTCTGCAAGCGCAATACTAAGCAACATTTTAACTTAAGTTAACCTATCGTTCATATTGAATGTAACTATCATTTCATGCATATTGGATCCTATATGCTTTTCATCAAATGAAATATAACCCTTTTTCTTTTCATACATCTACTTATGCATGTAAGTTGCTTATACATGCAAGTTATGCTACGTAAAATTTATAATGCTATAAAAACATAATCTTTTCTTTTCCCATGCAAGTCACGCGAATAAGAATGCAATTGCTTATGTGAATTCAAAATAAAATATTACTCTTTTATTCCTCTCCATAGCAACTATCCAATCTTTAATTAAACATCCTTCTATCGTCACAAGGAATTTTTATTGCACAAATGCATTGTATATTACATAATTCATTCTTTTCTAACGTAAATTACCCAATGCAAACCTTCCAATGTACAAGAACATTGCAATTTATATTTAACCTATATGCAAGATGCAACTAGGACATTATTGCATAAGTGCATCTTTTAACACATGAACCATATATCCAAAAATGCAAAAACCTTTCATCATGATGGTGCGAGAATTATAAGTATCTTGTCGTGCAATTTAAAAATTTTCCAAACATTCCTATGATTTTTTTAAAACAAAGTGTTCGAATAATGCAATTAAGTTTTCCCTATGTGAATTTATACTTAATGCACCCATATCATGTGGAAACGAAAAGGGTGAATTTGATGGAACCTGAACATCCGCACGAGGGGTATTATCGATTCTTACGCTTCGGGTGGGGACTCCTACATGTGCTCCTCTTACTCCCGCGTGTGCTCCTCTTGTGTGGCGCTTTGGGGCCATTGTAACTTGGACTTGGGAATAAGTCGAGCAAGTGGAGGGTGTGTTGAAATTTTCTGCAAGTTGGCAGTCCTCCCTTCCCACAAGGAAACTCCCTTCATAGACAAACTGTGTCCTTTACGCAATCTGCGGGTGAAGCACCCTTAAGAAGCTCTTTGTGGAAGCTTCTAGGAAGCTTCTTTAGCTTCTTCTGTTCTGTTAGTTGAGCCTAACAGCTTCTCTTCCTCCTCAATCATGTTATGATGGCGAAAATGATGGTGATGAGGGTATGTGGCGGTGTTTGGCAGTCTGGTGGAGTGTTGGTGGAGCAGGGGGTGGCACATCAGGCGGAGCAGGGGGGATGGCGCTAATGACGAAGCAGGGGGGGGCGCCTGAGACCATGAGTGGGGCTCCCCTTATATAGTGGGGAGGGGGGTGGTTCATGGGGGGGGGGGAGATGGCCATTTGACGCGACCGCCACCCCTACATTTGGGGGTACATGCCCCCCTCTCCCGCTCTTAGTCCCTCTCTCTCTCTCTCTCCCGGTCATGCTGTCGGCAGGGAGAGAGAGAGAGGTAAAAAAATTTGAGTTAATTTTAAAAAAATTTAAAAGGGGGGGTTCTTATGCACGGGAAATGCTACATTCTCTCCGTCTTAGAGGAATTGAGATGTCCTCATCTCAAGAAAATCTAGGGGTATTGTTGATTCAGAGTATTTTCATCCATCCAGGTGGCATCCTCTTCAGGATAATCTTTCCACTGGATGAGGTATTCTCTGAAGATCCTTGATCTCAAATGCCTCTCCGTAACATCTAGGATTTTATCAGGCCTTAGCTCAAGGATTCCTTGGCTAGGCATTACAATTTGCTGATCATCAAGTACATGATTCAGATTAGGTAGATGCTTTTTCAATAGGCTAACATGGATTACATGCATATATATTTTAGATTCTCTAGTATTCTATATTTTGGATTTTTTATGATTTTTTAACATTTGAAAACTCTATCTAAAAAATTTAATTGATTTTTCAAACTAAAACTTTAAGTCCATGGCCTATAAAAACCATTCACTTGGTCTCATTTTCATTTTACAACTCTCCAACCACTTTTACTCTCCCAAGCACCCTTGCACTTACCTCCTTCACCCACGATGAATCACACTCTTAATAGTTCCATGTAATTCCTTCAAGGCACGGAATTTGTTAGGAGATTATGAATCTTTAGAGTTTCGGGTAGCTGTAGTCTGTAAGCATTAGGCCCTAGGCACTTGATGATTTTATAAGGTCCACAATACCTCGGACTTAGCTTCTTGTACTTTCCCAAGGACAGTGAACTCTTTTTAGGGCATACAAGGATGAAGACCATATCACCTTCGACGAAGGATCTGTCTTGCCGTTTCAAGTCAATGTAGGCCTTTTGTCTATCCTTGGTAGCTTGAATGTCTTGTCATATTGATTTGATTTGATCATCTATGTCTTCCAGCATCTGTCTTGAAGCTTCTACCATCAAAGTTGGATCAGAGAAGTTCAAAGGGGTACGACAATCATGCCCATACAATGCTTGAAAAGGGGTCATCTGAATACTCTGTTGGTAACAAGCATTGTAAGAAAACTCAACCAATGGTAAGTATTGAATCCACCTTTTGGGTTTGTGATAGCAGTATGCCCTAAGCATATCTTCAATGACTTGATTAACTCGTTCTGTTTGACCATCAGTTTGGGGATGGTAAGCTGTGTTGAAACAGAGTTGAGTTCCAGAAGCCTCAAAGATAGCCCTCCAGAAGTGTGATGTGAAAAGAGAGTCATGATTACTAATGATTCTTCTAGGTAACCCATGAAATTTGAATATCTCCTTGATGAATAATCTTGCAATGTCTGAAGCTTTATAGTTTGTCTTGACAGGGACGAGATGTGCGACCTTGGTGAGCATATCTACTACAACAAAAATAGAGTTATATCCTCCCTGAACTTGGGGTAGGCCAACAATAAAGTCCATACTAATGAGCTCCCATTTCATTTGTGAAATGTCAAGTGGTTGCAATTTCCCAGGCATTTTAACATGTTCTACCTTAATGCGTTGACAAGACAAACATTCCGTGACATATTTGAGTACGTCTTCCTTGAGTCTTTCCCAAAAATAGCTCTTTCTGATTGTATTAAGGGTCTTGGCATAACCAAGATGCCCTGAGAAAGGAGAGTCATGGGCTTCCCAAAGTATCTTCTGCTTGAGAGTTTGGCTTGCAGGGATACATAATCTTGTCCTAAAGTAGACAAGTCCATTACTGATGGAGAATTCTTAATACTTCATCTTTAGCTTCGGGTCATGATCCTTGATGGGGATCTCCCTTAGCATTTTCTGGTAGATTGGGTCATGATATGCCTCTTCTTTTGCTAGCTCAAGAATTGGGTTGTTTGGCATTGATACCTTTGTGGCTAGAGACCTTGCTATCGATGGAACTTGCAAAATGAGAGAATTTAGAAATGCCTTGCGCGGCTGAGTGCATCGGCAACTACATTCTCTTTTCCAGGCCTATATTTGATTTCAAAGTCATATTCTTCCAACACTTTGATCCATCGACGTTGCCTCATATTGAGCTCATTCTGGGTGAAAATGCATTTAAGACTCTTGTGGTCCGTTACTAAGGAAAATTTGTTACCTAGCAAGTAATGCCTCCAAAGTTTGAGAGCATGAATGACAACCAACAACTCCAGGTCATGGGTAGCATAATTCCTTTCATGTGGCTCTTCAATTTTCTTGAAGAATATGCTACGAAATGACCTTCTTGCATAAGTACACATCCTAAAGCAAGTGCGCTAGCATTAGTTACCACTTCAAACTCCTTACTAAGATTAAGAAGTTTGTACCGTGTCCACCTGTTCGCTCGTAGGACACCTCTTATAGCAGCCCATCGGGAAGGGAGTCTAGAAAGCACCACCCGACACTCCCATGGAATGTCACCGGGTTTGCGATCTAGGTCTTCCCAAGTTTGCCACGAAGCGGAAGCATTACGGCCGTTCCCACTTAGGACCAATCTAAATCAGGGTTTTCCCTAGTGGTCAAATCTCTAGAACGGTAGCTAATGTCGAACCCCAGGCGAACTGCTTTACACAAAAACATTAGGGTCGAAACGGATTCATGCTGCACTTGGTTCAAAGAGAATGGATAACGAGAGGGATGCAAAGCTTGACCTCTCTACCCATAAGGCATAGTCCCATTCCGTTCCCCTAAAACACCATAAATCAGGACTCTAGTATCCTAGATTCTAAGTCAACATTCCTTGCTGTTTATTTCCTTTCGAGAAAAGTTCCTGGCCATTCGAGACCACCCATCCATAGGACGGACCCATGACCATATCCACCGCACTTTCCTCAAGGTTGCTTTAGTTGTCTAATTACCTAACACATTTAGTTTGATATGCATAAAATAGCTTCCTTAATTAGCCAATTAGTCACCGGTTCTTTCACGTAATCTTAGCACACTGACATAGAAAAACAATGTCAAACAAGTTCCTTTACAACAATTGATCTTATTTTATCTTTGGAATACATCTTATAATCCAATTCGTAGGCTAATCCATAATCCACCCAAAGGCAATCCATAATCTGCCCGAAGGCAATCTAGCAATCCATAGGGATTACTAATCCAAGTTTCCACCCGTAGACTAGTATGCGGGCCTCGAGTTTCAATCCCGAGTCACATCGACCTCTTGTGTAGGGCCCAGAAGGCAAGGGATTTACGGCCAGAGCCCCCCTGGCACCCAAGCGTCCTCTTTTTCAAGTAGCGCCCAACAAAGAGATCTCTCATGGTGGGTTCGGTCCACGTTCCCGGCGCGGCTAACAACCCCCTTGGTTAGGGTCAGGCAGACAATCGGGGGTGACTGATGCTGCCTCTCCCTCCAGGCCTTCAACCTGAAGCATTATTTATTTTTCCATCTTTAGTTCCTTGAGCAAAGCAATACAAACAGTGCTCCTAAACTGTACAAACACAATCAAACCAGTGGTCGTTTACTTTGCCAACTGCTAAGGTGTGAATCGTTCTCTCCGAATGCATCCAACATTCGATCCGGGATCAATTGCGACTTGGCAAGATCCCCAAGGGTTCGTTGCTTGATTACCCTTTTTTCCTTGGATTAGGGTTTATACCCTGTCAACCCAAATTAGCAACACCTTAGGTTCCTTAAATTAAGACAGTAAATCCTGGCGACTTTGTCACTCTAACTTGATTTGTCAATTACTCGTTACCTTAAATTGGCAACTTAGTAGCAGGATGACTACTCATCCTCTTGCAGGTTAGACTTGCGCTAGAACCTGCCAACCTTGTTCTAAGGAGTGGCAACTCTACTGCGACATTGCAATCTTGTTGCATAGGAGTCGCATCTAACTTGTGGGTTCAATCTCCCATCAATGACGTTCCTTGGTCAAGAAGTATGTTTAGTCAAGATGTAGGGTTTGGGGTGTCTTCTTACCCAACCGAATCCCTAACCTTACATGGTCACCACGCTTGGTCCTAGGGATTCTAAACTCAATTGGAAGTTTAGTATTAGGTTGATCGATCCTTAGGGTAAAACCCTAGATTGTTAGTGTATGAACATCTAATTAACCCAAACATCTCGTGAATGTGGATAGGACCTTTGGGTTTGAAGGTCTCGACTTGGTGTCCCAAGTGCAATACTAGGCAGAATTTTTAACGTGCTAAGCCCTAGCTAGCACTTTGAGGTGTTCGTTGTACTATCTACTTATGCTTCTAAGAATCCTATGTGGGATATGTCATTACAAGAGATTTAGCTAAATTGGTCTACTTGTCTTGCGACAAGAATGATCTTTTCTTAGAGATGCTAAATTTATTCTAAAGGTGTAAATAGTTGCAAGACATCACATTACGTGTAAATATGTGATTCATTACTTTACGCAGAAATGCCAGGTCCAAAGCGGAATCACGTTGCACTTGGTTCAAGGAGAATGGGAAACGAGAGGGATGCAAAGCTCAACCTCTCTGCCATAAGGCATAGTCCTATTCCGTTCCCCTAAAAAGCGTAAATCGGGATAAGACATATCTCTAGGTCAACGCTTTTGTTGTTCGTGTCCTTTGACGATCATCCTGTTGTTCCTCGTGATTTGAGAAAAGTTCTCGGCCAACCAAGACCACCCAACCGTAGGACGGACCCATGGCCCATCCTCCGCACTTTCCTCGGGTTTTTTTAGTTATATAATCATCTAATACATGAGTTGGACATGTAACAACCAGCTTCTTTAATTAATCCTCGTTAAGCACTGGTTCCTTCACGTAATCTTATCACTTGACATAGAAAAACAATATCAGACAAGTTCGGTCATCATATTTATCTTTGAAATACAAGGAGTTCCGCGCGTAGACTTATCCACAATCCACTCGAAGGCTATCCAGCAATCCACAGGGATCACTATTCTAAGTTTCCGCCCGTAGACTAGTATGCGGGCCTCGAGATCCAATCCCGAGTCACGTTAGCCTCTTGTGCAGGACCCAAAAGGCGAGGGATTTATGGCTAGAGCCCCCCTGGCACCCAAGCGTCCTCCTGCTCCAAGTAGTGCTCAACGGAGAGACCTCTCGCGGTGGGTTCGGTCCACGTTCCCGGCACGGTCAACAACCCCCTTGGTTAGGGTCAGGCAGGCAGTCGAGGGTAACTGAAGCTACCTCTCCCTTCAGGCCTTCAACCTGAGGTATAGATAATCATTTATTTTGTAATTCATTGGTCAAACAAGTCAAACATTGCTCTAAAATCTCTAGCAAGCACAAACATTTCCATTGATCGATTTTGGTTGTTGGCAAACTGCTAAGGAATGAATCCTTCCTTTCAAATGCATCCAGCACTCGATCCGAGGTGTCTTGCAACTTGGCAAGATCCCTTATATTCTGGGTTAGGGCGTACCCTATTAGCCCAACTTGGTCAAACCTTAAAGTTCATTGGGTAATTCAGTTTCTGGTTTTTAATCTCCAATTAATCTTCCTTACCCAAGGAGGATATTAAAGTACACATCCTCTTGCAAGATAACTTTGCATAAGGATCCACCATCCTTGTTGCGAGAATTTGGCCTTCCTTCTTGTGATCCAATCACAAGACCATATGACTTCATATTTGCTGTGCAAGTGCCACATCGTACTATGCGATAATGGAATCACGAATCAATCTGTTTCACATTCTTTAAGCTGACGTTTGTTAGACCTAGGGTTTCCTAGCTTCATTCTTTTAAGAATATCAGGGACAAACCCTAGTTCCTTTTTCTATTACAATTTACTGACCCTACATTCAGGGAATGTGGTCAAGTAATTAAGGTATAGACGTTTCTTGGAATTTTAACTCATTCCCAACGAATATTTCGCAGCATAGGTATTTTTAAGTTTAATTTGGTTAACTCTAGAAGGTAATTTCGAGATTACTTTCGTATGATTTGTTATCTACGTGTCAATTGACTTTTCAATCTTATACTTTATCGATTTGAAGTTAGGTTAAATCCAACTAATCTTCCCTTTTCTTTGCGAACAAACTCATGCTAAATAAGCAATCTTTTCCTTGCTAAGTTATGCAGTTAGCAATGATAATTTCCTAGAGTTTATGCATCGTAAGAATCCTTTCATGATTTGCATTTTCCATGCATAAAGTTTTTTGAAAAAATTTGTGTTTATGCTTTATTTATTTTGCATGTTCCATTAAACTAAATTCCCTTGTCGTGAACAACTAGGACAAAATATATCCTATCCCTAACAATTCATCTTGCATGATTGAATTACAACGATATAAAATTAAGAAGGAAAAACCTGGGTTTGGGGCGAGATATCCACATGGATTTCGAGAGATGACCCTCCTGCGGCTATGCCTTGGACTTTCTTAGGAGGCATCGCAATTGTAGTTGTTTGGACGTGGAATCAACTTTTACAACTCTTCTTTGGAATTCCACTGTCGCTCCCTTGCAAGGTGGCTCCCTTGCACCATCTGTCAAAAGTAATTTTTTTGGAAGACTCCCTCCTTGGAAGTCGGGGAAATTTGAAAGGATGTTTCAGAGTCTTCTATGACTAAGACTAATTGAAGCCATGGAAAGGCTTAATGGCCTTTTAATGACTCGTTCAAACGAGGAACGAAAAGGGATGGAAAAACACAAGGTGCGGACGAGAACTACAAGGAATTAGGGTAACCGTAAAGGTTATAAGTATGGTCGAAGGACCTTAGGTCAAACTTGGAGGAAAAGGTTTCAATACGCCACAAGGGAGGGTTTAAGGGATAATACACGGGGGTGTGGTTCCAAGGAAAATGGGGGCTTGAGGATTTATAAAATACGAAAAGGGGACTTAAGGAAATGGGCTAAGTGACTTTTAAAAGCACGGGGGAAAGTAATAATAGGACTTCTAAGCCCACTCTTTATAGGGGGGGAAAGGGCTTATGATCCT